>NC_142381.1:10497469-11217469 GCF_059441005.1 Hippichthys cyanospilos | reverse complement strand
AGTCGCCCGGTGCTGCTGATCAAGGTTTCAGGCACGAACATAGCAGAAGAGAAAAGGGCTGAAAAATAGCCTGCAAGTGCAGACCTGCCTTGGATGATAAACGGCTCGGGATAAAAAATAGTGAAGCAAAAAGTCGCTGACACTTTGGGCTGACTGTTAGTTGTTGATGCCGGACTGTGGGCGGAGAAGTTGGACCATGTTAAGAAAGGTCAGCAGGGTTCAGCGCTGGAAAATGGAACGTAAAGTTTAGTACCGAGGCCCGTTTATTCTTGTGCTAGCGGTGCGGCTCTTTTGTGAGGGATGTCAGCCGCTTGGAACTTAAGTGGGAGTTCACATTTATAGACTCTTATTTTTCCCAGAGGACATACAAACTCTGCTGCTATGCTACTTACATTTGTGTTTTATCTTTTTATCAAGTGCAAAAAACTAACTTTTTCAAACTGATCTCCTGAGTTGTTCTCAAAATTGGTCCTGGCTTCTGTTCTTTCCTGGTTGTACTGTGAAATACATACACAATATAACATTTTTGCTCTTAATTTTTTAGGCTTCCATCTGGATCTGATGCAAAAAAAAAAATGTTTCCCTTTAAAAACTGTTAAAAAAAAAAAGACCCGATTTGGGCTAAGAAGGGGCCATCCAAATTTTTTGAATTATTCATTTAATCCCAAAAGTTGGGTAAAATCAACGTCTCCCTATTACTCTTTTTTTTCTTCCTTTTTTTAACCAAAACAACCCAAATTGTGTTATTTGCTATAAAACACCCCTGAAAATTGAATTGGTTTGTGTGGGTTTTACATTTATCCATGTGTGTATTATTTTTGACCCAACTATTTTTACAGTGCAGTTGTAAGTGAGCATAAAACTCTTGTCTAAAAAATCATCGTTCCCCACTGAATGGAATTAGTATTAATGCCATTTTTTGTAATGTGCAACTAATTTATCAGTTTGTGTCAATATTAATCGATCGTGACTCCTACTAGTATATGAGACATATACCACCAGAGGCAGTATTATGCAGTCATGATAACACAACTACTCCAAAGCACTTAGTAAATTGCAGTAAAAGTAGTTTTCACAAAGGATAATGAATATGCATGCGTGCATCTATTATTATATTTTTTCTTCATGGGTTATTACTGTGTTGAAATAGCATGTGTTATTTACCGGTATATGTTATGATGTATAATAAAAACAATGTTTTCAATCTGCAGCACAACTAAATGAATTGGCCGTGTTATTTTGCTGCTTTTGAAGGAAAGTGTGATTTCACAAGGAAACTAATCATCACACAATTTCTTTTTAATAATGGAACTGCCAGTTTTTCATTTTTGAGGGACTAATTTGTCTTCTGTGCAATTGGAATATTGAATATAATTCTTTGGATGATTGCTATTAAATTGCTTTTCAAATAACAAATGTCGCAGGAGGATGTTTTTTTTTTTTTTTTTTTTAATGATAAATATGACCATTTGCACTTTATCCATCCATTCATCTAGGTCCAAAACACAAGTCAAAAATGTTTCATTAACACAAAAAGAAACAATAGAAAGTTTTGATTGACACTTTTGGAGACAGTTTAACCATGTGGTTATTATTGTAGTTTGAAGATGTGAACTGCAGAACTTTTGCCACGGTGTTTTTTTTTTTTTTGGTGCAAAATTCAGTCTGAATAAAAATAACCATCGCTAAAAAAAAATAAAAAAAAATGGGAAGGCTATAATGTAATTTGGGAGCAATGTGACTCATTAGCCTTAAAGGGTGAAGCAGCCCTGCATGATTGCTATTAGTTCTGGATAATCTGAAACCAGTCTGTTTAACATTTAAAAGCACCACTGCTGGGGGCTGTTGGACTGTGAAACACTTTCCTCACACACACAGATCTCCACGCATGTTGTCTGTGCCACATATGAACACACACACAAGCACCTCCAGTCACACATCTTCTCACACACTTTTGTACTATTTGCTCCTGCTTGTAGATTTAATTCCATCAATCCTATTAAGAAGCCCTGCAGCCCGAGTAACAAGACCTGATTTACTCTTCAATCCACTTGATCCTCTCCTGTCAGCTCTGTACGCATGTGTGCGTGTGTTTGTGTGTGTGTGGGGGAATGTGTGCGTGCACTAACTGGTATTCTTTCTGCTGAGTGTAGTGCTGGTCACGGCGCTCCAGGCTCTGCTCCAGTAAGGCCCGGTTCTCCCCCAGCAAACTGCGGTTCTGCTCAGCCAAATGGCGGTTCTCCTCTTCCATGTTCCCCTTTAGCTGGGTTAGTAGCTGCACGCACACACGCATACACACACACAAGGAAGACCAAAACACACTGAGTCTTATAAAAAATGTATGTCTTCAAATGGGTGCCTGTTATAAAGAACATCCTTTCTCTGTCAGACTTTTATATCGTTTTCTACACACTTTAAAGGGATTCTTTACTGCTTGTAGTCATTTCCAAAGGTAAAAAGTTGATACTTTATTTATTTAATTTGATTTGACTTTAAAAAGCATTTTGTCATTTGCTGTTGACTGAAAATGAGATCACATGTGCTCATCACTTTACACAACCAACCACAGGAAATAGGTGAGCCGATAATATTATCATTATTCGAGCCTTGAGCACGTGTGATGTCATTCTTAGTTGTTATGGGTTGCAAAATGTGTTCTTAAAGGGATTACAGTAATTGTACATGAGCAATATTTTTGTTATCAAGGTAAATATAAAGTGAATATTAACTTTTTAATTGATAGAAAAGTATTCCTTTAATAAGATTCAAACTTACTTAAACAAACTCTAAATACTGTATAGGTAAAATAAGCAAATAGAAAGCATAAAATTAGGGCATGATCGATATGGACTTTTCTGAGGCGGAGGCTGATTTTTAGCAGAAAAAAAACATCCATTACGGATTAATCGACCGGTTAATTAAAACGATGGTAATGAATAAAATAACATTTCGTCCTAAAGCAGTTAAATGGGCATCAGTTACATGTGTATTTTCACTGGCTGTTCCCTACATATAGCAGGGGTCAACTATAAATATATTGTTTAAAAAAAAAATAAAATAAAGATCCTTTTCGGTTCTCAGAATGCATTTCGTGGCTCAATGCATTTAATCAATGAAGTTATAAGGACATTAATCCTTGTCATGCATGTTTGTGTTGATTTGTTGTTTTTAGTGGAACGTGTGTCATGTTTAACACATTTGTGCGTGCTTTATGTAGCATTGTTTGTAATTTATCATTAAAATAATTAAACTGTAAGTCTTGATTGTGTGCAATGTAGTGAGATCCAGGTCAATTTCTTGCACACGTTCCTTGCATTGATCACTGCATTGTTCATTGCTTGTAAAAACGAAGATTTGCTTTGTTTTGAATGACAAGTCCACAGAATTACCTTACCAAAGTTCATGATATGTTTAAGGATACAAGGTAAGTGTATGGATTAATGTGTAACAAATAATGTCAGCATTATTATTTGCATACAGCTGCTGTAAATTGATTGGGTAAGTATACTGTAGGTAAATGATCGTCAGCAAATATCGGCCATTTGGCTGATTGTTTTTGGCCGATTTTTGAAGGGGCGTAATCGCCCAGTTTAACCGGCCGGGCTCCAGCTAAAATCATGATCGTTTTCTGTACTTGATTGACAGGGTCTGATGAGTTGAGTTTCTAAGTGTGTGCTATGATCAACAGTAGCTCTCGAACGAACTCTTTATCCTCATCTTTTTACTATTTTTTGCAAATCCCAAAGAATGGCGTACAAATTATGTTCCATGAAACAGCACGGTAACACGACTACATATCCTCAATAAAGGCCCTTTGCTTAAAAAGACATCCCATAATTTGTCCCTTCAAACGGCCTTCTTTTCCCTGACTAATAAAG
The DNA here is from genome assembly GCF_059441005.1 of Hippichthys cyanospilos. NCBI lineage: Eukaryota > Metazoa > Chordata > Actinopteri > Syngnathiformes > Syngnathidae > Hippichthys > Hippichthys cyanospilos. The sequence continues at coordinate 11,213,591 of NC_142381.1, read as the reverse complement.
TACTTAGATGTGTTTGAGAAGATGTCTATTCCACAACATACACTGCAGATGGCACCTGTAAAGCTGAGTTGGGAGTTTAATAGGAAAGTGCTGCTCTATGCATTCAGTCAATCAGTCACGCTAACTGGAATAGAGCGTGCCTCCTTGGTTTGGAGAGGAATTGGACAGAAAGCTTTTAAAGTGGATTTATTTCATGCGGGGCAAACACGGCACAGTCCAAAAAAAATGATTAAGAGTTATACAGTGACATACGGCTACCCTTGAGTGAGTGACGAATGCTAGAAAAATATTTGCTTATGTTATGGGCGAAAATGTAAAAGGTTATTGAATTAGTGTGAGTCCTTGTGACAATCAAAATCTGTTAAATTCTTAGATGAAAACATGTAAAAGTCTGTTGAAAATGAATAGTTTGAATGACTTGACCTGTTAACGTGCTGGAGAACATTTGATTTTGAAGCTGTTTGCAAACTATTGACTGGTACTGCATTCGTACGCGTTCCCCCCGATAGAAGCCCGGTACTCTATAATTGAACATTCAGAGCCTTTATATGAAGAAATATAGACCATCCATTCATACAATGTATAGGGGTTGTTTACGCAACAATAACTTGGAAATAGAAAATGCAAGCTCAGTCGTTTTCCGCAGCTATGCTTTCACCGCTTTTTAATTCACAACACGACATCAAGCCCCCTTAAAAATCCTTCTATTAATTGTAGATGACAAACAACCCCTTTCTGGCTGGGAAGGAATCTTATTGTCTTCTGGATTTCTTATTCCCATTTCTCCTCTCTTAGCAGCAAGGCAGCAGGTTGCTTGTGAGTCTTGACACGCTCCTAACATTGCATTAAAAGCAGCGCTCCATTCACATTCCGCCACCATTTATTGGCTTTTCCGTCATGCATTATGGAAACGTGGAAAAGAAGGAAAATAGAGCTGAAAGGAATAAATCAATGGATATCGAGAATGACAAGCTGCTCGCTACCTGGCACTGGGAGGCAACTTGAATTGATTAATACCGAAGCTAATTTGTCGACTTTGACAAGCCAAGCGCGCTTTATTGGTCAGTTTGAATAATTCAGAAAAAACATGCCCCATCCTGGCACAGTTTTTGGTTTTTCTCGTCTATTAGCACACCAAATGTTCTTCATTAGCGGAGCAGGTTGAGGCAGCCTATCAAAACATCTCCCGCTTGGCTCCTTTATGGGAAGTCAATTTGCACGTCTGTAATCCCTCAAGCAACTTCAGACTAGAGCGCGCGAGCAGCATTTTCGATGCTTAGCCATAGTTTGACAGCCTTGCGTGGGAGATTAAGGCCGATTTGAAGTTAGCTCGACAAATCACTTTTCCTCATGTGTCAAAGCTGACGTCAGTTTCCAATCAGGCGTGAGGAAAGTCTGCCCTGATGAGCTGCCAACGATTCCACCTTGACCGCGGCCATGTAAAACAGTCTCTAAAACCTGCCATAAATTTCTAATATGTTTGGTTTAATCGCCCAATAATGTTTCAAATAAATTAGCTTTATTATTCCAAGAGTGTAATGTTTCCGAGCGTCTCCACCGTGAAGCATTAAATCCTTCTTTGCATGCAAATGTTCAGTCGGCAACTGCAATATTAAACACCCGAGCGCGAGTGCAGGTTTGAAGGTGTGTTCTTCTTTTACTACACTTGTGGGCTCTGCGAGCTTTATGGGGAGCAAATACCGGAGCTCACACACTAAATGGTTGTTTTAGTTAAGACTGGAATTGAGCGGCGAAGTAGCAGTTAGGGAGAAGTGGATGTATTGCTCCAGGGCTCCCCCTACAGTTGTGAAGTTTAATTTACCTCAGTGGTCAATATAAATCGACGGCGGTCCCAACCACATCATTCTTGTTTACAAGCGGATGCGTTATGTATTGTTGGGCCGTTTTCTACTGAACAGCTCAAGAAAAAGATGCCTTTTAATTATTTTTCTGGCTTGTGTAATGGCCCTCCCCACAGAGGGCACAATTAGCGTTTCGTGCATGAATAATTCACTTGATAGCAAAGTTATAAGTCTGTTGGATATCTAATATGTTTATTATGGTGGCTGTGTTTTGCAGCGGAAAGCTGAGCATCATTAGTCAGTTTGTTTGTTGGGGAGGATTATGTAAAAACGGGTAACCCATTTTCATGAAACTTCCAAACTTTATAGCGGACTGGACAAATTAAACCAATTCAAATTTGCCATTTTTCTTCACGTTAACAGGTTCAACAAGCACTTATATTCATCAAACTCTTTCTCTACAAACATTCTTTGTGTACTAAAATATTTTCTGCTGCTACGTTCCATGACTTCTGACTTTTAATGAAATGTCTTCATAAAAAATACATACTGTGTTGTGAGACACTGTTGGTGGCCTGTGAACTCCTCTCTTGAAAAGCAAGTGTGGCAGACAGGAAAACAGAGAACTGCACTTTGTTCAATTAAAACAACCGCAAAGATGCACTTTAGGAAAATCCGTTTAACCTAATGCACACAAACGGCGTTGCAACACCAGTAGATCGATCATGCAATAATCCTCACCGCCATATATATTCTTGATCCTCTGCAAAGAACAACACATATTAGTGTATGCTTTATAGGGTTCATACTTGCTCTCAGTTCCTTTTTTTTTTTTTTATTCCTCGCTCTTTGTCTTAACTTATTCAACTATTTTACGACATTTGTGTGGATGGCAAAGAATTTGATTGGAAGGAGAAACTGGTTTCTACACTTTGACTTTGACTTGACTTGATAGGTGTGTGTATTTATTATTCTGTCTCCAAATGGATAAGATGTGCACACCAACAGGAGCAGCAAAAAGTTAGAAATGTGTCATTCTGTACCAGTAGTTCTCTACCTTTTTTCAATCAAATCCCCCTTTTGAATTTTTTTTCTCCAGCTAAGTCTCCCCTAACTAATGAAAATTATTTTTGGATTAAAAAAAGGAAGACCTCATTTATCAATTCATTTGATTTGGAACTACATTTGCAGTGGTATATCTTGGCCTATTATAGGCAGCAACTACAGAAGATAGCTCATGTAACATGTTTTATATCTGTCTTATTTGCTAGATAACTCATTATTGGCAATGTGCATCCATTTAAAACTTAAGATAAAGGCTGCTTCATGTTCCAATGTATTTGCTCTTAACTTGCTTTGAACGACAGGTATGCAGAGAAAAATGTACTGTTCCTGTCACAACATTCAATTAGATTTGCTGCGCCGTGTAGAAACAGTAAAATGCTTTCATGTGCACCCAGGAGTACTTATATCACCATTTGAGAACCGCTGTTCTATTCAATTGTCATTACTGTGAGTTTTTATAAAGAACATCCAGTACTATTTTGTCATTAAAACGCATTGCAATTTTTTCAAGTCTTTTGGGTTTTTTTTTTTGGAGAATGCTGCAAGGGATTATACTAATATTACATGTTTTCCGGCAGGTGGGCTCAGGTTGTGAATTTTTGGATAGCAAAATAAATGGATCGGGTCCAAACTGTGACTGAGCAGATTCAGGAGCTACTGTCAAAACTTCTGCTCTTTGTGGTGTAAGGCATCCATTTTGCACTGAGCGTCATCAATCATATTTTTAGGGTAGCTTGACTCTCTTCCCAATTATTAGTACCAACATTGTTGAGGTTGTGAGAGGATGCACTCATGTGTTGAGTTGATACCTGAAATTGGCTGGTGAGGCGGGCATTGCTGAGGTCCAGATTTTGGTTGGTTTCCCTCAAGGTGCTGAGCTCCCCCTCCAGCCGAGTCCTCTCCAGCAGGGAGGCACTCAGCTCCCCCCTCAATAAAGAGCCTTGAGCCGGCAGCTCTGCCTGGGATGTTACCAATTCTTTATGCTGGGCCTGGAGCCTGAATACACACACACACACACACAGGCATTGGATCATCTCTCTAAATTAAATCCCATTATTATAACCTTACACAACACAATGAGTCATAACACAAAGTTATAAAACTATGGAGAAAAAACATCTGATATCACTTTGAAAAGAATTTAATATCACCCACTAGTTTTAATGTATTGCCTACAAAACAGTATTTTTATTGAGGTACGCTATCATCTCTGTTTGACTCTACTATGAAATCATATTTAATGTTTACAGTCGGAAGGTTTGTAAATTCCGAAATGAACATGGATGGCCTGTTTTTAGATCCTCGGAATATGGCTTCAAAATTATGTTCCAATTATTAGACTACACCGTGTCACATCAAACACTGAGTTGTTCTAGTGCATAATTTGGACATCAGGTTGAAGTTTAATCAACATTTTGACACCGTTGGCAGGTAAATGCATGAAAGGGTGGCTTAAAATGCATTAGTCTTGTTTTTAATTGTAAACGCGTGAAATAAAATGGGGAAAAGCAATTAAACTGAATCTAAAGAATTAAACAGTTAATGCATCATGATTACTTTAGTTCAGCTCCTTTAGCTTTGTGCATTTTGTCCATAAGGGCAGTGTAGTAATGTCATGCAAACACAAATGAAGAATTACTGTAAGTAACTAAGTGATTTCAGTCATTTCAGTCATATTTTAGCTGTGTTTACATGTTGCTGCACTATCTATAAACTCATTTGGTACCAGTCATTTTTAGACCCTCCTTAAGATTAGCGCTTGATTTTTTTTAACTAATTACCTAACTAACTAACTGGTGCCTGGGTTTGAATATCTAGACTCTTAACTTTTCTTTTAAATACGTCTTTGGGATTAGATTAGTTATTGCGTTATAACTCAATGACACTGAGGCTATTTATTAGCCTGTGTTTGCAGTTTCCCATTATCTGTTAGCATCAAGCTAGCAGCAGAGATAAAGTAATGCGGTTCTGGCTCATCTTGTGCATGTAATCTGTTGTATGATTGGGAACAGGTGGATGCACGGGTTAATGATGTGCTGTCTGTCATGCAATGAAACACAAGTTGATTGTTCTGCGTGTCACTGTACATCACTGGCATAGTAATTAGCAAAGCAGTATACCGGAAGATCTGGCGCAGCGATTGGGAATTACCGCTTTAGAAAATGAATGGCTGGACAATTTAAACTCACTATCATTGATTAGGAAAATGGATGCTGATTAACAAGTCTAAGGGGCACATTTGAAACTGCAGGCCAGCTATTAGCTAAGTAGCACTCACAACCACAACATGAGGACATTGTTCTTCAGTTTGGCAGCCTGTCATTACCAAGTTGTTATTAATCAGTTCTGTCAATATGATGGTGACAACCCATAATTGGATGTCATGAAAGGATTGTCCTCCAGATTGAATTGAAACTTGCATATCGTATAAAGTGTCCAAACTATTTTTTTAAAATCTGTTGTCCATTTCATATGTTGCCTGCTTTGTGCTTCCTCTGCTTTCCTTGCTTCGCCTGTTTAGCGCCCACGCCAATGAACAGCACACAGTATATTGCATTTGCATTGAATCCACCTCCTGGTTTGTTATCCTCTGATCCATAGTAAAGCAATAATGTCAAGAGTTAAAATGTGAGAGCTCATGAGGTAGGGCAGCTCAATGTTGACTCTTTGTGTAAGTATTTGTCACCTCTCGTTGTCTTCTTTCAGCCTCTGCAACTCTCGTTCTCGCTCATGTCGATTCTGGGCTTCTGCTTCCATCTCCTCCCTCTCCATTTTCATCTCGCGCTCTCTCTCTTCCAGCTGGCTTTTAGCATCCAGCAGCTCGTTGTAGCTACGCAACACAACACAACGCAACACACACATTAAAACAGTTTATCAAGAAAAGCAATTGCATGTGAATGCTGAAAAATGTCCTGAAGCCAAAATGTGAAAGAAAATGAAGTGAACATGGGCATCACAGCATATTGTGGCAGGGGCTAAGCAAAGGTATGACATCAACTTGATTGGATGCTGGATAGAGCTGATGTGAGATGATGCCGTGATATTGCTGTGTCATTGAAAAAGATGATTCTGTGTACCTAAGAAAAGTAAAAACTCAGATCTGTTGAGCAAGAATACAGTAACAAATCTCAATAAAAGTGAGCGAGAAACATTTTTTGGCACAAAGTTCCACCGGTGCAAATGCTCGTCTCTCAGTATTCAGACAGTACTTTTTTGATGCATGATAATAACAAAATGTTTGAGAGATTGGCTCTCGTCCTGTCATGCACATTAGCCTGTTTGAATGTTTATATCTCAACAATCGCTAAATACACTTTAAAGACAATAGCAGCTGGGTGAAGGATTGTCCCTTAGCATTTACATGCATAGCATTTGTAAAGCGATTTGAGCACCATGTGGTGTAGGAAGTGCCATATATGCCAACTGGATTCCACTCCGCAGTAATGGTAATGTGAGCACTTGTCTCTAAGCGCACTCACAATGTACTCAGCAGTCATATGCACAACAACTTTAGTTTGGACACTTATCAATCAACTGTTACCATAATAGCAGTGTTGTGAATGACTGCTTCTCAGCATTCACATTTTTCATGCTTGTCTCTCAGCATTTACTAAATACGTGGCTAATACAATCAGACTCATGTGAATGACAGTCTCTCAGCATTTACATCATTTATTTGCTGCATAAAAGCAGAAGTTTGAATGTATGTTTCCCATACAAAAATTGCAGTAATGGTTAATGTTCAGTCTTTTTTTTTCCTTACTCGCAATGGGATTTGCCGTGAAGCTGTTAGCATTCATATCCTACAGTTGTGTGTCTCCATGCATGATCTTTGTGTTTTCATACACAATAATAGCAGCACTGTGAGTGCACATCTATAGTCCGCTTGCATGTACCTGGCCTCCAGTTCCCTGTGTTGGGCCTCCAGACTGCGACTGCTGCTCCGTAGGCGAGAATGTTTATCTAGAAGTTCTTCCAGCTCCGTCTCCTGACGCTGGTGGAGCGCTATGAGTCGCTCGTGGTCCCGTCTCAGGGTCTCTGTCCTGGCGGCCGACTCCTCCCGCTCCCGTGCCCACACCTTAGACTCCGCCTCCAGCGCCGCGCACCTGGCCTCGCTCTCACTGTGCCGCGCCAGAACTTCTGCATGGTGGGAGTTTATATTTGCTTGTTCCACCTATATGGGGGAATATAATTTAGATGTTTTTGTCACATTATTACATAACAGAAAAGTCTTAATTGTACTATGTGGTGCAGTTGTACAGTATTGATGGTTTCAATAATTGCAACATGGGAGTTGTGCTATGAATCGGTGGCGAATGGCCCTCCACTGTGTAGTAGAATGTCAATAGAGAATACACTGAGAATGACTGACTGTAAAAAGGTATCAATGACCCTGGATTTCAAGAGTGCTACAAAAGTAATTATAAGTGCTCAGTGAGAAGTTTGAAAACTACTCAGCTGAAGAGCCACCGAGCATTTGTTTTTTCCTGCACTAAGACTGAAGTACTACTTGCTACAAGTCAATTACAAAAGGGCCAATTTGAGTCAGCAAACTGCAAAGTGGACTGGTGGTTAGCACTTCTGTCCCCAAAACATGCTTGTCAGGTTTCTGGAAGATTATAGATTCTCATAGGTGTGGGAATTATTTAAGAAGTACTGTACCGTAAAGAAGTAAAGGTATGATTTTCAGCAGTTGTGTGCACAGGCATTTGATAAAAGGTTCGTGACTGTACGTGTCTCCTTACAACCAGTGTGTTTGTAGCATGTTCAATAAATGTGCGACCGTTAAAGTTGCCCTCTGGAGGACTAATAAAGGGTTCTTCTGTTTTATTAAAGCACATCGTGACAGCTGGCCCAGCCGTGTCCTGAATCATGCCTTAGTTATATGCTGCCATTGGCGTAGACTGCCTGGGGGATTTCCCACATCGTCCTCTCAATCTCTACCTGTTCACATCCATAATGGTGTTTGTGTGTGCCACTAACTTGTTTTTCTTTCTCCCTTTTCAAAGCTGCTCATGCCCTTAAGGAGACAATCAACAATGCTGCATCCCCTCTCATTTTTTTGTTTTTTAAATAAATAGTATTAGTCGTAATACCCATAGTCCTAGTAATTGAAGCATTAAGATGTGGCTTAATATTGTGAACGTATAGTCTTGGAATTCTAGCCATAAACAGTTAGTCCATCCATTCATCTATTTTACTCAGGGCTTGTGAAGAATCATGAGCAAGACTGAGATCCACAAGAGTTGAGGGGAGATTCAAACTCAGGAATGTTATGTTATGTTATGGGGGCTTGCAATGATCTAAAATGAACTTTTTGGGTGGAAAACCTCTCATTTTTCAATGAACACTTAGACTAACTATGAGTCTATATTTTAATGTTGGTCATTATTTTGGTAATATTTGAGACAAATATTGTTTTAGGTGGTACTTGGTGTAAAAACATTTTAGAACTGTGCTGTTACATACAGAAATGCATAATCGATCTTTATATTATAAGAAAATACTAGAAAACACAAAAATACTTGCTTTCGAAAAGAAAGTCTGTCCTTTTTTTGTTACAATGTATGATGGTTTCACTTTGCATTCATTCTTTTTTTGTATATTGCCTAAACATCCTAAAACATCTAGCAAATCTCAATATTTTGGCTTCAGGGGAGTTTGATACATATACTCAAACGTAAAAACAACTGTTTCTCCACAGTACATTTATTTCTTCCTTTTTGCAGCTCTATTAAATCAAGCAAAGTATAACCTTAGTAAAGTGCCGACTGATATGAGCCCGAAATAAAGACGCCTCCCTTGTGCCTTACTCCTGTTCTCCCGTCTCCCTTTCTTAGTGTGTTCTGTCACCTGTAGCTGAGTATTGAGCGTCTGCAGTCGGGTACACGAGTCCTGCAGGCTGAGCGAGTGACGGCGTAGCGCCTCCAGCTGCTCCCTCAGGTGCTCGCACGTCTCCTGGGACTGAGACAGACGCGACAACAAAGCCTCCTGTCCTGCAAGCGCCACGGCTCTCTGAGGCAGATGTGATCAGAACGAGGAAACAAAGACAGAACAGGCGGTAAATGTTTCATCCTCCGACATCATGTAGGCATTGTCTTGTCTCCATGCTACCTTCTTGTCACACACCTATAAAAATATATTGTTTGAGCTTGCGCTACATGGGCAGATGACCCTTCAGAGTGCTTCTAAACCATAATCAAGGTTATTCTACATTCCGAATGCATCGCATAATATGATTCCCGCTTTCTGCACCTGCATAATAATCCAATTATTGTGTGAGTGGCACTAGTAGAATTAGTTTAGTTAATTGGATAAAACATTTAGCAAAACCGTGGGAGGAAAAGAACAAAAATTAAGTAAACCATTTTGACACGAATGAAAATATTTTAAAACGGTCGACTGAATTTGCAAATATCCTTGGGTGTACTTGTAGTCTAAATGCTAAAATACAACATTTTAGCATGCCCTCGGTAAAATCACGACAAAAAAAATTTGATGCTTAATTTATGCTGTGCTATGTTTCATACACAAAGCCAAAGGCTTTAGGTTGTGTATAAAGTAGTGACATCCAGGTCAATTCTTAGCACAACTTCCTTGTATTACTCACCAATTGCTTGTAAAACCTAAGACTTGTTTTGAATGTCAGGTATGCAAAATGAAATCAACAAATTTCATGGATACAAGGTTATGCTATAGATTTATGTGTAGTAAATACACTGTACAACTTAGATTAGGTTAGACTGTATAAAGTTGAAATGTTAAAATAATGAAAAATATCAGCGATTTTGCTGATATTGACTGATGTTTGAAGAGCCATAAATCAGCTGATTTAATTGGCTGGCCGATTAATCAGTTGGGCCCTGACGCCCATGCTCAAGTGAATACCCCGTGGCATTCAGGGAGAACATGGTATATTTTTCACTTTTAGCCAATAAGTACATTTGAACATATTTGCAAATGTGTTTGAATATATTTGTATTTAAATATATTCAAACACAATTACAAGTATGGCCTCAAATGTTTACTTCACATTGACAGCTCCACACACAATTTCGGACTCTGCTTTTCCAAAAAAAAAAATGTGCATGGTCTGCTAGTCTTCAAGACTGATGGTGATACTTGAGGGATTACAACTTTTTTCCACAACTTGTAGCATCAATCATTCCTGTGCCCGAGCATGTTTGGTACAACCGCCTGACTGCCTTCCAATTCTGCAAATAAAATGAACAAGATTCCTGACCTTGGAGGCTGTGCAAACAATGTTAGTGATATTTTTGTAAGAGTAAGTGTCGACGGAAAAAGAGGGGGGAAAAAAAGGAAGAGGGAAGCAACTGAGATAAGGAAGATGAAGAGTCGCTGAGGTGACATTATAGGAAGTGATGAAGAGAGATAAAGCTTGTGAAAATAAAGTGCTGCACTCGACAAGTGGACGCCATTGTGAACGCAGTCGACAAGAAGCCCTCCGGCAAAAGAGTTTCCACATAATATGGATCATTATCCTTCCCATAAACAACGCAGACGTCCTGCAGATAAGATCCAAAGCCCGAAACAACCCAAATACAAACCTCTTTTTCCAGCTCCAACAACCTGAAAGTGAGCTGCCTCTCTGACTCTCCCGTGGCATCATGGGGGGACACAGAAAGGTCGTGACCTTTGTCTGAATCTGGCGTCGATGCCTCCCGCCAGTCAGTCTGACAAACGTGTGTTTGTCTCGAGGAAGGAGGCGCACAATCCTCATCCATCTTGCCCAACTGTAGCTGAGGCTTACATCCGCTCAGAGCTAGAGCAGGCGGCTCTGTTCTCTCCCGTGATTGGCTGAGAGAGTCCGTTGCGACTTTGAGTTGGGTTTCGGCTTTTTGGAGCTTCTGACTGAGGTGTTGGACTTCCGATGTAAGACTGTGAGAATGACTCTGCGTGTTAGACAGATCCTGACAACAAAAGGAAAGAACACATAAAATATGTGAAATGAATTAACCAAAGTTTTTGCATCAACAGACCAATCAGACTACTGTCAAACAAGGTAACACTTTCTCAAACAATGACAAAGATTTTTTCCTCTTTGATAGCTTTCCATGAACTCATTTGCTGCCATTGATTACAATAGACAGCCGAGTTCATTTTCACTGCCAGTCACAGCTATCCATCCATCCAATATCTAAGTCGCTTATCCACAAGAGGGTCTCTTGCCAGCCAATTGCAGCACTGGCAGCTATATAAAGTCAAAAATACATTTAACTAGGTTGGAAAGGGAATGTGTTAAACTCGTATCTATTACAAGCCCTCCTTTTTCTGATATTCAAATTGATCATTTATTGCAAATCCTCTTTAGACTTCATTTTTGCCAGTGTGAATACAGTTGTTGCATTATCTAAGGAATTCAAATACAAGAAATATATGGGTAATGAAAACTTGAGTGACGCTTTCTCACAGTGATAGGTTTCTACACCCTTGTGATAGTTTCTACACTCTTAAATGTGAAGAAAAACCCGAATTGGATGAAAAACTGAGTGTTGGGCCCAAAAGTGAGGGAGCCAATGCTGGGTTATGACGATAGAAAGCATATTGTTAAGAGACATCAAACACCATTGATCATAATTATAAGTGGTGCTGTCAAAAGACATAAAAAATAATAATAAAGAAATGAAATATTAATCAATCACGACCTGAGCGAATTAATCTCTATTTAATTTTACCTCAACGTTTCAGAGAAAAATTCTCAACCAGATTTTTTAAATTGAACTTAAATACATGGTATTATTGAAGCAGATCAAAATACCTGCCATTAGCATTTGACGGATGCAGTTGTAACATTCGTTTTTGCTGAATTGGAGACTAGTCTGACTGGAACTTTAGTTTCAACCATTAGTAAGAATGGTACTGCTTCCTTTTGTCAACAGCGCATTAGGAATTAAGATTAAGATAAAAAATCAAATAAAAACAGCCATCTTGCCTGTCGCAAACTTACTCAAACGCTGGGTGTTCTGGAGTTTTGTTTGGCAAAAAGCTTCGCTGTGGCTAGCTATAGTAGTGTTTATGCTGCTATCCTTTGCTGTGATTGTAATTGCAGCTTGGTACTTTGCATTTATGTGGTAGGCTAAACTTGAGCTGCTTGTGTTATATACAATCTCCTTTGGACAAAGAAAGTATTTCTCTTTACCTTGGTCAAAGGTGTTTTTGGGGCATTTTTTAAAGTTAAATTAACCATTCAGGGCAGCACAGCTGCCTCAAATTTCAGGGACCCGAGTTCAAATCTAGCTCGCTCCAGCCTTCCTGTATGAAATGTGCATGTTCTCTCATGTGTGCGTGGGTTCTCTCTGGGAACTCTGGCTTCCTCTCACACTCCAAAAACATGCATAGCAGGTGAATTGGACATACTAAATTGTCCTTAGGTGTGATTGGGTGCATGAATGGTTGTTCATCTCTGTTTGCCCTGCAAATGGCTGGCAACCACTTCAGGATGTCCCCCACCTACTGCCCGAGGTCAGCTGCGATAGGTACCATCAAGCCTGCGACCCTTTTGAGGATAAGCAGCCCTAGAAAATGGATGGATGGGTAAACTATTCATTGGGCCAACAACTCTCACATGCTCTTCCATTTTCACATCTTTTTTCTGCTCCTGAACATGCCCTGCTGCCTACAACAGAGGCCTATCAAGTTATGCCAAATCAAATGAAGGCCAACCATATCTCCAGGGTGTGATTGACCTATGCCCCCCACACCCCAACCACACAAGAATCCCAATGCATACAGATCTAATCATCATACAAATCTCATAAAATTAAAAATTAGATTAAGATGATCTACCTGTATAAAAACATAACACTTTAACTATAATTAATTGAACTCAATCTGTTACTTGGACACCCCTAATCATAAAATTTATCATACAGATCTTGTTAACACAGCTTTGGCCTTAGCTGGTATCTTTACCCTATAATAATGAACATGCCCCTTCTCGCATAGCACACACACACATAATGAACATGCCCCTTCTCGCATAGCACACACACACACGTGCACACACACCTGCAGCAGTGACCGAATCTTGGCCTGTGCGTCTGTGTACTGCTCCTCCAGCAGCTGCTTATTCTCCTCCAGGCTGCTTAATCGAGTGCCGAGCTCTCGCTCCAGCTCTTGTAGCCGAGTACAGAGCTCCTTGGACTCAGACAGCTGCTGACACACGCACCTTTGTGAACACAGACACACATAAACACAAACAGGTCACAGCTGGTTGAATGCGGGGCTTGCGAGTTGACAAGGATGTGCCATCTTACGTTCTTTACACACAGTTGGTTGTCATTTTTGAAATTAGATATTTACAAACATCTGCTTTTACTTTGGGGAGTAATTATCACTATTTAGCTTGAATAATAAAAAAAGTTATTTTTTTTTATTTTCTGCTTTTCAAATCGATAAAATGTCTTGGTTTAGAATAAGAGGATGGGAATTAAACATATGATTAATCGATTGATTTAATAATCAACAATCAATTGATTATTAAAATAACTTTTTGGTGCGTCCCAACATATGTCATTTTCACAAAATATTCACCATCTAATTTGTTGAAAATAGACTGTTATATTTGACAGTGCTCGCGGATCAATATTCTTGTCTTTTGTTTTTTTCGTGTTCTCTGAAAATTGGTGGTTTTGGAGATATGAGGATTCAGCCTGACGCCAACAATATTTGGTTTGTTTGTGTGTACCTGTGATCAGCATCCAAGGCTCGCACTCTCTGGTTGCTGTGTTCCAGCGCCACGTTAGTGCTCTCCAGCTGCTGTCTGAGTCTAGCCACCTCCCTTTCCCGCTGCCTCGCTTCCTTCCGCAGGCCGTCTAGCTCCAACTGGCACGCCTCTTTCTCCTGCTCCAAGCGTGACACATCCAACAGCGCCTGGTCCCGAGCCCGAGCGGCGGTTTGAGCCTCCAGGCTGGCATCATGCACTTCTGCCTCCAGCTCTTCCTCCCGGTGGTGAGAGGTCTCCAAAGCACGACCCTGACGTTCCAGCTCAGCCTTGAGCGTCTGAGTGGTCAATGTTAACTGTTCGCTCTGAGTAAAGAGAAGATGGTGATATTGATAATATACAGTATACGATGATACCTTGAAATTAATCTTAAATCATTTGTATTATTTAAAATAAACGGAAATGCCATTTAACAGTTACACACTCTAAAAAACTTTGTCGTTCAACGGACAGCATCACCTAGAGACAACATCATAAACTGTTACAATAATAAACATAGTGCGACCCAACTACTGTAACTGAGTTCTGTTACACCCCTCCAGACCACCACAGAAAGCACAGAATAAGCCGTTGTCCAAGCGCAAGACTATTGCCGTAATCATTGAGAATATATATATATATATATATATATATATATATATATATATATATATATATATATATATATATATATATATATATATATATATATATATATATATATAGCAACGTAAACATCTTCGGGGGGATGTCATGCAATCTACCAGTGCTACTTTCGCTGTCGACCAGGATCGATGCAATGAGCGTACACAAACACGATAAATACGTTTGTGAACTGTGTTACGCCTTGCTAGTGACAGTATGAAAAGGGACTTCAGTGTAGTGAGTGATTGTAGTGAAGCCTGGCTTTTATTGGACACTTGCTGAGACTGGATTACTGATTATCTACTTATATTGTCACTTGACAAAGATTAAAGTAGTTAAATGACAAATAAAATCAACACAAGATAAAAACACATAGCTCGTCATCATATAACAGCTGTAGTGACCAACATAAGCATTACATGAATATGAGAGCAAACAAAGGATTAATGACACCTTGTTGGTAATTCTGAAAATACGAGGCAGGCCTCAGGAGACAAAAGCAAGCTGCACGGCTGAGGGAATGAGCAGCATTGAAAATTCTTTGCTCTCAGCCAGTCAATAAAAATTCTTTATAGACTCCGACACTAAACAAACTTTGACTCTGGGTCAGAAATCCCGCGTTAGGCTTCTTTTAATAATGTCCTTCAGGAGTACTGTGAAAATATCTTTGACTATAGCATATCACCGCAAATGACCAAATGTGTTGTTGTGTTTCCAGGTAGAAGACTTGAATCAACACAAGGAGCTACAGAGGATGTTGGTGAGTTGTAAATTCCCATCCGCGCTCAACTCCCTGCAGCTGGAGTGAACGGAACGCATTTCATGTTTCATTTAACATACACGCTTGAGTCGCCATTAATTCTTAGTTTGCTACTCACCCAGCTTGTCAGAGTAAAAACAATACCTCAAGACAAATATATACTGTAAGAACTGCAGACATAAAAACATGTTGATTTTTCAGTTCATGTTCTATCAAGAGACTACTGTATATAGTATCTGTATCAAATATTAAGCCTCAACAAAATGGATGCTCAGCTTTGGTGAATACTTGCACATAGTGTTGTGGCGCGGAAAAAAAACAAGCAGTTACTGACAGTAAGTTGAGACAAAACGTCCAAATATCGCAATACATGCTCCTATGAGTTGGTTTTTGAGATACAGTATGTCAAATTAGAAGTATTTTGCAAAAGTGTAATGAAATCACTCGACAGTGACAAAGACATGGATTAATCTGCTTAATTCATATTCTGTGTGAAATGAACGACAATGTTAATCACAATATGTTTGGACTAGTGTATGATATGAAAATGATGTCTTTGTTAATGAGTTGGTCGCGAGTATACATATGCTGTGTATAGATAATACGCATGGATGGATCTCAAAGTCTGATGATCGAATGTTTTCTTGGACGATAAAATGTTACAGTTACAGCTAACTTTTTTGAAACACACACACACAATACAGTCATGATTTAATGACACCTTCTCCCAGAACAATTTAGTTGAAGCATTGACTTAAAAGCTTCCACTCTATATTTCACACTCCTCTACCATACAAATACTTGTGTTAAAGTGTGCTCTTTTTGTATGGTGACAAGAAAGTCCATGCTCGCAAAAGGTCACTGCACTGCTTATTACGAGCACTTTACCTTGTTGCACCAAATACTCCTATTTCTTATGAAGGATGGGGGAAAAAGAGGACAAATTCTCACATGATGATACAGAACAACCGTTTGTGTGCTGTTTGCTGAAGAACTGTAAGTCATCAGATAGACTGCAAGCTAAGGAAAAGAACAGTGCTTTGTCAGCGTGAAGGAAATAACATAAAAAGGATCCATGAATACCTTCTGTTTGGGAAGTTGCACTTTGGCTTTTTACTCTAATATACAGTTGGGATGTGTGTGTGTTTGCGTGTATGTGTGTGTGCGTACTCTCTAACCTTGCGCTGAGCAGCGCGGAGGGCATCCACGGTGCCGCGTAATGTGTCCCTGTCTCTCTCCAGTGCTGCCCGCTCCCCCTCCAGGCTGGCAATGACTGTGGTTTGCATGCTGTGAAGCTCCGCTTGACTCCGCAGACGGTACAGCTCCTCCTCCATGGCCGCAGCCTCAGACTGGAGAACCTGACATGCCCGTGAGACATCAGAGAGAGACATGGTAGAACATTGTGCCATCACCAGAAGACACATGCACAGCATAGTGAAAAAAAAATGTCTTAGGCCACCATTTTGATGTACTGTAGTAAACCAGTCAATAGTAGGATGTATCATTAGCAGGATAATGTCAAAACATACAAAACAAAAATAGCAGATTGGCCAATTTAACAGCTTTTCTGAACAGTTCTCATGCATCTTATTTTCATTTTCATTCAAGTGTGTTTGCACAAGAATATACTTGCCTCAAAATATAGTCTTAAAGTTGTCTTACGGTCTTTAATAGGGACATTTACAATGAAAAGTTTTTTTCAAAGAGGGAAATTACTGTAAAAGGGCTAGGAAACCATTAAAAAAACAACAGCATTTGGATCTCACGCTACTTAGGAAAACCCTAACCACAAACAT
This sequence comes from Hippichthys cyanospilos, assembly GCF_059441005.1. NCBI lineage: Eukaryota > Metazoa > Chordata > Actinopteri > Syngnathiformes > Syngnathidae > Hippichthys > Hippichthys cyanospilos. The sequence continues at coordinate 11,196,800 of NC_142381.1, read as the reverse complement.
GTATGAGTATTATTGCAACAGCTAATCTCATATTTCCTAAGAGTTTGGGGCAATCAAGAGCAAGAAAGAGACAATATTTGCTCAAATAAACAAAACATATTGTATACAGCCTAGTACTGCACACTGACACTTCAATAGGTACCTTGGTTAAAAGTTATTTGGATTACATCGGGGGAAATAGTGCAGTGTATGGGGCAAAAGAAAATAAATTGCATTTTGGTGCAAATTCAATCAAGTCTAAAATGATGAGTTTATGAAAAGATTTCACCTTAAAAGTCACTATAATGTAAACGAGACAGTCGATCTAAGAGATCAGTGGGATTTCTAAATAAATTCAACTTCTCCCCATCAGCCTTTGGGAAATTGGAAGTCGCCAGCAAGCTGACAAACAAAACAAAAATACAGATTAATAAAGTATGTTTCTCATTTTTGATACGTTATTTTTGAAAGGGGAAAATGTTTTGAAAATACAGTGTAAAAGGCAGTGCAATTCTGCACTAATGTAACAACAATAATGCTAATATGTGTAAAAGATGTCATCAAAACCGATCAGTATCCTTGCTTACATGTGTATTATGATAAATGCTTGTTGTCACAGCTGCATTTGTCATGATTTTTTCTTCTTAAACGACTTCTGGCTACTTTTTAAAGAACTCATTGCGTGTCCAATGCATGCACGCTTTTGTCTGGCTTCCAATTTATCATCTCTACTACCAGCTGCACAGTCCCCTGATTACTATTATTACCCCCATCAATCTCAAACCCAATCCCATGTCCGCTCCCTCCCCTCATTCCATCATCCATACCTCGATCTGCCTTCGGGCCTCCCCGAGATTCTCCGCCGTTTTCCGCAGGTGCTGCAGCTCGGCCTCCAACAGCGTCAGCTTCTGCTCAGCCTCCCACGTCTTCCTGCTCTGCTCCCCCAGCTTGGAGCGCAGATCCTGGGCCAGCACTGCCTGCCTGTCAGCCTCTTCCTGGGCCTCCTGGAGACACTTTGTCAAAGCTGCGTCAGCACCAGGAAGGCTGCTCCCGACCTCTTCTATAGTTGTGGGTTCTTGTTGAGTTCCTTTATTTTGGTTGTGTAATGTGGCCGATTCAGGTTTCAACTCATTTCCCGCTTGGATTTCAATGTGGTCACCCTCTGCTTCTCCTCTTGGTTTGGGCTGGATCGCCACATCACGTGGTTCTACTTTTTCTCCTTTAACATGGAGAACTTCTTCCCCGACCCCTGCTTCCCTTTGCGTCACGATAAGTTCCCGTCTGCGTTCCCTCTCTTCCATCAACCTCGCCATCCCTTCCCCCTCTCCTCTGCGGGATTCAGATCCCTGGACACCCCTCTCGTCGTTCTCCCCGTCTTTTCTGTCTGACGGCTTCACCCCTGCGTCTTCCCGCTTGTCTTTTGTGTGTTGGAGGTTGGTCATTAGCTCTTCTAGTTGCAGCTTCAAAGTGGCATTTTCATTCTTCAGGTTGTGAAACTGAAAAGTAAAATGGGAGCACAGCAGAAGACTACTGTCAGAGGTTGTGGCAATTGTTTTTTAATTGTCTGCGTTTGTATGTCTTTTACACCTTCTATGATCTAATCTTGAAAGACCTCAAAACACTTCCTCACATGAAAAAACAGTATCGAAAAAAGCTAATGTCATAAGTCGTTACTGAATGATTTTAATCATTTTTGGCAGGTCATAAAAATAGTGTTCAAAGAAGCTCTCTGCACTTGTGTAACCATAGAAACTACAGGATGAAAAAGTGAAATAGGATTAAAGTGCATGGATGCAATTTGTACAGACTTTTATTTATTTGGTAAATAAGAGTTGTCAGGTAAATGGATACAGTTGGCCACCATTCAAAGAATTAATTATTTTCTGAATTTGGTCATGTGCCACTTGCAAACTGACCTGTGATTACACAATCATGATGTAATTTTCAAGTGCCAAAATGGCTGCGCCCTCAGATGGAAAAAAACAGGTGTCTTTTGCTACTTAATTCATTCAAAAAAACACACACACAATGTTAATCCAAATGTTTTTTGACTAGCGGGGCTGCACAGAACATATTATGGGAAAGAAAATGTTTGACCCTGAATGACCTTTTAATCTCCAGGCGCACATTGGCAAACAACGATTCCCACTCACATTGACATCTATAAACAATTTCAAGTTTTCAGTTAAACGAACGCAACCCGAAAAAGTCCATTTGACCTCCAACCTCAGCGAGTAGGAGTCTTTCCCGCACCACAACCAATCCCGCCCTTTTTGACCTCTGACCTCCTGCTGGGCCTGTAGCTCCTCTAGACATCTTTTCAGCCTCGCGTTCTCCTGCTCTGCTCCCAGCAGCCTCAGCGTCGACGCTTCCCCCACTTCCACACTCAAAGGCTTCTGGTCTGAATGTATCAAGAGTATGAGATGAAAGATTTTTTTTCTTAAATGCTGACATGGGAGAAAATTATACATGATATGGCACTGTTTTCTATGATTGATAACAGGCGTGATCCTTTCACAATATTTTTCCTGTTATCAGTTAATTAAAATGTCTTAAACAACAAGGTGCAGAGAAACGGGCATTCTGACCAATCAGCTCGACGAGGTCGTCGTCAGACTCTTCCTCCGATTGGAGAAAGCGGAAGAGGGGCGTGGCAGCCACCGTAGCAGGAACGCCGGCACTAGTGCCGCCACTACATTGCCGCAAGTCCGCCTCCAGGCTCATGTTCAGCTCCAGTAGCTCGTCAACACGCTGCCTCTCCGTGTCACGCTCCTGCATAAGGGAAGACATTTTGAGAGAAACCTGTTCACTACAAAAAGGGGAGTTTGAAGTTTATGCTATTTTTGAAAATCATCGCTTTTTGTCATATAAACTGCCAGTATAAATACAATAGTACATCAGCATGGGCTAATGTCTATGCTAATGCTTGCTTTATATCACTAGTATAGTAGTACTGTATTTGTATTACTAGTGCTGCTATTTTATTGAAGTTGGACAGCATTCTCTGCAAGTATCTATCACAACTACACACTTGCATGTTATCTTGCTGATATAAATGGAGGCGGGGTCAAGTAAGGCTACTTTCATATCTTGCAAGCTGTTTTAAGACTGTTAGCTCCCTGAGATTCAAATCCCATACCCGACAGCTGTGTTGCACATGCTCATTTAATCGGCGCCCAAACAAACATTATTTTTTAAAACAAATACCTAACCCCATTCACAAAGCTGTTGACAAAAAATAAACATTAAAAGTTTGCATGAAGCCAATAAAGGAGAACTGATTGCACTATAAACAATTATGCAATGCATATTCATGATGATTATATACAGAAATTGCTGCAAATTATAAGTGCATCTTCCCATTATGAAAGAACTGATCTCCTCATTAAGTCAGAAGCAATCCAACCTTGTGACACACAAGCAAGATCAGTGGGAATCTAACAGTGATTAATGTTCTTCATGTGCAAAAGGTCATGCGTTTGCAGGGGTGGCCTTCAATCAATGCATGTGTGTCTACCTGTGCGGTAATGACTGCCATGATTGTTGATGAGCATGTAGGCAGTTGCACTTCTGATCATGACAGAACAGTGGCATTTAAAAAACAATGGGTCCTTATAGGTAACCCATTGTGATTGGTTCAAGGGTATGCAAGCATTCCAATTGCAGATGTAAATGAATGTGACTGATCAATGACTTGATATTAGCTATTTTCTTGAAAACATCACAAATAAAATACTGTACATGGTATCTTTTTCTAAATAATTAATTTATTTATTTTTAATTCCGGTAACTTTTTGTCCTCCAATTCTGTATTGGCCTATATACAGTATGTCTTTGGCCGTACCCACCACTTCTACGTCTATAATCCGCTGACGCAGCAGCAGGTTGTCCCTCTCCAGCTCCCTCAGTGCGGAGCATCGGGCCCTCGCGTCGGCCAGCTGTTCTTCCAAAAGAGCTTTGGTCTCCTGCAGGGCTGCACACAGCTGCTGCTGCTCCTGCAGGTGGCAGCGCATGCAAAAAGAGTATAGTCATTTTATTGTTAGGCTATGTAAACAATGACTAGGTTTGAGAAAATCTACCCACCTGATTACAGTGTGTAATGTGACGGTTTGTTTTTATCGGTGTGCATGCATTTCTAAATGCATCAGAATGTTGCTAGCATTGCCGAAATATAAACGTTTTTAGAGTAGCAAATTCAATATTTGGGTTGATGTCATCCACGTTATAGAGTGCATTACTGCCCCCTGTAGGGATTGAGTGAAATAATCAACCACAAACTATGACGTGTCTACTGATATTCGCTGGGGCGAGTCACATGACTCGATTCAGACTTTACAGTTGTCAATTTTAGGAGTTGGGATTTTCAAGCCTAACGTTTATGAAAGAATCTACTTGAATTTGACTTGGTATTTGACTGCCTCAACTTGACTTAGACGTGAACTACATGATTTAGAAAAGTCTTGGCAATTAATTTGAGAAATGATTCATCATGTATTTCACAAAACACTCAAATCATCTTTCCCCACTGAAAAGAATAGAAATGGCATTAATCCATTCCCCTGTGATTGGCTGGCATCTAGTTCAGGGTGTCCTCTGCCTACTGCCCAAAGACTGCTGGGATAAGCACCAGCAAGCCAGTGACCCTCGTGAGGAGAAGTGACTAAAGAAAATAGATGAATGGATAAATCCAATCCAACCTCACATTAAAAACAAACAAAAAAATTGTAACTCGTGGTTGGTTAGCTCTCTTCCGTGTGGTGTTTTCATGTTCTTCCGAGATGGAATAGACTCAAGTTCATTTGTGACTCTGAACAGAAAAAAGAAAAAAAACACACACACACACACACACACAATGCCGTCTCACCTTCCACTGAAATTTTAGAAGTAGAAAGACTTCATCACAAGCAGCTGTTTGGCATATACGGAACATGGCCTCTAGCTGTTTGTTGGCATTCCCAGACAACAAAGAATTTTTTGTTGTGTATGTCTGCTACCTTAACGCTAATGCTAACACATAAAGGGCAACACACAGATCCTTTCTGGTAATGGGTATTTCAACGTAATCTGTGGAGCATCACATGGACAGATAATGTAACACTGACTCACTGACATATCTTTATGTGATGTGAATTTTAGCTGCATGGATATCTGTATTTCAGTATCAAACTGCCCCCAGGTGGCCAGGGCGCATCTGGTGAAAGAGATGCTTAATGACCATTGAAGTGAAAAGTATCTACGGTTATTACTGTACGTTTTACAAAGTATATTATTTAAGTGTTATTTTTTCTCATTAAAATACACTTTCCACCATGCTGTAGTTCCTCATAGTATTCATATTCAATATCTGTCCTTTTGACACATGATTGATTGTCTTTTAAGAGATTGCTTGAATTCTGGACTCTTAATTTATGTTTGTGAAGAGTGACGCCTAAACAGAGGGATGCAGGAAAGTCGTCCTTTGTGCTAATCTGGGCTGCCACAGGGATGCAGTGCCAAAGCAGAAAGAATGAAAGCAGAGTGAGAAGGTGACAGCAGGGACACAGCATGGTGTTTCACAGTGATGTGAGCGCACGACTTAAAGCATAGCCAAGTAAATCTCATGTGTGACTAAAAGCTCTTGTGACCAAACACACTTTCTACTGTTTTTTTTTTTTTTTTTCAGTTAAGCAGCTTCGTGGGGTGAATTTTGCTGCCAAACAATGTTATGATGTTGCTCCGCTTGCTTGCTCTTCTGTGTGAATGGTCCAGTAAGTAATGTGTGTGTTGTGTGTGTGTGTGTGTGTGTGTGTGTGTGTGTGTGTGTGTACCTTGAGCTGAGTGCGTGTCACCTCCAGGCTGCGGAGTCTGTGTTTACAGCTCTGCAGCTCATTCTGAAGCTGCTCAGACCTCGCGGCTCTCTCACGGGCGCAATCCAGCTCGTCCCGCAGAGCACGCAGACCCCGAGACTCGTTCTGCAGGGAGCGGTTCTGCAGACGTGTGCATACATACAGAACATAGAGTGCGGCGGTGAGGTCAGTGAAACGTGTAACTGATATGAAGAGGCCTGACTTTTCGAGTAAGGTCGAATGTTCAAATTGACATTACGCCTCACAGAATCGAAAGCGCTCTGAGGTGCAGCTCAGTCATTATGTTTACATGTAAACTGTATTCAAGCCACAAGATACAAGTTAAATTTATTCCATGACCATGCTTGTGACTCCAAACGACATCTCAATTCAGCTTTCCATACTGAAGGGAATAGAAATGCCCTCAATGAGTAATGTATATTTTTTTCTAGTAGGGAAAATACCACTTAAAATATGCAGTACAGAAACATTTTTATGTAGAATTGATGATTTATTTTGAATTGGTGCTGATGCAAACAAAGAAGAGTTTCACAGCTACAGAATGTGATTCAGAAGCTAAACTGCCGTAATATCCGTCGTGTGTTGCTCCACTATTTATTTTTCATGTGTTTGTTATGTAAATGGTTTTACCACCATAACAATGCAGCTCTGCTACCCTTTCTATGACACTACGCATTGTTGTATGCGTGGCAGGTGTATTGGACACTAAACGGTCCTTAGGTGTGATTGACTGTGTGAATGGTCGTTCATCTCTGTGTGCCCTGTGATTGGCTGGCAACCACTTCAGGGTGTTCAGGTGTCCCCCGCCTACTGCCACAAGACAGCTGGCAGCTGGGATAGGCACCAGCAAGGCCGTGACCATTGTGAGGATAAGCGGCTCTAGAAAATGGATGGATGATTGAATGATACATACACATATATATATATATATATATATATATATATATATATATATATATATATATATATATATATATATATATATATATATATATATATATATATATATATATATATATATTTATATATATATATATATATATATATATATATATATATATATATATATATATATATATATATATATATATATATATATATATATATATATATATTTATATATATATATATATATATATATATATATATATATATATATATATATATTTATATATATATATATATATATATTTATTTATATATATATATATATATATATATATATATATATATATATATATATATATATATATATATATATATATATATATATATATATATGCTTTATACTGTATTAATACATGTGTTATGCCCCCTAATGACTGACAGTTCAGTCCACGTACTGTTGTTAAAGATATTGTACATTTCAGTTGTGATAAGTACTTAAAATGTGCAGTACACAAACCTTTTTCTGAACCTTTTTGAGCTGCTCCTCCATCATCTGAATCTCCTGCTTGTAGTCCAGTAACTGATCGCCTTTATCATCGCTAAAAGACAAAGGGGAGCAATCACTTATTTTTTTCTGAAATCTCTTGAAGTTTATAAATAATGATGAAAGTGACGAGTGATGAAAAAGCCAGAGTGCATGAGCAATTATAGAAAGTGAAATTTGGTGGCGTGGTGTTTGGGAATCACTGAAGTAAGTAACAAACAAATGAATAAATAAACCCATGCTAATGGACACATTACCCTTTTTCCAGAGGTAATTAATTTGAACTGGAGTCAACTTTGATCAATGAGAGCAGTCGTGCCGGTCTACTGCCCAGGAGACTTTTAATAGCATTTTTAAAAAATGTAAAAGCTTGAGTTTGCAATGAATCAGAGTCGTTTTAAGGGGGTTAGCAAAGAAGGGCTGCTACACTCATGATTATAAACATATTTCACTTATGATTTCCTACTAAATTTTTATTCTGGCAGTGATGCAGCACCCGCAGGTGCTCCTGTTTTATGTATGCTTATTAATGTGAGCACACTCACAGTTGCTGTTTCAGGTGGCGGACTTTGGCCTTGCTGTCTGCCAACTGCAGCGCCAGACCTTGGGGAGGCTGGTCATTATGATCACCCAGGGGCGCCAAGGGTGAGTCAGCGTGGGCCTCCCGTTCCCGACACAACTCTGCGATGCGCTGGGTGGGGGTCAGGGAAGAGTGACGGTGTCAGCAATGAGAAATTCAGTCGGCTGAGCGACGGGGAAAATGCGAGCATGTGATATTGGGGGGATATAGATGCTATTTTTACGTCTTCTGTTGACTCACTTATACATTTCAACCCACAGTTGTTTCTTAGAATTTAATTTATTTGTCCGTTTCCTATAGCACTTTTATGAGATAAAAGAAAAATTTCTTTTAGGCAATGCGATGGCCGTCCAATTCCTGTCCACAGCAAGAGCAATGTGTTTTTCAATATGTTAATTTTACATGAAAAATCATTGTTACCAATAAATTTTAGACAAAGTATTAACTTTTTACTGCTAAAACTGGCAAAGTAAATTTAATCTACATTTAATCTTGGGTATAATTGCACTCTGGGCCACAAGATGGCAGCACACTCGTTTTACACTGTAAATTTGAAAGAATAAGGTTGAAAACAGGAAGTAGTATCAGTATTTCAAGATTGATGTAAATTTCTGCTGAAAAGAGAGCCCCTCTGGTGTCAGGGTATGATAAAAAATATTTGCACTAATCTGCACCCTCAGTTTACTAAACCGTTCGCTCAGTTTACTAAACCATGCCCTCAGTTTACTAATCGATACGCACAGGTTACTAAACCATTTGCTCAGTTTACTAAACTGTGCTCTCAGTTTAATAATCTATTTGCTCAGTTTACTAATAAATTCGCTCATTTTAGTAAACCGTACCCTCAGTTTACTGTAAACGCTGGTTTTGATGGGAAGTGTCCCGGGGTGATGACGTGAAAGAGGGGCGACGAGAGGGAGTGTTTGAAGCGACACATTGTGGGCTTTTTGGTCTGAAACTAAACTCCCGTGATAAGGGGTGGTTTTCTATAATTTAATATTTGATATTGTTGATTGACTGTGATTACATATGATTTTTGTTGCTGCTGTTAAGCAAATAGCGGAGGATATATTTGCAAAAAAGAAAAAAATCTGTGAACAAGAGAATTGGAGTGTAATGAACCATAAATTTGCAGAGGTATACTATCAATCTAACAATATGTTATGATGTACAGTATACAAGGTAGCAGTTTTACACAGCACTGAAGTATAATGTGGTTATATTGTATTATATCTATATATTATACCTCCAGGTGTGTGTCTCTCTGGGCTAGCATACTCTGGATCTGTTTGGCCATGGTGCAAAACACCAACTTTAGATCTGCACCTTCAACCTCCAGCAGCTCTTCCCACTGGAGGGGAAGCACTGAGCGTGGATCCTGAGTCACCTGCAGCGAGGACACAGTGTCAAGGCGGGACGCAAATGAATTAATTCTTCACTCAGCAGCGTGGAAGGCCAGGTAAGATTAACCTTTTTTTCATCAAAGAAAAACTATGCACATCCATGAATGGCACACTCATGCATACAAAAAATGATCACTTGGAAAGGAGGGGAAATATGCAATGTCCTCAGGTGCGACTTATAAGCAGTAAGTGGGGGTGCATCTTTCCTCGTAGGGAGGACACCTTTTCACCACTGATTTATGAGGCAAAGAAGCCTGGAACGAAAAAGACTCATGGGCAACCTGCTGTTACTGTAATTCAGTCATGCTGCTCTGCAACATGCTGTTTCTGTAATGTGGGCAATTATTCACTTGGTGATTTTTTTTTTCCAAATGCCCAATTGGCATCCATGCTTTATTGAAACAGACAGTTTGACAGAAAATGAGAACAGGGAGAAAGGTTCATGTATAACAGAGGTGGAGGTCCTTGCAGACTGCTGCTAGAATGAAAAGGAGCTCTTTTTTTCACGCTTCAGTTAAAAAGAAAAAAAAAAAAAAAGCTTTGGTAAATCCTTTAAAGAATAAAAATCCCCATAGAAAATCTCTCCGGAACTGAGGGTCAGTCTCTGAATAATATTAAAGTCATTGTGGATTACGTTTGGCCAGCACCTGAACGTACCTGTTGAATGCAGACGGCGAGCGAAGCTTGTGTCTTAATGTCCAAAGACTGGATCTGCTGAATGAATGTCTCTTTATGTTCACACTGCAGATACAGTAAAAGAAGTAAACTTCATCAGGTGTGTGGACTAGTGGCACAGAAAAATGTTTTATTGCAGTACGTGACACATTTTTGGAGCAATCAGTAAATCCCTGGGCTCAGCTGTTGCTGCACAAAGTGGCCTGAGGTCCATTCAAATGTTTACAGGGGCCCACTCAAATATTTACCGTGTGTTATATACAATATATTTTTTTGGGAAATGATGTAAATCAAATCATACAATATGTACTGTAAATATACCTGTTCATAAACCACAATGGCAACTGCACTAATAATTAATGGAACAAACCATACTGCTTCAATCAACTTATTCAAAGTTTCAGTTAAAGCTTAAAAACCATAAATGACAAATTACATTTTACCACAGTAAAAAAGTGAGGCACTCCAAGTAGCCATTTAATCTTCAAGTGATTTTGATGAATTGCTCCAACAAACGTTTTTGCTTGAAAAGCGGTTTCAGAGTCTGTAGCCTATTTTCTTTTCTTTTAAATAATCCACTAGTTTTTCCATGGCGATTGGATGCCAAGTTTCAAAATGCCATGAAAGGTTTGAAGGCTTCAGTGCTTCACTGGACAGCTTTAGCTCACACTCCACTCCCTGAGCTCTTGACTTTGCCTCATTTCACCTCTTCACAGAGTCACGCTTAATGAAATCAGGATTGTAGTTTTTCAAGAGTGAAGTACTTTTGGGAAGTATACCAAGGTGCACTTTAATGTAAATATTCATAGCTTGTGCTTAACTTGCTCAAATGCTACAGATAAGAATTTAGTAATATTGTAAATATGTCTTGTGAACCATCCTGCATCCCGCCACTTTCAAATTATTGCCCAGCCCCACAGACACACTCGTAAACCTTGCAGAAAGCCAAAATGTTTCTTTATAACTTCATGTAACAAGAATGAGCAAGTGTCTCAATGCTTGTCTATAACACATCAGCAAAAATGCCAACATTTGTTTTTCCACCCAAAGACCCCTAATGTTTGGTTAATTCTATTATTCTCATGGAGGCATGTGCCATGATATCAACACACATTCTAGACTGGAGAGGTGTGATGAAAAATCGAGCATGAAAATAGTCATTCTACTTGTAATTCAGTTAACTCTTCCCTGTCTTCAATTAAACTTTTATTGTGAAAATGAGATCAAAGCAGAGAGGTTCTCACAAACCACTTTTTAGTAAACAAACTGGTCTCGAGAGACAATTCATGCTCCTATAATGGCCACACGTGGCAACACAAACGCAGTTGTTTCACCTGCACGGCACATCCAAGCAGGAGCAGCAGCAAGCGCCTCAGTTCTTCCAAAGCTGCCTCTGAACGCACAGAAATACTGTAAGTGTCATCATTATCATTATCGCCGCCATCGTGTCCTTTATCACTATCACCGTCGCGCTTTGCAATGATAAGGACTGGTGAATGAAGTTGAATGGCTTTTTTGCAGCACAGAAAGGCATGTGATTATCTTGTACCTGTGAAGGGGTCCTGGCCCAAGATGGCGACATTTGGGAGAGGCATCAATATCAGCTGCTGCAGGTTCTCCTTTAAAAAAAATCATAGGTGATTAATACGTACTGTTTATCAATTAACATGATGTCTAAGTTACTTAAATGTATGGACACTATTGCAGTTATAATATACATTTTGCATTATTTATCACAAGTGTGCTAATGTTATTTGCAATTGCTAGCTGGTTAGCGTAGGCAAATTTTGTTGGGGTCTATAGAAGACAATAAATAACGAGTAGTTGTAATATCCACTCATGTCAACTCGTGTTCAATTTGAGTAGATTGTTGAACAAAAAACTGGGGACAGAGATGATTACCCGATTATTCCATGAAATAATCAATTAACAATAATAATAATAATAATAATAATTGATAAACGGTTTTAAAAAGATTCCAAAGTGACAGCTGTGACATACATTGAAATTGTACTATTGAAAATCCAAGTTATAGTTATGAGTGTGTGAGAATTAAAAGAACTAAATTCAAGAGTCAACATTTTCAACGGTTATGATTTTTTTTTAATTAAAAAGGAAATAAAAACAAAGACATTTTAAAAATTCAAAACAAAACAAAAATAAAAGCACATAACAAGGTTAATGAATATTTCAATTACAATCGTTTTACTATGAAATAAAAATAAATCAAGAAATGCCAAAAGCTTAAGCGTAATTTATCTTCCGGCTTTCACATATTGTGTGAAAAAAAATTGGGCTGTAGGCATGGAAATCTTCTCTTAGTTTTACACCCATGTCAGCACTGTGTTCACATTTTAGATGTACACAATGTCAATGGAGCCTGATGCAAGATAGATATCAGCATGATTCAATTGCTGCCACTGCCTCGAAACAAACTATGTTTTGACCACGAAGGAGCACCTTTGTGAAGTTATTCTACTTTAACGACATCATGAGTCTCTCTGTTGCAACAGAATGTGCTTCACTTTGGTCTATTAACAATCTGTTCTACTGAACAAAAAAACACTTAGAAAAGTACTAGAGAAGCAAAACTGCCTCTCTTTGTTTCCAACACAAACAGACTGGTGGAAAGTTTATAATGATGATGATGACAATGCCGGTTCACTGAGAGCAGACATGCAGGATGTGCCAGCATGTGGCAAATGTTCAGCATTCACTCCCACGAGTACACATGTACAGCACTTTAACAACGTTACTTTTGTTCAATAATTTTTCTTCCACAGGAAACAGGAGTTGGTACTGTATATAGGTAAGTAGCTTGCTAAAGCTAATTCTAGCTAGCTAAAATATTTAGTGCCAATAATAATAATAATAATAATAATCATGATCATGCCATTTGCTGTTATTTGGAGGTGTTATCTACCACCAAGAAGATCAAAAAAAGAATGAGATGTTGTGCAGGTCGTGCTTGGCCAATCAACTTCCCCCAGCCCAGAAACATTGCAGGAAAATACTTGTGAATACAGATCACCAACTCTCCCTTAGGGAGAATTTCCAACACATCGGGCAACACTGAAAGATGTGTGAGTGCCTGTCTCAAGCTAGGCATAGTTAATAAGCTAGTGTCCTTGGCAAAAAAAAAAAAAAAAAAATCAATACTTTTTGTGCTTGTAATATGTCAGAATTGCTTAGTGTTGGATAAGATATTGCCACTATCGACATACCTGGCATGAATATCATGAATCTTTGTCTGTTTTGTTCAACCCGTTTAGGCAGTGATAGATAGTGTGATAATATAGTTGCCAACTCTATTTCAACAAATCTGGCAAATTCTGACAAAATCTGACTGGATGGTGTCATACATTGCCTGTCCAGAAACCTGTCATTTCTGGCAGGAAAAACTTTTCTTTGTTGTTTTTTTTTTTTTTCTTCACACTAAAGACAGACAAAAATGTGTCCCTCCTTCCAAACTGCTGATTTCCCATGTAGCATAGAACGTGGGCTTCACTGATGATGACCAAACTATCTTGCTGTTAATTAAAAAAATGCTTATTGTCACAGAGCCACAGCCTGATTTTGGCTTGCTGCTCTACCACCTGTTTGCATTTTCCTCCTGTATCCATGGCTACACAATCATGGGAGTGCAGGGGGGTCCAATTACTGCTCACTCTGCCGCATCCTGCATGTTTTAAGTGCACGCTATTCCAGAGGCAATGTACGGAGAGACGAGGTCCTTTGGGTCAGCCCAACTTGAGGTTTCTGCGTCTTCAGGGCATGAGCGATGCAGTAGTACAGCCAACCAGACATCTAGCAGGATATTTTAACACTTTTGTGTCAAAGACTGCTGTTGCTGTCATTTTGCTCGAAGGAAATTCCTTCTGCCACGAGATAGTCAAAAGTCTAGTTTTGTGTAATGTAGACATCGCCATTTGGCACTATCATCAATACGGCGATTATGCCACGGATTTACGATTTGGCTGGCACACGTGCAATTATCTGATGCCATGCTACACGCTAGTATCTGCCAGCCTACATCGCTAGTGGAAGGGCACTTTTCAATAGCAAATGAGTAGACTTGGAATTGGGCCTGAAATCTAATAATCAACCGCTTTTAAGATCTGCGTTTAAAAATCAACGTTCCACGAGGCTTCTGGCTGCTCCAGTGATGAGAATTAAAATCCATCTGTAACATTATGGTCTCCATATCGCATCATCTTCTGTTTGGCCCGCTGCTGATTGGAGGCGCTTGAGAACCATGCACTTATACACACCAGATTTCCTCTGTACATTATACAATTTAATCAAAATGTCACTTTTGGGTGCTCACTAAAAGCTGGAAGCAACAAAGGTACAGTAATTTGAATGTTGCCAAGTGGAACTCTCTTGTTTCGATAAACGTTTTGGCACTTTCAACAATGTGCATCGTCAACTATTCCCTTATTTTCACATGCTTTGATTAAAACCTTTGAACCTTTTGGCTGCTGGAAAATAAAAGTAAAGTCTTTAAGAAAGTTGTTTTTGTGGAAATCCCAAAGTTGTCATTTCTGTCAAAAATTGGTATTTTTGTCAATGACGCAAAATCTCCCCAACATAAGCCTGGTGTGCATGAGAGTACGTGATTAGGTAGTAGTTTCCATTTTTGTGCAACAACTAAAGAGTTTTCAAGGTTCAAACATTCACTGTTGTTTAATGAGAACATTCATTCATCCGCCTGGTATGGTTAGGGTTAGGTTTAGGGTTAAGTTTCACCCTAGTGAATATGAATATGAATATATGAATATGATTATGTTAGAGTAACCATGGAAGAAAGCTGGGGTCCTGTTTATCTAATGGTTATCTATGAATAAAATGGCTCATTATATACTCTGGCTAGCATTGTTTTCATTCAAAAATGTTCACTACTACACTAAGGCAATAAATGGTGGGCATACAGTAGGTCCATAGGATTAAAGCTACACGTACTTGACAGTCCCTAAGGATTAAGAGCTCAAGCTATGCCAAAGTTAAAAGTTTTCAGTAGTAAACTTTTATAATGAATCCCCAGTGATTGGGCAGGAAAAGACTACTTGACCCTAACACATATTTTATGTCATAAAAACAGTATCATCTGGACTGAGGCTAAGTGTCAAAAGCATGTTTACGTTGATTTAATCTGAATGAGTTATCACCAGTGTATTGCTCTGAGCTTTCATAACATGAGTGACTCACTGTAAATAAGGAAGTGAAACCCTAAAAACTGTTGTTCCTCTGTTGTGTGACTAGCAACTCTGCCTGCTTGGTGCACAGGCGGACTCTCTTTGTCTCGTCGATCCTCCTCGAAAAAAAAATTAGAGGGCAGTTTCCTTAAATGACACCAGAACATGCACCCTGCACCAAAAAAAAAAAAAAAAAAAAGACAGATTATCTGTTCCTGTCCTCCATACTAGTCCTTCCACCAACCACAATGGCAGCGAAAAGCAAATCACCCAATTTGCTTCATAATGGAGAAAGGAAATGTTCTGTTTCATCTTCTTGTTCGTGCAAATGCTCTGTCATCCCCTGAGTGCACTTCCAACTATTTACAATATCCCTAGGAGGAATGCTCTTGTAGTGAGACTAATAGTTGCTTCACTTTTCCATCTTGTTCTCTGTTTTTGCAACCTTACAGCCAGGAGCGCTCTCCTCCATGCCTCCCTCTCCCTTGTAGCCTTGAGTTATGTTTTAGCAGAAGAATGTTTCTGCCTTTTAAGAGGCTTTTCTATTTATAATGAGCTGGAAGTTGTTTCGGCTCTTGCCCTAAAAAAGCTGCTGCACCTCTTTTTCATCTGGAAATGCTTTTATGTCGTATGCATTTTTGGCAAAGCAAATCTCATTAACTAATTACCCATTAGTTACTAACCTATAATCCTTTGAGTCCCTGTGAAGTGGAAATACATTTCTTGTGAATATCATACCTCAGAGAGAAGAGTGTGCTGAACAACACTGAATTATTTGAGTGAGGTAAAAATTGTAAAAATTTATGCCAGTGTTTCAGCCAGGAGCGATTCTAAGATCAAAAGTTTATTTAATTAAAAAAAAAAAGCATGGATACCCGGAAACACGTACAGTTTTGGCTCTGTAAAGGCAGCCGTTCATTCAAGGGGTCTAATGATATATTGTAATCTATGTGATACTTTTAAGTGGTGACGTGTCTAACATATTCAAAATTTTATTGACATGTGGGTTTAATTCGTTTTACGGGTAGTACATTAAACATGTTGATAACATTGTCAAGCATTGCTTCATTTTGACTGTGGAAAGTCTGATAATAAACATTTTATTCTACATACAACAAATCGCTTAACATGCGTTGGCCAACACATGTTTGTAGACTGCACCTGACAAAAAATATTTTGAGATGTAATGACAAAAGTGCCATTACACTTATCAAAACTAGCCTGTTGCCACTCATTACACTCTTTCACCGGTTTGAGTAGCTGGCAGCGCTTTTTCTCCACCTTTACCCCGTTTTTTTTCCAACAAGCTGGTGTTGTTTACTTCTCCCTCTCCGCTCTGTCCCTCCATGACTTATTGTGTTCTAACTTCTTCCCTTCTGTAGCGCTAAAGCAGTGAGCTATGCGGGAGCTTTTTTTTTTCCCCGCTCCATATGGGGCTAATATTCTAAAATGATGCTTCCACCAGAAGCAAGGTAGGGAGGCGGGTGTGGGCGTGCGGGTTGAACGACTCTTTATGAAGACTCTGTTCCCATTGTTCGCATTGAAGAGCTCGCTGTTCAAAACACTCGGTCCGTTTGTGAACGTCACATCACAAATACTCACACAATAGCCGTTTCAATGATAATGGGCATCCAGTCAATGTACTCTCACCACCTGTAATGCGGTTTACTCAAGCCCAGCAACATAAACAGGGCCGTATGATTGAATGCAGCAGCAATTAGACCTGGTAATGGTAACAATGTGTTGATGTTGATATGTATTCTTAAATAAGTTAGGTAAGGCTGCATTACTTGTCTACTACTTGTTAAGAACAGGACATATAGTTAACAAAATCTCAGATCGCTCAAGATTTGGGGCGCTTGGATTTTCTTTCACCGCCTGGATTCTATCTATCATGGCTTTCCCTGATGCCACCAGCTTGCTTGCAAGCTATTATTGGAGCCACTCGGGCAATGGGTGCGCAGATGGTTTGGATTCTGAACATCTTGACCTTTGCCAGGGACCTCTCCCCTACCTGGTAGAAGGCTCGCAAGTGTCGATTTAAGATGGAGAAGTTCTGTATTCGCTGCATGTAGTCATCCATGTCGCTTTCATACAACCTCTCCACTCTTGGGTTGGGGTCTCTGGGACACACAATCACAGGCGTCACGTCAATGTGGAAGTGTATTTACTGCAGCTTGATCAAACGGCTCGTTGCCACTTTTCAGCCCCAGATGAAAAAGAATCTGTATGCAGTGGTGGAATTCTGCAGTCGCTGAATAAAATTTTAATGAGGCCGACACGCTGCCAGTGAGAATCCTCATGCAATTAGCTGTTGAAATAACCGAGGTTAAGTCAGGCCAAATTAATCAGCCTTCTGCCAACTCCTGACCGAAGATCCCGTCTTGTCAATCGCAAAGATATGGCTTGAATGTGGTAAAAAATTAACACGCTGATGAGGAAATCGAGAGAGATGACTAACAGGGCACCATTTATGCAGAACCCATTTCATGTTTCACTGGATATTTGTTGCAAATATGAATGGAATGTGGAATTAATGCCATTTATCAAAGTGACTGTAGAACAATGCAAGAATTATGAATGTGAGTGTGATAAATGTTGTATTACATTTATGTAAGAAAATAAAACTTATTTTTAAGTGGAATAATGATCCAAAGGAAAATCTTCAAATGTGTACATGTTAGTATATTTGTGCTATGTTTTTTTGTTCTTATCTGTTTGCGAGGTTACCCTTTTTAGCCTTTTAGACTTGGTGACTTTGAATATCCGGTTGGCGTAGAAATTATATTTGATTTTTTCATCCATTTTTTAAGGGGATGGTTTCTCACGAGGAATACAGGTCGCACATACGGTCAAACAACCTATAAAATGGACTAATTGGCCTTTGATTAACTGGATGCAAACACCACCGAGGCAGGGTTTTGAATCCCAAATGTAAACTGTGAAGAAAACGTGATAACTACTTGTTCATCATGCTGCGTGACTGCAGCCTGACATGTAAGTGGTTGGAAACAAGCCTTACATGATCCTCATGACCTCATTGAGGAAAATCCCATTCGTCAGTCTGAGGTAGCAGTCCCGGGAATTATTGGAATCGGAGTTCACTTCGATGTACTGGCCATGGAATGGGACATCGATCTCCATCTCCACCATCTTCTCAAAAAGATGAACCTAAGAGAAAGTCAGAATCTGAAAAAAACCTGAACGGGTTGCCATTGTCCATGCAAGTTTAAAATGATTTATGATGTGTGATTTTCTGCTTCAGTGGCCATTGACTAGGGGACATAAAACTAGTTTTAATTTTTTCTACCTTCATTTGTTCTATATTGCCTCACTAATATTATTATGGTATTCTGATTAGTAAGTATTATTTGTGGATTATGAATCTGGAAGCAAAATCGTAAAAGTGGGCATAATTGTGTGTTAAAATTAAGTTAGCAGATTTTGGTAAGGCAAATTTAACTTTGAACTTTTACTGGGATGGCAATAACTAGGGCAGTTTTTAAGAAACTGCTGCTTGTTATGAATCCCTTGACCATTATCTATATTTTTGTTCACAATTCTTGACAAAGAAATGTCGAAAAAGTTCTGATTATTCATAAGTCGGACTACCGTTCTATATCACTGTTGCAATTGTTCCCAGAAAAAAAAAAAAAAAAGCTTTCTTTGGCCCCATAGCATCTGTGTTTAGATGAGAGTAACAACAAAAGAAACGGGGAGCCTTTTCGCACAAGGCACCACACAGAAGCCACTTACCCCCGTGTGGACAGGTGGGACAAGCGCGCCCCTGCTAAGAAAGCGCTTCACGGTGACAAGCAGCCAAACAGGCCTGCAGCCAATGTTTTGAGCTGTGCTAAGAAGGCCTGCCAATGCAAATGCCGGTATAATGAAGTTTATTTCCACCTGCACTGTTGGTGAACAGAGACACAACCTGGAAGTGGCTGGGCATCTGAGGTGAGGCCATGTGCCCGAGGTCTCGAGGGGGGAAGCAAGTTGGTGCACGCCATTCACCGCATGACCCGCGGGTAGAGCTTCCATGTTGCTGAGTAATTGCACTGGCAAAATCCCCTCAAGGAAGATGCGCAATGAAGAATTTGACATGTGGCTCATCTTAACTCTTTTAAAACTTGCCATTTTTATACTGACAAGCTGGCTTCCAATTTTGAGCGTTCTGATTGACAATAGCGTTCGTTTAATTTTCCCAGTTTAATAATCAAACCGGAGCTGACCATTCCTGTTAAAAAAAAAAAAAAAAAAACAACAGTGATGTCATTCCACGTCAATGGCACTTCTTGGTAGGGTTCTCACTGACGTCCTTTCACGCCATCCGTGCTCAAAGTGTAAAGATTGGACGAATCATCGGGCATATGTGCACAGATAGACCCCAAATGGTTCTTTGGTATCAACTTTTTTGTCTTAGATGCAACCAGTGGAGCCCAGTTTTTTTCTTCATTCAATTAGGTGTAAAGAGAAAGAAATATATATACAGCATTACCCTCCTAGTTGTGTTCTGATACCTGAAAGGCATGAAAGGCCGCTGAAAACATTACACTAATATAAGGATAATCACTAAGTAATTATTGGCATGTAATTGGCCTGTTGTCTACCAAAAATATTTTTCTGATTTGAATTGAAAGGCAAACTGAATTGTCTGCTGGCAGTTTGGTGATGTTCATTAATCACAGTAATGGTATACTATTAGTGTAATGCTAATTTTCAGAAACAGTCAAATAATGAACACCATTTTCTGCTAAGGAGTGATTCAGTAAATTGCTCCTATATTTTATGAAGAACATTTATTTAATTCATTGCAAAAAATAAATAAATAAAATAAAATAAAATTCTGCATTGAACCATGGGCGGCTAAAGCAGAAAGAAAAGGACAGACTGCTCAGAGTTGCAGCTCAACTAATTCCTGGATCATTTTTGTTTATTCTGTTCTTTCGAAATTGTATTAATAATTTGTCAGTGGGGGCTTTTCTTGTTGTTGTTTGGCTTAAACACCCAGAAATATCTGTGCACGTGCCTGTGTGCCATGAATACCCTATTACGTCATATGTGCAGAGGGAGAAAAAATCTTGAGGCAGATTTGCATCTCATGTGGAAAACAGTTGATTTTTTTGTTTTTTTTAATCATGTACAACCCCTGCAGTTGCTTCTGAGGCACATTGAATACAGAGTAACAGGCTTATTTTGAACAAAACAGCAAAATAAGAAGCCGGGCAAGGACGCGGAAGTGGTAAAGAACAGTTATGAAGAGGCGAAGGAAGCTTCGAAAAAGGAGAAGTGGGCTGTTTATGTTGCTGCACACAATGAACTGATATACTTAGTAACCATCAATCCCATATTTTAACTTGTTCAAATTTATGAGTGAATGGTCAACAACCCATGGAAATATTATTGAAGCCATGTAAGAGTTTTACACTTTCTGCACACCGTTACAAAAAGAAAGAAGACCTTTTTCTTTGGGCGAGAGTGATAAATGTTAAATGACATACCCAGTGCACCAATGCACTCTCCATGAATTCTTCTATTATCTCCATCACACTTGAGTCCATTGTAGTGCCACAATAGATGAAAGAACTACAGCAGTCTGGCAGATGATTAACAAATAATATCAGTGCTTTAATGTAGTGACTCTCACAGAGTCCATCTTCTGTCAAGTGAAGGCGTTTGACATTTGTCAGGCCCTTCCCCTCCCTTCCTCCTCCTCTTCTTCCTCTCTGACTGTGACGCCCAGTTTGCAATTTTTTTTTTTTTTTTTTTTGCAATTGCAAAACCACACCGGAATTGTCTGAAGTCTCATGTTGCATGTGTCAAACAGGCTTCTTTCTTCACTAGCATGTTTCTTATTATTCAAATGGCTCATGTCATATGATGGTTTGATAAATCATGTGCTGAGATCCCATGATGAGACCTCATTTCTTCATGTGTGCCATAAACTAAACCTTTATTCTTTTTTTTGTTGTTTTTCAATGTAATTCTGTATGTATAATGTGTTGGCGTTGAATTTCACTAAATCAAACAAAATTGAGACAATTACAGCGATAAGAAAGAATATTACAATTATTTACATTCATAAAGGGTCTTTCAAGGCACCCAAGGCCAGTTCAGTCTGATAGCAGTTTTTCAACTGTTGCTTCATTATCTGAACGGCTTTTACTCATTATGTGTTGGTGCCCTCCAGTGGTTAAACAGAATCAGGTTCTATTCCCGTAAATTTTGATTAACAAGGTTTTATCCAAAACAAGAGGCCATGCACAACACATTCAAATCTCAAGTATCACACAGCACTAATAGCTATCATAACCTAATCAGCAAAAATACATTAGAAAAATAAAACGTTATGGTATAAAAATAAAAAATAAAAAGTTAAGAGGAAAGGAACATACAATTAGAACATCAGAAGTTACAATATTGACCATTGCCTTGTTGTTATTACTATTTGCATTTTCATCTGTTTTTCTTTTGGTTTAAAAAAAAAAAACATTCATCTCTTGTATTTACTGTATGGCTGATTGTGTTGCCATGTGTACAGATAGTGCCTGTGCAGCACTTCTTGGATAAAGTACACCCGGGATTATCCGATTGTTTCTGAGCTGCATAGACAAGATGACAGCTTCATATAGGGCACCCAAGTCATGCACACGCACACATACAAACCTAATCCAACTGCAGTTTTATAACCCACAGCTTTTTTGTTTGTTTCCTATTGTGCCATGTACAAGAAGAAGCAGACAATACAAAGCGGTTAAAAATGTCTACCTTTAATTGACTGGATGTGCATTGCCACTTTTCAAACAGTTTTCAAAGCATTTCAGTAAGAAGTCTAATGCTGTGTGATGATAAATACACTACACACTGGACGAACTATGACATCAAGTTGAAAGTGTCAAATTAAAGTGAAAATGTTAACTAATGTTAATACAGTTGGAACAAAATGAACTAGAGATGGTAGATGGTCACACTTTCATAAGATCCTTCCATTTATGTTGCCTGGTTTTGGTTCCGGTATTGGTGGAGCATTGATCAAGCCGAATGATTCAAAACCAAAAGGTGTTCTACCAGCCAGATCCCAGCCGACCAAGTAAATTTAGACAACTTCAAGCATTATTCCGCCTCTGATTTTATTCACTCATCTTCTAGCTGCAAGATGGCGGGGCCTTTTCTGCGTCAGGAGAGCTCTCAGCTGCACTGGGATCAACCTGGCCAAACTTGAGCATGAGGAGGAGTTTGACTTTGGCTTCCTCCAACGTCTCCTTCACTCCCTTCTCTAGAAGAAAACCTTCGCTGTCACCGTCTGGCTGCTCCTGAGCCATGGCCCCTTCAACGGAAGTCTGCAGGTAGCGCAAGCTCAACAGGACCGACATCTGTACACGGGAAGGCAGAATAAACAGGAACAGTGGGCCATGAGGTATGTATCACCCAAATATGAACACTTACAGATAAATGACTCCAAAAGAAAACACCGATCCATCCATTTCAGTAGAGCTAGGAAATGTTGTCGATAATCCAAACTATTTTTGACTATTTTCAAAATCTAGCCGTTCTTCAGCTACCAAAACTCAACTATAACTATAATTTGATTAATAAATAATCAAGAAATGCATTAGTAAAATCAAAAGAATAGCAATACATTTCAGCTGGGGACACTTTGGCCTCTTAGGGGCGGTGTGGTGCACAGATGGGAATGACGAAGATAAAAAGCGTGGAAGAAGAAAGCGATCAACTTTTTCATTTACAGTAACTCATTTTTTACAGATAAGAAAGAATATGTGCCATCAGCATTGTCATTTCACATGTCTTGAGGTGTTCGTATAACGCTTGTGTGTGAACTTTTGTTATTTTGAGTTAAATTCCCATCAGTGATGCTAATGCCAGCTAGTCAATCATATTTTTCCATTAAGTGTTTGCATTAAGCTAGCAATATACCTAAATCAAACTATTTCTTGAATTTATATATGACCTTGAGTAATTGTCCAGCCCTATGTTTTAACCTGATTGCAGGTTAACTTTGCAGTATTTTCTGTTGCATTAATGTGTACATTTTTGTCACTATTCACACAACGTCTACTGGACCTACAAGCGCAAAAGTGAGATTCCAAACTATAAAATGTAATCATATTGAAGTTGTTTCAGCTCTGCTTCAAATCTTGTACCATTAAAGTTTCTATATGGCTATTGTCGACTGGCTAGTGACAGTGTTATCCACCTGTATCAAGATGACTGATAGCACACCAGGTCCGGTTGAATTCATCAGGCCCATGTAGTAATCGATCAGAGCCTCCCTACAGCCACGATTGTACAGGTTGAGATCCTCATTCTGGAACTCATAGTTGTAGTGAGCACTGTTGTCTGTCAGGTGGTACTGCAGGCATGGCCGGGGGGAGGCGGGGTTACAGCAGCTGAATGGGACGCCATCCAACAGGTAGCGCCCATCTATGTTGCTGCGAATGCGACTGGAGATGAGAAATAGGGAGAATGTAAAAAGGGACGCAGAAGAGGACTAGCAAGGAAATGTTATTTTCCTTTGGGTAAAAAAACAAGCTAAAGACTTTATTGAGGTTCCTGTGAGGCTGGCCCGTTTCAGACTAGATTTTATATTGCACTTGATATTCATTGTATGAAGTGAATGTTATGCTGTTAGAAATCCATTCGTCAAGCATTCACACATTTCTGAAAAATTAACTGCAAACAGACAATTTACCTTTACATGCAAACACCAAACTGATATTGCTGGACAATAATAAGTTGGACATTTTTTTGTTTTTGTTTTTTTTGCCTTTTATGAGATTGTGGTGGACATGTGATGATAATTACAAAACATAGGTGTAAAATACTTATTCTACAAAGGTCATTTTTTTGCCTTCACATGAAGACAAGATGCTATTAGTAGCATCTGAGTGCTTCTTATGTGGCAGTTATCCCATTATGAGTGGACATCAATGATTTAGTTTATATAAAATATATAATAGCCCTCTCCTGCACAGTCTTTTTCTTTTTTAGATGCTTCCACTCCTCTCGTGGAGATGAAGAACTTAACTGTGTTTTCTTTTATCTGTCCTTAACAATCAATTTTAGTCTTATTCCTCCCACCATGTACTTACTCTTTGATATCCTTGGAAGTGTAGTCCAGATATCTGTTGCTAACCCACTGCACTTCAAACCAATCCTTGAAGTTGGTGTTTCCGCAACAACGAAACTCCATCTGCAGACGATCAATGGTTTCTTTCTGGAAACAGCGGCCTGGAACGTCAGTGTCTTTGTAGAAACGGATTCCATTCCTCAAACCAACCTGAAATAAAGGAGACGCAGCCATGAAGGATGGGTACTTTTATCAAGTTTTTTTGTTACTTTCTGGAAAGAAGAAAGTAAAATAAAATAAGAAAAAAGGGCCTTCCTTTTAAAACTATACTAAGTAATTGGGTTTCATTATACTGCATAATAAAATGCACTAGATGTATACATTACATAGAGATACAGTGACAGTATTTATATTATTAAATGCTTTATTAGCTCAAAATTTAGATGAAATGAATGGAGTAAATAGCTTATTCGCATTATCTTGTGCCCACATGGCCAACAAGGGGCCTGAAGTAGGGGTTCCAAAACTCTCTAAATAAATAGTCAAATTCACAATTATGATATCAGTGGAGAAACCCACTAACACAAAACATTTGTTAGATATAGACCTCCAAAATGTAAAAAAACAAAAACAAAAAAAACAAGCATCCTTTAAAGGATTAATACCTCTAAATATACCTATGATTGTTTTGAGTGTACATTCTGATAGACAGGGTCAGAATATATAGATACAGGTTTTTGCCATTATGGGCCTACCTTAAACAGAAGAGGAGGGGCTACGAATATTGTTTTTCTCGCGAGAAGAGCAGACCAGGACCTAATTGTCTTCCTGTTTGTTGTGTATTAAATGTTCTAGGTTGCCTGAAACTCACAAATATAGTGTCAAATCCGATAAAAAGTTGAAGTTAGTAGGCTCAAACTTCGGATTCTTTCATTTGACATCATATAAGAATAATCATAATATAATGTGATATAAGAAAGTTCTTAATAAAAATTAGGCACATTTAAAACATGTGTGATTTGACATGGAATGACCCCTATTTTATGTCATGTACTTGTCAACATTTAAAAAAAAACTTGCTTTGAAAATAACCCAACTAACTTTCTGAACTGCTTTGCACATAACAACCCCAAAAATGTTTGAGTGCAAGAGAACCTTAAAAATGGTTTGGTTTATGTAAAGCAGGGGTGTCCAAACTTGGTCCTCAAGGGCCGCTATCCTGCATATTTTCCAAGTTTCTTTCTTTCTGCTGAGCTTGCTAATGAGCTGATCATTGAAACGTAGAAAACATGCAGGATACTCGCCCTTGAGGACCGGGTTAAAGCAACCCACAAGGTGAGGTAGAATTGACCTAAATATTGGGTTAGTCTTTTTATGACCCATTAATGTGTTACTTTTTACCCAAATCTTAGTAGACTGTATTTGTCCCTATTTGTCCATTTTACCTATTTATGTTCTCATAATTGTTTTAAATAAACAACAAACGTGATAATGAGAAAATTCAATTGTAATTTTTATGTTCATTTATTTTATGGAATGTAACATGAATGCCTTTAGATGGAATGATAAATTGTGTTACCTCGATACACCAATAACAATAAAATTGTATATCCACAATTACTAACTAAAGTGGGCCACTCTGAGCTATGGTTGAAAATGAGATCTCCTGCTCAGCACCATTAAAAAAAAAAAAAAAAAAACCCTCTTAATACGTAAGCTCACCTTGAGAGACTCTTCGAGGCGTCCCTGCAGGGCATAGCTGAGCACAACCACGGCGAGAAGCAGGCAACAGATGAGTGCGGCCACAGCATACCAACCCAGCAGGAAAACCTTCCAGCGTGGGAAGCGGCTCGGGTCCATGGAGTCCTGGCACACTCGCCCGGCCACCCAGTTGGTGCCGATAGAGGCCAGGCCCACCAACATCAAGATGTTGGGTACCACGTGGATCTCTGTGTTGTCCATCACCTCCACAAGCAAGGAACATATTAAAAGTCATTCTGACTGCAATTGTTGATTATTTTCAGTCAATTACTGCTGAGACAGTGAAAAAAGTGGCTTAAAACAAAATGCAATCCTTGTCCGGTTTATTATACTTTAGATCAACTATTGTAGTCGTATGTCCAGGCTCGTTTTAGTCGGCAATTAAAGATAATAGATTATGTACCATCAATTTTTATTCCTGGCTCATCTGCAACACTAATGACAATGTGCATCCATATAAAACATAACAAAATAAAAGCATACAACACTTTATGAAGGAATCACTATAATGCAATTTAGCAATGTTTCATGTTCCAATTAATTAGCAATTAATTTGAAAATAAAAATTCACTGTTAATGTCATGGCATTATAAAGCATTCAGTTAGGTTTAATAACACCTATAGAAATACTATTAAAATCTCACATACCCCTGAATTAATTTCATGCGCCCCCGCCCCCAGGAGCACGCATACCCCCATTTGAGAACCACTTGCTTAAAGAACATTGTAACCAAAAGCTCATCCGTTTTTATGGTTAACATCTTGCACATAAACTCATAATTATTTGTGTTTTTTCCCCTTTGCGCAGGCCCAACTGAACCAAATCGAATTGGAATAACTTGAACAAGTACAATTTGCAAATCACAATGGGAATCGATATTCTTTTAGGCACCAAAGCTTCAGACTCTTGAAGTGTTGTTCTCATGCATGTATTCTTTGTGTGTCACTCAATGCTCCTTCTCAAGCATCCCTGGCCCAAATCAATAACACTTTGCTTCACAACTAAGTGATTACGGCAGCCGTGCTCACACCGGTGCTCAATAATGTAGCAGAGGACGCACAGTGATGGCCTGCAGCTGTCCTGCGCTGTCACTTGCTTATTAATGCATGCGTTCAAAGTCGGAGTGAGGTCACATTGGGTTTGAGAGGTCATCACCTTTGCATAATCCGTTGAGGCATTCACGTTAAATCATTCACTACCATTGACGACTATAGATGTCACAGATCCATGTTTTCTTCATATATAAGTTAAAAATCCATTTTAACTGGAGTAGTGAATGAATTTAGAAAAAAAATTTGAAAGATTCTATATACAGTACAATGTTTTCAGATGCTTGCTGTATGTTTAATCCCCCCTAACTGTGCGGGGTTTTTTTTCAGCCCAACTCTACCTCAGATCTTCGGAGCAGCTCTATCTTCAGGTAGACCCCCAGCGAAAAGACGAAGGACCCGCACAACACGGCCATCCACGACAAGAGCCACAGGCCCTGGGCCAGACGCACTCGCCTCTGCTGGGTGAACTTCATCTTCAGCAGCACCATGTCTTCTTACTATGCCCCACTAGGCTCCAAACACAAGAGGAACGATGACTAAAACTGAAGGTCTGTAAGGATGAGGAAAGGAGAATTGTGCTCTGCAACGGTCTGTGAATCCAGAGTTGGCCAGCTGCATGAAAATGGAAAGCACTCAGAAAGAGTTTTGTAATCCAGCAGTCAAAGCGGGCCTACACTGGTGAGTTATTAGCAGGTTGAGCTCGCTTAAGTTGTTCCAGTTGGAAAGGATAAGCAGATAGATCCCTTGGATGCTAGAGGACAAACAATCTGAGTTGGTAATCCAAAAGAACAAACTCGCATTGGTAATGAATTTAAATGGGAAAAAGTGATTAAGTCAAAAAGTTAGGAAAATATACAGGTCTCTGACAATTGTTTAAAAAAAAAAAAGATATTCCTTATCCTGGAGATGACACGTTTTCCTCGCTGGTAACCGGTCACTTCGTGATCAACCTCCCAACCATTCGAGACTGGTATCAAGGATTTCCTCTTGTTGTGATTTTGAGGTTAGATGCCGCCTTGGTGAGATATTACATTTGCGGTGTCCCCCTAAACCGCCGTAGCCATGGTTGGAGGACACAGAGAATGAAAAAATGGAGAGTTTGAAACCCTAATCCCCCCCATCAGAGTCCTTGGGATCCTATTAGGATCCAGGGGCCAATGAGAAAGCAGGCCAATGTCTGATCAGCAAACTTGTTTTGATGGACACTTTGAAAGGGAGGGCCTATTGAAATATTATGACAGCTTTAGTCACCTGACATTTATATCATGCACTGTGGCTGCTCAAGCTACATGACAGTAACTCATTGAGGGTGTCATGTGTAGGGTTTAGTCCCTGATTTCTAGAGCCCCTGTCAGTCAGGGACCCTCAGAAACAACATTTTCGTCTTCACAAACATCACTTTGGTCTGTCATTGCCGGCTATAGACTTAAAGGTTTATTTTTACTCAGCTGGCAGTGAATGTGTTATAAAATCTTCAATATGTGGATTGTGCCATACGAGACAGCACATTACTATATTTATTGGGGAGAGGCCTTCCCTTAAGTATCCCTGACTGGGCAGATTTTCATGTTATCAGAGAATAGATAGTGTGAGGTACAATCGTAGAGGAGGATTCATTGGATTAGAATGTTGTTATAACTTAAGGATTTATGACTACTTTAGTTAGTGTCAGGCGCCAGTGAAAACTCGTGACCATGGGTCCTCCATGTGATGCAAGTTTGGCTAAGTCAAGATTCTGTTTTGGAACAGACACAACCGCATTTACTGAGCACAGAATCAAGAAACTGTAGTTGCAAATGTGAAAATGGAGTCAGGTTGTTGCCTATGTTTCTTATAATCGACAGAAAGAAGATGACACTAAAGAGAACATCAAGCACTTTTATTTAAATGGAATATGAATCCTGAAACAGAGAAACTCAAGTTAACCCTTGTAAGTCATCAAATGGCGATTTCTTGGTCTGACCAAAATCTTTTCTGCGCATAGGTAATTAGCAAATGACATGATTAAAACTAGTTTTAATTTTAAACCAAAAACACAATATACTTTACATGCTGAACTGAGAAATGTGTATTGATTTTGAAAATATTCAGAATAAGGGAGAGGATACAGATTGAGATTACATAAATGCATTTTTTCTTCTTTATCCATGCAATCTAAATAACACTTATATATTGTATTCATACACATTTTAGAAAGACTAACATTTTTCCAGCCCCATTGTGTGCCTTTTAACATGTGCTTGTTTGCTTTGTTTCAGATTCTTTACAACTTTTTCTTTTTAGGTTTTTGGCTCTGCTTCTGTTTGCAGATCTCAAGAAAAAGAATGGGCAGTTTTTACTGTCCAGAGATGTCTATCACGCTAGTTTCTGCAAAGCACCTGAAACCAGTAAACAGCTTTTAGTTATTTGTTTGTTTATTTTTCATATTTGTTCATTTCCCATCATTAGAATGAACATACCAGTAATAAAAAAAACTGAATTACATTTCCAATTCATTAACTATCAGTCATTTTTCACAAATCTACTCTATAATAATGAACAATAACTACACTAAACTCTAAATATTAATAATTGTAATTATTATTCTCATTATATTATCTGCAAATATCCTATAGTGTTTTGGTCATTTATAGTATTCTGAACCTTGATAAAAATTGCTTAAGGTGAGGTATCTGATTCTGTTCAGTTATATGAAACAATACACACATTGTCAAAGTAATATAACACAATTAACACTGCAATATAATTCACTGACATTTCTACGATGGATGAGGCATAAACACGATTGCACAGCTATGTAATTTCCCCACAATGACATTTAATTACTAACATGTCCTGTGTTGCTGCTGCTGTTCTACTACTTTGCTCAACTCCTTCTCTCAGCCCATAACTCATGCTACTTCCTTTCGTCCACCCTCTCACGGGTCTGCAACTGCTGCATGAATTCATCTAGGATCTTCTGGGCAGACACGGAGGTGACATCCGCAGCATCCTGCTCCAAAAGCGACACCAATACCTCTCCCTTCTCATGGTCAGCGTGGTGGAGCTGCTGAGGCTTAAGAATGCTGTCAGTGTATTTTACACCCAGGTAGGACTGCTGCTGATTGTTTTGTGATTTGGTAGTGTAATTGGCTACTAGTTTTTGATAGATGTTGGTGCTAATGTCCTCCATTGAGAAAGGCGGGCTGTTGCTGGACTCAAGTGGATCTTGAAGGGAGATGTGATCTCTTGTTTTGGGCACTTCCTGTGTGAAAGGGACAAAAGCAGTGGCGGTGTCCGACTCTGTTAACCAGTCGGGTGCTGCTTCCTCCGATTTAGAACTTTGAGGTGACTTGAGTTCATGTGTAAAGTTGGCAGAGTGGCTGCTGATAGTGGAAGGTGTCCGAATCTTCTGTACAGCCCCGATTGATTTAAAGTGCTTCTCCAGTAAATCCTTTATCAGGCATGGCAACTGAGTAAAACATGGGTGACACAGATTAGGAAATGTCATTTAATGCATGCCTGTTATACTCATTTATCATTCTAAGAGTTTAGGGAAAGTCAAGGTAAAAGATTTCTTTCCAATTACATTTTCTATGCACTCCTACTAATTAAGTTTAAATATAGCGTTTGATTCCTATTGTGTTTTTTGGAATATATATTAATCAGCAAAATCTTATCTCTATCTATCTATCTATCTATCTATCTATCTATCTATCTATCTATCTATCTATCTATCTATCTATCTATCTATCTATCTATCTATCTATCTATCTATCTATCTATCTAGCTAGCTAGCTATCTATCTATCTATCTATCTATCTATCTATCTATCTATCTATCTATCTAGCTATCTAGCTATCTATCTAGCTATCTAGCTATCTATATCATTTTTCCCCATGTACAAGGTATTTGAACTCTCCAAGTTAGATTTATTTACATAACATTGTCAGAACTAGTGATGTCAAGATAAAAAAAAAACTAAAATGAATCAAGATCAGTAAATAATTGATCTAATAATCTATCGAATTAATCTCTTTTTACAGTAATATCAATTAAAGGTTTCTAAGACCCCCCCCCCCCCCCCCCCCCAACTGAGGCAAATCAAAAGGTTATCTTAAAACGACACAAAAAGTGGCTTCAGTCATTTACCCTCTGTTGTATTTAAGACTAGTCCTAAATGCTTAAAAACTGATTAAAATACACTTTAACTATGAATGTGAATAATTGATCACGGTTAATCTGTTGTTGTTTTTTTTGACACCCACAGTCAGAACCATCACACGTGATTTACCCAGAATTTACCCAGAAAGGTTTGAAGCTAACAGTGAAAAGTGTTCTTTAAAAGGCTTTCATTTCTCCATATAGTGATCTTAGAATTAAACGCGCAATGATCACAGTGTTTCAGCGAAAAAAAAAAGTTGTCAGTACAATGGCAACGTAAACTAGCTGCCCTGTTAGTCGGACACTAATGCCGAAATCCGTGGTAATGTGACACCCGCAAGCAGTCGAAATAAGCATGTGTGCTTTTTTTTTTTTTGCTTATGCCCACTAGAGGGAAGCATGCTCACATTGATGTTCTCCAACGCAGCTATGGTCCTGTGAGCATCCTCCAGCTCTGAACTCAGCTGCGACACACGATTGAGCAGGTACTTCCTTTCATTGCTTATACCCTCCGTCTGTGCACACATTCAGAGAGAAAACACACATTCAAGAGGGAGCAACTGGTTCCTTTGACAAAGCGGTGCTTCAAAAAGCAAGAAAAGGGTCCCTTGTGTTATTCTTGCCTTGTAGTTTTTCTCACCGCAATGTGCAAGTGCTCCCCCAGCAGATTATTATCCTGCCTGCTTCCAAGAGAGTGTGTTTCCAGTAGGCTGCAATTCAGAAACAATCAAGAAATAGGTTTTATTTAACACGCTTAGCGCTCCATCTTATACTCCAGCAACATTTTGCACACAAGTGTAATTTGCTGACGCAATCATATGGGTGTGAAGCAGTATCTGGAGTTAACCAAGAACAGAAGTACTCAGTCTGTACTGAAGTAGAAGTACAGATACTTGTGTTGAATAGGACTAAAGGTAGTAGACATTACACAGTCTTGTGTCAGGCACATGTAATGCCGTTTAGCCTTATTCCATGTATTCCATGGATCAATGAATCAATAGCAAAAGTTATGTCAGGCCAGAGAATAGCAGGATATTGATTGAGCATCAGTGGACATGAGCTATGGCTCTTCATGGAATCAATGTGCGCGCCCAAAGCACTGCTCTGCTGTAGTGAGCCTCACATTGCATCACACGTGACAGGGATTTTAGCATGACATAACAGATCTGCCCTCCCTTGGACACTTACAGAGTTTATTTACATAGTTTGATGACATTGATAATCCTCCATGTATTGAAGTGTTTGTTAGTTTATTATTCCAAACCTTTTATATTTGTCTTTGACATTGCTTAGCTCATCCCTGGTCCTCTGCAGCTCAAATTCCAGGCTTTCAATGCAGACCACGGTCTGCAGCAAGTTCTGGTGAAGATCAGTATTCTCCTCCTGTAGCACCCTGAATACATAGGACAATAGGAGATTCAGTTTTTCTACATTTCATTCGAAGGTGTATCTTTGTGTTTACCAGGAAAAGTCATTTTAAATCATGCTGGAGGAAAATGCTTCTCTATAAAGGGACTGATTGCATTTTTATCATTAGATGTCATAGTTGAAAATGTTATGAATGCTCTTTATGGACACAGATTTCTGACTATTACAATATAGCCAACGACTCCATCCATCCATCCATTTATTTTCTATAGCGGCTTATCCTCAATATGGTCGCAGGCTTGCTGTGGCCTATCCCTACTGTTACAGGCAGTAGGTGGGGAACACCCTAGACTGGTAGCCAGCCAATCACAGGGCAGAGAGAGATGAACAACCACTCATGCACTCAATCACATCTTAGGACAATTTAGAGTGTCCAATACACCTGCCATGCATGTTTTTTGGGAGTGTGGGAGAAAGCCGAAGTGCCCAGAGAGAACCCACACGCTCTCAAGGAGAACATGCAAACTCCATACAGGAAGACCGGAGCGAGCTGGGTTTGAACTCATGACTCTGAACTGTAAAGCAGACATGCTGACCACTCTTC
This sequence comes from Hippichthys cyanospilos, assembly GCF_059441005.1. NCBI lineage: Eukaryota > Metazoa > Chordata > Actinopteri > Syngnathiformes > Syngnathidae > Hippichthys > Hippichthys cyanospilos. The sequence continues at coordinate 11,163,676 of NC_142381.1, read as the reverse complement.
CACCGAGCCACCCTAGCCATCAACTCATCATAACAAAAAAAGAGAAAAATACTTACTGAAGCTGCTCAGCATCACACAGTCTGTCCTATAGAAGTGTGATGAAGAAAATATGAAGTTACTGTACATAAGGTAACACAAACAAGTGCTTTGCTGGATTGCAGTAAATTACTTCCACTCCCTACAAATGGTTGGATGTAGGAAATATATAAAATAGTTAACGCATGTTAGCAACCAGGGCTGGGACTCCCTACAAATGGTTGGATGTAGGAAATATATAAAATAGTTAACGCATGTTAGCAACCAGGGCTGATTCAAAGAAACTCAAGAGATAAACAAAATAGGAAACATGAAAACATTGCAGCTAATATTTTTGTTTTGACCTGGTATAATTTCAGTATGTGTTCAAGTCAATGTGCACTCGGGATGGGTCACTGCTTCATTTATTATCGACTGTGGCTGAGCTGCCCCCTAGTAGTTGAGTCTTACAAATCAATTAATTTTTTCCTATGCATATATACATATTATGTAAAAGAGTGCACATTTTGTAAAGTTATATTGCCAGCATTAACAACGCAAACTCTTACATTGCTCACTTATAGTTTTAACTTAATAGCTCCCCATTTTATAATTTGCCGTAAATTATCTAGGGGATTTCCTTTTTTTTATTTTTTTCTTGCAGAAGTATGACTCATGAGATTAAGGGTGTAGCCAGATATTTTTCTGTGGGGTGGCCAGCACCTCACTGAGCGTTGACCATGCATGCATGCGTATGTGTAACATTCTTTATCATGTAATTTACAGTCAGTGTTTCATGAACTAAACAATACATTTAAGATATAAATTTTAATATGCAGTTAATATGAATAAATCGTGGCAAAGTATTGAGGATTGAAAATTCTTGTACTGGTCATGCCACAAGACTGCAACCTTATGTTTCTGAAATGAAAAAAGTGAAATGAACTCACTCTGAACTGTTTGTAGCTCCCCGCATGTCGCCCGCTCTGTCCTGAGCTTGGACTGGTGGTGGTGGATCCTGTATCTCGGGTCCTGGATGAATCTGATTTACTTGATGAAGACTCTGATCCAAGGCCCATTCCTGCACCCTGAACTGAGGATGTTGGTGAGATGTTTGGCCTGTGTTGGCTTCCACTGGTGTGCACGTGGTGTGCTTGTGGCTGAGGGAAGTGCTGAGAGTGTGGACTGTAGAAGGCTTGGGTTTGCTGCTTGTGCTGGTGCTGCAATTTGGGCTGGCTCAATTCAGGGCTGGTGCTAATTCCGTCGCTTAAGTGAGAACCACATCTGGCATATCTGTCTTCTGCCATGGAGCCCCCGATGGGTGACAGCCTCTTGTCTTTACTGCCTCTTCCATGGTGAGCGGTTCGATTGGAGGAGGAGGAATATCGATGAGGCGGCGGGCTACCCTGGTGGTTCCTAACCGCATATGAAGTCAATTTGTCCGGATTGGAGCCATCTGAGTCTTTTCGTGAGATGCTACGAGTGCTTTTGTCCTGCCCGCTATGTTGTTTGGGATACTGTTCCCTATCTTGGCCAGAACTCTTCCTATGCTTCTTAGGTGGGAGTTCAGGTTTGACTGGTTCAAGTGTTTGAGCTGGTGCACAGGCCTTGCTGGTAACTGTTTTGTTCACCCCGAGTATAGAGAGATACGACGGACTTATCACCTGTTTTGTTATCTCATCCAGGAAAGCTGAAAATTGCAACTTTCCCCGTACAAAGTTTTCTCTCGCTCGCTCCGTCTCAGCTTGTGCAGTTGCTTTCTGCTTTTGGCTCCTGGCACTGGGATCCTGTTGTTGAGGAACTCTTGGGGATATCACCTCCATCGATTTGGCTTTGCGAATGTCGGCATGAGGCTCCTTGTTCTTCAGGATTCCTTTGCTGGGAAGCTGGCTGGATGAAACTGCTCTCTTTGGGCCCATGGAATCTCCTAAGAGAAAGTCTTCATCACTGAAAGTTAGGCTTCGATTCAAACGAGAGGTCTTGGACAGAGTGCCATCATTTGGTGACTTAGATTGTTTTCTGCCATCGTAGCCTTCGTGACCCTTCAGGAGACCCTCCTCGCTTCTGCTATGACTTCGATCAAGGGACGACAAAACCCTCCTCCCTCTCTGTTGTGCACTAACATGTATTGGACCAACACCACCGCCATTGCTGCCATGCATAACAGTGGCAAAAACGATAGGCTCACCGCTGTTGTCTTCCCGAAAAGCCCTGCGTGGATCGGCAATATTGGAGCAGGACAAAGAATGCTGTGGACGCTCAGTGTGTCGGAGAGAGAAAGGATCGTTTGCACTTGCCTCCGTGAACCAGGATGACGAGGAGACTGAAGAAGAGGATGAGGAAAGGGAGGAGGAAGAAGCTCTGGACTGAGTAACAGAAGTGTTGTGGTTGTAAAGTATTTCGTCTTCTTCAGTGTGGGGTGTTTGATGCATTTGATGGTGATGGTGGCTGTCTTTTTGAGGGTAGTGACCATGCTTATCGTGTTGCTCGCTTTGGTTTTCATCAGAATTTCTGTCAGCATCATCAAACAGTGTAAACCTATGGGACAAACACATTCTGAACTGAGCTAAAGGTCAATACGTAGTTCATTTATAAACATCATTTTGATGGACCCTTGTTGGAACTCAGTTCAGCTGATCATATCCTTGACTGTCTCCAAGCTTATTTCTCAAACAATAATCATATACTCTATATCATGCCTTCAGATTTACCCTACCTGTGCGGCTCCAGTTCTTGCCGATGGCGATGATGGTGGTGTTTCCGCATTTTCATCTCCACCGGTTCCGATGGGTTGTGAACGGGCCTAAAAAACTTCTCCATTACCTGTTGTTTCCCTGGCGATAGGCTATTGATGTCGTCTTGGTTGCGTTGACTGTACAGAGGCCACTGATGGTGATTTGTGCTTCTGCTGCTCTGAAGCTCCAGTTTCTCACAAGTAACAGTTATCCCTGTAAGAAAACAACCTCTTTGCCTTCTAAAAATGTTTCTCTCACACCAGATTGTACAGCCCCGAGCGTTCCAATCCTAAATCTCTAGCTCTATTGGTGTTTTAGTAAATACCCTATTCTTTAGATTGGCTGTTTACCTACTGTAGATAGGCTTGTCTCTATCTTCTGACTGCAGAGGAATGCACTAACAGCTTTTGAGCATGCAGGCTGGAATCCTCTCATGCATGGTGATTTGATTTTACATCAGGTCTGATGTAACCGGGAGCTTATTGGATTGGCTAAAAGAGGGCGCTCAATTGAAGAGTTAATCGAAGTTTGACTTTTGGAAAAATTATCTATACTGGGGTTCAATAATCAGACTCATCCAATTTGCTTTTACTAACATATTTATTACTTGGAACTGCACACCAAAGTTTCATTTTTTTTAGACCTTGCTATTTTTGTTGAGAGCTGCCCCTTTATTGCCATGCAACACTGTAACAAATTTTGCAAAGAAAGATGGATGTAATGGATTTGGAATATAACTCAAAGTAGGACATATTCGGCTGTCATAATATGTAACACTCATTCCAAAAAGGGAGGACAATTCGGATACGACCACTTAAAAATATATACTGTATATCAACACTCATTACAATCAATTAATTCACAGTGCGGAAACTTAAACCTGATAGCCATTCAAACTGTGTGTCAACACTCATCATTCAAGTGAGTGTTTTTTTTAGATTTCATTACATTTTGTATAAGTGCATAGTTGTGTATTTTGTGCATTGATTATTTGAAATTTCATAGAGGGGGGTGACCCATAAATTGAAGGGTATTTTGCAACGAGAACAGTATGACCATAATGGATATACACAATTATTGAAAAGTTGTGCTTACATGTTTATTGCACAGCCAAACAGCTTTGACTCTTTCATAAATACCTTATTAGCAAGTTAATCAGAATAAGACATTTGTTTTGCTTGGTTGTCACATAAATGTGTGGATTGACTACATCCTGTTTAACAGCCAACTCATCAATCTGTTCATTGGGGTGGGACTGAAACCATACAGTAGATCTATTTGATCCCTGCCCCTGGGCAGTGAATCATGAGGGCAGTTATGTAAATGAAGATGTTTTGTCCGGACTTATGGTGGCTGACACAGGAAAATGCACTGCATTCAGCAAATCGCGACAAACACAGGAAAGAGGCCAACACCCCCCCCAAAACTGCAAACAAATATTACAAACACATGAAATAATCTCAACTAAAAAAAGATGCAATCACAAAAACGAAATGGAAGCAAAATTACAAAAAAACAAGTCCAAAAAAAACAAACACCAAGATTAAAACATTCATCCACCCATTTTCTAGAGCCGCTTATCCTCACAAGGGTCGCAGACTTGGAATAGTAGACAGGGGACACCCTGAACTGGTTACCAGCCAATTGCAGGGCATACATAGACGAACAACCATCCACGCACTCAAACCCATCTAAAGGTAGTACGGTATTTAGGATGTCCAATACACCTGCCATGCATGTTTTTGGAGTGTGGGAGCAAGTCCAGAGAGAACCCATGCAGGCTCTAGGAGAACATGCAAACAAAGAAAGGCCAAAGCGCGGTGGATTTGTACTCGGGTCCCTGAACTGTGAGGCGGACATGCTAACCACTGCTCAACTGAGCCGTTTAAGATTAAAACAGCTGTACACAAAAATGTAAATACAATAAAAGAAAAGTGCTGCAGAAAAAATATGATCACCAAAACTGACATGGACAAAAACAACAAAATACTCTGCAAGTTAGTTCACGCCACACAATGGAAGTGAGAGAGGGCGAGACTGAAAGGCATTGACCAGTCAGTCACACTACAGCAGAGCAAAAGATGTAACAGTAGTCAATCAAAAAAAAAAAAAAGGAGACAGACAGACAGAGCAGCAATATTAATTGCTAAATAAATTGCAAAATAAATTGTTTTTGTTTTTGTTTTTCTGGAGACTTTAAATCTGACCAGGAATGTTGCAGTTATATAATTTAACAATTAAATTCATTCCAAATACATTTATATTTATTTTTGTCGGGACCTTGGAGGGCATAATTTTGAAGGAATTTTTAAATATAAAAACATTTCATCCCCATTATGCTTTATCTAAGTTAATACCACTATCTTTTTTTAAGTAAGCATTTTATTTAAGTCAAATAGAACCATTTGTTGTATTTTGTTTCTACCGGAAGCATTTCCTCGCGTTCCGTTTACAAGCTAGCCGTTCATCTGGCCCTGCGAGCGAGTATGTTTGTTTGGTGAGGTGGAAAGAGGCGATGTGGTCCTTTTTTGCCAGGGATCCTGTTAAAGACTTTGCCTATGAAATTCTTCCAGACAGCCAAGAGAAATCTGGAATATGGACCTTACATCGGGGCAAACGAAAGGTAAAAAGACACAAACCACTACCGATCCTTAGTCAACAACGTTGCTAGTTTCGGCCTTTGAAGCACCCAAAAGTCACAGTCCTTTACGATGTATGAATTTAATCAATGCGTTTTGCCTCTCTGTTTTTGTTATTTGCTTATAAATTGTGATTTTTAAACGACGGGCTATCTTTACTGTAATGTCCATTAAAAACGACAGCTTCCTTCTGTTTGTCGCCACGTCACCCGGTGTAGTCGCATCAAAAGCCACGCCTGATACACTATAATGGCTTTATTATTTATTTTTATGAATGTTTTTTGGTGTGTGTAAGCGTGCACCATTATACAAAACCCAACTACCACTTAATCGTCCAACTGGGCATTGCCTATTGTCATTGTCATCGTCAATGTTCAATTGTCATCGCCAAGCACCTGACATCATCATGATAATGGATGTGAAATAAAAACTGTACACAAGTTAGATTTTTTTTAAAGCTTTTCGGTGAAATATTAGAATGAACCTAGTATTCACCACATTATATGATTCACAACCGAAATTAATAAAACTTTCCACAGCGAATGTCCTACCATTAAATGTTTCATTTGCTGAAAGGCAAAAGTCCATTACATTACCTGGTTCAATTAGAACTGTCTTATTGTCTATAAATACTCAATTTCACACAGTCCAATGGAGAACCAGTGTCGGTGTTTGTGCACGAGGTGGGTCAGGGGACGGAGCAGCAGACTCAGTTGGCAAAGTCAGCCATCAAACGGATGAAGACCCTTCGTCACCCCAACATCCTGGCTTACGTTGATGGCTTGGAGGTGCGTTGGGTCATTGTGCACTGTCAGTCATACAACAAAGAGGGCACCCATTCTCAAAAGCTAAATACACCATCAAAACCTCTGTATGTTTTGGTATGAATATGTCTATGTGTAAAAATGTGGCCTAGTGCCTGGACCTGGACCTGTACCAGGCCATGGACTAATATTTGTGAAGTCATTTTGTGGAGATTTACAATATGTAGTCATGACACTGCACCCTAAAAGCCATAGAGCCTTTCCATTTGCTATTTTAGTGAGTCAGCATCATGTTTTTTCATTGTGTTTTATTTATATGTTTGTATTGCTAGATGTGATATTTCCTTTTTCATGCCTATATCACTCCAGACAGAGAAGAGCCTTTACCTTGTAACTGAGCCCGTGACTCCACTGGCTAGTCACCTGCAGGGCACTCCGGGTGAACTGGAAGTCTCCTGGGGTCTGCATCAGATTGTAGTAAGTTGAACCTTTTTTTTTTTTTTAAATAAATGTTGTACTGTGTCAGTTGGCATCCCTGTACTTTGTTTGTGTGTTGTTTTATTAGAAAGCGCTGAGTTTTTTGGTGAATGATTGCCACTTGCTCCATAACAACTTGGGCTTGTGGGCTATCTTTGTCGACCGAGCCGGAGAGTGGAAGTTGGGGGCGCTCGATCATGTTGCCCCAGAACAAGGTGATCCGAACGGAGCCTCGCTCCCTGATCCAAAGTCCCTCTACCCCGATATGGAGAAGTATAACCCGCCAGAGTCGCCCAATTGTGTTGGAGAAAAATGGTGAGAAATTCTAGGGGATGGTGTTTTTGCAGGTCTTATCAGAGACACCATCACAAGTGCAACAGACTAACGATGACATAGAGGAAAAAACGGCTAATATTTTTCCAATGTTCTACAAACAGTTTTCTTTCTTTTTCCCTTTTTTTCTTTTCCTTTTTTACAGGACAGGAGAAGTGTGGCGGTTAGGCTGTCTCATCTGGGAAGTCTTTAATGGGCCACTTGCCCGCACAGCCTCACTTCGTTCACTTGGAAAGGTTTGTCATTTAAAGAAACTTCTGACATTATTTTTCATTACGATCGATCTTCAGCATTATTACTCACATTACACTCTTAAATATTAATGTAGTATGTTTTCTTCTTGAACAAGCTGTTTTTATTGTTTGGCCTTCACTCATTTTAAACTATTTTTGAGCCAACATGCTAAAAAACTTAGCGTAACAACCAAACCAAACTTCTTTCTCCAGACAAAATATTGCTAAAGCGATGAATTATTTTACAAAGAAGTATTTTTTTTTAAAGAACAATTCTGTAAATTAAATGTATTTTAAAAGACTGATTAAAATCCGGGGGGTAATTTGGCCGGTTCTTTTGTTTTTAATATTTTTGTTAACTCTGATTTTACTTACTAAATAGTATTACAAGTTTGAATTATATTTCAGATATTGAACATTGTTTGACAAAAATAAAAAAAGACAATGACTAGACCGCATTTTATGGCCATATTGTTAAAGCGGCACTGCAATTACAGTAGATGAGATGATTGCTATGGTCCTAGGGTGCTTCAGTTTGCTGGCTGTTCATCTCTGTACCCACAGATCCCCAAATCCCTGGTTCCTCACTACTGCGAACTGGTTGGTGCTAATCCACGAGCTCGGCCCAATCCAGCCCGCTTTCTCCAGAACTGCCGAAGCCCCGGAGGGTTTCTCAGTAACAGCTTTGTGGAGAGCAACCTCTTCCTGGAGGAGATCCAGGCATGAACACACAGCCAACCCCTTTAGAAAGCTATTTTTGACATCAATTTTGTATTTGCAATCGAAAATTTGGGATGTAGTGAGACAGGAAGTGCCAGCTCCCGAATTTCACAACCCTCTTCACCATATGCTCATATCTCCAAAGTAAGGCTTTCTCTAATGGGTTTTTATTATTTTGGGGGACGCAGATCAAAGAGCCGGCGGAAAAGCAGCAGTTCTTCCAAGACTTGAGTGAGAACCTCGACTCTTTCCCAGAGGACTTCTGCAAACACAAGGTCCTGCCCCAACTTCTCACCGCCTTCGAATTTGGGAATGCCGGCGCTGTTGTCCTCACGCCACTTTTCAAGGTATGTCCTTATGTCTTTTGAATACTTGTCAATACCAGGGTGGCTGAAACAGGTCGGAAGTTAATTATTGCTTTTTTTTTAAATACTGGTGCTTTAATAAAGATAATACTGTTAATCTATAATGATTTGATGATTAGAACTATTTTGAGAGTGGCGTTTGAGCTTACACATCTTCAAAAATAACCACTAGGTGGGAAAGTTCCTGTCTGCTGAAGAATATCAACAGAAGATCATCCCCGTTATTGTGAAAATGTTTTCCTCCACGGACCGGGCCATGAGAATACGACTCCTTCAGCAGGTAATTTATAAGAACAAAACCTCTCTCATATAGACATAACAATTAAATTCCACAAGTGGCAACTCTTTATTCGACCCAGCCAATTAATTAATCAGCTGATTTTGTTGTGCAGTTTTACCCCTTTTGGAAAAAAAAAATAGTGCATAAGACATGTCAAATTCTAAACCTTGATATAGATGTCCAGGAATGTTCTCACCGTATTTTTTCTTTCTCCTATCTTCTTCCAGATGGAGCAGTTTATTCAGTATCTTAACGAGGCTGCAGTAAATTCCCAGATTTTCCCACATGTTGTTCATGGCTTTACTGATACCAACCCTGCCATCAGAGAGCAAACAGTTAAGGTATGAGTTCACTGAAATGGCAATCTTGTTTTTTTTTTGTCTACACATTTGTCTGACGCAGCAGCTCCCTCTCTTCTGCTCAGTCTATGTTGCTGTTGGCCCCCAAACTGAACGAAAGCAACTTGAACCAGGAGCTCATGCGCCATTTTGCCAGGTTGCAGGCCAGGGATGAGCAGGGCCCAATACGATGCAACACCACTGTCTGCCTGGGAAAGATTGCCTCCTACCTCAATGCTGGGGTAAGGCACAGTAAACACTCAAAAAGATTGGCAGGCGGACAAATTGGAATTAGAGATTATATTGCATGGCAAAATCTTAAATTGAAAAATGTGTAATACTTAATCTGAACGCAAATAGGATTAGATTATTTCAACATTGCTTTTCAGTATTTCAGAGTATAAAAATGGTGAAAAGAAATTCAGGACACCATAATGTATTCATTCAATTTCAGTAATTCATGGAAGGAAAATTAAGTTGTTTTCTTTTGTCATTGAATTGCACAGCTGTGTTTTTCCACCACTCCTCAGAAGCACAGGAGTAAAAACAAAATACTGTGTCGATAAAATCGAGAGTGTGGGCAATTTATACTACTTGTTTTTTCCATGCAGTTTCAAGACACTCAAAAAGAAACAATAATAGCCTATAATACAATAATCCTGCACTTATTTTTACAGACTCGACAGCGAGTTCTTATTTCTGCCTTCTCACGGGCCACGAAAGACCCATTTGCAGCATCACGTTCTGCTGGTGTGCTGGGCTTTGCCGCCACACACAACTTCTACAGCCTATCGGAGGTTGCTGCCCGAATTTTGCCCACACTCTGTGCTGTTACCGTCGACCCTGACAAGAGCGTCAGGGAACAGGTGCTCTTTCACTTTGACGGCCACAATTTTTTGCTTCTTGCCTAATTCAGTCTCTTCTGTTATTTGCCCTTCTTATAATTTGACTTTCTGATTCCTGGCTATTGTTAGACTTTCAAAGCCATCAAGAGTTTTATCTCCAAGCTTGAAGCTGTGTCAGAAGATCCGACGAAGCTGGCTGAGATTGGTGTGTAATAGCGCCCATTAGTTTTTTTTCATTTTATTGCCTTGTGACCAGGTATTGGATGCATACTTGTATTATTCATAGGATCTCTAATTTTGATAAGATGTTCTTCAAATTAAAGCAATTAAAGCATAAGTCTGTCCAGAGATTAAAAAGATTCAGTCACAGTTTCATAATGAAATTGCCTTATCAATAATGGTTTTGTTAAGTTTCCAAAAACAAATGATTACAATTTCAAAATGTCTTGTCTTCAACAGAAAAAGATGTTGGGTCGTGTGCTCAGCCACCCAGCACCTCTTCCGGCTGGACCGGCTGGGCTGTGACCGGAATGTCCTCTCTCACATCCAAATTGATACGCAATGCGCCGGGGACAGCAGGAAGTGCGGCAGCTGAAAGTAGTGGGGCTTCCAACGCCACCAGCATGACCCCTCTCACCGCAGGTGGCACCCCTGGTAAGGCAAAGATGACAAAGACTTCTGCTGATGCCATTCTATGACGTTATAGGTAGGCATGCACTGAATTTTTGGCTGCAGAAAATTTTGGCATGAAAGTATCAAATAAAATGCATTTTCTTTTTTTGACCGAAGTTATTCAAATTAAAACCAAAACAGTACATCCAAAAACACATGATGTGATGATGCAAAAACCAGCAAGAGGGCGTCTGAATTTAATTTAACAATGTGATGTTCTGCAAGGGTCTATTTTAGGGCCAAAATTATTTCTTATCTATAATGATAATACAAAGATGTCGGCAATATTAAGCTTTTCTTCTGCGCTTTCCGATTTTTAACCTGTGCACGTTTGATTTTGTAGTTTTTAAATCTCCCTTAGCAAGACAAGTGAAATCATTTACCATCACATTGTTGCTAAAAAGGCAAAAACCCAGAGGAAGAATGATTTGTATTTTTTCTTTTTAATTATTTTTAATTATTAGTGCCTGAATAAGCTTTACACACAGCGTGTCTTTTTCAAGTTTTTCTAATCTCCTCTGTCCCTATTCTGAGGTTGTGTAGATAAAGGTCCACAAGCCTCCCAAGCCCAAAGTTCATCTGCCTCAAGACCTACGGACAGATTACAGACACATGAAGAGACAGAAAATGACGAAGAGACAGGAGAGCACTGGGATGATGAAGAGGATTGGGGGAGTTTAGAGGTAAGGCTCATTTGAAATAATGGGTACTTTGTTATAAATGTTAGTTTTGACCATTGGGATCTGTTCCCCCCCCCCCCCCCCCCCCCCCCCCCCCACTCTAGGATTCAGATAAAGGTCGAATTGAGAAGGATGACTGGAATACTGACTGGTCAGGAACGACGTCAACCAAAAAGAACGTCGGTGAACGAGAAGTAGGTTTCCTCTTAGCCTGGTTTCTTTATGACAGATGATGAAACCTCACTCGGTGATACTGCGACCACCACGTTTGTAGGCGGGCAGGTCATCGTCCAGCATGGTGGTAAAAAAGCAGAGCTCCGACTGGAGCAGCTCAGGCTGGGACGCTGATGACAGCTGGTCCAACGAGAAAGAGGGCCAAGGCCAGAGCTCCGCTGGTGAGGAGGGCTGGGGCAACGAGTGGGCCGAGGAATCTGATGTCGTCACTGCAGCGCTACCAGAGGGGGTCCGCTTGGCCAGCGAGTACAACTGGGACAGCGGGAGCATGAGCAAAGGAACTGGTCAGAACGATTTGTTCGCTTGCGTGGCACAGAGAAACACGACGGGCCCCACGGTGAGCATTGAGAAATGCAAATTATTTTATTCTGACACGATGATTTATTAACATTGGTACCTTGAAATATAAGTGTAATTAGTTGCTTGACGATACTTGTCACGCAAAACACTTTCAGATTCTTTCACTATTGTGCCGAATAGAAGCTACAATCTATTCCAGTTCACTTTCCACACAAAAAAACGCAATATTTCTTTAATGAGACAAAATACTATTATTCGAGATTAAAGGGCCCGTGACATATTTCAGTACTTTCCACAATGTCCATATACATGTTTGGCCTATTGGCGATTTAAATTCTTAATAAATTAAAGTTTTATGGTAATGATCTTTCTAACCAGGAAGTAAAACGGCTCATTTGCTCTTACCATGTAGCTGCTGTGCCATCGCTCCAGAAAGTTGACTTTTCTTGTTGCGGCCCCTTTAAACTACATAGGAATAGTAAAGTCAAATACATTCAAGAATGATTTAACCATTTTTTTCACTTGTGATAAGTGAAGATTAGCACTATTAAAGAAATGTATGTTAACACTTGAGCATTGGCAGATATTCCATGGTTGTCAAAGGGATAAATAGTCAGGTATAAATAGTCAATGAATGTGTGTGTTTTTTTCCCCCAGCCTGGAGGCTGGAGTACAGACACAACAGGAGACTGGGGCACAGAAGAAAGTTGGGAGGCGTTAGATGGAAATCATGGTGAGACTTGGATCTTCCTGTTTTTTTTTTTTTTTTAGAGTCTCATTTAGGGGTTTAGTGACTTTAGATACTTGAATATTAACTCATTTAGCACCAGCACCATTTATTGTTAGTTTGCCTAACACTAGAAAAAAATCTGTAAATAAATAAAACATATATATAAATCTGTAAATAAGTACTCTTGCTTGGATGCCTAGATTCTCAAAAAACAAAAACAAACATAAAATGACATATTAAAGATTGGTTAGAATTTTAACCAAGATAAATTCCTGCATGTTTGTTTAATCTCCTTTAAGATATAAAACAAATATTTAAGAATTATTTAGTACAATTAAGAAAACATCACTCTCAATTGAAATTTTGATCTGTGTTTTATCCTCAAAGTCCAATGAGTACAAAAGACAGAATTCTGAGCATGCAAGATTCCGGCCCGCAAACGGGTCAGGCAGAAAAGGTGCTGCTAGACAATTCATATTGAGATTATATGGTTATAATCGATCTATAACCATTTCCCCCTTGGGAGTGGTGTGCAAAGAAGAAACTTGTTGGCTTATTTTCACTAGTCGATGCAAGTCTATCGTGTCTGGGCATCCTCCTTGATTGGCTTCCTGTAAACATGACCAAAAGCCCCCTCCCTTACTTCCTGTTCCCCCCAGTCCTCAGCAAAACATGTTTATAAACGTTGGCAAAAACATCGCCCTTTGGCAATGGAGCTCTTCAGATAAGGCACAACTATATTCTTAACAATACTGAATACCCTTATACACTGTATTGAATGTTAGCATAAATGTAAAACACATTAGTCATAATTTATTCAAACAAAAAAATATAAAAGAATCAAGTATTATTTCATTAGTTAGATGTGATTTAACCAAAATAAATGTACTGTGGAACTCCTCTGCAACGAAATCATATTTGCACCCAGACATTTGTGTGATTGAAGTTAAAAATGAAACCATCCAACATTTTAAAAAAAAGAATGAAATTGCCAAATCAAAAATAAGCATTCATTTTCACAGTTACATCAATTTCTTGCATAATGTCTTTCACTTTGCTTTATTCATCCTTCATCTTTATTATTTTTATCCCGTCTTCAAATGTTAAGCTTGGATTAAGCTTGACATGTACACAAATCAAATGATCGGCGCATCAAATCACGTTATGTCGGCAAACCGCGCCCCTGCACGCGGAACATATTTTACACAACGCGTGCCTTCTGAAATTTCTTTATGACGGACAACATGGCGGACGAACTATTGGTTATGGAAGCTCGCAGTTTTTGCTGCAGGCTTGTTTTTTCCGTCATGAATTTCAGTGCAACGCAAATGCAGAAAAAAAACATGTTGTATTCTGCAACAGGGTTTTTTTTTTCATTGTATGAGGAAGTAAGAAAGAGGGAAAGGCTTCAAGCATGGATTCTTTTTCACAACGGAGGATTATTGTTTTTTGTTTTGCACATGCAGGTTTCGTTATAGAGGAGTTTCACTGTATATGCTAAATTTCATTTAATAAAAGTAAAATGTGAAATCATGCTTATCCATTACAGCAAAATGAATGAGGTAATATGGGTAATAAATTGAACCCCTCGTGTGGATATCCATAAATACTTAAAATGTGTTTATTTGCACCACTTTCTGTGATTTGTACAAAAGGGGTTTGTGTATCGCCCGGCAGGTCTGAGCAAGGCTGAGCTGTCCAAGAAGAAACGAGAGGAGAGGAGGAAAGAGCTAGAGGCCAAACGGGCAGAACGCAAAGCCGCCAAAGGTCCCCTCAAGCTAGGTGCACGCAAACTAGACTGATAGAGGTACGCCCATGACGGACATTGACTGAATACGGGCCGCGAGATGGAGACCCCACATTCCTCAAACTTTTGCGCTTGTGGACAACATAGCTTTGGATCCTCCGCTGATCATTACGGCAACAAGGAGGTTGTTGACAATGCAGCAATCACCAATTTGTCTCATATTGTGGATGGCTAAGTCGTAACAAAGGGTCAGTTGTAAAGTAAATGCATATAAAATTAAGCATCTTGTCTTTAAAAAAAGACACTTTTTCATAAAATGTGTATGTGTGTGTGTATATATATATATATATATATATATATATATATATATATAAAAAATACACACACACACGAAAAGGGTTTGGGAATTTCCAGTAAACTCACAAACACACTGTAGTTCCAGGCTTTATGCAGTCTGTGCATGCACTTTTTGAGGCCAATTAAATAATTTTATGACCAGGAACTCTTGAATCAATGTCATGGTGTATATATAGGTTCAGTATAAGAAATTCCTTCCCAATACTAGCTTGCCTCCACCCAGCAGCAACACCCTACACACAGGTTGGAATTTTTTTCAATAAGGTTTGATGTTGTGATGGACGTTCAAGGATCAGAATAAATTCATTTATTCTGCCAGCCTATTCAAAATGGATCTTTGATATCTATAAACGTCTATGGCAGTGAATGAGTTCAAATCTGTGTTATGTTTCCATTGCACCCAGTGCAATTCATTAGTTCAGGAAAATGTTTTATTCATAATTACATCGAGCAGATTGTTTACACTGGTGAGGAGGTTCTGAGTGAAGGCTATTCATTTTTTTATTTACGTGCCTTCATTTGCTTTGCTGGACAATACTTTTGGCTTGCATCCCAGTTTTGAATAACATGAAACACAAATTGTCACATTCCATATCCCCAGTAAAGTATGTACAAAAAAGTCCTTATCTTGTCTTTAAAATTATATTTGTGAAATTATCTGCTGGGATCATAAATGTTTGATGGAAGGACATACTGGCAGGCAGGGGGGAAAAAAGTTTTTAAAAAAGGAAAATCCAAATCATGTAGCATGTGACCTATTCTGAAATAAACAGTATATAAATGCCTTAAAAACCATATATGTGTTCATGTCAAGACAAAATGTAAGAATGATGTCATGTGTCATACGTGTTAAGTTGACTTAAAACTGAAATTGTAAAATGTGACAAATCGATCATGCTGAGTAAAGTTGAGAGTTTGCAAAAATCATGTGGCCAAATTTAGACAGTTTTAAAAACAAATACGATACAAACCCTGGAGTGCAAAAAGTCCACCCCTCTCAAATGTTTTCTTAAGTTTTTATTCCGACTTTATGATTTCAATTTCTTATCAAACTACAATATACTATATTATCATATAAGATACGGGTGTCCAAATCCCCATCATGTGATTGGAAATTGGCACCCATCACATCATTTTTGGCTGATTGGAGTCAGGGGAAAAGAAACAATACAAATGAGTAAAATATTTTTATTTAAATAGGATTTGGATATGTTTATTTTCGTTCTTAATACAATGTCAATGTATCAAATCAGTACTTCAAAATCAGATGACTCAAAGTCAAGTGCAAAATGTGATTTCCTTAAACATCCTTAATACACAAACAGTACAAATCTGAGTCATTTTGATTTTATTGCAAATTCTCCTATTCATAAGGTGACGCAATATAAAAATAAGTGTGCTTACAGTACATTTAGTATTGGTGCAACATTTGAATTAATGTGATTTCCTTTTTATAGGACTGCTTCCAATATGTGCAAAGCTTTGCTGGTGAATTGCTGAATTTAAGGGGCAGGATCATTTCTGCTGCGTTATCCACTACTGTTTGCGCTTGTCCTTGTTGCTTCCGAGCAGACTTGTCACCAGTGCTGCTATGCCGAAAACACCCAGGGCTATCGCTCCTGTAGCTATTGCAGCTTCTCCAACTTGTTTCACCTGCAAAGAGAGGATGCATTTGTACCACCTTTAAAAGAAAGAAAGAAGGAAAATTCCGCCCACCTGCATGGACTGGGGCTTGCCGTAACGCAGCTGGGTGACAAAGTGCTCGCAATTTTTACGGAAAACGCAGTATGGCAACTCCTCGCCCACCAGTTCGAGTGCGTCGCTCACGATCAAGTAGACGTGGCGGGGCTCGTACTTGTCGTCCAGTAAGTTGTTGATCCTCCAGCGGCTATCACCCACCACCTCCCACAGCTCCTCCTTCTTCACAATAGCGCTGTCCGTCAGGACGGACATCATACTGTTTATGCCCGCGCCCGGGACTTCCGCTACAGTTGGGACAGTGACACAAAGCCAGAAAATTACCTTTTTTTTATGTCACGTTTGCAACACAGGTTTTAATGTCAACTCAGATTTCTTAACATTTTTCAAGATTTGGAAGTTAATGATTTAGTCAATAATAGCCATCATAAAACTGTGGATTATTTTTGGAAGGTGTTTTTAGCCTTTTGTTGACATCACAACTCACATGGTGGAGCCAAATGAACAACATAGCCATTGCCAACGTATATGGCCCAATGCTGGTAGGTTCCGCGGAAGATTTCGATCAAGTCTCCAGGCAGGGGTTTCTCATCGTACTGTGGGGAAAAGAGTAAACAGGAAACAAGCCTCTGTAAGATGTAAGATCACAAATTTTGACAAAACCCAAATTTGTACGCAAGTGCTCTATAAGTAACTGACACTAATGTGAGCAAATGTAGTCATAATTCTTGTAGACATTGTGTGAAAACACCTTGGCCATAAATATAAATGATAAAACACTTATGACCATTGCACCTATCCTTACCCCACTGAGCAAAGACCCATTCGCGATACAACAATTGTCACAAACAATATTGCAGCTTGGCTCTGAAAACAGTGAAATTCTTAAAAGCATACCTGTGCTGATGCCATGATTCTGTTGAATTTCTCTCGAAACTTTGACACCCTGAAAAAACGAGACAAATCTCAAATTATAAGCAGAATCATAACATTAAAAAAATTATCTGAACGACCGTTGCCCTCGTATCCAATGACATCTAGCGCGAATAATGTTTTCAGGAAAACGAAACTGAATGGTAGACTGCGTGTGCGCGTATCCAATGCCGTCTAGCGCGTATGTTTTCACGAAAACAAAACTGGTAGACTGCGTGTGCGCGCAACAGTCAGATTTTTTTATTTTATTTTATGATTTTATATATATATATATATATATATATATATACAGTATATATAAAGTATATACAGTATATATATATATATATATATATATATATATATACTGTATATACTTTATATATACTGTATATATATATATATATATATATATATATATATATATATACTGTATATACTTTATATATACTGTATATATATATATATATATATATATATATATATATATATATATATATATATATATATATATATATATATACTGTATATACTGTATATACTTTATATATATATATATACTGTATATACTTTATATATATATATACTTTATATATATATATATATATATATATATATACTTTATATATACTGTATATATATATATATATATATATATATATATATACATATATATATATATATATATATATATACTGTATATACTGTATATACTTTATATATATATATACTGTATATACTTATATATATATATATATATATATATATATATATATATATACTGTATATACTTTATATATATATATATACTGTATGTATATATATATATATATATATATATATATATATATATATATATATATATATATATATATATATATATATATATATATATATATATATTTACACACGCGCACACACACAATACAATACATATTACCTGTATATTTAGTTATGTATAATCATACTAAAAATATAATCAAAAATAACACGGCCGGGCTGCACGGTGTCACTGGCAAAAATAGACATTGTTGCTGTTATAATAACCAATCGACTTAGTGAATATTAAGCTGCTCGAAAGAAAATTAAATGTCGAAATATTTTTATTCACAAAACAACTGGTATAAGTCGACTTCCGAACATCCGAACATTCTTTGTTATGATACGGTGAACTGTGCATGTAGCATCGTCAAATCCATTTTAAAAGACAACATAAAATCAAATTGAGTTCAAATTTTGCTCTCAGTTCGGCTGTTCTTACCTTGGATACTATTGTGTCTGTGTCCGCCGAAGTTCCCGTGGACTGGTAAAGACGACGGAAAGTCATTGCCTGAAAATCCACCGCAAGAGTCGCATGAGCTCATCTGTCACAGATCACCTGACCGGTTCCTTCAAAATAAAAGTTTGACCAAAATCACTTCATTATTCATTCACTCTGTGTAATGCTTGTATAGTACTGTATTATGACATTTATACATAGCTATGATAACATATTAGATATTAGAAATTCATTTACTACCTAGCGTGTGTTGTGATTTTTAAAAGGTTTGTTTTGTTCTGAATCTTTATTTTCTTTCGAGATAATCTTCTAGTTAAAAGGGATTTTAAAAAATGGCATCATAAAATAGGCCTGGTCCGCTCATGAACCTCAATATTTTATTTTAAGGGAAAACAAATTAAAGTCACATAAATATATAGGCTAAATGTGATGTAAATTACAAATGTGATGTTACAATCTTTTTTTCCACACACAGCAAACGCCTGTGAGAACTAAATTGCGAACATTAAAAGCAAAACGATCATGTGAAAACACAAATGAAATTTCACCTGTAAAATTACGAAATTATGAATCAAAAAGGCGAACAGGTGACGAATTAAAGTTTTTTTTCCGGGGTGAAAAAAAAAAAAAAAAAAAATATATATATATATATATATATATATATATATATATATATATATATATATATATATATATATATATATATATACACACACACACACACACACACACACACACACACACACACACACACACGTGTCCACTAATTTGAGATTAAAGAAAACTCCCTCTCGTTCTTTAGAAAGAACACAAGATGTCGCTGACGATATCTGTTAAGGCCTTCGTGTCAATTTCCTCCATCGAAGAAGAAGCAACTTCCGGCTAAGGAGCGCCCTTTCGGCGTATTCTTCCCTTCGCTATTTGACAGAGACTATTAAGATAAACGTGGCATAATTGCTCGTACTGAGGCATCGAAGGCCTTGGGAGGATTTTGATGTCGCACTTGGATGTTACGAGAGCAAGCGATGTCTGTAGTGTTTGACGGGAGTCCGCTGAATGCGATGCAGAGCTCACACACTCACACGCCGCTTACTGTCCTGAGGTGAGTTGCGCTTGGCAGCTGCTGGGGTACCACATCGTGCCTCCACTCCACTCCAGAACCACTTTTACATTTACTATCAAACTTTTGTGCGTTTTGTTCTACAGCACCATAAACATAATTTTGATCATCGTACTACATTTTACTGTAAACACTCAAAGTAGGAGAATAGTTGTTTTGTAGATTTTATGTTGAAGCCTTTTTGCAATAAATTTTATACCACTGTAAATTCTCCATCCCCACCCCTTTAAATGGTGCCATATTTAATGTTATATTACGGCAGTGTATGACCACGAGGAGGCTCCAAGCCGGTGTTGTTGTGTGGTTCTTCCACATGCTACCAAGGTTCCTTGATAAATGAAGGAATTGCCAGGATTCCTTGATATCTAAAACTTGAATCCACCAAACAAAAGACAATAGCAAAAGCAAAATTGGAAGTTTGGCATCAGCAGTGTACTGTAGTGCTGCCTCTTCCCTTAACCTTATTTGCAACACGCCTGTCAAATGACTAGCTCATCAAATAGCTCGGCAGGAGCTTCATAATGGGCCTCATCATTTGAATAAGGTGTGTTGCAAAGAAAAACTTTGAAAACATGCATGACACAGGCCATTGTGCACTGGCGTTAGACGCTTCAGGACTAAGAGGGTTTTAAGTGTATATTCCTTACAAATCCGGTAGAGAAAAGACTTTTCAACAGTGTAATTTATTTCAAAATCAGATGTATTTGTATAGCCCTGAATTACCAGTCTTAAATGGCTTCATAGCTGAAAATAAATCACAGATAAGATGAAACAGAACAACAACAATTAAAACAAAAGAAGAAAAATATACTTTGAGGGAGGGGAAGTAGTCCTTTGTTACTGTTTTTTCTTCTGATTGCTTGCTATGTATCACATGAACTCTTGCGTTATCATTTTCTGCAGCAAAGTTCACATTCGTTCCATCCTAACCTTCAGCTCCCAATTCTCCTTTAGTGGCCAGGAACTGTCTCAGGAGATCAAGTCATTCATCAGTGGCATTGACACAGTCCAGGGTCGCAAGCTCAGTGTTCGGGAACACGCCCGCTGCGCTGTACGTCTGCTACGCTCCGTCCCAGCTTGTCGAGGAGCCGTGCTGGAGCATCTGAGAGGAGTCTATGACGAGCATGTCTCTGTCTTCCTCCACCACCTGGAGACAGAGGGCGATGGCAGTTCTGGGATCAGCTCAAATCTGGAAGACATCATTCAGGTGAGATTATCTCAAAGTTATAATGGAACATTATTGTCAGCATCTGCAAGAAGGCGATACTTTATGTCTGTACTCATCCTTGTAAAATATGCACCGATACTCCAAAACTGATACCTTTTCAGCAGCCTGTTACATGCTGTACAGCCAATGCCAGGCAGTGTGCCCGATGGTTTGTCATGCACGCCATTCCAAAGGCGCAAAAAGCATTTTGACCATGACGCCGACCAATAGCAGACCAGCATTGTGGTGATGTAAGCGGTGAGGCGTGTATAGACGCATGAGCGCAAACACATCCAACATGGCGATCACGCACGCACACTGACCGCCATGTAGGATGTGTCGTAACCCAAAAGAAATGGCGGAAAGAGGGGACAAAAAAAAAGATCAATTTTAATTGGGTGAACAGATTCAATACCAGCTCAGTTCAAATGGATTGTTGACGTTTATAAGTCAATGGCAGTGAACAAGTTAATTGTGCATTTTTGATCTAATTACTTGTTGCCTCTTAATAAAAATAAAAATAGTATCGCTGCATCCCTACCATTTTAAAATCTTGTGTTTTTTGTAAATCAAGTCTTTTTTTAACCTGAATTTGGGTTTGTGTTTTGCTGTTGATAGGAGGTTCATGGCGTACTCTCGGAGTTCATTCGCCTCAACCCGCGGGCTTGGGCCCCTCTGGTATCCAGCTGGGCTGTGGACTTACTAGGCCAGCTAAGTAGCAAACATGCCGGTCGAAGTGTGGCCCCCCACTCCTCCAGCCTCAATGAACTTCTCCAGCTTTGGATGTCCTGCGCCGCCACACGTTCCCTCATGGAAGCCTACTCTCAGTGTTTGGCGGCCATGCTGGCCTGGTGCCCTGACGCGTGCGTGGACGCACTGTTAGACACATCGGTCCAGCATTCCCCGCATTTTGACTGGGTGGTGGCTCATATTGGCTCAGCCTTCCCGGGGACAATCATCAGCCGAGTCCTAGCCTGTGGACTCAAAGATTTCTGCTCCCACGGCAGCAAGGACCAAGGGCAGGTGGTGAACGGGGTGGAAAAAGGCAACCGGGTGCCCAAGATCGGTTCAGTGGTGGGAATCCTGGGACATCTGGCAGCGCACCACTCTGACAGCATCCGGAAAGAGTTGCTCAGGATGTTCCAGGAGAGCCTGAGCCCATCCACTCCCATGTCTCCCACTTCGTCCTCAACCTCCTGGGAGGGTTCCCCTCAGCTGCGTCGAGCGGCGGTGCCGTTTCTCCTTCAGCTGGCCGCCATGTCCCCGAATCTCTTCGGTGCCGTGTCTGCAGAGCTTGTGGATCTGCTGCGCCCGCCCGTCCTGCTCCAGTTGCACAGCTTGTTGCAGGGACTCCCCAAAGAAGAACTGGAGAACATGTTGGGCCTCGCCGTTCACCTTATATGCCAAAGCCCATCGGGAGGCGCTCGGGTCCTGCGCTTTCTAGCAGACACGGCCACACCGGCTTCGGTCATCATCTCCGGTCCTACACCTTCCCCTCACGAAGGTGTGAGAGAAGGTTGCGATAGCCTCCTACAAATGCTGCTCCTGCACTTACACAAGTTGGTGTATAACCGCTCGGACGGCGCCGACGGACATCTTCATAGCTCGACTTCGCCTCAGCCGCAGATCCCATTTTTGGAGGAGCTGCAGACACACGTCGGCGAGCTGTGTGCCGAGACGCTGAGACTGGAGCGGAAGCGACACCTTTGGCTACATCAATTGCTTTGCCTGCTGTCCGTGTACGGCGGCGCCAGCGTGGCCACCGAGGCTCTCTGCCAGCTCCTCACTCAGGCCCGCAACCCAGAGGAGCTGGCTCTGGCCTGGCAACTTCACAACACGCTCTCGTCCTGCATGGCAGGGCTCATTCCCGCCGCGGTGGCTTACTGCGTGGCCCAGATCCACACGCACACCTTGGGACCACGACAGCTTCGGCAACTCCTGCTCAACCTGGCCACAGTTATTCAGAGTCAAGACGAAGACAGAAGAGGAACATCAGATGCTCAGTCCACCATGGCCGCCCAGGTGGGCTCGTCCGTTTCCGTGCACCTCCACGATTTCGGCCCGCTCCTGCTCCACGGCGATCCGGCCGTGTCCCATGCGACTGTGCGGCTGCTGTCGGCCAGTCCGCTGCCTCGCGCCGCCTCGCCGGCGCACCTCCTCCTGCTGTCTCGGGCCGCCGTCGCTCATTTCTTCCTCGCTCTGCGGAGGCGAGGCGAAGTTGGGAAGGCGGAGAGAGATGGGGGACAGGCTGCCGAGGCCGTCGGCTGTTCTGTGCAGATGCTGTCCCGTTTTGCCGCATACTCCACGCTTACTCTCAAGGCGGTGCTTCAGCAGCTGGTGGAGGGCGTGCTGCATAAAGGCAACGCAGATCTCTTCGGAGGGCAGATTGCAGACATGTCGGGTGCCCTCGTGCCACCCCAGTCTGGGTCTCATGATCTGGGAGCCTCCTTGTTGGACATTAACTGCCGATTTGGTACCACCGTCAATTTTTCAGGAAGCGTGTGGTCGGTGTTTCATGCAGGGGTGATCGGCAAGGGATTGAAGATGCGGACCGCTTCACCTCAGCCTGACCCGTCTTGTATCACCCTGGTGAGTAAAGGCTTTCCTGGAGCCAGCTATTCAAAAAATTAGTCCAAATCTACATGATATGCATTAGGAAATCCCATTTTCTTTGTTATCCGAGATCAGGTCATCTGTTTTACTTTTATGACAGTTTTTCAAAGCATTTTGATTTGCAACACCCCAATTCAGGTAGACCATTTTTAGGATTTGCAAATCTGGATTATCGGTGCTCTAAATGGGACATCTGATACTGTATCACGATATGGGCTACAACAGGTAGTGTTATTTTTTTGATTAACTCAAAAAGCTGCTACAAATTTACAGAATTACATTGTAGGAATAATTTTTTTATCACGTAAAAAGCCAAAAATCCTATGCCCTGTTGAAGCAGCAGACCAACCGTCATTCTTTGGGATCCGAATAATCAATGTTATCCAGATCACACTAAAAATCTTTTGAACTACACAGACTGAAGGTTTGATTCAAATTAAAATTGGATTATTTTAAAAACGGGATTACTTGTATTACTTGATCCATTTCAATTTCAGAATCCTTCTTTCCCTTTTAAGATACCATGTTCAAGATTAGTTCCTATCCAAAATCCAGACATTCAAACATATTTGCCTGAATGACTGGTCGAGTGAACTATAACTGAATTTTCTGTACACACCACACACAGGCCTGATCTGAACTGCACTGTTTTTGGAATGTGTCTTATTTGGTGCCTAAAGACAAAAATCATAATGAGTTATCGCGAGTCAAATTGTTGTCTCAGACTACAGAATGTGCTCATCACCGTTATGTTCTCATTTCTTCAGAACATCCAGACATTGCTGGAGGTCGTGGTCCAATGTTGTAGCTCCTCCGGTCTGAACGGCTCACGGCCACCCGTGGACCCTGACGAACCCCCGCCTATCAACGCCGAAGCAGCCAAGGTGGTGGCCGTCACACTGGTGGAAAACGTTTGTCCGGACGTGGCCAACGGGGAGCTGTCGTGGCCTCCAGAGGAGCATGCCCGGACCACGGTGGAACGAGACATTCACATTCGCCGCTGCTTCGAGGCCCACCCGGTGCTCTTCACTCTGCTTCAAGTAGTGGCGGCAGGGCGCCCGGCTCTTTGTTACTGCTCAGCTGTGCTCAGAGGCCTGCTGGCCACCCTGCTTGCCCACTGGGAGGCGTCTCGCGAGGCCTCGGCCACAGACTCCCCGTGGCACCTGTGGGCCTCCTGCCTCCTGGTGTCCTGCATGGGCGAGGGCCAACTGCTGCCTCCCGTGCTGGCCAATGTCCATGAGGCTTTCTCCCACCTGGCACCTTTTGAGGTGAGGCTGCTGCTGCTGGCAGTGTGGGAGTACGTGAGGGCCAATGGGCCCATGCCTCAGAAATTTGTCTTCAACCCGGACAAGGGTCTTTTCTGCCGAGATTTCTCGCGGGATGGTGACGTGGCACGATACGTGTCACCGATTCACAGTGTCCTGCATAAGAACATAGACAGACTGGGACACCTTTGCTGGAGGTTTCAACTCTGAGAGAAACTTACCTGCCTACGTAACGAGAGGAAAATAAATGTCTGTGTTACATTGTTCTACGAGTGGACTGCAGTACCTTTGTCACTGGAATTTTAATTTTCTACGTGTGGCCGTGTGCATGTATGTTTATGTTTTATACTATACTTTTAGGACTTTATACTTTTCCAATGAGTCGTTTCTGTGAAAAAAAACGAATCGTGACTCGCCTGCACTTAATTAACAAATCTACAAAACCTCAATATTGAAAAATCTTATTTTTACCATAAATCCAGCAAGTTATCAATGGATCCTTCTTTCAAACTTGGCAAACCGGGCTTTGTATCACTTGAAAAAAATAAATTGTGTTATTTTAGATGACTGAAACATTAAAAAAAATATATCACTAGCAATGGTTTATGGTTGGGGCTGTTTTCTAAGTGTAAGCAAGTTTGATCATCTTGCTGGCACTGGCTGCTAACAGCCAACTGACGTCCGCCATCTATCGAACAATATATATATATATATATATATATATATATATATATATATATATATATATATATATATATATATATATATATAAAAGTTACCCTTTAGAAAGAAAAATTGCATCTTGTATTTGCAGAATTACGGTATCTCACAAGTGAATCCCAGAACCTTAACTGTATTTGCTAGGATAATTAACATTTTTAAAACTCACAGCTCTCACGCTACTCCCATTTCATCTCGATTGCATATGGTGGTTACGCTGACAAGCAGCGCTTGTCAGGCACACACTTTAATTGCCACATAAAAAGGTTCTTCTCACTTGTTAATTTTGATTTAAAAAAGAAAGTATCTCCTCTCGCTTCCCCGTTTCCTTTTTGAGTTGCCACGAGGTCTTTTTGTTTTGTTTGTTTTTTAACCCTGTCAATCAAGTTTGACAAGTTGAAAGGTGAGTAGTGCACATGTTCGAAAGGAAACAATAGCTGAAACATTTTAAAACGTTTTTTAAGAAAGTAAACTACAGCAATAATAATTAAAAACTTTATTTTATGACGAGGGTGGGGTACTACTATTGGGCCCCCAGGCTGCAGTTATATTGTCTAATGCTAAACACGCCCCTGATTTTTTTTTTTTCGAATACAATAAAATTGTGAGGTTAAACTTGAAAATGAACTTTGAAATCTAGGTCACCTTTTGTTCAGAGTCAGACATCAACTCGTGAGATGACGTGTCTGTGCCTGAGAGGATACATGCGCTTCCACGTTAATCTTACCTCGCGTGGAAACAATGAATGAATGAAATGTCCGCAAACTGGCATTTGGGATAAAAAGAACAAGTCGATTTTGCTGCGTTTTTGTGTTAATTCTTAAGATCCCTGTCTTTTACTATATGTTAACGCTTTGGTCAGTGATGGAACATTCTCCACTTGTCCAAATCTGTAAGAGGCGGAGTTGACCAGGGATAATCAAGATGGCCGCCTTCACTGAAAGGTAAGAGTAACGGTCTCGTTCTTTCAATGTGATAGACGTTTATGATTATTATGTTGCTTTATGGCATCTGTCGTTTCAAAGCGGACAGAATAGTAGTCGTAATCGTGCCTGTCTGCCCGTTTAGAGATGACCAGAGGCAATCGTTAGTTCGACAGTTTGAGAATCGTGCAATTGAATTAACGTCTCGTCCGTCAACCTGCGTTTTAGCTAGGAAGCTTGCTATCGAGTTAGCGCGACAAAGCGAAGCGTGTTGAAATGAAGGCAGCGATTCAGTTCGGTTGTTCGTCCCATCAGTTTAACGTGCTGGCTTTGACTTTCTCAAATTAGACTCATTGCGCGTGATCGTTATTAAGAGTTTTCCAGAAGTTCGATGAATGGTAGCTAGCTTTAGCTGCTGCTGTAGCTGGACTGGTAAGCATCCCTGATTTAATAGTTGATTAAAGTGATTAGCTTATTACTGGACTCTGTGCATGCTAGTTAAAAGCTTTCATTTGAAAATGACGTTAGAATGTGAATTTCTATGAAACCATGGTGAAATTGTGAAACAGGACTGTCTGCTGTCAGGACAGACTACGCTCCACATCCAGAATCTGTTGTAATTATATATTCAATAAGAACGCTTTTAATTTGAGTTCTTCCTATTGAGGACCCACTAAATTGTTTCACAAAGGAAGAATTCAATCCTTGCTTTAATTAAAGGCAGAACCACAACATTTCACATTTGTTTTTAATTTGACAAAAAAGTGATTCACAGTAGTTCAAATTAACACTGCAGTTAAATTGAAATAGCTCTGCTAAATGTTTGGGTTGATGAACACATGAAAGCTAAATTTGAATCGTTTTAAGGAATGAAGATTAATTACAAATAAAGTTCTATGACATGACAGCTCATTCAACACAATTAGAGGGAAACAGACAAGTCTCTGTCTCAGGGATCACCAACCTTTGTGAAACAGTTACTTCTTCCTGAGTATTCAATACAAATGTCTGTTTTTAAGGGCATTTCGTACCTTTACCTATGCTATTAATGATTACATTTACTGAAGTGAAGATACTGATGCTAAGAATTTCTTAATTGTCACATTCTAACAAGGTAAGAATCTGAAAAATATCAATATGTAACACTTTATTTCTGAAATATCTACAAGGTTTCACATTTTCATGTTATAACATATACAATGTTACTAGGAAAGCATAACTGTCCGTCATTGGTCGTATAATTTTATAACAATCCTTGGTTTTGCGGTGTTCCCCGTGCGCACAACATAATCTATTAATCCACAAGGGAAACCTTTCAGTAGTGTTCACAATGCAAACAATACTAAAAGACAAGACACACTTCACGCATTGTATCTGTGCAGTTCCTTTTGAGTTAAAAAGAGGTATGCAGGGTGATTTATAGAAATTGCCATCTAGTATGGGAACAAATGCTAATGCCCACATTGACCGAAAATGTCAATGAGTTTACACCGAATGAATGGAATATGTACGTGCCTGGCCAGTGAATGACTGTAATTATTTGAAAATGAGGAAAATGTGCCTCAGCTATCTACTGTAAACAGGCCTGGCAGCAGCATTCAGATTTGCAGTAGCATCCATACAAGCGACCTCTAAAGCCCTTACGCTGACTTGGTCCGCACACATGACTGATTTTCCGTGCTTAATCCAACTGAAGCTTCCTTTATCTCGATTCCATTTGTAGGATGGCATCTATTTTGGCGCTCTGGCTTATTGTGTGTCTCAGTGGGGCACTGGCTGTGGAGAGAGCCAACTTCAGAACCTGTGACCAGAGTGCCTTTTGCAAGTGAGTTAACACAACTAAATACAAATCGGAAGGCATATGTTTCTGAATGCATTTTGAGTGTTACGTTTGTGTCGTCCTTTTAACTTTTGTGACGTCACAGACGTCAGCGAGCATTGAACCCCGGCGAGTCTCCCTATCGAGCCCTACTAGACACGATGGAGCTAACCAGCACTAGACTCACCCTGCAGCTCAAGAATGACAAAAACAAGGTGCAGTACCCACTATATAGTCTCACAAAGGAAGACACTTTAACAACTCCACCCATCACAGCCGAGACACGTGTACGGCATAATCAAATTTAAGTGCAAGAACGGTCTAAAACTAATGCCCCTGTGAAGGAAAAAAATGCTGAAACCTATGTATAAATCTACCATGTGTCCTACTGTAGTTGAAGCTTTTAGTGCCGTGTATCATAAGCAGTATTGTCGATTGGATTTCTATATTTAGCTACATAAGTCACAATATATACCTCTCGGTATGTGGCTTTATTTTATCACCTTTTCATGTATCACTAAACAATGATCTGAATTTGAACTGCACTTAAGAATTTAATGTATTTAAGTTTACCTTATAAATGATTAAGTAAAATATAAAAGTAAAAAAAAATAATGCCTGACACGTCAAATTTAAAGCACCCCCCCCCCCCCCCCCCCCCAAAAAAAATGTAGCTTTCAGGATGTTACAAAAAGACATTTCATGGAAAGGTTACACATATTTTGGCCATATCTGTTAATCCAAATTAAATTTGAACATGAATCAGCATTCTGATTCCTTTGTATGGTTTCCTTGCTGGCTTGTAGGTGCGTCTGCTACTGGAGCTCTATCGTCTCCAGGGAAACATAACGAGGGTGAAGATTAATGAGTTGAAGCCGCTGAAGCCTCGCTACGAGGTCCCCGACGTGCTTATCAGAGAGCCACCTACAGAGCCGTAAGTGTCTCATGGGTGGTTGAAGTTTTGCTGTGCAGGTGACGTCTCCTAGCTGCAAAATCAGAAAGACATACATGGTTGTCATCATTTTTTTTTTTTCCTTTTTCATCAGGGATTTTTCAATTGAGTTTCCTGATCCCAACCAAATCATCACACTTGATATCAACATTCCTTTTTTTTTTTTTCCCCCTCCCCAGCCTGTCTCTCTTGTCTCAGGATGAGAACGGTGTGGTTCTGTCCCTGGGGGCGGAGTCTCAAAGGGTCATTGTCAGCGCACGGCCCTTCCGATTGGACATTATGGAGGGGCGAGATGTGCTGCTGTCACTAAACTCTCGTGGCCTCCTGGCCTTTGAGCACTTAAGGCTGCGCAAGGACACGTGAGAGACCATACACACACACACATGCACACACTTTTGACAAATGCCTGCCCTCATTTGTAAACTACACATACCTCGATCAGTGGTTTTTGACTGGTTTTGACTGGTTGTCCTCTTCTCCTTATCACCCCAGTTTCTCCTATTTAATAACTAGCACATTGGCTAGTGTGTGGAATAATGTCACGAGTGTATTCTCTAGGTAAAGACCTTAAAAATGTTGTGTATTATATTTCTTGTACTAATATGTAAATCGTAGCATACTTGTGGAGTGTCTCTAAACAAAAGTTCAATTTTGCCCCACAAATAATTGAAGTGCTGACGGTGTGTTTTTGATGGGTGGTGTTGATGCTCTGGCGGAGAGTGCAATGTATTTGCTGCTGTATTAAACTCTAAATTGAATCGTTTCCCTCTTAACATAGTTGGAATCGTCCTCAGTATTCATAATTTTCGTTGAAATACACTGTACTATTTACATTTTAGATCTTGAAACATAAATTAAGTCATTTAAGTTTGGTGATTTTTAGGCCTTATTTGTTCAGTCTTTTGTTTTGAAATGAGGAACTAAATTGCCTGTTAGCTTGTTTCACAATGATATTACTGCGGTATATGATTTTCAGTTTTGTTGACCTAACCAACAAAAATTGCTTACATTGAGGGTGGTATACATGGTGACATACTGACCAGCGGGGACTGATACGGGCTAATTTCCGGTCTATTCAGCGAAACAGATTTGATTAAAAGACGATTGAGCCATGCGAGTTTGGAAAATTGTAGGAGAGTTAACACCATCTCTACTCGGATGATTTTAAAAAAATGCCTGTACCCTGTTACATAAAAGTATTTCCTCTTGCCTGCTAAATAATGGGTTGTGCTAATGGCTTTAAGAAAAATAATGCTTTAGTCTCGAATGCACACACCGCCAGTGTGAACATGTTTTCCTTTATCCCCATCCCATAGCCTTGTTTCCTAACCCTGCAGCATCTTCTTTTGATCTGGAATTAGCTTAAGAATCATCTGTTGCTTGCATGCTTGCTATTGCAAATAAGGCACCTCTACAACTGAATGTAGAGTAGGCTTCATATCCCACAACAACTAGATGCAAATGGATGGCTTTAAGGAATAAATGGCAGTTTTCTGAGTTCCTATTAGCGCACCTGTTGTCTTTGATTATGGTGGCAGTTGTCATCCCCGTGTGTTTGACCCATGTTTCCCTGTTTATTTACACTGTAATTCTTTAAAACAATGCCTCCAATGCGACATACTACTTTTTTTTTCCCTCATACTTTTATATGCTGTTGCATCTTGTGCCATGGAGCAGACTGGCAGACGGAGAGGCTGAGGATGCAGATGTGGAGAATGAGGTCCTACATGCTAATTCGGTCTTACTATATCTACTGTGAAAACCAGGGAAAAAATCCTTCTAATTTAGATGTCACTTGCTCCCCCTCTTACAATGCAGGCTATATTGGAGGAGAAAGAGGAAGAGGGCATGTGGGAGGAAACATTTAAATCATTTACAGACAGCAAACCTAATGGTAAGTTTGTTATAAATTGTAGCGGTAAGTTTTAACACCATTTACACACATACACACAAAAGTTCACTTAACTCGGACATATAAAGTACATGCCAAAGGGTTGGACACACCTCCTCTTCTTTTTTTTTTTTAAAAGTAATGGTTGCCACTCTCTTTTCTTTAGCTATAATTGGATTTTGGCAGAATGTGAATTTCAGCAGTCATCCCATAAGGCCATCAAAAGAATTCTTGACATCAACACAACACAACTGATGATCCCAACTCTATTGATGAAGCAAGAAATTACCACTGATTGCCTCTGACGTGTGAAGTGGAAATTATTTCATGACCACCCCTTGAAGCTCATCGAGAAAATGCCAAGAGTGTGCAAACAATTATTTTGAAGAAACTAACCTATAAAATATGTTTTTAGTAAGTACAACAATAACATACATAGATTTAATGCTTTCAGTGACAATCTACAATGTAAGTTGTCATGAAAATTAAGAAAACACACCGAATTAGAATTAGTGTCTAAACGTTTGACTTTGACCTATATTGTATGTCTTTTGGGTGTCTTTAGGATGTGCAACACCAACATATATCATTTGAACATTTTTAAGGAAAAACAATGACAAAAACATTTTAATCATGTGCAAGTAGGAGATAAACATGTCCCGCCCCCCAGTGTAAGGTTTAGTTTTAATAAAATGAAAGATGATAGTACGTAATCAAAAAGATAAATAAACAACAGTTTACATTTATACATTTTCTCAAATTATGTGTGTAGTGAAAATGTCCTTTTTTCATACATGAGTGTGGGGGTTTATTGTGTATAAATTATCACTAAAACTCCGTAAAACCATACTAAAATGAACCACCACACCAAAAAACACCCCAACAAATTTACAAAAAAAATAAGTTAAAACAAAACTAAAATAATGTTTGGGTTCAGATTAGACAGTGTATTATATATATTTTTTTAATTTTTTGATTTACACTTATTCAGGTTGTGTAACAGCAGTGGGAGGGATATCACATTTTCACTTTGGTGGCAGGCCACAGTCTGAAGCACTTGTCCTGATTGACTGTTGAATGAATACAACAGTTAGGAAATGCGGTTAACTTGTTTTAATGTTGCTGGTTTGCCTGCGCTTAACATTTCAGGTCCAACTGCTGTTGGTCTAGACTTTTCATTGCCTGGGGTGGAGCATGTCTATGGAATTCCAGAACACGCAGACAGTCTCAGACTTAAAACTACAGAGTAAGTTGAAACAATGAAACAACAATTTTCAATTGGATGTGGGTGAAACTTGAAAGGTGTGACGTGTGAGGAATTTTTTTGTTTGTGTCCACCTCTCAGAAGTGGAGATCCATATCGGCTCTATAATTTGGATGTGTTCCAATATGAACTGAATGTTCCCATGGCACTTTATGGTTCCATACCTGTTATGTTGGCCCACAATGCCCAGCGGACTACAGGAATATTTTGGCTCAACGCTGCCGAGACTTGGGTGGACATTAGCTCCAACACTGCAGGGAAGGTTTGTGACCCCTCCCATGCTGGAAAGCCTCCTACTTTTACAGATGTTTTTGTCACAATATGATAATAATGATTATGGATGAACTAGATGCCAATTTAGCCAGTCACTTTTATTTGGTTCTCTTCAGACTGTGTTTGGAAAAATGCTGGATTACGTGCAGGGCTCCAGTGAGACACCACAGACAGATGTGCATTGGTTCTCTGAAAGCGGCATCATTGATGTCTTCGTAATGCTGGGCCCTACACCCAAAGATGTTTTCTCGCAGTATGCTTCCCTGACAGGTAGGAGGAATACGATGTGATGATGACTGTCTTCATCTGAATGCTCAGTCTTGTGTAACTTTTGTCAGGCACCCAAGCCTTCCCTCCTCTGGCCGCACTGGCCTATCACCAGAGCCGCTGGAACTACAATGATCAGGAAGACGTGCTGTCGGTGGATGCAGGCTTCGACGAGCACGAAATCCCCTGTGATTTCATCTGGCTTGATATCGAGCACACAGATGGGAAACGCTACTTTACCTGGGATACCACCAGTTTCCCCACACCCAAGGAAATGCTTCAGTCTATCATGGATAAGAAGCGCAAGGTCTGAGTACAGCTGGAACTCATTGTTGAGGTTTACATGTTGTTTAAAGTGAACCCCCAGTTATCATGTCGGAATATGTTTTAGACTTGCAATCGGGGAAATTATGCAATTTAGAGATCATGCTTTTAACATAAAACAAACCTTTCAAACACATTTTATTCCAACACTGAAAAATTGCAAACATAGAATTTAAGTTTTGCTGGAATTGCCTAATTTGGGCCAAAATTTTTTTGAAAGATGATATATATTATTAAGATGTAGTTGATTTGGCTAAATATTTTTTTTTCATTTCTCTCTCTGTGTAATAGATGGTAACTATTGTCGACCCTCATATCAAAGTGGACAGTAGCTACAAGATCCATAATGAAATCAAGTCTCGAGGTTTTTACACAAAGAATAAAGATGGGGGAGACTTTGAAGGCTGGTGCTGGCCTGGTAAGATAATCATTAAATTTTGTTTGAAAATGCATTGGTAGTACACAAGATGTTTGTTGAATCCTTACGGAACCCCCTTACTTACTTACTATTTTGTATTGGACTTGATTGATTTTGTTTAGGCAGTGCTGGTTATCCAGACTTCACCCTCAAGGACATGAGAGCTTGGTGGGCCAGCATGTTTGCCTACGACCAGTATGAGGTGAGACCAGTGGCAGCTAAATTGACGTTTAATAAACAGCAATGACTTACGATTCCTTTAATGGGTACCTTGGTGCCTTGGATTTTGAGTTCATTCATTCCTTGAATGTGTTTGCAATACTCTTCCAATG
Source organism: Hippichthys cyanospilos (assembly GCF_059441005.1). Classification (NCBI taxonomy): domain Eukaryota; kingdom Metazoa; phylum Chordata; class Actinopteri; order Syngnathiformes; family Syngnathidae; genus Hippichthys; species Hippichthys cyanospilos. The sequence goes on along the minus strand of NC_142381.1, from coordinate 11,129,935 downwards.
CAGCATTCCTCATTGGAATAAATAAAAATGCCACAATTCCATCATTGGGTTGTTGAAACAAATGGACCTTTCCTCTGTATATTAAATGTTTTTGGCATCCACCGCCTACTATTACAAATAAGGCCATTTTAGGCCACAACATTTGTCCTCATCAGAATCTAAAAGTGGCTAATGCCAACTATACATTTAATATTTGGGTTCATGTACGTGTTGCAATGTGCGAGTTTATTCAGCCACTCTTTTCTCCCAGGGTACAATGGAGAATTTGTACATATGGAACGACATGAACGAGCCTTCAATATTCAACGGGCCTGAGATCACCATGCACAAGGACTCGAAGCATGGAGAGTGGGAGCACCGTGACCTGCACAACCTTTATGGCTTCTATGTGGTGAGCAGAAATCCTTGCAACATTTACTTTAGGGCAAGACCTAAAAAATATTATCTTTGCAAAATTATCACTTGTGATTGAATATTTGCATGTGCTGTTGTCCTAATTGTTATGTTTGTTGCAGCACAAAGCGACAGCGGAGGGCCTGATTCTGAGATCAGGAGGGGTCGAGAGACCTTTTGTTTTGTCACGGGCCTTCTTTGCTGGGTCACAGCGCTATGGTGAGCCTTGTATAGTTTCATTGCCCTTCATCAAATGTTTTATCACAGTTTAGAGAGGAACGAGGCATTGTTTAAGTGTTAATGGGTGCATCTTTAGGTGCTGTGTGGACTGGTGATAATGCGGCTGAGTGGGGCCATCTGAAAATCTCAATCCCTATGTGTCTGAGTATGGGTCTGGTCGGAATGGCTTTTTGCGGTGGTAAGTGCCTCTGTCTTGGGTAGTTTTTTTTTAGTACTTGTTTGCCACAAAATGCTGAAATAGTTACCAGCATGTTTTACTCTAACATGCTCAGTTGTAACAGACGTTCAGTGATGATTTTTAGGTATGAAATGTTGAACTATCCCAACTAGTCACAAGAGCCTAAAATTGCATGTTTAACAGAACTTTCCATTATTGTTCTTCTCTCGTAGTTCCTTTTGTTATGGATTACCAGTATAATATCAGTATTTTTCTGTTTTAATAGGGTTTGTCTGTTGCCTGCTATACTTAAATTGTATTTCAAAGGAACCCAAAAGCTGTTTTTTTTTCCATTTCTATTTCTTGATAGCCATTCAATATAAACACCTGTTTGTAAAAATCATAATAGTGGTAGCCATTAATTGCCCAAATAATGTCTTTTAAACTTCATTGAATGGGGAAAATGGACCTGATGTGAACAAATTTAGTTTAAATTAAAGGGCCCACTACGTGAATATTAAGTTACTTTATGACTGCAGTATAACTCTCATGATCCTCGTTCATATTTGCTCATCTTGTCTGACAGCTGATGTTGGGGGCTTCTTCAAGTCTCCCAACTCAGAATTGCTGGTGCGTTGGTACCAGACTGGAGCCTACCAGCCCTTCTTCAGGGCGCACGCCCACCAGGACAGCGCCCGTCGCGAGCCGTGGCTCTTTGGCCCGGAGAACACCGCTCTGATCCGAGAGGCTGTGCGCCAACGCTATAGCCTCCTGCCATATTGGTACCAGCAGTTCTACCACACATATCGCACTGGGCATCCAGTCATGAGGTGAGTATCTTGTGGGGTTTGAATTTCTCCCGACCCGAATGTTTTAATTCATAGTCAAATGCTGATCTATGAATTAAAACATTAGCTGATCTAACTGTAATGTATCCAATTCTATGCCATGTAGTGAAACGACTGGACAGTGTAAGTCTATTTTTTTTTTCTTTTTTTTTTGTGCAGGCCGCTGTGGGTGGAATATCCTCAAGATTCTGCTACTTATGCTCTGGAGGATGAGTTCTTGATTGGTGAGTAATAAAAATTATTGTTAGACTTCTGCATAGTTCTGCTGCATCGTCCAAGTTGAGCGTCCTCAACCTGGTTGTCTTTATGTTGGCCCTGAATTTGTAAATATTTCAAAGATTTTCTGTAACATCTACTTTGCTGCAGGTAGAGACTTGTTGGTACACCCCGTCACTGAAGAGGGAGCCACTGGAGTAACCGCTTACCTGCCCGGAAAAGAAGAGGTATGGGAGAAAAAAAGTTTTGATGCTCTAAAACCGTCTTTGTCGACTTGGTGGTATCCATCGTTCTCAACTTTTTTGCCCATCAGGTCTGGTTTGATGTTCACACCTTCCAGAAACACAGTGGTGGCCAGAATCTTTACATTCCTGTCACCATGAGCTCTGTAAGATGCACACACCTGTAAGATACTCTCTTGCTTGGGGCTTAACTCACTAATGGTGTTTTCTGTCTTCACATCAGATCCCAGTTTTCCAGCGTGGTGGCTCCATTATTCCCCGAAAGCTTCGGGTGCGTAGATCCTCCACCTGTATGGAACATGACCCCTACACTGTGTATGTGGCCCTTGGACATCAGGTATGTCAAATTTTGAACACAACATGTTGCGAGTAGCCATTTGTATTCAAAGAAGTGTTGTGTTTTTCCATAGAGAGCTGCAGAAGGAGAACTCTACATTGACGATGGGCACACTTTCAACTTTGAGAAGAAAGAATTCATTCACAGGAGGCTGTCGTTTGCAAACAACAATCTCTCCTCTTTGTGAGTTTCATTGAGAAGTAAAAAGCAAATGTTAGTCTTGCTGTTAGTTGAGGAAAATAATGCAGTGGCCCCTGTAAAAAAAAAAAAACAGCAATGTATTACTTTCATCTAAATGAAACTCCTCAATTTAATCTACCATAGTTCTTTGCTACCAAGATTCTGTCAAAACATTACTTTAAACCAAGCCCCGCAACTCACATAAGACATTGTTCGTTGGCACTTAGAATACCACATGATGGTAACCACCTGTATCTAAACTAAGCTCCTCACCTCACTTCAACATATTCTTTGCCCAAGATGGTGCAAAAAAAAAAAAAAAAAGTGTTTTTCAGTGAGTAATGGCTAGGTGCTAAAGCTATACAAGCCGTGGATATGCTTAGGGCCATTGCTGAAGCTGAATATTTTTTTAACTGACATTGTCATGACTCACAGAAACCTAGCTCCAGACACCCATTTCTCTACCCTCTCCACCATTGAACGCATCGTCATACTGGGGGCTAGTAAGCCCACCATGGCTACCCTAAAGACAGCCGGTAAGTCCACTTGTTTGTTTTCACATGCTATTTGCATAAGAGTTTTTTTTTTTTGTCATTTAGCACTTTCCTTTCTTTGGTTCCTTCCATAGATGGTCAGACGAGTAAGCTTGAGTTTGACTTTGATGCCTCCACATCAGTGTTGACACTCCGCAAGCCTGGCATGAATGCAGGTGCTGACTGGACTGTGATGCTACAGTGACCGTGGAGACAAAAGAGAACGAGCAGAAGCAAAGAGTGACTGAAGAGAAAGGAAATGAGCAACAGGATTCCCCACTGTGTAAACTTGAACATAAATGCGACAACTAAACACATGCACACACACAGACACATATACATACATACATTTCACTTAGAGTACATATGTCAAGTTCCCGCACGCGTCCTATACTTATCTGAAATGAAAGTCTATACACTCATGAACCCCTCTTTTGTGTAATACATAAATGATGAAAACTGGTATTAATAATTAACACAATTCATATGCTACGGAACCTCTGAAGTACAAATATACAGGTAAATGTCATAGCAAATCCTCTGTATTACTAGTATATGACAAGTTGAGAATATTTTTTCAGCCAAAACATATTTTAGATATTTAGGTTTTGTTATATGAAGAAAACAATTGATCCTGCTCACCTTTTCAGTTTAACACTTTTCACAAACTAGTAACAGATGAAGTTGTGTATAGGGAAGTAAATATTTGCTTTGATAGTGATCATGTCAATCAGCTGCTGCACAAAAAAAAAAAAAAAAAAGTTGTTCCTTCTTGGCAATAGAAATCCTTTTGGCTACTGAACCACTGACCTGGACGGGCCATCCTGTTGACAGTTTTCGTTTTGTTTGTTTTGATATGTTTGCATTTCCATTTGTTATGTTTACTATGAAATTTTAATGCACTTGTAGCAACCTAAAAGTTGTTTAAATTTCCATCTTGAATCCTACATTTCCAGATTTTACGGGTCGCAATTATCTTAAATGTAAATCTGAAAGGAATGCCCCTTGTGTTTTCTGAATTATATTAAAAATGCTATTCATGTCAGCTGCAGTCCATAAACTTTAATTATCGGAAGTTAGATTTTCTCCTGTTAAATTGTCAATCTGCATTTGTATTGTTTTTATGATTGTAAATGTTGCTGCAATTTTCTGTTGGTTCAACTTGATACAGTGGAAATGGATGTGAAGGAGCAGACCAGCTGTCAGTTGTCAAATATACTTTAAAAGATGTGACCAAGTGAAAATAAAGATGACCAAATGTGACAGGAGTCACTATGATTTATTTATGTTGTCTTATGTATCAGTTTTTTTACATGTTGGATTAGACCTGATTTGTTTGGAAGTCAAGCAACCTAGAAGAAACAATTCATTCTAGCAAGCTGCAAGTATTTCTTTACACGTTTTTTTTTTTATTTATAAACACACCTACTGCATTAAATGTAGGTGTAAACATTTAAATCGGGTAAAGATTGCACCCGACTTAGATGTTTACTGTTGGGACATAGTCTGAGCCACCTTTGAACACAGCAAGCATTCTATTATTTGTGAGAAGTGATATGTTTCTGTGTGGGTTTGAATTAGCTGTTTCTTTTAAGTATTTGTGTCTCTACATGATTGACAGACTGACTTTGCGATCGTTTGCAATCGTATCTACCATTCATTGGTCTATGGAATATTGTACTTGGCATTTTTTGTTCATTTGAATTTTCACCCAACAGTTTGTGGCGCACATACCTACGTCAAGACGCAGGTACGTTGTGCTGGCGCAGTTTCGTGACGTCACGAGGTTTGCCATCATGGCGACGGAAGACGAAATGAGCGGCAATGGGGACCTAGGAGACCCTTCGGGTACCTTGAACAAAGCTAAATACAAGTCATACCGATCTTATGCGACATGTTGGAAGTATGCACGATGTGCTGGTTTGGTCTAAATGAGCACAAGATAATCGTCCGCGTAAGGGTGTTAGGTTTGAGGGTAGCCGTGACTAGTCGAAGCTAAGCTAACTTGCGTTCATAAACATTTATAGGCATTTGATATATTTAATACTTAAGCAACTTATCACATAGAGTGACTTAGCTCTTCGTTTGTGGTATTACATTGGTCATAGTTTCTACATAGCGGTTTCGAGTGAAAAAAGTTATTATTCTGGGCTCCGAATGAATTAAGTTAGCTGCCGCTGTCTCAACATGTTGTTGGGGTAAAATAAATACTGTTTTAATACATTTATTTGGCGTGTTTTGAACTTGATAGCCATCATGAAAAGACGCAACATTCCACAGTGAAATTTGGGCTCACATTGCGAACGTCACGTGATCAAAACCCAGTAAACAGGTGAGCTGTGACGTTGGCAGTGCCAGCCCAAGGGCACATATCAGTCTACATCAGAGGATTGTCCAGCTTCTTTGGATTGTTGAAAAAGGGCGACCTTATCTGCTTAATAATTATTCCATCAACCCAATATAAATTATATTAGTGTTTATACTGGATGTGTTTGACTTAAAATGAAACCAATCGATATTTTTCATTCAAAATAACCAAAGGCATGCATCAATGTTCTGTTATAGCCATGGAGGTTGCAGATGATCCCATGCTACCTCCATCAGAGATGTCCGACGAGAACGGCTGCAGAGACTCAGCCACTGGAGAGGCAGACCTGGCTTCCTTCTCACTGCCTTCAGCCACAGAGGACGATGGAGACGATCTGCCAGCAGACTTTGAACGACTGTGGATTGCAGCACACGAAAATGCTCAAGACTTCACCAGTTGGACTGACCTGTTGCAGTACTGTGAGCAAGAGGTGAGAGCTTGAAGTTTATAAGAATCAAAAAAGTCAGTATCAGTATCATATTAGGTGGCACTGACCTATTTGATTATTCAAGATACATTATGTAACATGGAGTCAATGTTCTTGTTAGGGTCACAACGCAGCATCACGGAGAGCCCTGATGGCATTCCTCAGCCGCTATCCACTCTGCTATGGTTATTGGAAAAAATTTGCTGATGTGGAGCGTCGTGCTGGTAACAACGACAAAGCAGCTGAGGTGAAGAACTGAAATAACTTTTGTGGCTTGTATTTTGTCGGCTTTCAGAGGCTATGGTGCTGATCAGGTGTTTTGTGTTAGGTGTGCATTCAGGGTCTTCAGTCAATCCCTCTGAGTGTCGATTTGTGGATTCACTACATCAATTTACTGTTGGGAACACTGGACATGAACCACCCCGAGTCTCCCAAGCGTATTCGCAGGTACGTGCACGTTCATGATTAAAAAATAAATAAATAAGAATGACAGAGCCCTGAACGACTATGATGTCGTTTTTAGTCAACAGCAAATGTGAAATTCCTGTCAGTTGGGTTTGATCAAAACAGATACATTTTGATGCTTTATTCACTTTACACAAATGCAATAATAAGGGGAATATGATTAGATAATTGGGGGTGGATTGAAAATATTGTAAAATTAAATATTTGGGTTGCTGACTTCTGTTTTTCCTTTGCATTGTTCAATATGGGGATATGGGGACATGTTCCCAAATTCTCTATGTAAAGATCGTGACCGTATGCATGCTTGAATGTTGTTTTACACTCATACATGCTTTGAACGCATTTCGGCAAAAATGTACATTTTGATCTTTCAAATTACATTGTATAACCTGACCCATATCATACAAAGGAAGGAATAATGAAATTACAATATATGAAATGAATTGTGTCGTATATTGCTATTCAGAAAAAAAAAGTTCTAAGTGTGTGAGAGGGACTTAAAATCAAGTTTTACTGTTTTGAAAGGAAATGATATACCGTTACTTGGGTTATCTTTTACCTAAAATGTGTTTTACTGATAACCATCCTCAACTTTCAGTGTGTTTGAGGACGCCGTTGTAGCAGCCGGCTTGGACTTCCACTCAGATCGGCTGTGGGATCTATATGTTGAATGGGAGAAGGAGCAAGGCAATTTGAAGAACGCCATAGCTGTGCTAGACAGAGTCCTCAAAGTTCCCACGCAGAACTACAGCACACACTACGAAAAGTAAGAGGTGCTCCAATGCGCTGGTCGTGATTGAGAAAACCATTACCATTACTTTAAATTATCGTTACGTGTGACATCTGTCATAGATTCAAAGCCCATCTTAACAGCAATGAGCCCAAAGAATTGCTTACCCTGGAGGAATATGAGGAGGTGAGGGCTTTTTGCCGGGAAACTCAGAAAGTGGAGCGTGCTGAACAGTCCAAGGAGAAAGGCAAAGAGGTGCCGCCCGGGGAGGAAGAACCAGCCACACCTGAGGACACAGACTCGGTCAGTGACTTTTCACCACATCGCACTTAGACACCTACAGAACTTTAATGACATCCTCGTCCATGTTGACTTTGTTTAGGAGGAGCTGATTCAAAGGATTAGAGAACAAGTGTTGGTCCGTCGGGACACCATTTACCAAGAGAATGAAAATGAAGTTCGCAAGAGATGGAACTTTGAAGACACAGTAAGTCATGATGTGTTGTTTGGATTCACGGATCACTCTTGAAGAGTCTCAACAAAGTCGTACCTCGATTTATGAGCCACTGTTTGTGACCTTTTCGAACTTCATAGTCTCACATTCACATGTCCCAATGTATAATAAATATGTTTTATCACACTGTTTTTATTTCCATGAGCCGTTATTTGATTTTATTTTTTTGTTTTTGTTTTTTGTTGTTTTTGTTTTTTTAAATACAGTACAGTGCATTTGTTTGTTATTACTCATCTTACTTGAGAGGACAAAGTGTGTGTTGCGGTGCGGGTACTTGCCCATCTTTCAGGGCACATAGGTCCACAGAATTCTTATGAACCTTAGGTCGGTGTTCGGTAGTCCTGTGTATTTTCGAATTTTATTTCTTCAGTTTTTTATAGAAAGCAAATCAAGGACAGGTAGTCTGACATGTTTTAGTGGTCGGTAGGACTCCCCAATTTACTTACAAATAGCCCTGACACTATGCACTGAAAGTCAGTACAAGTACAGGACTGCCTCTACTGTCATAAGAATTAGCAACAACTTACAGTACATACATTTTGGTCAAAGCAGGAAAAACAAGGTGTCAATGACGTCAAATAATCTGCTTAGTTTTAAAATATGGTACCGGTAGTTTTAAAAAGTAAAAATGCTTTTTGCCGTTGTTTGAAATGTCTTACAAATTTCATGCATTTAATTTGTAGATCAAACGTCCCTACTTCCACGTGAAGCCTCTTGATCAAGTCCAGCTGCGTGGTTGGCACGCCTACCTGGACTGGGAGCTTGCCCAATTGAACAAAGACTCCGAAGTCCATAACAAAGGTGATACCCTCTTGTAAAGGTGGAGTCAAAACCAACTTGTTTGACAGTCACGTTTGTGTGTGCAGACTCAAACGAGGTAGACACAGATGTCAAAGAGAGCACGGAGAGCCCAGATGTGACAGCGCAGACTCAGGAAAGGATGGAGGAAACCAAAACTGTCCATGATGACCACAGAGTTCGTTTTCTGTTTGAGCGCTGTCTAATCGCCTGCGCTCTTTATGAGGAATTCTGGATCAGGGTGAGAGAAATGTTTAGAACACCTGTGAGTGCTAAAACTGGTGTCCGATAGTTGTGTTTCCACTACATTTGTTTCGCAGCGGCGGCCTACAGCTGCTAAATTCTCGTCACCACTGCTACGGCTGCGCAATATAATGCTTTTGGACTAAACTCGTGACCCCAAATTCAGGATCATTCAAGCTGTGTTTTCTTGTAAAGCACTGGTGTCAAACTCCAATCCTCGAGGACCAGTGTCCTGATTTTTTTCTTTTTACTTTCTCTGCCCAACACACCGGATTTAAATGATTAGGGTCATTTTTAAGTTCCTGCAGAGCTTACTAAAGAGCAAATCATATCAATTAGGTGTGTTGATGAATAAAAACTAGAAAACATGCAGGACACTTGGGAACTGGAGTTCGACACAAGTTGTAAAGGCTCTTGACCCGTGAGCTAACCCGAACCCAATCAGCAGTATGCTACAGGTCACACAAACAAGCTCCAAACTGGTTAGAACATGATAAAAGCATTTCTTCTTTGTTACGCTGTCGCTCTTAGTCTTGGAAGTAATTTCTTCAACACTCAGTGTTAAACTAACGCACGATGCAGCATGGGCGACATATATGATATACGTAAGTTTGTGCGCTGCAGCAACAAACAAGCTGCGTCAAGCGGATCTCATTTGTGGTGACAAATAACTAGTTTTTCCAACTAAAGGTCACTAAGCATGCTAATGTGAAATGCAGAGCCGGAAAATAACTAAAACAAATGCTTCCGTGTGCAGTAGATTTTCCAAAGAAGTCTGCTTAGAACCGCGTTCTGGCGGAGAACCAACATATTTAAACAGTAAAGAAAACGCAGATATGGTCACATAAAAATCTAAGATTTGAATACAAAGAAGCAAAGAAGAATTATTATCATACTTTCTGACTCCTTGTAACAGGAATCATTTTGCTTTTCTCAATTAAAAAATGCAATCATATACTGTATACTTCCATTATGAATTTACACTATTACTCTCACCATTACTGTGAAGACTTCCATATCCAGCAAAAAAAGAGAAAGTGCAGGTTGGGGGGCCTTTTCATATGATAATTCACATTAAATTAGTCTGTAATGTAAGGTAGCACAATAGTTGTGCCTGATTTCTCACTTGTGACCTTTGTGTTTTGTTCAGTACATTAAGTACCTTGAGACATGCAGTATGGATGAGGTTCGGGCCCTGTACAAGCGAGCCTGTCTTCACCTGCCTTCCAATCCCAACCTCCACATGCGCTGGGCCACCTTTGAAGAGAGACACGGTAAGAGACCGCACACTATCTTCTCATGTTTCATTTCCCCTTATGTTGTTTTTGCCTAAATTTCCTCTTTTCTCATCGTATCCCGCCTGGACCTTCAGGTGACCTGATCGAGGCTCGACGAGTGCTGGAGGCGCTGGATAAAACTTTGCCAGGTTTGGTCGTGGTCCGTGTCCGCAGGGCCGCTTTGGAGCGGAGGGCGGGCCTACTGGAGGAGTCGGAGGCCCTGCTACAGGAGGCGGTGAGCCAGTCAAAAGAGAAGCCCACGTTGCACGCCTTCTACTCCATCAAGCTTGCTCGACTACTCCTGAAAGTCGCCAGAAACCCGAACAGAGCTCGCAGTGTTTTGCGAGCCGCACTGGAGATCAGTCCGGTCAGTGTACAGTAGCACTTTTCACCATTTTATAAGGGCTTGAATCATTACTGAATACTTAAAATTTTTCAAACATTTACTATCAACATTTTTGCCTATTTTAAGCAGTAACTGAATCTTCGGTTACGTTTGTGAATTTGGTTTTCTGCAACTGTTACAGTATTTTGAAATAATGTCCTCTGTTTTTCCAAGATAGATAGGGAAATTAAAACGTTTTTTATATCGAATTAGTCAAGAAAATAAGTGACAGGCTGATTTATTGTTAACGCAATTCTAGCGGAATGTAATAATGGTGACCCTAAGTGGTAAAAAATAATAACCGCACAAAACATTTTGATGTGTATTAATGAAAAAAAAATGTCGGGAATTCTTTTTCAACAGAATAATTAGTTCTAAAAACCTCACATTGATGCACCCTATTTTTTTTTTACATTCAAAGAGGCGTTTTAATCAATAACATTTGAATATTTTTCTAATGGCAAAATATATGCTTTACCTTTTTCAACATTAACTTCAGCAAGACCTAAAGGGCCACTACGTATCAGTAGTGCTCTGAAAAATGACGTGTAACGTTTTCCATTATTTCTGACTGTCAGGGTAACGACAAGCTGCACCTGAACCTTCTGGAGTTGGAGGCATCAAGCGAGCCCTGGTCCTCTGCTGAGGCGGTGCAAGAGTGTGTTACGCGGGCCTTGGCGGCACCTCTCACGGCGCACACCAAAATCATCCTCTCGCAGCGCGGCCTCCAGTTTGTGGAAGAGTACAGCAACTCCATCAAGAGGTCAATCTTGTCTTGCATTCATTAGTTCCAAAAAAAAAAAAAGTATCTTTTTTTTTCCTTTTGTTGGTTTGTTCCTCACAGCCTGTTTCTATGTCCTGCTCAGTGTGCTGTCTGTCTATGAGGAGCACCAGAAGCTACTCAAAGAGCTGTGCGGGACAAAGAGAGAGGCGGACAAGAAGTAAGGGAAGAAAGACAAAAAAGTCCAGCCTTTCTGACCTACTGATAATGTAACCCTATCTGTTCATAAAGAAGCACAATTAGCAAATTTTATTGTCATTTCCCACAGGGACGAAAGTGGAGAAAAGGTGATTAAAACTGAAGACGCGCCTGCAGATGGCTCATCGGCACAAACCCCGCCCACTGACCCTCAAGCCCCAATCGCTGCACCACCTCCCCCGGACGTGAGCACCCAGTCTGCTGATTATAGCGGATACAGCAACTGGTATCAGGTATATGTGAATGTGTCTGTTTAAATTGATTTCATTTGGGTTTTTTGGGCATTTTGTAGTAATTTCTGTTTCCTTCTGTCAGCAACAACACTACGGCAGTTATGGCTACCAAAACACCTGGAATTATAACCAGGGATACTATCCGCCCAGCTAAAAGTTGCTGAAATCAACCGTGTGTGGCAACCGGGACTACAAAAAGAACATCAGTCAGTCTCACATGTTTGGTCCTCACAAAATGTCTCAGAGCATCTTTTTGTCTTCATCCTGCTCCTCCTCCCAAGGTGCTAGAGATCAGGCTCAAGTGTTGCAAGGCAGCAAGAGGAAAGCTACATGAGTGAGTGTTGCTCGCTAGGCCTGTTTTAAGCCGAACTATTTTTGTATGTCCACTGTCCAGAGGCTTTCATTTTGAGTTTTTTTTTTTTTTTTTAATTATCGAACTGTGCAGGTCATCTATTACAAGGGAGTTTGTATAGCCCTGCAAAATACGAATCTGTCCCTTAATGTACATAAAGTGTTTCATAGTGTCTTCTGGGTTTTTGAATGCTCTACTTGAGGCTGAGATGTGTTTGACCTTATTCACATGCAGACTTTTGTGGTTTGTAGTTGAATGTTTCAATTGAGTGAATGTCATGTGATCCACCTGCCTTTTTGCGACATATAAAATGAGCAGCATATGAAGGACACCACAGCAATTCTCCAAGCCAGCTTTATTGAAAGTCAGTTCTTGAAGTCAATTATGCAGACATACTTGTCACTATATTCTGACTTATAAAAACTGGCAAAGTAGAGTCTCACAAAATAAGAATATGGGGAACTCAATTTAAGGCCCTTTTAAATAGGCAAGTGGAGGAATCCAGTTCAAATTTGTGTTCTGTTTTGACCTTACTGACACTGGTCAGATGCCAGCTAGATTTACTATGTACAACTTTAATCACTGCATTCGAAACAAGCATTCAATCATCCACACAGCCATTAAAAAAAAAAAAAAATCTTAAAATGATGATATGAGTGATAATGCAACTTCAACCTTCAATTAATCCAGGTGACACTAAAGCCATGGGGTCCAGTCTGTTTTTCGTGTAAAATCTAGTGGAGGTGGTGAGGTAGGCTCATGGCGCTCAATGCTACCCCCTAAACTCACTTTTTGGTAACGACCAGCACTGCGGAAGGCACCAAACCTAAACAAAAGATGGACCAAAAAAGGGAGCGACGGATTAGTAACAGTAAAATGTTTCTTTTGTGGTCAATCTGTCTCACCTAGCTCTTTGAGGGGCTTCTCCATGTCCAGATCAGTGTAGACGTGACGGGGGTAAGGGGACAGTAGTGTAAAGTCCTGACCTTCTGGCGTGTTGCCGTTCACCTGCACGTAGACGCGTACTGCCGCCAGCGGCTCCTGGGCCTTGAACACCGCCGTTAAGGTGGAACCATCCAGCAGACGCACCTGTAGTTGATGTGGGACATGTGGTAAAGGGAGCTTGCTCTTCATGAACAAGGCAAAATTCAGAGGTATTCAAATTCTGACCTGTATTCTGGACTCGTCATACTCCTTCTTGGTGGGGGGCGGGCCTTGACTGGTGGGTGACACCGGGCTAGGCTGGACTGATGAAGTACTTGTGCTCGAGGTTCCTCCACCTCCATACTTTCATCAAGGTGAGAAAAATTCCAGTCATGATTGTATAGTTCTCCGCAGAGAAATTTGTCGAGTCAACTACCTTTTGTGCTCTCTCCTCCCTGTCTCTTGCTATCTTTTCTTTAACTCTTTGCCTAGCGCGGAAAAAAAAGTCAGCGGGATGTCACCGTTTCCTGCTCTGAGACGTTCACGACAACCTCACCTGGCCAGCTTGTCCTCCATCTTCTCTCTCTGCCGAAGCTCGGCCAGCTTCTTCATGTCGTCGTCCTGCAGCTTGTTGCGGATCTGCTGCAACTCTTGGCCCTGCCTCCGCCGCTGCTTCTCCTTCTCCAGCTCCTCGGCGCGCTCACGTTCTCGGCGCTCCGCCTGCTTTATCCGCATCAGTTCCTCCAGCCTGACGCACACGAAGAATAGGTATGACTTCTACATTTAACTTGCTTGTAAAAAAAGGTATTTTACCCAAACTTAGGGGGCCTTAAAAATTGGCATCGTGAGTGGTATGGTCGAGTGTATTATAGTTACTAAATTACTAAAAAAAAAGTTTACATAAAAACTTTCACTATTTTTTTTTTGCATGAAATAACGATTTTACAGTCAGAACATTTGAGTGTACAGTATTACAATACCTGGTACTTTAATATTTGTTTAGCTTCACAAGAAGAAGTGTTGGCAGACTTTTCTTGAAAGCCTTCGAAAGGTCATTGATAATTTTACCAGTGCATCCCTGTCAGTTTTGCACATGGCCAAAAAAAAAAACACGCAAAAAAAAAACAACCTAAACATTTTATACACTTTTTTTGTTGGTACTCAATAAACATTAAAAGAGTATATGCAATAAAAACACGTTATGAAAATAGACACGCACCCCCCTAGATTTCTTTTCAAATAAAATGTTTTTTCAAGTGTAAACTCTCCATTATTATCATGTTTGATCATGCACATATTTGACTTTAATTCAGCGTCCGGGCGGCTGTTAATATGACCGCAGCTGCGCGAGACTTCAAAGTAAAGGGGTTACTGCTCACTTACTGTACAGTGTATAGGGTTCAGTCATTAAAGATTTAAGTAAATATGCGTACATTTTTAAATTTGAAAAGTGGGGGCACTACTTCGCGAGTTTCATTTTTCGCGGGTGGATTCCGGTCCCCATTAACGGCGAAAAATGAGGGATGGCTGTATAATGAAAACCCACAAACTGTTAATACCCTGATGTGCACTAACCTTTTGACTTGCTGCTGTTTCTCCTCTTCTGTCATGGGTTTTTTATCAGCATCACCAGTCTGGCTGCCTTCTCCACTTGCAACTGAGAGACCAAAAAAAAAAAAAAAAATGAAAAGACAAATGGAAAATAGAGCCAGCCCACTAATCAGCCATATGGTTTTCCTGGTTGCTTAATTCTACAATTGATATGGAATGTGCAAGCGGCAGTTTACATTTGAGTGTTTTCACCCTCTATGTAACTGTAGTTATGCAATTTGAAAGCTCTTGCATACCAGACTGGTCATCGTCCGGCGCTGTCAGGACAGGAGGCTTGTAAGGCTCATCAATGTCAGGATCGTTCTCATGCTCCATTAACCTGAAGAGATCACATGTAGATCCCCATCACTTTGCACATCCCTGACCCGGGTCTTGTGTGTTTCGGGCTTACCAGTCCATTGCTTGTTCGATCCCTTGGTTCCCAGTGCTGGCCACTGCCCTTTCCCTGAAAAGACAGGACGACCGTAAACCATTCTTCTACCTCTACACGAAAATCTAAAATATCCACAGTGACTCACGCTCTGTTCTGGTCGAATCCCATCTCCAGCAGGCTCTCAAGCGTCGTTAAGTCTGCCATTGTCAGCTGAAACACAACGTTTTCCTCTCTTTACATTTACTTGCTGTCATGTTCTCACATTGACGGAAGTCACGTCACGAATGCATTCGGCGAGACGCAACCCAACTATGGCTCATATGACTTAACTGAAGCTCAGGAATCCAGTTTAAAACGTGATAAAAAGGTCACAAATGAAGTTGACGAAGATGAGGATTGTATCTTACCACAGCGTGATAGAGCGTGGCTGCCTTACACAACAACAAACAGGGTTTAAATTAGCATCGGTGTGGCTAGGATTCAAAGATCCCCGGCTAACGTTAGCGTTGCAGTATACAAGCGAGGCTATTGAGACAAAAGCGCAACGCCGACAAACTTGATCGTCACGTAGGCTATTAAGAATACAGTGCCTGTTTTAACGTTGAAAACCCAACACCTATTCTATTGGAATGTCCATAATGGAACGACAAGTGAGTAACGACAAAATGTTAGCTTACTCACGCCTTTGCAGCCACAGTATGGAAGCCCACGTTGGTCAGAAAGAACGACATACATTCGGCGAAGAGCAACTATACGCCGCTTAGTAAATGATAGCTATAACTATTTTTAAAAGTAACTTTCTGTTAGCTTTGAACAGCTCTCACATATATATTTTTTATTTCAATAGGCGTGAGCTTCAATGCTGTGCAAATGACTTTTAACAACCTAATTGCAGGGTAAACATTATTTTTTCTGGAAGGGTGGAAGAAATACAAAACAACATGTTAAATTAATATGGCACGCATTTTTACTGTTTGAGAAAAAAAGGCTCAAAAACAGTTATATATATATATATATAATACAATACACACACACACATACCGTTATTTTTTTCTGATGTTTGTCTAGGTTTTTGTTTTAGTCACATACAAATCCACAATGAATCGTCTCCCCACTGGTCACAATTGTGGTGTCACTTTAACATTCAAACCTTCCATTCGGCGCTGTGTTTTTGACTTAACCTTACTTAACTGAGCCATTTTATTGCACTTGCTAATCGGGTAAGCAATAATCAGTGATATCCAAAAGTGCTTCAAGCTGCACGTGTGATACCGTTCCTATTTTTATTTTTTTAATCACATGATGTCTGCTGGTGCATGAACACAATGACATTTGCTTTTTAGTTTTTATGGGCAGGGTGGGTCTGTTACATATTTACAGTAATTGTAATGATTAATTTCCGTCATCTCCTTCCCACCTTGCTGTCTTAAGGAGTAGGTAGTACGGGCTCCAACATTTTCTTTACTTGTCACCTTTCTTGGTGAGAGCTGCCACCAAGTTTTAGTCAGTTTCCGATCTAAAGTTCATATTTCTTTTTTTCCCCCACATCAGACTCTGTGATCTAGCCTGTAAGTATGAACTTCTTGCGTGCATTATTCAATTTTCTTATTGTGGACCCACGAAATGCATAGGCTATTTTGTGTATTTTATTTATCTTGTACTGTACTATATTAATATTTGACTACCTCTACAAAGAAGTTGTGGGCACAATTCAAAAGGACCAATAAGGGAATGTCTGTATAGTGCTTGATAAAATAACAAAGTAGCTGGTATACAATCAATAATCTTTGTTCATGTATGGGATTCATTTCGAGGCTCATACACGAATACAAATGTCACATTGTGTCGTTATTGTAAGAGAGCAGATCTCCTTCCCCAAATCATCGCCTCCATGATTGATACTTGAACTTAAACCAAGGTAAGTATTTTTAACGGGCATAATAGTTTCGTAAATTTAAGTAACTCAATCTTTTTCATTCAGACACCTCAAAAAATGTTTGCAACATACTTTTTAATTTCTCATTTCGGCTAATGGCTTCAGACAAAGACAATCAATATTTATATAACAGGTAAGCTTTTTTTTTTTTTTTAATAAAACGACAGGTTGAAGGAAACGGGTGAATGTGTAAACTTGAATTACTTTATGGCCCTGTTTTCCTATTTCATTTGTGGACAGGGTTATGGGTCAAAGATCAGTCCAGATTATCGAAGTTCTACTATGTTTTTTCTTTAAAAAAAAAATCACACGATAAACTGGAACATAACTCCAAAGCATGTCTGTATATAAAACAATTTTGAACTTGTAACATACATTCACATTATTGTGCCTTTTCTTGTTTTCCAACACAGGTTTTTCTTTAATTTGCAGGGTGAATGGCCCTCATTTTATTGGCGTCATAAGAGTAAAAATGTAATCTCAAGGGGGCAAAAAGCCAAGGACATGATGGTACTTGACTCCAGGTTTATTTCTCGTGGGATGTGTTATCACTTGAGCGCTGTGTTATCAGTAAATGATTTCTTCAGTCAGCAAACTGTGACCAGAAGAGGGCAGTATTGTTTCATGTCTGAGATTTTTTTTCTATTTGGATGTGGTTGCTTATTACAAAAAATTCTGGGATTTCCCAGTTGAAAATTTTGACATCGGTATGCTGTAATCCTTTGTGTAACCTCTCTATTCCATTTATAACAAAATAATAGAAATCGAAAACATTTGACACCCGATCGTGTTTCGTTGTGACTCCTAAAACCTGATGCATGCTTCCTCCCATTGTCTACTGAAATGATTCACATGAATGTTAATGCGTTCACTTTTCCAAAAGTCACGCCTGACACTTGAACTCTCAAATTGTGGGTCTCACCATTTGTAACAGCATCTCCATATGGGAAAACTTTGGGTTTCCAGTGGAGCTGCTGTTATCTTTGGAGGGACACCTCTTGTCATCCCAAATCTCCATGTACTGTACATCCTACATATTGATTTGTTGTTGTTGTTTGTATTTTTGTTCTTTTTGGTTTTTTAGTATTTGTGCCCCGTCAATAAACTAAATTTAAAAGACATTCTCTGACTTTTGTTGTCCATATGAATGATAAAATGGGACCAATGGTTTGGTCATGCAAACATTTTTTTTTAAATTAATTGTATTAAAACCATTGGACAATGGTGGACATATAATAATAATAATAATAATAATAATAATAATAATAATAATATGTTTTCAATTAGAAGGGTAGAATAAATAAAAAAAATTGTAATTGACTACTACTAATACTCAGAATATTAATCTGTGAAAATATTGTAATGCAGGGGTTTCAAACTTAGAGTTTGAAGGCCTTTGTTAAAACACAGGATATTTTGCAGCTCCCTACATGACTTAAAAAATGTTTGTGTAGTGCAATACTTAACTATATTTTGTTACTCGACGTGCTGACTATAAATATGATTATTGTCTACAAAAACTGTAAAGCACACCTAAACCTGATCACTTTTCACATTAACAAAAGAAAAATAAAATATGAATCCACTTTCAACAATATATATATATATATATATATATATATGTATATATGTATATATATACATATATATATATATATATATATATATATATATATATATATATATATATATATATATATATATATATATATATATATATATATATATATATATATATATATATATATGAATGCGCGCACAGCACACACACAATGGTTGGAATATGTTAACCATAATTGGCCACTTTGACCTGCCGTAAAAGTCACATGACCGGCTACGTCATAAAAAGTCTTCATTATGCACCGTATTCGTAGTAACGAACGACTCAAAATATCTGACACACCTACACTATTCTAAACTAAATTTGTTTTTAAAATATATTATGTGTTTTTAAATCGCCATCTGCCCAAAGAGAAACTAGTCCCCGGAAGAGAGTGTGGCGCTATATCGCTAGCTAGCTAGCTAGGTGGGTGGGGACAAAAACTTGCTAGACCTCGCCCAGCCATTGCCTCATTCCGACAGGCTGCTAACTCTGAGACGCTGCGTGACAGCCGCACCATTACACCAGGTTTTCGTCGAAGGGGGATTCTGACACAACTGTGTCAATAAAATTCATACACCATGTTTAGGAAGACCCTAAAAAAGGACCCCGAGCTGTTCCAGAACGTGGCTGACGGGCTACGGCAGCTTTACCGGACCAAACTGTTCCCCTTGGAGGACACGTATCGATTCCACGACTTCCACTCTCCTGCCCTCGAAGATGCCGACTTCGACAACAAGCCCATGGTCCTGCTGGTGGGACAGTACTCCACCGGTAAAACTACATTCATCCGCCACCTCATGGAACAGGACTTCCCCGGTATGCGTATCGGGCCCGAGCCCACGACGGACTCGTTTATCGCGGTGATGCATGGGGATCAGGACGGGGTGATCCCGGGAAATGCGCTAGTCGTCGACCCGAAAAAGCCCTTCCGCAAACTCAACGCCTTTGGAAACGCCTTCCTGAACAGGTATGGGACATTTTCACAAGTTTCAAAGTAATTAAACAGTCACTATGTAAATAATACCGGTAATGCTTTAGAAATTACTCAAATAGTATTGTGTCTTAAGTGTCAATAGCAACGTCTAAATGAAGACTACACGCGGCTACCCCCCCCCCCCCCCCATACACGCCCTTTTTCACTCTAAACCTTTTCAGTTTGTCAGCTACAGGTGGCCACACAGTATTGTGAGCTGTGTCACGTTTGTGTGAATTTCCTACTTTCATCACTTCCCAAATATGAGGCTGTTTTGCGGCAATAGTTTTACCACATCTTCCTGACTGTTCCACTGTGGTTCTAGGTTCTGGTCTTCCTGTTTGAACATTATTTTACAAAAGGTTAGTCTTCAATTAGTTGAAGAATAGTCCATAAGCGTGAATGTGAGTGTGAATTGTTTTCGTCGGTATATGCCTGGCTGGCTACCATGTCAGAGGCCCTCTTCCTCTCAGCCAAAATAAGCCCGGGATAGGCTCCATGACCCCATTGAGGATATGCTGTACAGAGAATGAATGGAAGTTCCTCTGTGTGTGCGTGGCAAAACAAATAGTTAGGTCCTTTTTCCTTCCACTTTACAGCCATTTTTGTCACATATCATTCTTTAAACTTAAACCACATATCCTGTCAACACCTGGCACAGTCAAGTCACTACTGACTTGAAGACACACACACATTAAGTGGCCCCTTGCCTGAAGACAGACTTGTAGGTGATGTTGCCATGCAACTGGCTCTACTTTTTGTACCAGAAGGCTGTGCATTCTTATCACAAGCAACAGGGAGGCCACCTCCCTTATTGTCCCACTGTGAGCAGGTCTTGTGCAATTAACATTGCCCCAACAGGTTAAAGGTTAACATATATCATTGGTTGACATTGTAACACGTTTTGAAGTGAGACTGACTCATCCTGTTCGACCCAAAAGATTGTAGATGGTAAGTCAAAGCTCTTATATCCAGACATCTAGGCTACGTTTGGACATCCTGCTTATTGCTGAATTCATGTTTTTTTTTTTGTGTGTGTGAAATATGATTACTTTTGTCAGGTCAGTCACATTTCCAAATATGTGACTTGTATGTGACCTCGGTGTGACCTATAAACTAGGGCTGTCATGTCCCATGGTCGACTAGTCACTTTAATATATTTAGAAATTATAATCTGCAAGATTTGCTCATTTCAGTCCTAGTGGATTTTCTTACATTGAGAAATTCCACTGGACATATTTTCCATCCTTCTCTAATTTAACCCATCCCTGGAAGACGAATCAGATGTGCTTGACAGGGGAATTCAAAGTGTGATCTGGTAATATAGCGATGGCATGTGCACAACGCAAGGCTCGGTGTCTTTTGAGAGTTCTAAGATAGCTGTGAAATTTATGCTCATTTCAGACTTTTTTTCAAGCGGAACTGCTTAGTATTACATCAAGTGTCCTTCAGAAGTTTTTGGACAAAATTACCACCATTCTCAGCAATCATCGCCTCATCCCTGAGCTATGGAGAAGCCCAGACACATCACTTCAAACAGCGGTCACTTCAAACTGCTGTCTGAACGTAGCCCTAGTCACACTTTGAATTGATTCAAAAAGTCTACACACCCTGTTTGAGTTTTATAGAAAATGTAATTAAAATGATTGATTTCACAACTTCTTCCCACACTAAATGTGACCTAAAATATGCACAATTTGAGTCTAGTACAATTGTTTCATGGGACTATAACAAAATCCCAAATGTAGGTAAAATGTACCATGGTTCAGAGAAACCAAGGTTGAACTTTTTAGTCATAATTCCCAAAAGTCTTTAGCACATTTTTTTTCCTGTCTCACAAAAAATCTTACATTTAAAAATAAGAGAAGAAAATAGAGAATGAAATCTGTTAGGCAAGAAAAAAAAATCCTGTCAAAAGCATACTTGAGGAAGATACTGACCTCTTCATTACCTCCCTGTGTGGGACTTTAAGAGATTATTTTCATTTTTCATTAAATCACAAGAGAGACAGGCAGCACCAGACATGGTTTGATCCATGATTCATAGATTCCGCAAACATGTTGTTATGTTCAAACATGGTCATACAACCTCTATTATGTGGATTGGTTGTGTCATCATATGTGTAAAAGCAGTTTGTTTATAGCAGTACTTCCTGTAAACAATGGATGAAGCACCCCCCTCAAACTATCCCCATTGGCAGCCTTTGCTGGAATAATTCAGCAAAACATACTAACACATTATTGTGTAATAAACAGACTTGATTAGTTATTGGAAGTTGAAAAAGTATTACGAATAACATCATAATACATAGACTACCAATATTTATTATGACACTCTTTCATAGACCACTGATGATTCTAATGATATGATAACACAGCAAAAATACTGCAGAATTGCAATGTTAAAATTACAGCTCTAAATGTATTTTATTTTTAACTAAGTGAGTAGTTTTCCCTCCTAAACACAATAGTTTGTTTTTATACAAAACGCGGTATATGTGATACATAAAGAATCATGTTTAGTTAAAAGAACGAAATGAAGAAAATGTGAAGAAGTATTAACATTCCTCTTTTGTTTAAAGTGTTCTTAGTAAGTCGCAGTGTAACATTACTTTTGAGATTAAGCTGTCAAAAAATTGACAATCCACTTTTCAACATGGCAAATAGGTATCAGTGTATTCGCTCGTCTTCGCACCGTCTCCTGCTTCTGTAACTATTCACCTCTCCTCAGCAGAGCCAAGGAGGGGAAAAAGCCACAGGTCTCTTCAATTACATTTAAAGAGGCGGCATGTTTAGAGATCTCTGCAAGCAGCCTGTCGTATTTCAGTGAGACCTTCCCCTCTTTGGAGTCCCCTAAAAATGTTCATTACTGGAGGTAATTAAAGCCATGGACTTTTGGACACCATGATTAAAACCATGATAAACCGTCAAACCGGTGATTGGCCCACACCTACACAGGAAGCATAAATTGCTGAATCTGGAATTGCTTTACTTGCTGCAGATTTTACACAGGACCCAGTCAAGATCGATCAGTGTCTAATATTGTCAAATTGTCTGGACCCCAACTTTCATTGTGCCACCGACCCATTTCATACTTAAAACATAATCTTGGCGAACCAGCAGAGAACCCCCCACCCCCCCAAAAAAAAACAAAAAAACATCACACTTTGGCGAGGAAAGTGTAGCTTCAATATGATGACACTGCTTTCTTTCCATTCCATTCCATTCTTAGATGGAGTAGTGACTTGTCAACTAGTTGATTAAGTGGTTCAACTCGAGGCCCCTAATACCGTCCTCTCCTTTTCCCTTTTC
This sequence comes from Hippichthys cyanospilos, assembly GCF_059441005.1. Lineage (NCBI taxonomy): Eukaryota > Metazoa > Chordata > Actinopteri > Syngnathiformes > Syngnathidae > Hippichthys > Hippichthys cyanospilos. Next base: position 11,107,287 of record NC_142381.1, on the reverse strand, counting down.
CCCAGTTCATGAAACTTTATTTTTACAGATAATCTTCATTTTGTGGAAATTTGTCTTCATTAGTTCTTCAAAACAATAATTTTACTAGCATATCATCAGAAGTAGTTAATACTCTTTAGCTGTTGATGTATCGGGGCAAACAAGAGCAATCCAGTGACAATATTTCCACTTTCCATTACAATCTCTTCCTGCAATTTTGCAAATTGTTTGCCCTTTCTTCCACTTTTCCCCAAACATCATCAGTCAAGCTCAGAAAAACAAAACAACACTTCTAAGATAAGACATTCTAAAGAGTGGCGGTCCCAGACTTCAGAGTGGACGATTCATCCGTCCAAGTGTATTACTGTTGTATGAGGAAACCAGATAAGATTGTGTGTAAAGAAAGGCCATTGTCCATCCCTGCAACATTTGTCACCCTTTTTGGACGGCCTCTTGTAGTGTCACAAGCTTGTGATTCGCTGTGAATGCAATATGCATTGATATGTGGAGGCAAATACAGAAAGAGTTGTGGATTTGGAGCATTTGTCGTTTTGGGTTAAAGCAAAAGCATCAAAATTTAGAAGCAACTTTAAATTAAAATGGACATAAAACACATTATTAATAGGTCAAGAAATACAATCGGTCACCGCTTTAAAATGTGCAGGTATGAACTGGAAGTAATTCCAGATCATTAAGCATCATCTACAGTACATCTTAGAGAGAAAGAGTTTCGAGGGATGGGCAAGTACCAATACCAATTATCTTTTTCAGGCCAATACCTGGACGCACTTCAAGTTATCTATTGGTATTGTGAGTGCTCATACTAATATCAGTCTGGATAAAAGTGGTGTCAAACATCCTTATCCAATTCTTTATTTTTATTTTTTTAACATAGCTAGTTAGTACAGTTTCACCTAGTCGTATTTCCCTATCCAGATTTCTGGTACAATCACTGTGCGTATCCTGAAAACTTGTGCACAAGCACTCACGATACTTGACTTAGTGATTTATAAAAAGTAATGCTGCGACCCTTTTCTAACTGACGCAGAACGAATAACATGGCCTATGATTATTATATTTTCTGAAGTAAGACAATTGACCTATTGCAATGAAACTATTTTATAGATATTGATTTTTTTTAATTTTTAGACAAGAATTTGGTGCAAGGATTGTGGAAATTTCTTCTATTTTTGACTGGCTGTGCATCACTACTCGAGGTTTGAGTACTCGTACTGGTATCGATGGGGGGAAATTGGGTGGTATCGAACATTCCTACACTTGGCATAAAATGCCTACTTTGAAGACTGTATTATACACCATATTTTTTTAACCAAATAATCCCATTAATATTTTATTTTGGTATTGATTCATCTACATATCATTCAAGACATTTTCAAATCATGAAGGAACTGAATTTGAGAGTGTTTTCAAACGTTTGACTGGTACTTTAAGTGAAGACCAAATTTTTTTTTACTAATTTTAGATAATTGTATAGATAAAGTTTTAGTTGTTGAACAGTAGTCATTTTTCAGATTTCTCTTTAATGAGATTTTTCAGATTACTCTTTAACTAGCTACAGGCTCACCTTCGGTTAAGCAGTTATTCAGAGAGAACAGAAACATAAGTTAGTCATGTGATCGTCACACCTTCAAAATCCAAAGGTAACAACGGGTGATATTTTTCTCTTTGTAGGTTTGTCAAGTCTTTAAGTCCCCCCTTCTTTTTGAACTTTATGTAGCTTGTTGAGCATCAATTGCTTGTTTTCTTACCTTTATTGTTCAACTTCCTCCTGCCGGTCAGTGTCCCCTAAGTGTGTGCATTTATCATTCAATGCTGAATCAGCAAAGTGTAAGTTCCGCAATGGTCCCGCTTTTCCTGGCTTTTCATTCCGGTACACTGACGCTGCTTTTTCCTGAACCTGACACACACGCAGCCTCAAACGAGGATGAACAGTAACGAGAGAAATCTGCACCAGGGTCCATGTAGCTATAATCAAGTGTGTCGGGTAACTTTGCTTACACGCACATGGCTGGATTCAAACATAGATAATCCTGGAAATGTCACATAAATCTCAAATTGGCAGCTTCCAATCCCGTTTCCTCCTTGTCACCAGGAAGTGAGGTTTACAATCTATGGTGGAAGGTCACAGATCAAGAAGTGAGGCTTGAACCTAACCTTCAAGTCACAAGGACATGGTTATTAACCTTTGGTGTTATTTTAGCAAAGATGTGCAGCTGTGGGTTCTTGCACTCACTTGATACATTATTGAAGAGTGACGGAATGAAGGACTCTGAGTTTCCCAGTTCATGGAATTCTAGTTTATTTCTACATTTTTATTTCAGACAAGCCCTCGGTGGAAACTAATGAGATTGACGGCTAAATGGAAAGCCCTGAGCCAAAATTCCAAAGTATGCCGGCAGCTATGACAGATGGGTGGAAAAATTCTGCATGTTTCTTATCTAGAACAAACAGTATACCATTATAATGTCGTAGCATATGTTACATGCTCACTTTTCATTCCTCTTTGGATTTTTCCTATTTTCATTGTGTGCTAGGAGACCTCTGTTAGGGTTTGTGGTGCGGTTGTGTGCGCGCATGCCTTTGTGTGGTTTCACTATGAAAGTCAAAGCAAGACTCCCCGAGTCTCATGACCCGGCGCCTCTGAGCTCTTGTTGAAAGTGTTGCTTCAGTTTGACTGAACACGACAAGGCCCTCCCTGAGCTGTAGGCTGTCTTGACAATTGCATTCTTTGTCCTGACTGCAACAGAATGAGGAAAAAAACGTATTTTGTCCTGTATGTCTGTGTATATTATGGATTGCTTTCTGACTAGAGATGAACAATTACTCAAATTTCAATTGATTTGACTGTTTATTAGATTTCCATTTTCCAATTGCGAAGACTACAATTTGTTAAGAGGTTGGTGCGTCCTCTTTCTTTTACTGCCGAATTCAGTTTTATTCAAATTGTAAACCAAAGTTAGAAGGAAAACTGGACTCTGATTGACTACAGTCACATACATTTGACATATACAATTGACAACAGCTATAAATAATCAAAATTGTCTTCATGCCAAAATGTGCCGATGTTATCCAGTCTGTTAATATATTCAACAGCAACATAGTTGAACAGTCTTAACAGGTGCTCCTCACATGTTTGAGTTTGAAAACGAGTTATTTAAAGCTCCATTATTGTCTGTTTACTTTTCAGCTTATGTATGTACACACTGACCATTTTTTTCCACACCTCTTTCATCCTGCCTCATTCTCTTTTTCCACTCTCTCGTTTTTCTTTCCTCTATTTCTCTTTACACTTTACTTGATGGCCCAAATAGGTTTATGTGTGCCCAGTTGCCCAACCCTGTCCTGGAGAGCATCAGCATCATCGACACTCCCGGAATCCTGTCAGGAGAGAAACAGAGGATCAGTCGAGGTCTGGCCAATACACACCAACCCCAACTCGCCACACCCCACACACACTACAACATGGACCAACACATGCATGCATGCAAACCAAACAGGAAATTCAACTATGAGAATACAACAAAAAAATGTGCTGACTTTCTAGTACCAATTCAGTTTGTGTTATTTCTGTTCTTCAGTTTACAAAAGCTGATTCTCGTTTCATTTGTAAAAAGTCAGGCCTCCGGGGCCATGAATGTCACAGAACAGGTCATGTAAATTTGGTGGCACTTTCAGCTCATTGCCTCTTACGTTACTTTGTAGTTTTGTAGACCGTTCCTCCTTCCACCGTGCATTGCTTTCTGGTCATCCAGATGACATCAAGTCATTTCACAGATAGGTTTGCATAAAATAAATGTATTCTATTTTTTCATATTTATTAAATGTGTATAAATAAAGGCCACACCTCAAATTATAATATTTTCCCTCAGGGGAACAATATCAATAAATAACTTCATAGCTTACACACACCGCCATACGCCTTTGTGGCCTTCTCAATTAAACACCTTGTATTGTGTGTGGTTAAGTAAATAAATGGACTACACGAGGAAATGCGGTGCATCCGTTTTTATTCACTATTCACATGCTGCACTCTCACTTCAAAAGTGCGACCAGCGCACTTTTCGCGTGACTTAAGATGACTCGCAAAAACGTCTTCCTTTTTTCCACGCACTACAAGAGGAAGTGTACACACAACGATAGAGCGTTTTTGTCGTGTGAGAAAAGGAAGCTGAGTAAAACGGAGAATTCTGCATTTCCAGGAGAATGTCGGCACCACAGCGTGCGTTTCTCAGCGCGCTGATATGCAATCTGTTTTTTATTGAGTCCAGTGTTCCCCCGAGACATAAAAGAGAAAGAAAAATCTGCAGCTGGAGTGAATCGAAGAGTTCAGAAAAGAAACGATGAAACGGGGTCACACAAACAAACAGTAAAAAATATTATCTCCCTGAGTTTAAAAGTATAGTGACAGATTCCAGGTTTGTGATGAATATTTAGGTGACCTTGATTACTATAGAAGACAGCTCTTATTTTTCCCCCCTGCTCTTTTGTATGAGTCTACTGTATACTAATACGCACACACCAGTTTGCTTTGTTTGTGTATAAACGTTGATACAATACTGTACTCTACTGTGTCATATACAAACAAGCGCGTATAGACTTTAAACACTTGATGCGGATATCTGGCACCAGACAACAGGAAACTTGCATTCAATCATTCAATCACTGTGCCCTCACGTTACTGTCCATTGTAAGCTAATGCTTACATACTATGTACAATGTACAGCACATTTTGTCTATATGAGTCAGACAGTCAAACAATTTTAAATGGAGACCTGTTAGTTGCTGTGTTTCATAGACTTAGAAATGCTTCAGGCAGAAAGAAATGCTTCAGGCAGAAGAATTTTGATCCAGTGAGACATCCTGTCACTGACTCACTGAAATAATTGAAAACTTGTTAAAGCACAAAAATCATTGTGTAACACTTTGGTTGTGTAACATTAGTGCAGCTTTCCTCAAGTAATCAAATCATTCATCTAAATTGTTGTTATGATTTGGCTGAGCGGAAAATGTCAAATTGATTTCATAGCTTGTAGACTTAGTAATAAGTTCAACACATGGGCTACAAGCTAAACTATGTCAAAAGGTTACAAATGTGTTTCAGTGAGGTCCTTAAAAACCACAAAGTTGTTTGTTTTACACCTTAAAGTAATATTTTGAATAATATTGTGATTGTAGAATGGGAATTAAGCACAATAATCCACTTGTTTGAAGCCATCCAAAGGAACTACCATTTTGCCCCATACTGCCACTTGTTGTGGACTGAGATTGACGTCATAGTGCCCCCAGGGTTCACCTTGCGAGCATCATGGCAATGCTGTTCTCTGGGTTTTGGTCACGTGACATTCGCAATGCGGGCCTGAAGGTATTTTGATGTTAATGGCAGTAGTCAGTAAGGGACAGTGCCAAATAAAATGATTTTCTTTGATAGGAAAGCAGCCCCTGCCATCATGGCTGCCACGCAGGCATGTGAGCTTGCTCTCATCTACTGTCGATCTGTGAGAACAGCGCCACAACTCGAAATTGCGAACGCTGTTGAGTTGATTGTGCTAGTACACACTTTCTTGCCCTATATGGTGTGTCGGGCGAGTGCATCCCTGCGAGTTGTCAACATGCGTAGACGGAGCAGCAGTTGTCCACGCAGGCTATAAGTGAGCCTCATGCTTGTGCAGCTGTCTCTCAGGCCGGCTTTTCTGAACACATGTTGAAAAAAACAGAAAGCAAACAGAATGAAAAAAATGTCCTCTTCTGTGTCACGGGGATCTTTAAATGACTGCCTTTCTACTCGCACTTGCCAGGCACACGCAGGAAAAAGGGAGTTTACTTTCACTTGCCCTCACTCACTGTTGCTGGCTCTTTTAGTTCTTTAATCTCCCGTTATCTCATTCTTTCACTCTCTCTGCCACTCGCGCTCTCTTCCGCCTTTTTGTGCACGTGTTGCGAAGCAGACAAAAGGTTGGAAGGAATGCGTGTGCAGCAGATATGCGGTGCTGATTGTAGATTGTGGTCCAATGAGATGAATGCGTCGCGAGATCCGATGACATGCTAATTAAATCCATTCTGTTATCCCACCCAACCTTTGCTCATGAAGAAAGTTCAGGATAGAATCAGTCCAGGAATGTTGCCTGAGCTCTAACTGGCTTGTATTTTGAAATCTAAAATAACGGCTACAAGCAATCAGAGCTGTCAAAATTATAAGATTGAAAACCATTCGAATGTCAAGTTAATTCACAACTATTTTCAGAATCTATAAACGATCCTCCAATTTCAGCGACACAACAGCAATTACCTGTATTTTGATTTCCGTAGACCTTCACGAAAACTGGCTGATCATCGGTTGTGTTTATTTAAAATAAGATACGTAATGTATTTTAATTAATAAGTATTAGGTGCCTGAGAAATTCTTGAACTTCAGAAGAATGTATGAACTCTCATTTTAAGGTAATGAAACTTCTGGATGTACTAAGTGTCAAAAGAAAGAACCAAATCTTCCTGTATTAGTTCCTCCATAGAAATGGATGTGAAAACCCATATTGCACTTGTCAAAAGTTTGGAAACTTCATTCTTAAACGATACTTAGGTCAACTTTATAAAGAATAAAATTATTTAAAACATGTTTGTTAATTAGACCAAAAAATATAGTTAGTGTTTTTGAAAGTAGGCTCAGTTTTGCCCAGATAACAGCTTTGCACATACTATTATTTTCTCAGTCAGCTTTATGATATGGATGATACTCTATGACCTGAAAAGAATGTTAATTCACAGTGTGCATTCTCAAGAGATTAGTTAGTTACATTTCCTGACTTCCTGATGTCTATGAGAACATGTGAATTTGAAGGTGTTTCCAAATTTGACTGGTATCTTAGTTATGTACTACCCTTGTGTGTGCATGTCTTGTAACTGTCATACTCAACACTGCAGGGCATGCATTACATGCATGTGTGTATGTACAAGTGAATTTACTCACCGCCACACATTTCTTCTCCCCACAGGGTACGATTTTGCCGCCGTGTTGGAGTGGTTTGCCGAGCGCGTGGATCGCATCATCCTACTTTTCGACGCCCACAAGCTGGACATCTCCGACGAGTTCTCCGAGGTGATCCGCGCGCTCAAGAACCACGAGGACAAAATGCGTGTGGTTCTGAACAAGGCCGACCAGATCAGCACCCAGCAGCTGATGCGGGTTTACGGAGCATTGATGTGGTCCCTGGGAAAAATTATCAATACGCCAGAGGTACGAACCTGACACAACATCATATCTGGGTTTATGTAGGACCTGACTGTTGTGGTTTAGGTCTTTTAAAAATAATAATATTTGGCTCATATGCCCAAGACACACTCATTTATGTTGGTAAGGTTTATATTGATGCTTAAGTGTGCATTATTGGTGGTGAAATTTGCTCAGGTCCTTTATATAAAAGAATGCACACGTTTACAATCGATGGGGAGGTTAAAACACCACAATCTTTTTTTGGGGGGAGTGTCTGAGTCTAGATGTATAGACTCATTATTAGCGCCGATATTCAGCAGTTTGATGAATGTCAATATCTTTGAGAAGTCTTTTTAACTTGTTCAATGTCAGCCAGTTTCCATAAAAATGAATCAATAGCTTTAGAAGTCTATTTAACTTGTTCAATATCTGCCAGTTTCCGTAAAAATGAATAATAATAATAAAGTACCTGGGAATAAACGTCTTAGACATTTGAAAGGCACATAAAAATATGTCTTTGGGATTGAATGACTTAAAAGAAGGCGATACTCTAGAAAACTAACGTGAGCTATGGTATTTACTTAAGTTTTTCTTCCATGTGCTGTCCTTCACAAATTGTGCTTACTGCTATTTCTTTGTAGGATGATGCAGGAATTGTAATGTTCTTGTAGTTGTTTCCCCAAAATATCAATCCAATATAGTAATATCCGCAGATACCTTCGACCCCAGTGAGGATAAATGGCTAAGTAAATTAATAAATGGATGGATGAATGGAATATAATTACTTATTATTATTATTATTATTATTATTATTTCTCCTTAACCACTATTCAGCTAAGCAAAAGGTAATTGAGGAAACCATCTTTTTACTACTTATTACTACTTTCCTAGTCAAGAAACGACACTGTGCCAGAGGGGCCTTGCCTCTTTGACGGCCCTGTTTAGCCCATGTACTTGAAACGCAAGAACATTTTTAAAGCGAAGCCATAAAACAGGTTTGACAAGACAAGCGGAAAAATTCTCACATCCCACAGCAAAACTCACATAACATAGCAATCGGCAGCTGTCCTTCAGTACCATCCAGTTTCTTTAACCCATTCAATCCTAGACATGTTTTTATGTTTCGTAAGAGTCCAGACATTCAATCCCAGGTACATATTTTTTTTTCTTAAGTGTTTGATGAAAGGAGGGTCTAAAAATGGCTGCTATTGAATGAAGTCCGAAGGTAATGAGTTACTTTGAATAATCAAGTGCTAAAGTGATTTACTTTTAAGTTAATCAAGTGATAAAGGAACCAATGCTATTTATTACTACGCTAGTTACTTAGTTACTTTACCACTTGAGTAGTTAGGGTAATCAATTACTACAGTAATTGATTGCCTTAGGTAATTGATTGCCTTAGGTACTAAGTATTAAAGAAATAAATTTAGCTACAAAAGTAACTTATTACATCGGCACTTGAGTACATACTTGAATACTACAGTATGTGCTTGATTGCCTTAAGTAATCAATTACTGTAGTTAATTACTGAAGTCATCGTTTTCTTTATTGCTTAATTAATTTAGTGCCAGGCATTTTGCCAAACACTTGAAAAATACGAACAAGTACATGGGATTGAATGTCTTGACACCTAAAACAAAAACCAAAAAAACAAAAAACAACATAAAAATAAGGTCTCTGAGACTGAATGAGTTAAACGCTGGATAAAAGAAGCAACGGCAGACTGAGGTTGAAAGTGTTCATTGAAACCAGATCCTTCAGTTTAGGCTCTTTCTGAGGATTGTTCCATGCGGAAGGAGCTGCATATTTACAAGAATGTTTCCCCAACTCAGTTTGGGTCTTCTTATAGTTAACATTTGAGGAAAAGATAGTTGTTTTCTGGAAAAGAATGATCCATATTTTATTTTCAAAGTTATTGAATACTGGCTGGCAGATTGTTTTTTTTTAATGACGAAGTACTACAGCACACACACACACACACACTCTCTCTCTCTTGCTGCTCAGTTAATATTTGAACATGAGCGGAAGTCATAAACGAACTCCAGAGTTAGCAAAAAAAAAAAAAAGAGTCACATGGACAATTATTCACTGACATTGCAGGGAGCAAGAATGCATGTTGAAGGACTGGAAGTCTCATTGTGCTTTTTGGGTCCTCCCACGACCTCATGCACCTGTTTACATTTGACAAGCGCACTGTTGGTATCTGTTTATTCTTTCAACCCGCGTTTGCTGTGTCATCACGGTCACTGATGCGGGTACGCCCTGCTCACACGACTAATGTGTCGCCGCTCCCTTCAGGTGGTGCGCGTGTACATCGGCTCCTTTTGGGCACAGCCCCTTCTGGTGCCGGACAACAGGAAGTTGTTTGAGGCCGAGGAGCAGGACCTCTTCGCGGACATCCAGTCCTTGCCCCGCAACGCTGCTTTACGAAAACTCAACGACCTCATCAAGCGAGCGCGTCTAGCAAAGGTGTGTGCTTCCTAAATCGATGTACATTGTCCGAGGACATGTCGAATCAATAATGGGTTTCTTGAATTCCCTAAAACAATTGCAATTTTATTAGACTGATGAAAAGGAATGGACACATCGTGGTCAGCCACAGTCCACATCACTTTCTGTGCTCAGAGTGAGCCTCCGTCTTTACAATTATTTTGTGATGATGTCATAGAGAAATGATGTCAAAGACAACCAGAAGCTGACCAAGCAGTTATTATTTTGGCTCACTGTTTACAAAACATCCAAACTTTCTTCTTGAGGCCACATTTTACTGCATCACACCTATGGATTTGAAGACTACTCTTTCTCAGACCGTTCAAATCCCCAACAGATTCAACTCTTTAAAGCAGCGGTTCTTAACCTTGTTAGAGGTACTGAACCCCTCCGGTTTCATATGTACATTCACCGAACCTTGCTTGAGCAAAAAAATAAAATAATTCAAGTTCAAGACATACGTCTTATTATTTATTTATTTTTTTAGGTGTTTTACTCAACAAGACATTGCAAATCATTCAGATATTCAGGATGCGGCTCCCATCATGTTTCATGATACGTGTGAATTCATTTTGAACATGCTATTCCTCCAACCTCATCCTTTTTTTTAATCTTATTTTTGCTTGACTTAGTATGGGTTAAAATAGTAAGAATGCAATCACAGACATACTAGCAAATCACTCACACGGAGACTACTGAGCGCACTGAATTCCTCGATTGCACCGATTGGCCAACCGATGTTACGTGATCATCTCCAGCCAGCGATAGCTGTGTCATCACGAGCTGACAAGATGTGTGGGGTGTGTTTTGACCACCAGAGCGGAGGCTCCACCGAACCCCCGAGACTGACTGACCGAACCTTTAGGTTTCGATTGAACCCAGCTTAAGAATTGCCCTAAAGCAACACGAATGAGCTTTTCAATTTTCATATTTGTTTTAACAATTTTTCTGAAGAAACATGGACTTACTCACACTTCCTTGGAGGAGTCTGCCAATTAACCCTGCCACACAACAAATACAAATGTGGTGACTGCTAGAGCGCATATGTCACATCCCCTTTTCCTCATTGGTTACAAAAATAGCAGTCAGTTTGAATGTCTATGCGTGATTACTGCTAGCACGGCAGCAAAAGCTGCAAGAACATTCGAATGAATTCAAAGTTTTTCTGAGGAGACAAAAAAAAAGGCAAATGGAAGCTACCTGGACAGCCAGGATCAACACGAGTCCAGTGCAGGTTTTCACAATGCTATGCCCAGGTCTTCATGAGAAATTTAAGCTTTTCTTACGCAAAATACTACCTGTTTGGCTTCTCTAGGTGACCCATGTGTGATGTGATGTGTCAATCATCTTTCAGGTGCATGCGTACATTATCTCCTCGCTGAAGAAGGAAATGCCAAGTGTGTTCGGAAAGGAATCCAAGAAGAAAGAGCTGATTGCCAATTTGGGTGAGATTTACCAAAAAGTGGAGAAGGAGCACCAGATCTCACCTGGAGACTTTCCCAACCTTGCTAAGATGCAGGTACGAGCGTGCTTATTGCCAGCGCACATATTTTAACCTCTTAACCCGTTTTTGAAATATGCGTAACTTTAACTCGCTTCACAACAAACAGAAGTTTGGCAGGTAGCAAACTATTATCTTAAATAAATCAAGAAATTTAATAAAAAATATTCTCCAAGCTGTTTATTACCTCGCCCATTTTGTTAATTTTCAAACAAAATGTACAACAAAGAGGATTACAAAGTGTATATTTCAAAGGGAATGCATAGCTGTGTTTTATATAACGGCTTAATGCGGGTAGGCATTTTAAAATGCCAGTAAAGGAATCATATTGTGGTGTTTTCCCGCTATACATATTTGAACACAATAGGGTGAGCAACACATATAGACGGACAGTATAACAATATTCACACATTCTTTAGTCTTTGCAAAAAATGACTTAAAGGGACAATGTGTAAGATCGTTCTTCATTATGGACAGCTGCATTTATCATTGTCCATACCTATAATAGACATGGCCGCCTCCATGTAATATCATGTAATATCATTTAATGATAACTAGACCAACGATTGCATTTAAAACATACTGTTGGTCATTAACATCACATTTATTTGCAACTTTTTCAAATGTCTTATCATTTACTTCATTCCTTTTAATGAAAAACGGTCTAAATCTTACACATTGTCCCTTTAAAGGGTCCGTGTGTAAGATTTAGACCGTTTTTCATTTAATAGGACTAAATTAAATGATTGTAAATTTCAAGCACTTGAGAATGAATGTGTTTGCAATGACCAACAGTTGGTTTTAAATATAATAATTGGTCTAGTTATCATGAAATGATATTACATGGGATGTGGCACTTCTCTTTCTTCTCTCTCTTCCATGTTTGTTATAGCTACGGACATTGGTAAATGCAGCATCTGCTATCCGTAATGAAAAAACGGTCTAAATCTTACACACTATCCCTTTAATATACCTGAAGTTTACAGAGTAAAAAATAAAATGTTTATCAGTCTTATACTGCCTCCAGGTGGCCAAAGCAAGCACACCAGTAGGAGTGGCACTAAGCCCGTTTGAATTACAGGAAATGTAAAATGTGACAAAAATTGTTTAATAATGATATGCTTATGTCATTAATATGTTTTAAACATTTTTGTTTGTTTATTTGTTGATTATGAAGTAAAATAATTGCTATTTAATGCGAGTGCTATTTTTACAAAAAAAAATATGGGGCGGCTGAATGACATTTCTGTCATTCAAGTGGAGTGCAGTTCAGTGATGCGGTATCACTAGTGCTTGCAGAGTTGACTCAACACGCCGCCTCATCAAAAATAATTCAATGGCAATAACTGTTTTTGTTAACAGTTTTTTGTTAACTCAGAGTTATCACACCATCAAAATCTAATATCGGGCCATGCCCACTCACTGATAAACCTGATAATTAATGGTTTGATTTTTTTTCAATACATGGAAAGGGGCCTTAAATCAAATTAAAATCCAACAGTGAACGTTTGAGAGCCCGTGCCCAATTTATCGGCGAAGCGAGGTCGGAGCGCTCCAGGATGCGGCGCGGATTTCTTTTTGCCGGTTCGCCAGGAAATCCTGCACGTGGCCCGTCCCAATTCCTGTTTTGCGTCCTCAGGAGCTGCTCAACTCTCAGGACTTCTCCAAGTTCGCCCCCATGAAGCCCAAACTGATGGAGGCGGTGGAAGACATGCTGGCCAACGACATCGCCCGCCTCATGGCCTTGGTGCGGCAGGAGGAGGCGGCGCTGCCCAGCAACTCGGTCAAGGGCGGCGCCTTCGAGGGAACCATGAGCGGCCCCTTCGGCCACGGCTACGGCGAGGGCGCCGGCGAGGGCATCGACGACCTGGAGTGGGTGGTCAACCGCGACAAGCCCTCCTACGACGAGATCTTCTACACGCTGTCGCCCATCAACGGCAAAGTGTCCGGCGCCGCCGCCAAGAAGGAGATGCTCAAGTCCAAATTGCCCAACACCGTGCTGGGGAAGATCTGGAAGCTGGCCGACGTGGACAGGGACGGTCTCCTGGACAACGAGGAGTTCGCCCTGGCCAACCACCTGATCAAAGTCAAGCTGGAGGGCCACGAGCTGCCCGCCGCCCTGCCCGACCACCTGGTGCCCCCGTCCAAGCGAATGGCCGCGCTGCAGGAGTAGAGCCCGCCTTCCTGTTCGGGACTCTCGGCGCGCCGCGGAGACTCTGACGCCGCTCGCCGAGAAACGCTGTGTTCAAAAAATGCGCCTCTGGAGAAAATTCTGAGACCAAACAAGCACTGGTTTTCATTCTTTCTTTCTCACAAATGATTTGCATTTACAATTTGGGAGTTGAATAAAGCAAAAATGTTCATTTCATAAATAGCAGTGGTCGCTTAATTTTTTTCAGAGCTTGGCATAAACAAACAAACGATAAGTAGGGAGAGTGGGGCGATTTTCTACACGAGAGGACTGTCGCATGTCGGACCAGTTCATTGGCCCGCGGGATGTTACGTCTCAAGCTGAATTTACACCCACGTGTAAAAGATGTCTTATAATATACGGTATATATTCCACGCTATTTGTTGATCCAAAGAAATGTAGATGTTTTTTTTTTTTTTTTGTCAGTTTGGAGAAAGGAAATAAATCATTTCACCTATATTTTTGTATTTCCTGCCTTGGACTCCAAATGCTTCCCTTTTTGTTATTTTGCCAGATAAATAAAAAGGATAATTAACATTTGGCGTCTTGACTTTTTCTTCAGTATTATGGGAGGGGGGGAGATATGTCTAAAAGAATTCACAACTACATCCGTGATTTCCTTGCTTTTTTTCTGACCTAAATTTGTCCCTTTTTGTTCTTACCATTTTTTTTTTCTCAAAATCACAAGTATACGTTGTATACGACCAAAGTTGCGCTTCATCCCGTCACCTGAAGTAGCACAAAGCCGGCGGAATTCCCACGTCCACGTGAAGTGAGCCCAGGCATGATCGGATGTCTCCGTGCTCGCGCTCCCTGTTTGTTTACATGCGCCGCCGCCACGCTCCTGCACTATCTTTCTCCTATGCGTCGTTTCCCTTTTCCTGTCTTCCCCTTGCCACTCCCATCTTCCCCTCTTCCTTCCTCCTTTTTGGGTCGTATTCATACCCCCTTCTTCTTCCTTTGTCCTCATCACTTTCCTTGACTTGAAAAAAAATGTTGTGGCACGGCGAACCCAGCAAGCTTCCTTCCACTTATGTAACTAATAATACACATAGTGCAAGGCGAGGTGAAGAATTGGCCACCTGCGTGTAAATGAACATTGTGTCCACTGCAAGGGGGGGCAAATGAGTGCCCATCATCCAATGGCCCCAAAATGGGACACTAATGAGTGTGTAATCATTCACTTGGCTTGGCAACACTAATTGTGAGAATTTTCTAATTATTCAATAACATTAAATGGCACTGTTTTCCAAGTGGGTTTGGAAAATTGTGTTGTGGTCTGACGAGGCCGCGGTTGAAATGATGACCATATAATTTATTTATTTTTTTTTCTTTTTTTCAAATGTAAACAAAACTGCTTATCACCAAGAGAACACCCAGGATCAAGTTTGGTGGGGTGGCCAGGGTGACCAGACAGGGATTCATGGAATAAAATAAGTAGATTTATTTTATAATATAAATTGAAATATTCAGTTTGTATGAATAAGTGGCAGAGATTATGGTGTCTACGAATATTTTACGCATGTAAACCTGGCAGAAAAATCACAGATATCAAAAATTTCGAGGTCTGCATGGTCATCATGTAGCTCCGCCCCATTTGGCAAAAGGGGTGCTCCATTTTGAGAGTGTGAAGTGTGAGTTTTAAGAGGGTCTACGCACTTTTGCAAACACGCGTCTTCAGATCTTTTTTACTTTTCCACAAGATTAAAAAGTCGACCAATGGTAATGGTTGAAAGGTGTGAAATTGTTTATTCATTTATTTTTGTTTCAAATCGTCGCAGATCGCAAAGCACGTCAGCTCCGCACGTGGAGGTCGTGGGTTTGAATCCGGCTCCGGCCCTCCTGCGTGGAGTTTGCATGTTCTCCCCGTGCCTGCGGGGTTGTGGGTAATCCTGTTTCCTCCCACATTCCAAAAACATGTAAGATAGGTATATGAAACACCAAATTGTCTTTTTTTTTTTTTTTTGCATCACTGGCATTTGAACAAGGGTGTGTTTACCCTTTTATAACAGTTCTATAGTCACCCTGTGATTGGCTGGTAACCAGTCAAGGGTCAAGTCAGCATTAAAAAATATCACACCAAGTTAATGTATTAAAAGGACGTTTATTTCTTTATGAGTACCGAAATACGCCATAGTGCCTGAAAAGTCCTTGCGACACAAAGTCCGGGACAATAATTCGCATTGTCTAGGAAGGAAGAAGTGATGCAAAGGGTGGGGGGGGCATAAGTGCTACAAGAGAGTGATTAGCAGCTTGTGAGCGCCGCGGAGGCTTCCAATAGCACTTTTTGCACTTCTCCCGCAAGATGTCACTTGTGGAACTTTCTGGAACTGTCGAATCTTTGCCGTCGATACTCAAGGGGGAATTTTCTTTCTTGGCCATTTCCTGTTTGAGTAGATCAGCGTCAAGATGATGCACTCCGTGACTTGAGGTGTGTAGCGGCTCTCGTCCGGGCATGTTTGAAATGTCCACAATACGGGTGTCCCGAGTTCACTCGGGGGTGGGGGGAGCCGGTTCAAGGCGGCGAGCCGGCCGGCGGTCGGGGCGCTCCGAACATTTCCTGCGAGGCGTAGGTGATGTAGAGGAAACCGTCGGGGTCGCTGTAGTGGGAGTAGACCTCGCCCATGCTGGAGGACATACAGGACATGCTTTTCTCGGCCACCAGCAGGAAGAGGGCCTGGGTGGACTCCAGGTCAATCTTATTCCTGAGAGGACGGCGAGAATGAGACGCAAGAGTGGAACTTGAGGGCGGACGGCGTTACCTGAGCAGGCAGAGGAACTGGCCCAAGGTAAGCTCAAAGGGAACCAAAAACTTGGTCTTGTCCAGTAGAGGGAGAGTCTTTTCGCGGATGTATCGTTCCACAATAACCTAGAATGCGAAAACAGTCACGAGGGAGTCTTTCCAGACATTAGCCGCATGCGAGCGGCAACTCACCGGCAGCTTGTTGGGGAATTTGGAGCGAATGCTGCACACTTCGTCTTTTCTTGTTTCTGGGCAGAAAAGAAAGACGGTCTTTTAACTTTGATTTAACTTTTAACTTCGATTGGGCTCACCTTTACTGCAAGCTCGGTAAAAATGAACCGTTGTGGTCGTCGATGGCAGTCAATGAGTTGCCAAATCGTTCACTACCGTTGACGGCATGCGTGTCCAAATGAACTTTTTTTTTTTTTTTTAATGCAAGGCAATTAAAACAATACAGAGAAACTGCGGGCCAATTTTGAGCATCCTGACTGCCCGACATGTCTTAAAAATGTCCAATCCTTTTCTCCACCCACTCTCATTACAAAAAAAAAAAGTTGTATATGCAGTTCCTCAAGAATTACACATGGCATCACTCACCCAAGCACTTCCTCTGCTTGAAAGGCATCATCATCTCCATGGATTTCTCAAAGGGCGCCATCTTGGTTGCTTGCTTGGGGTGGTTTGCCGGGACCTGCGCTGCTGGAGATGTTGCGGCGGTCGGTGGCCCGTGGCTGACGCGGACGTCCCCTCGGGTGGAAGTTTTGCAAACCCCGACGAGAGACGGGCGCCGGGTGGGATTTATAGGCCGGGCGGGTGGGGAGGAGTCTGACCCCCACCCCCGCTAAAAAATGTGGCCCTTGCGAGTGTCTTCACACGTACTGGTTACCTGACTTTGCATTCTTCGAGTCATGTGGGCTGTCAGGAGGGGGACCCAAGGGCCCGGGCAAGAACTGAAAATGAGGTCATAGCACTCATGACAGAACTCCTGGTGACATGTTGATCATTTGATGATCCCTGAATTTGACCTCACAGTCTGGATTGCCGTTATGAGAGTGCTGTTTACATAACCGTGAAAACTAAAAACTGTGTCAGTAAAATACCGCCCCCCCCCTTCCCCAGCACAGTTTGAACGTAGTCAAAAGCTAGAACTTATTCTTAAAAAAAAGAACGATGGAATTCATTGGTTAAAAAAACTCAACCAGTGGCGGCAGGCGTTTCCACTAGAGGGCGCCAGAAAACGTCAAAGAGTGCAAGACCATCAAATAAGTCATCGGTTTACATTTTTCCGTTAAATTAACCACATCTTCATTTTTTTCCCTGTAACTTCTACATGACCTACTCAAAGAGTTCAAACTTTCAACTAAGCACTGCCAAATCCTCCCTTTTTCGCCTGTTATTTCTAAATTTATTAACCTATTCATGCTATTCCGACTTTCAACTGTTCAAATTATATTACCCAATGTCAATTCACAATTTTCTTTATTTAAGTACCGACAAAATTTTCATAATTATGATTTTTCAGTTTTTCACCTCTGTTGTTTACATTTTTCGCCGATTCAAACCATTCGAACAGTCCACATCATTCCACACCAGCCTGTCTCACTCCAATAAGGTACAATGCCTCTTTATTCAGCCCTGTGTCTTCAAATGCAATTTCTTTAGGGATTGCATTGATCTAGTTCACAAGTGTCAAA
Source organism: Hippichthys cyanospilos (assembly GCF_059441005.1). Lineage (NCBI taxonomy): Eukaryota > Metazoa > Chordata > Actinopteri > Syngnathiformes > Syngnathidae > Hippichthys > Hippichthys cyanospilos. The sequence continues at coordinate 11,089,461 of NC_142381.1, read as the reverse complement.
GTCAAGGCCCGGGGGCCACATGATTTTACGTGGCCCTCGAAAGCAAATCATGTCAATTTCCATGATCCCTTGCTAAACTTATTTTCCAAAATTTTAACATGTCATGTGCAGTAAATAAAAAAGTTATCCTTTACTTCTGATTTCAAAACTACTTACTCATCAATTTGTTTCAAACAAAAATTCACAAAACATTTGACTTGGTTTCCTCCTCAATTTGGTTTAAAAAAACCCAAAAACAAACACACTGGCGGCATGCACCTCCACTCAGGGGCGCCAGAGAACTTCAAGGAGTGTAAGTAATCACTATGATGACAGTTAACTTTTTTTCATGCGTCTATTTTATCAACGAGTGTATTAATCGACAATACAAATACGCATGTGCGTATTTGGCATTTGTCTATGTTTATTGTATTTGTGGATTATTTGTGGACAGTGACGTATCAAAAAACATTGGTTTCGGTGTAATGATGATGTAATGATGGAAACGATCTCCATCTGCTGGTCAAATGATGCTACTTTGAGAATTTGACTTTGTCATGAGATTTAAAGATATTCGTGCATATGATTATTATTTTATAATTCATATAATCAGTTATTTTGTGTAGTTTTTAATATACATATATATTTATTCATTTGCCTTTATAATGAGCGTGCTGATAATTGTCGGCAAAGGGAACATGTATTTTTGTAATTGATTTTATTGAACATATACTCATTTCAAAATCGAACAATGAAAAGAAAGAGCAAGTGAAAAACAAATCAACAAAAATTGCAGTTCAATGCGGTTTACATGTTGAAAGGAAGTAGGAAGTACAAAACTTAAGTCCTACCCCCTATTTTCTATATGTAACTCATATGTTAATACAATATTTGGGTATTCAAATCCCAAAACAAAACAAAAACAAGACATGTTCGTCTTATCACCATACCTGATGTATTTATTATTTTTTGTTTACTTATACATTCTAATACGTGTGTGATTAAATATATAGTTGGGACACTGTGTTAAAAGAATTGAACCATTTTCATATTCTATTTTTTATATTATTCAATCGCTTTTCAATTGTCTTCAATCAACTTAATGGGACGAAAAGCAAAGGTGAGTTCCGCAACCTGACATTTCGGCATAGTCCACCTCGCTACTCAATAAAAAATGCATGCGCTGTTAGTTGTAATTTTCTCTCTATGAAACAAATTGCGTTTTGGCCAGTAGGGCTCTGCGTGGACATGTCCACAATAGCAGTCCATGCATGTCACATCCAATAGACTCCGAAACGTCTCGAAACGTCACCTAAAGACACAAAGGACCCTGGGAACATAAAACAGACCCCCGTGATGAGGTCACTTGTTCAGACACACTATCTCTATGGGAACACTCCAGGAATGCGAGTTTTTTTTTTTTTTTTTTAATGCACTACTCTTGTACACTCCAAGTCGGACTCACCGTCGTCCCCCTTCTTCCCATGCGCCTATTTGAAAAAAACTTATCAACCAATAGCAACGCGTCGAGTGCACGTTAGCCCCGCCCCCTCCGCAGTTCTCTTCCCACGTTGTGCTTGCGTGCTGCATTGGAAACTACCGCAACCTGCTTGGCACCAAGGAGACCCGGGTTCGTTATCTGCACAAATGAGAGGTCACTCGCGGATCCGGCCGCGCCGCATCCCCTCGCCGCAATTCTCCACCGCTGGCTGAAATGTACGATAACGACCCGGTTGCTATGCTGCCACCCGTCGCCCGGATGCGATATCCGATAAGAAAATCGTTCCCGTAGCATTCGTCGTCAGCGGCTCGAGCGACGATGGCCGCCGGCCGCGTCAACTCGCTATGGTCCGGCACCGAGCGCGTCCGGATCGGGGAGCGCCTCAAGGCCACGCTGGCCGGCGTCCTGGAGCTGGAGCTGCTCCGGTGCAAGCACCTCGAGATGGTCGACGCCGCGCTGGGGGATCGCGCTGACGAGACGGAACCGGAGCTGGCGCACGGGGGCGAAGCGACGGACGCCGCGACGCCACGCGGGCAACAGGTCAGTCGCGCCGATCGCCAAGTCGCTTGACAAGCACGCCAAATGTCATCGGAGGGAAGTGTGCGTAGATCGCAAACGGGCCGGCGACCGTTTGGGCTCATCCATCAGCTGCAGGGGTCACTTTGGCGGAGCGGACACTTCATTAGGTACACCTGCACTGGCTCCTCCAAATGGAACATTTTTTTCCGACTACAAACAAAAATACAACGTGCATTGGAACAATTTCATATTGCTTACAAATAGCACTGCGGGAGCAGAGCAACATCTAAAGCTTCTGATTTTCCATATTTGAAGTGGATTTATTTCGCTTCTTGCGTCTTATCAATGCAAGCTTAGGCCTGTGACATTTTCTTCACATGATTGATAATCCATTTAACGTGACAGGCAAAATGACAGTATGGCAGGTGGACCTAATGTCGTGGCCAGGATGCAGATCATATTATGTGGCTTGACGTGTAATCCAGAAGGACACCATGTTCCTGCCTGGAGCGGTGGCCGACAGCGATAATGATATTGTGCATTATTTGTGAACGTGAACTACATTTGCATGGGTGAAATCATCATTTTGAAGACGTGTTGCTTTCTGGCGCTCCACTGAAAAGTAAAGCAGCAGGCACGGCGGAGGGGTGTGGTCACTAAAGAGTCAAGTGAAAAGTCACACTTCCTAGTGAGGATAAGCCATACATTTTGTGGATTATTAGTAGTATTGGAGCCAGATGAATTTGGGGCCAATCACTAAACACATCGAGCAGCGGCTCTGAAGTGGGGGTAAAAGTAGGCACTTTGGGGGGCAACATGAGATTTGAGGAGTTTCTGCAGATATCACAAAATCTAATTTAAGAGCTTTCAAAGCCATGACAGGAACCATACTTTTTTTTTTAAAGAGCAGTCCATTCTTTTCAAATCGAAAGCAAATCAATTGGAACATGAAGCATACTATTGCAGAATTCTGCTATAGTGACTCATTTTCAAAACATTTCATGTCTTTATTTTGTTAAGTTTTATGCAGAGGTGCTTTGTCATCCATGAAACAAATTTCCAGGCGAAGAACTGAAACAGATGGTTTCACACTATCATCGAGAGTTGCTCGATAAAATGCGCCTTTGGATGCCACTACAAATGTAGTTCCAAAGTTTAGTTAATTAGATCATTTAAAGTCATTTTTCATCCCCAAAAATGCGCTGCACTGGTTAAGGGATATTTGACTGAAAAAGATGTATACAAATATTTCGCAGGAGACACTGGACATCATTGAAAAAAGGTTGACAGACCAGTGAGTCTCAAACGGGGGTGATGAGATTTCTACTGAATTTCTGCATGCATTTTTTATGCAGTGAAAGGAATAGTACATGTTTTTCTTCTCAAATTAAGAGCTAATTAATTTGAACATGAAACAACTCATTCCTAAATCCTATCAAAACTTTGCATGCCTTCATTTTGTCCCTTCAAACTGTCCATTAGTGACTTCTGTAAATTAAAACACATGCTTGGCTACCGAATTTCTCTTTGGGAATAAATAAAGTATTGCTGAAGCTGCGCAATCCACAACGTAGTACTACAAATGTTCATCCAACCAAGAGAAAGTCCAAAGGACTTGTATGAAATCGGCCAAAAATGAGCGCCGCCTTCCACACCGCCCACCCACCGGCGGCATCTCCTCCGTCGTCCCCTCCAAGCATTTGGTGGCGCGCGGGGCGGCATTACTCATTGTCACCTCAGAAGGTGAGCTGCCGGCGTGGCCCGGCAAGTTGGCGCCCTACCCTCCGCCCCGCCCCCGCAAACAACAATGAGGTCCAACATGTAGACGCGCGCAGATGGAACAACATCCATTTTAATGATGGCTTTGCGCACGGGTTCCTGCTCCAACACATTCGAGCGCATGACTCATTGCTTAGGAATTATATAACAAGCTGTTTTTCTAAATGCGCGCTCACTGGCAACTTGATTAGAGTCTGCCTCTATTACAAGAGTTTTAAGAACAATTATGCCGTACCGGTGGAAATGTGGCTCAGCTTTGTGAACTTCAAAATGGTGGTGGGAGGGCTTCTAATGCTGAATATAAAGTGCAAATCAAATATGAGCTAACTAATAAGAGCCCTCTGCTTGCTTGAGTCTCAAATACACAAATAATGCACATTACATTAAATCAATCATAAAGATGGATTGGAAATGCTATTCGTTTCAAGACAAAATGTTAATTAGATGCAAATGAGTTCTTATCAAAGCAAAACTTTTACATATGCTAACGCTCCGGTTCTCAAATGGGGGTAACCCTGGAGGTGCTTGAAGGAACGCCAGGGGGTACTTGAGATTTTAAATAAATATGCAAAGTGCCCTTAAAAATCATTATTGACTTAATTAAATGTTTCAGGGAACTATAAGTTCATCAAACACATTTTATGTTCAATAAATTATTCAATTTCATTGTTTTAAAAACCTAAATTCTACCCCATATTTCAACGGATCAACCCGACTTCTCACGTGCCACCTCTCGTTACCTGTCAAGTTAATGATTTATTTTTTGTGAATTGATCTCTCCCAAAAGAGGACACTTAAAGTTGAATATTTTTCTGTGGACAAATATTCATTCATAATTATGTTTTTTTGAGAACATGTCTGACACTTTGTTATTTTGTTGTGGACAAATATTAGTTATTAAGTTCTTTTTTTTCCAATTATAACAGATCTCGTCTATGATCCAAAAAAGGACACTTTGTCAAATATTTGTTTGTGTACCAATACAAATAAAGTTTGAGAGTTTCTAAAGTTTAATAAATCAAAAACATATGGCATGTTTTAAGTTTTTTTAACACCAAAATTCTTTGCACTGATTAAGAGGTACTTGGCTGAAAACATATTTCACAGGGGATACATCACTGACAAAAAATTTGAGAACCACTGTGCTAACATATACCAAAGGAAAATAGCTGGCACAAATGAAAATGCTAACAAGCTAAACGCATAAAAGGCAAAACTATATAACATGCTGAAGAACTAACATTAGCTAGCATCTTACCCACAGTCACAAGTTCAACAAACACACTTTTGGATATATTATCATAAAAGACATCATTCTAAGAAAAAAAGTACAACTTACAGTTGTGCGCATCAGCGACTGACTGCTCTCAATTGAAGCCACACCATCCTTCTCACTACAAAATGTAATATCAACAGCGGCCAGAGGCGGCGCTAAAAACAAAGATCAAGCCAAACAAAGCACAACTAAATAAACAGTTAAAGGATAATTAATCAAGCAATTGTTTGACTTCAAATGATCAAAATCCTCAAACTTTCACCTCACAAAAGTAAATATTCAGATTTTGTGGTAGCTTCTTAAATGTATCTGATTTATCTTTTGTAATCAATCAAAATATGCCATTTGATTTCACTTTTTAGTATTATTATACATTTACCATGAGTGAGCTTTGAATAGAAGATTACATTGAAGGGTCTCATTTATTTAATATTTACTATTTACCTGTGAAATTTAATATTTTTTTACAACGTACATAAATATAATATACAGATACCTGTATTTACTTCCTATACTGTATACTTTATGAGGAACTGAAAGTCAATTTTAATGGTATTAAAACAACATCATGCTGATGCGTTCTACTAGCCAAATAAGGAAAGATTAAATCGTTTTTTGATGTCAATGTTTTTGCAATTGCAAATTTCATCTCTGATATTGGGAAAGAAGGCAATAAACATAAGCTCCTGTTGCTGCCAGATATTTTTTTTTTTTTGGTGTCCTCTAAGCCTATGCGGGCTGGGCGTGATGTTGTGTGTGCATGACACAATAATAAACATGTCATTCATTCCTATTTAAAAAAAAAAAAAAAGTATATTGACCTGCCAAAACAAGTAGCAAACTATATCAAATTACTGTAAGTAGTTTTTTGGTTATTTGTACAGGCCTGGCATTTGATCATCATTTAGTTGGGTTCATTTGGCTATCCCTGTTGGCCAAACACAACTTGCACTGGTTGTCAGCTACTTGGTGTAGACTATCAAATGTTCACACTCCCATAGACCATTCAGTCTTCCAACGTTTATTTTTGGAATGTGGGAGGGCGCTGGAGTATGCACCAAAAAAAAAAAAAAAATGCAAGCACAGGGAGGACATGCAAACTTCCCAACGCAAATCTGAAGCCCAAATTCGAACCGGTTGAATGGACCAGAACTGCTACTCTATTCTTTATTTTGATTCATTTGACATAGCAACAACTGACGAGGTGATCTGATGTATTGTAAACATAAGTGAGCATTAGATGGAACATCGTTTTTTTTGTAATCGAGAAAAATAAAGTAATTTCACTCCCATCATTCTTCTTGGTATTTCTGCGTTTAAATACTGACAGAAGGCTACTGCATATTGTTTTAGGTATTTGTAGTTATTAACATTTTGGACCTTTTATCTGTTTGAGTTGGAATAGCCAAACTGCATTTTAATAACATCTTGCGCAACATGTAGCTAGCGGCGAGTGTTAACGCTGAAGACTTATGGCGTATTGTACAATGACAACATAATTGACGAGCAGTTTCTTAGCATCCTGAATCGGCAATTTAATAGGATTATTTTTTTTAATGGTGGTGTGTTGATGGCAATAAAAACAGAGATGTGAGGAGGAGTGAAGCTACCTGGTAGTAACCACCAACTTCAAAATAAAAGTGTACTATGGCCATTGCATTGATGTCCATGTATTATAATTTGGTCTCGTTGGCGTGTGACGTTATCTCTTCCTTGGCAGTGTGTGTAGTTACATGGACAGAAAGTGGATTTGTTCTAGAACTTATAAAAATCGATTTTGGGGCATTTCATAGCAATTCTGAATAGCAGTAAATGAGATTATTTTGGGAATTGATTTTTTGTGGCACACCTCTTTGTCGATAATCAGCCAGGCTGATAATTGGTCTATCACTAGTAGCGTGATTTGTGTTTCATCTCAAGTCCCAGTCAGCTCAAGGATCATGTCAAAGAAAGAGACGGATGCACTGCGGCGTGTGTGTGCAGACTCCTGAAAACGAGTGTTGAAAAGCATCACCTTACAAGGAGCCATTAGACTGACTTGCGGATTGAAACAGGCTTTGTCTCTACTTGTTGCCTCAGGACCTGAAACATACAAAAAAAAAAAAAAAAAGTTCAGCCGACAGTGTTTTGCAAGGGCGTGGGTTTATGTTCAACATTTAAAATTAATAATGCATGAACAATAAATAGCGCCAAACAAAACATTGTTCGGCTGCACGCAGTACACAGATGTAAATGTGTTGTTCCTCATTGTTCCAGCGGCACAGTGGTGCTCACATGAAAGACTATCAGATTACAGCCCCCCCCCACCACCACACACACACACGCACACACACACACACACACACACTATGATTTGATCATGCACTAAGCGGGCCTGCGTGCAACAGTATATGCCCTAATGTGCATTGAGGACATACAAGACTTAGATTTATGCAGGAAAGCGACACATGGATAGAATCTTGAAATAGAATTAGAGCGAGAAAAAGTGCAGGTTGAGTTAGTCGCATGCTGCTCGTGTGTGGGAGGAGAAGCGAGAAGAGTTCGAGCTGCGCCGAGTCGGGGGCCGCGGGCTGAGAGGATATTATGGGAGTGGGTTGGGAGAGGGGGGATTATTTGTCAAGGGGAGTTAGAGGAGAGCGAGCGCGGTGGTAACGGGCGGTGGCGGGGTCATCTGAGATGCCCTTCTCCCTTGCCCCAGCAACAACTCCCCCCCAATCCCTTTAATCACTGAATGAATCACTCTGCAGTCTGTTTTTTTTCCACCTCTTTCCTCATCTCCAAGGTGACAGGTGGAGATGGACAGAAGTTAGAATCTGAACCCCCACCCCCCTTTTTTCCTTCTGTCAGACTGCTGCTCTGTCTTTGTTACGTCATCTGTCTTCTCCTATTATCTCCTCAACCCCCCACCCCTCCTTTCGCCTGTCATCACAACAGTGAGTCACTACCTGTATTGTTTTCTTGATCAGTAGTGCTCACAGGCTTTCTCTTGCCTCACGCAGAGACTGGCTGCAGTGCTTGTAGGGGGATTTAGAGAGTAATTGAAGGGAGGTGGGTGGGGGGGTATGATGGTGGTTGGGGGTTACGCCATGGCCTTGCTAATCTCGGAAATGGAAGCACTTTGCTGACTTGATGGAGTGATTGTCAAGTCTTGTTGTTTGCGGATGGAGCCTTGTTTACAAAATGTGCTTTCAGGGAGGGATTGAGTGATGTCATCGGGGCACACGCTGAAAAGGATGTCGTTCTGATTTACGTTCACGTTATGGGGGCGAGCCAACGGTGATGGTAAAGCCTTAAAACCTACAGTAAAACTTAATCACAAAAATGTGTGACCCCAAAAATGACAGGCAGTATCATAATGCACAATTATACACAAGCAAAATGGCGTTGACATTTTTGACTTAAAAACCCATTTGAACATATTTGCTGTCTCGTTTGGACGCAGTGGTAGGCTAGATGCGGAAAACCTTTTTTCTTTAAGTATCATGCGCATACCCTGTGAGATTATGGGAAAAAATATGAATAAACAAAGTTAATATAATTTTTGAATATCGATATAATCTCAGCCCAATTTACTTGTGCAAGAACCTTGTGGCGTTATGGGGGGAAACAAATTCGGTGTGCATCTGTCCACAAAAGATGATTCAATTCAGTTTTTGTATGCAAAACAAATGAAAGATGGTTAAAAAAGGTTTGAAAGTGGATTGATTAAATTCAGTTTGACACAGAAGCTCAATCCAAGAATGTATGATTAGGATTTTCTTTTTTAATTGTAATTTTAAATACATTTGAGTGAAGTTGTAAGTACTGCAAATTGGTGGTTTCCTTTTAAGGTATATCTCTCGCTCAAAAAAAAAATACCTTTTGATACAAATTTCAATGTATTTCCAAGTGGAACACTTTGATTTGATGCTTTCGTATCTTTGAAAATACAAAATATTTCTGATTCAAACATGGCTTTTGTTACACCCCTACAAATAAATTGAACCTTTTGCCGGTATATATATGGTACAACTGGATTACATTATTTACTATACTATTCTTCACAAAAAATAGTGCTTTATAACCCAGAGTGCTTTATGTAGGAAATTGTTTTAAAAAATGTCCTGTTCATTGATATCACGCCTAATACAATGTTTTCAATGGTACAGTAAGTAAAATAAGGTATGTGTTTAGCATTTAGCCTACTAATGCGTTAGAATGTACTTACAAATACTGTAATACCTTCAGATGTACTTGCAAATACGTCTTCAACATACTTGCAAATACCTTCAAACCTACTTACGAAGACATTCAATCTTATTTGCTAAAATTGTTAATTCCACGGTGGTAGTTCCACGCTTCCACGAAATGAAACAATTTGTGATGAGTTTTGATAGGGTGTTAAAAACAAGGGGGGGGGGGGGGGGGGGGCTACAACTGCCATGTATCGTCATGATCACTCAGCCCACACCTTTTTTGTACTGATTTTATTTCAGGCTCCCTCCCCCTCTGCCACAATGGGTCTGTCAAGTCAGAGTAACCCAGACAACTCCTGCAGTAACTCTAGCGACGGGGCAGTACATTCCTTACTGGGCGGGGGGAGTAACTCCCGCTGGTCCACTCTGTCCTGGGACGCACCTTCTGACCTGCTGTCTCCGCCCACGCCCGACCCCGGTGGTACCGTCCACCTGGAAAGCGATTCTAGGCCGAGCTCAGGTAAAAAGACGTACCCACAGAAGTGTGTGAACGTCTTGTGTAAGACACTTTTCTAAACATTAACCTGTCTTTTTCTCTACTATTGTTTACTTGCACTTTGTGTGACTTAGTACTGACTCAACTTTGCAACCTTTCTTGGCAAACATATTCATTCTCCTTCTTGCTATCCGAGTCATGCATTCCTATCACAGTTACAATTCTTACCAATTGTTGAGTAAACGGTGTTTCACTGCTAAAGAAAAAAGTTTGAAAGATAGTTCCACACTTGTACTGTCCTTATTTTAATTGTGAGTTGTCAAACTAGAGGTGTTGCTTGGGGGCGTAGAATACTTAGTTATTTTTACGAACGCACCAACCTGACCTGATATTTTGCTTTCAAGGTTTCTATTCAGTGAGTGGGAGCTCTCTGTCAGATTCATGCTACTCAGTATCCAGTGATGCTGCCCAAGGAGGACTGGTGCAGGCCAATAGACCTTTAAAGATTTGGGATCAAGTCCCAGGGTCAGTGAACAACACTGACATCTTATGGTCAGACATTGCGGTGCAGCAGCCAGTACTACGCAGGACCGCTGAGCCAACACAGGAGCAGTCGATGTCAGGTAAGAAGATAATGGAAAATGCAATGCAAATTGACTGTTTGCTTCAATGAAATGTTTTTTCTTTCTGTCCTTTTGCTCCGCAGTATCAAGTGATCCAGAAGTGTCTGGTCTTGGCTTTCTGTCCGACCTCTGTCCAGGTTTCAACCACTCATTGATTTCTTCTCTTCTAAAGCTCGACCGTGTCGCCCCATCCACCGTCCCCTCCAATGCACAACGACCCCAGTTGGACCCGTGCTACTGCGAAGACCTCATATCTCGTAGAACAAAAGAGGTGTACCCGTATCCCAGTCCGCTGCACGCCGTGGCCCTCCAGAGTCCCCTTTTTACCTCTCAGACACAGGCGCGATCTCCTTCTCCAAATTCTGAAGGAAACCAAACGGAGGAGTCAACAGAAACCATCAGTGGAGTAAATCCACCCCTCCAGCGTCAGAATACCAAAATCCCAGCATCTTTGACCCAAGTGGAGCAGTACATCTCTCGGCTAGCTCATCAATACCACCATCGGATAAACCTCTCCATTCCTGATCTTGCACATCTTCCGGGCACACACAGGGGCCTTAGCACGCCTGGTAAAAGTCACGGTTCCACGCAGTCCCTGTCTGCCTTTGAAAGCCGCAGTATACCTTCCACGCTGCCGGGGGGCAGTGTTACTCCATGCAAATCACTACTGGGGAATGCTGCAAGAGTGAGTCTCAGCGCAACTGAGAAAAAACCCACACGGAACTCGATTAATCTGGGTAGCCTTCCCTCTGCGACCGGAGAGGATCTGAACATCAACTTACATCTCAACCTCAACTTGAATCTTGCCTCTGGTTTAAACTCCAACATAGGAATTGTTGAAAAACCTCAAAATGTCAAAGCGGGGGCTGACTCTGGAGGATCCGTGGCAACACAACCTTCGTCAACGCCTGGGCCAGCGCTCCGAGCCCGCCCTCGAATTTCCACGTGTCCTACTTCTTTGAACCACCGGAGCTCCCTGGAGGTCACCCCGGGCCCTGCAGCCACCTCTGGATTTGGATCAGCGGCTTTCTCTCGCTCATTGGACTGGAGTGCCGGACCGCCAAACGAGACGGGAACCTCAGTGTTCTGCAACAGTTTTGGATCAGCCGCGGGGTCCCAGCGCAGCAGCTTGATACGGGAATCCAGCTCCAGTCCCAAACTGATCGAGGACTCCCCTATGGTGGGGGAAATCTCCCGTCTCTCTGGCTTATCGAGGGCCGTCGTGGTTGGACTGATGGAGCAAGGCGTAGAACTGGACATTGACTGTTTCCAAGCGGAAGCAGCCTGTGATTTGAAGAAGCATAAAGGTCTTTTGACCGGTCGCAAAGAACAACCACACGACTACATTAAAGTGACCGACTTGAATCCTCAGAGACCCATCCAACTCTCTCTCAGCGTCACCCATTCCCCGCAGTCCCAGACCAGTCCCACCCCACCCCTCTCACACTCCAGCAGCCCAATTCACCCGTACCAATCTATCCAAACTCCTTCTCCATTCTATTCTTCACACAGCCAGTACCAACAGATTCCTTCCCCGTCAGACCTGCCTTCCTCCACAGCTTCCTCTCCTACCTCCCGCCCCACGCAAAGAACCCACTCTCCCCCACGTCCTCTCCAACCCTCTCCGATGGGTGCCACCACGCTCTCAGTTTTCCGAAGAGACACCCCTTTCCAGTGTTCACTGCCCCGTACCAGCACCAGCTCATCTCCAGTGGAGTATGGCGGCATCCATCCAAGGAGTGGCTCCCTCCGACACAGCACGGGCTGGAATAGAGTGGACGGGGACGGGCTGTACAGGGGAAAGCATGCGTCACACAGGCTGATCAGGGCAGCCACCGTGAGCAGCTACAACAAGAGGGAGGACTACGACTCCACTTGGTGTGAGGATGAAGAGACACGATCCAGCAGCAGGATGTCCAGCAAACTTAGCAAAGCCTTTGAAGGACGCCTTTGGGGAAAGGACACTCCGAGTGAGAAGGAGAAAAAGGATAGGGCGGAGTATGGCTACGGGTGGACGAGGAACATCGGCGGAAGCTGCAGGGGAGAACAGAGAAGGGTGACGGTGGCACCCAACGCTCAAGATAGGCGGCCAAAGGTAGAAAATTCACCCGTGTTCTCTAAGAAGAAAGGGAAAGACGGTGGAGAGAAGCGAAGCTCCAGCGTCAGGCTGCCCCGGAGGGCTCTGTTCAGGAGCGAGTCTCAGGGCTTGCTGGTGCCTTGCAACCAAGAGAAGCCCACAAGACAGTCAAACTGGGTTTCCTCATTCGACGTGGGGCAAAGTGCCATGAGCGTAGGCAGGGATGAGGGTGTCAGACTGCTGAGCGCAAAGGACGACAAGCACCTCTCTTCTACCGCAAGCCTCTTCAACCTCTCCTGCTCTCAGAGTTTTGAGAGCAGCTGTCATTCACTCTCCCCTCTTTCCTCTCCCTCTTTTTCTCCATCGCCACCACCCAGAATGCCCCTCCAACGCTCTCGATCCCTCAGGGACTTGGGGAGGCGAGTTTTTGGCTCCATGAGATCTTTAAGCCTCAAACAGAAACCATCAAAGAAGTGACTTTTCAACTGAACGGTGTTAAGATTGTACAAAGTTTTTAAGTATTGCTTTTGGACTGGGGATACTAAATACAAGTTCTCTGAACGTCCTAGACATTAGCTGGAGAGTTCCTCTCAGGCACATTCATCCATATATAATTAATTCCAGAGGGTTCTTGCAGCCTAAAGAAGGGGCTGAGTAACATGATGACTGCACTCTATCTTTCACACTTGGGAACAATTTGGAAAAAATATTCTGGTGAGATAAATGTTTATGCTGAATAAAAACAACATTGGCATGTTAACTCTAAAATGGCATTTATTTTCTCTAGCATGTTAAGTTTTTTCTCCCCATTTTACTAGATAAGCAAAATTACACTTATTAGTAGCAGCAACTTAAATTACATTTGTAGTAGAGTATTTGTGAGAGGTGATCAAAGCGATATTATCAATAACTTCAAATAGAAATATAGCAGAATTATGCGTATTAGTTGTGGCTTTATTCTTAAATCTTGTAACCATGAGTATACCGTTTTAACACGTGCAGCATTTTGTGTAATCCTTTAATTTTTAGATCACAGGCATTTCATGTCAAAGAAAAAGCATTGAAGATACCATGGAGCTGAAATTTCACCCAGATGGTGACAACATGTCAGTTTTTAACATGGCATGACCACTTAGTAATCACACTACTAGGCATGTGAACGTTTAGGTTAAATTAAATTTTTTTGATTGTCAAATCTTGTAACTATTATAACCACAAACATTTAATATTTTGAATAAAATGGGGATGCTATTGTTAAAAAAAAAAAAAACCTGACATGACAGAGAAAAACATTTGTTCCGTTTTAGATTCTGCACCCAAATCTTTGGTAAAAACGGCCGTGAGATCTAACTCATCAAAAGGTGTGTTCCTCAGCGTTATTTAATGAGTGTCAGAAGTCTGCAGGGAATAAACGTGAGCCATCAAGCCTCTGATGATGCAAAGACTCATTGAAAACATCTTGTGTGCGGTTCTTTGAAGTCTTGTAGCGCACTCATCTGGGTAAAAGTAGCTCCAGTAATAGTAAAAAAAAGACACCATCATACACCATCAGCGAGTTGAATGCTGTATATTCTAAGAATGAATTTATTCATATACACGCTTTTGCATGCTGCTCTGTGACAAGTTCAGTGATTAGTTATTGTGAGAATGATTTTTTTTTTAAAGACTGGCAATCCTGCCTCTTGAAGTACAATCATAATGGCCAAGAGTTGACCAAAACTTGTTTTCTTGAATGTGCTCAGGATTTTTGAAAGAATTGTTGAGTGTAACTAAGTGCAACTTCTCAATGAATAAAGTCAACCTCAAAATAAGCATTCATGGCGTTATAAATACACACCCATACACTACCAAGATTCAAATGGAGTTGATTGCTCTGTAGAATGTGGAAAAGAAAGAAAAAAAAAATAGAGTTGAAAATGCTCAATTGATGAAGTCTCCTCACTTGAGTTAGGTCTCTTCTCAGTTCAAGTGCTCCCGTTGTTAAGGAACACCATTTCCTGTCTATATTCTCCAAACTGAAACTTCATTTTTTTATATTCTACATTCACAAGTCAAAATTTTGAACATTTACTTCCCCTAAAGGGCCCATATCATAGAAATTTAGCTTTTAATCATATTACAATGTTAATTTATCACCCTAAACCCCCCGAAGTGTTATTTTCCTTCATTGGCGCATTTCTAAGAATTCCTTGCTTAATCTGCGCTGACGCCCTGCCCAACCAATATTATGGGACGTCCGTTCTTGTCACTGTTGTTAACATCACAATACGGAGGAATGCCCGCGTGCCGCCTCTGCACTGTCTGAGCAAGAGTGAATACACGCCCACCTTATCTGAGACATTCATGTTTTGTTTTTTTTTTTTCTTTCGTAAGTGATCGAGTTGGGGAGGTGAGATTTTGCACTGTATGAAAATGTCCAAGGTTTTGACTGCTAGTGCACATTTACTGATGTCTCTCACTCACCTGAGAAACAAACGATATATCAGTGGTTCAGGCTTTCACTTTATAATGTTCTTTAGTTGGCCTGCCTTGTATCCGCTCAGTTTGAACATAGTCCTTAGTCTTGAACGCAGCATCATTAGAAGACAGTCAAATGAACTCCATCACTTGATGTGTCAGTCTGGGTAATCTATTCTCCAGAGTCACTCTTTGTGCTTGAAGCAAACATGCCTCTGTACATGGCTTTCTCCTGGATTAACTCATTGTTGATCTTTTCCTCAATCCTTTGCAAGTACCTCCTCACGTTGACATCTGTAACAAAATGGTTTCAATAATTCACGAGTTGAACAGCACTCCCCAAAATAGTCACTTTACACTCATTTGAAATGTACTGTATACTGGCTTGTGATCAAACGTCTATTGCCACGGCAACCTGGACTTTTCCTCGAGGCACAATGAATTCCGATACTGCGTTGGTGGAAACTACTGTTGAGTTATGCACAGCCCTTAATAAAAGTCACCCCCTTGACCGCATGCAATTTATACCTTAACTATAGTTAGAATTTCCTAGAAGCTAAAATTAAATAATAGAAGAAATACTTTAAATGGAGCATAAAGCATCTTACCATTAGGCTGCGCCATGCAGGCTTGTGTCAAGTATTGCTTGGCTTTCTGTGCGTCTCCCAGCTCAAGTGTGGCCACGCCAGCCCTATAGAGCGCTTTGGCATCAGTTGGACGCTTCTCCAACACCCGCAGGCTGTACTCACGCACGCGAGTGTAGTCTACACTTTTTTTCTGCAGCAAACAAGCTGAAAAAGACAGTGTTTGTCCAAACAATTACCATATTTTGTAAAGTACTCAATTAGGGTTGTAGCAGTATAAAAATAGAAGATCCAAGAAATCCAAGTACAGTTGCAGTTTCTCATGTTTCAATGTACCAGCTAAGTTGTTGAAGCAGTCTATTTGTGTGTTTCTTAAGATTGTCTCTTGTTCCGTTGTAAGAGCTGGCCTCTCAGGTCCAAATCCTTTAAAAGTCGACGGCACTTCGGAGTCGAGGCTTCGGAGGATCAAAAGAGCGCGATGATAACGGCCAACAGCAGCGCGGATGTTCTTTTCCCGGTAGAAAGTGTTTCCTTCCGTCTTCATTTGCCCTGCTTCCTCCAGCAAAGCATAGACTGGCTTTGAAACAGGTGAAGCAGCTGCAGCGGCTGCTGTTTCTTCCTCCATTTCTGGTGTTTCCTCTGGTCCGTCAGACTGCATTCCTAGAGAGGAACTTGTATGCCAAAAGAGAAGAACATGGTGTTTGTCATTTTACTCAGGAAAAACACAATTTATGATATCATCGACTAACATAACAGGTTCTGGTGGATCCCAAAAAATTGCTAACAATAACAGTTGTTTTTCAAAAGCGTTCAACCAAATTTCAGTGGACATAAGGACACTTTTTTTAAGCCTGGCTGTTAACATTTATGCGACTGACTTTGAATGGCGTGTATCGTTACCAGTTTCCACTGTTGTAGCACTTCGCTGTAAAACAATGATAAATGTTCACGATGCTTGATTCTCAAGCAGCTATTCGACATAACCAGAATAGTGCACACATTTATTTAACTGTTTCTAAATTAATATAAAGTTGTGATGTTTCGAAAACATACAGCATTGTTAAACATAACTGTCGATGAAATGGAATCTTAATGAGTATTTAGCACACCTTTTAAATTGGAGGTCAGAATATCCCTAGGAACGAGCCAAGGGTAAATCATAATTGAAATGCACTTTTAGAGGATGGATGCATGAATGAGTTAGCGTAAATTTTGAGTCGTTACCCGCACAACTAAACGTTACGGGGAGGCTAACCATGCTAGTAAACGGAGGGGCATATCCCCCACACACGATATTAAAAAAGACACGTTAACAACACGTGCCCTCGGGGTTTTCTACATACACGTGCTTTAAAGGGCTGGTTCAAATCGCCAAGGAAACGCTTACCTTGAACAAAACGCGAATCGTTGGCTACTTTGAAAAACTACCAGAACAACCACTTCCGGTATAAACACGCTTTCTGTGGATTAAAATCTCAGTTACAAGATAGATACTGCCATCTAAAGACCACATAGGGAATTGCTTGTTCTTTAAAAAAAATAAGAAAGATATTATAATCAATATACAGTGCATTATTCCGCAACAGCAACAACAAACAAACAAATATATAAATAAAAAAATAATAGATAGCTAGCAAACGTAATCACTGTGTACCAACGCACAATTCCTCTGGAAAAACAGAAACCAGTCTATGAGTAGAAATACCAATTTGATTCCCTTTCTTCAATAAAACTAAAATGAACTAGTGTTTGTTAATATATATTTTTTATAACATTATATTGGTATTGTTGTGCACTACTGACTAAAAGATTATGAACTTATACAAGCTTTTGCTGAGAAAAAAATGACAAGGAATCAAAAACAACAACAGCATATATACACATATACATCACGACTGTGCAGTTAAATGCAACATATGCAACAGGAAGAACAACGGCAAAAGCTTGTGTATGAGTTTAATACAGATACGACATTAACCTAACACTGAACAAGATTCGATATATTTTTGTAAAATTTAAAACAAAAATGTCTACTGTGTGATAACTACATGAGTGGGTATGTAGTATACAAAAGTCACATTGGCGCGCGCACACACACACACACACACACACACCCACACACACACACACACACACACACACACACACACACGGCATTAATGAGTTACATTTCAGCGTGATTCATTCAGCATAATTTCATTGTCACTCTGATCTCCAGCTGACACTTCCTTGTGGTTTTTGACAGTATTACTACTCACTAACATGAGACTCTGTGGTGACTGTCGTTTTTTCACCTTATATACATCGAATCTCTCTGGAAGCAGTCCCTTATTGAACAACAGTGAAGCCAGGTAAGAGACCAACAAAGTGGAAGTAAAATTACACAGCATGCATATAGTGCTAACAGGCGCATGCTGCACATACACGCCATTTTCAAGCGTGCACCCCGGGAAGCGGAGAGTCACCGGTAAGCCCAGAGACGGTTCGCCACTCAGCAGTCGCAACACCACCCCTATCAAGAAGCCCGTCATGGCGCCGTAGCCATTGGAGTGCTCAAAGAAGAGGACGCAAATGAGTTGAGGGAACAGAAAGACATAAGTAATACCGGAGCCCAGGACCCAGTACGACATAATGCTGGCATTGAGAAAGGCAAGGGATGTGCCAGTAAGGCCCACGAGCAACATCATGATCCTGATCACCCAGTGAACTTCTTGATGTGATGCCTGCAGAGATGGATGACACACCCGATGAATTCTCTTTGAGATTGTTAACCCTCAGGAAGCTATAGCAAGCTCTCTTACCTTCGTCCTTAAGATACTCTTATAAATGTTGGACACAAAGAGAGTGACCGCTGATAATATAAATGAGTCAATAGTTGACATCACAGCAGCGGTTGTTGCAGAAATACCCACAATTGAGATGTAATTTGGGCTGAGTTGCTGCAAAGCGATGGGCATGATAAGATTGGTCTCTCCGCGTTGAAATGGAGATGGCGATCCATATTCCGTCTTATTCCAATCTATTGGGATAGATAACATTTGAAGACTGAAAATGTGCATTAATTCACAATGTGTTTCTGTTTTGTTACCTGTGGATGCTGCAACCGCTCCAATCAAAACAGACGGGATTGAAAAAATGATGACAATGGGTGCTGCAATGAAGCCAATCAGCCGAGCTGTGCCCGGGGAAGATGATGACAGGATCCTCTGGTAGTAGTCTTGAGTGGCCAAGTTCCCCAAACTCTAAACATACAGATAAAAAACTTCATCATAGACTTACCTTCTATCAATGTGTTTGCCTAACCTACCAAGTCTTTCAAAATGTGGTGCATGTAATGCAAAATAATGGGACTATGAATATTCTTCTTCCTCTTTAGAGTGAACTGATTTTAATGTGCTCATTTTTTTATGTCTGTGTGGTAAATGTCACCCCTTTTGTTCTTCTTGATCTATGTCAGCATCCACAGATTGACAGGAGGCCCAGGTTATTTTAACATTTGCAGTCATTATTACTGCCATAGTTAACATATTGTGTGGAGATATGGGGCAAGATTTACAAAACAAACACTTAGTTGATCTTTAAACACAAAAAATTCCAAATTGTCAACAGTTCAAACGATAAGGAAACAACTAAGCAATTGTTTTTCAAACGCTCCTAAAGTCTAGATTTAGATGAGTTTTAAATGGCACAATGAATGTACAAAGTATATAATTATACATTTTGCCACTGAAACAAGTCTGCACACCAAGGTTCAATTGCCATTTTTTGTAAAAGAAAAAAGATGACACCAAGATTAACATTTCATTAAGACATAACTCTTTGCTGACTTCCATTAAAAATGAATTTGAATGTAATTAGTTAAGTTTCTAGCACAGCTCTATTGTACTGTCCAATCACATGATTGCATTTTGTAACCTTTTCCTTCAGCTTTTTTATTTCAACTAAGTTGTTAAGTTTTAGGTCACCACAACATTGGTAAATGTGCTGAAATGATTTACGCCGCTCTCTTTTTGATATTAAACAAACCAGCATTTGAATTAGGGTGTGTCATCCTTTTATGTCCACTATTGTTGCGCATGCAAAACGCTCACCAACAACAAAGTTTGATCAATCCAGCTCCATATTTTGTCCGGGTCAACGGAACGGACCCACGGCTCTTGATAGGTGAAGTTGAAAGCAGTCGAAGCGATGTCAACTGAATAGGGGTTCGTGAGCAGGAAAGGAACGCATATCAACTGCACAAAAAGGAATTATTATTAAACACAAGTGTTTTTTAAATGGATGCCATGAGCCACTCACCATTCCAATGGACATGAGTGTCATCTGAACAATATCCGTGTAGGCTACAGAAATGAGCCCGCCCTGCAGTGTGTAGATAATGGCTACTGTAGACGAAATCCAAATACATTGTGCGTATGATAAATCCAGGATCACACTCATTGATGCTCCTTTAAATGACAAAGCCGCCACACACACACACATTGTTCAGGAATATTTTGGAATTAACCTTCCAAAATAATTTTCAATATTTCCTTTGTGTAATTTTTGATAGCGATGTCAAGCTCGTGATCAGAAATCGGGCCCAATAAATCAAAGTATTTCAGCAATTTTTATGTTTTTTTTTTTAAATCAGAATCTGAAACTGTAAAAAGTGCAACAAAAATATTATTCATATTATTATTATTATTATTATTATTATTATTATTATTAATAATAATAATAATAATAATAATAATAATAATAATAATGATTTACTCAATCTTTAAAAAATTGGTAAAGATGTTAAGAAGGATCATGGAAGTCGACATGATTTGTTTTTGCGGCCCACTTTAAGCAACGTTGCAGGCTAAATCTTGCTCCTGGCCCTTGAGTTTGACACTAGTGCAGCAGGACAATATTCAGGTAGTTGTCATGGGAAGCTAACGTGAAACTATCACAATGTCACAATGATAATACTGTATGTGTAATGCATAAATATTTTAGAGTGGAAAGAAAATATTTGCAATGTGTGAAAACGGAGCATTTTGTATGGTGGAAGCAAGAGATTCGTTAAACACACCTAATTATATACACTAACTGAAAAACTGATGTATGTGCCCCCCAAAACAAAACAAAACACCATTTAGATGCAGTTTTTTTTCATCATTACATAGCTGAGATATTGGTAGACCCTCAAAATAAGGTGACTCAGACTCTGGTGAAAGGTTTGTGATCAAGACACTCCTTAATTTTGGACATTTTTCATTGTATAAAAATGGTAAATCTGTGCACAAAGAACTTTGTTAGAAAATAACAAATCTTTTTACTTACCCAAGCCCATGAGAGTGGACGGCACCCACACTAAATCAGTCATTATCAGCGCAATGGAAAAAACACCACTGATGACTTTTCCATATTTGTCACGGAATGGGTCCATCATTGTCACATATTTTCTCTCTCTCATCGGCTTGGCCAGGAAAACTCCCCCTTCGGTCACATACAATTGTGATTTACGTAAAAAGGCCTTGCTATACTTCTAAATCAAAACGTTAACAAAATAGCCATCGTCTACAGAGGAACTTACCTATCAGAAAAGAAGAGCTGATTGTAATTGGTATAATAACAGCCCAGGCCAGGCCCCAGTCTGGAGTGTAAACTATCTCAGTCAGTCCGACAACGAAGCCTCCTCCAGTGAAGGTAGCTGGAGGACACATGATTTACACTCATCTGCTTGGCTTATTCTCAAGACAAACTATGGTGAGGATAGGGAGCATTTGACAGTCAATAACTTCTCTGCTGACCTCAACACTGTCAGAAGCACGCAATTCCGTTTTCAACTTACATGAAATTGCATTCATTTAAAGTCTGTTCTCTTTATTTCGTTGCTCGCCTGGGATGCCCTGCTTCCAGTAGTGACACTTGTCCAATCAGATTTCAGCTTTTTTGCATTGACATTTGATTGCTGCAAATGCAAGTCCATGAAATACATACAAGAATAATCCAGTTGGAGCTGCCAATGTGAAGTAAACATTTTTGATTGGGCTTTGTCATTTGAATATTTTGCAAAGTCACTTGTCTTGGAATTGACCAACTGTCAATAATTTGTCCTGACTTGATGAATTGCTGTCACTACTCCTTGTTTGGAAACAACAGTTTTTTTCCACAATCTTTAAGGATCCAGTATTTTGAAGCTCTTGCAATTTGAGTAACCAGAATCTGTCTATGTAGGACCAGGATCATGCATGTAGCAGTTTTTTGGCCAAAACCAAAGCTGAAATCTAAGAAATGTTATTTTTTGTTACTTTTTTCAGGGTAAAATAATTCTCTCACTATCTACTGTTAGATCTGTAAAAGTTGAGTTATTATTTAACATTCTTATTTTTTGTAGAATCAATTAAAGTGATGAACAACAATGATTAAAGTAAAATCACTTAACTCATTCAAACACATAGACATATATTTTACATTTTTTTTTAAAGCCCGGACATTTAATCGGGCATTTTATCATTTGAATGATACTTCTTTACATTTTTTTCCTTTTATTCAAGTGTTTGTCAGAAGGGAGCTCGACAAATGGCTGGTACTAAATAAATAAATCACTAAATTAATAAATTTTTTGAAGTAATTACTGTATGCACGCAAATGATCAATTCCATTTGGCAAAAGCAGCTTGTACTGTAAATACTGTACCTGCCAAGGTGAAGACCCCTATCATCAAACTTATTTGTCTATTTCCCAGCAGTGTGATGTCCATCTGGTTTGCCTGATTCTTCTTATTCATTCGCTTGGTCTTCATTGAGGCCCAAATGCCAGTGCCCAGCACCAGAATATAGAAAAGCCCCATCAACACAACGCCAGGGATGTTCACACTCATGTTGCTCGGAGAGAATGACTCAATGAGGAAATTTAGCATGAACATACAGTTCAGATTACTGGGAAAAACAGGTTCCATTGCAAATAGAGATTTCTGCCCCTGGTGTAATACAGACACCGCTCTAAATTTGGCATCAATTTTGAGAGTTAATCCTGAATGTTTTCTTAACAAAAAGCAGTGCAGGGTTTTCTGACTTAAGCACACAGAATTTGCCCTTTAGCTTCTACTTTAGCTTTCATTGACTCGGAAATTTGTGCTTTGCTTGTGAACATTTGACCTTAGCATGCAGTTCAGGGGGTCCCCCGCCTTGTGCCCAAAGTCAGCTGGGATAGGCACCAGCAAGCCGACTTGTGAGGATAAGCGGCTCTAGAAAATGGATGGATGGAAGAGTAGAATGGAATAAAATGCCTTTATTGTAATTGCACACAGATTTACAACAACATTTCTCTGATTGTTGCAGATTAAGAATATCAACAATAAATAGAACAAATCATATTCAAATAAAGAATAAATATATATTGTTAATTTTGTTAGTTTCACAGGAGTGCAATCGTTATTTTCTGTGTTCTTGTTTTGCTGTTATTGAGACTCTCTGGGGAGAAAGGACAGCAGTTGCTTAGCCAGCAATTTTAATAAAATACCAAAAGAACTCAAAATGAACAGCGACCTGAATCAGACAGCTGAGCAAATTAAATTGTGCATCAAGTAAGAATAGAAAAAAAATCCATCTACAAAGTGGAGCCGGGCTACATGGTAATCAAAGGTGTCCCTGGCTACCCCTTGGTCACCACTCTTCTTAACTCACTTTAGTTATAGTGATTAAAAAAAAAAAAAAAAAAAAAAAAAAAAAAAAAATATATATATATATATATATATATATATATATATATGTTATATAAATTTATGTCATATTTATTTATGTTACGTTACGTTATGTTATTCGATTGAAAGGCTGTATGAAACAATGACAAATATGCTCCTGTGAGTTTTTCTGCCCCAATAACAGGGGTCCGTTTCACCTCTGTATAAAAGTGCTTGCCTTGCACTAATCATTTTGTTTGCAGATCTGAAACGTTTGCAAACTTCAGCTATTTGCTCATCTGTATCAGAGGATGAAATGTATTCAAAACATGCATCCATCCAGTAATATTCTTCCGCTTATCGAGGACAACAAACATAGACTGTTCATTCTTGATGTCATGGTTTTGCTCATTTGACATCGTTGCAACTTAACAAAAACATTTGGAATAAAACAAAATGGTAGCACTTGTACAGCCATCTGACTGGAAACCCCAGGATGTATTATTCAGGATGAACATTTATTACAAAGATTGTGCTAAATAATTAATCGATATGGTAAACGTGAGCAATCACGCAACTGATCAATGATCTATTTTTATAACTTACTGTTGAAATATTGACACAACTACTGCACGTGTTTAGTCTTCTTTGCAGCAGCAAGCCTGCGACCCTTGAAAAGATAAGCGGCTACAGTAAATGGATCGATGGATGTTTTTTCTGCAACAGCACCGCTAGATGTCACAACATCCCATCTATTTCTCCATCATTTCAGTAGAGACTTCTCAGACTTCTTTTTTTCTTCTTCGTCTTTTATGATTAAAGTGATTGTAATCCCGCTAGGGACAAAGTAACCAACAAGCAGAGAATTAAATGTGATAGGTGCTAGATATGTTGCAAACACACTTCATACCAGCACAGAAAAACTGATCTATTGATCGCTCTCTCAAGAGAGGTCCTACAATCGGGGGTATGATGAAAAGAAAACGGAGATGGGAGTCAGGTTGTAGCTTCATACACCGTGAAAACATCAGTGATAGAGAAAATGTGTGTGCTTTTATCTGCTCTTCAAAGCTGAGAACAGGTGTGCGTATGCCCTGTATGATCCTCTGTCCTTCATATGTTCGTACTGACAACTACTCGACATTATTTTCCTTTTGAAAGTGAAGATAAATTATTAATAGTCAGATCCCACGGAGTGTTAATATCATGCATTTTCTCTAGTGTTTTACACACTACTGAGAGATTTTGTGGTTAGTACAACGGCTCAAAAACATTCAAGGTAAGTTAACTGAAGACTCTAAATTGCCATTAGAAGTCTGTCAGCAGAAATGTTTTCGTGTGTGTGTGTGTGTGTGTGTGTGTGTCTTTTTAGAAGTGCAATGATGATCGAGGGTGTTTCATAATCTTGAGCACATTTCATGCCCTCCTATCTACTGAACGATGAATGGAAGTAGGTTAAAACTAATACATTTAAAAGAGAGTTTTTTTTTTTTTAAATAGATTTTCTCTGAGACAGAGTTGGTGTTGACTCGAAGAAAAGCTTTTTGTGTTCAGGATTTTTGGCCTGAATTAGACTCTTCGCTTGATGTGTTCCGTGTGACCAGCTGTGCTCACATGAAATATCTTTGAACATCCCATGTCAAATTTGAGATTAAATGCTTTAAGAAGAGGTCTGGCGTTTTCTTTCTTTTTTTTTTTCGTTTTTTCAATACCCTTAAAATATTTCCAGATACACACCATCAACATGTACTCAACCGTAATAGTTATAATTGCAAAGTTAATTGATTAACTTTTATTTAATTATTAAATTAATCACTGATTATCTTGGATAGTTAATTAATCGTTTAGGTAATTTTCAAAAATAAAATATTCTCAAATTTTTAATGTCTTCCTCATTCATGACAGCAGACTGATTACTTTTGTGTTGAAACTTAGATTTTCTTTGAAAGACCAATCTGCATATTTGCCTTTTTGTTTTTTACCTATGTTACATGACACAAAAGCAACGGAATAATGGACTTGTGAGTTTTTGCTCAATTGCCGGTCATATATAATGATATCATGTTTTGTAAGATGTTGGAAATCAAATGGCTTTCAAAAACCGATTCATCAGTTAAATGACAAAGGCAGTAACAAATAAATACATTATCAAATTAACATTAGTGATTACTGAGAGACGTCACAATATTATAATTATTTTTAAATGACAAACTTTCAACTGCCGCACACAAAAGAATTTCCTCAAGGCAATGTGCTCTCTGCTGGGAGCATGTGGTACTGCACCCATTTCAGTCCAGCATGTGGAGGACATCTTTTGACCACGACTTTTGAATCCAGTGCCCTACACACTCCGAACCTACATAGACCCCTCCATTTTTAAAGCCCCAGAACACGCTGGACGTGCTTCTATGGCTCTACGACCCTCTATTTACCCAGGATGGATATCAAAATGGTCATTTCAACCACATCTGGTGGATGGACTTAAATGTTTGGTGGGCAGAGTCAAAGGTTTTACTCCACTCTCACATTAAGCCAGGCTTACTTGCTGCAATTTGTCACCTTGCAAGAGATGCATTTTGACAACCAATTTTTTTAGGTCACGAAAATGTTAAATTGTTCAAGTACCCAGCAAGGAATGCGCATGCTTGTGCAAACACAAGCAGATCTCCCAATCGCACCTCCAGCACTTTCTTGTCTATTGTGTAGCTCTTTTAAGTGCATCCAAGAGACGGCCCTCGTGATGTGGCTGGCCAGATATGACCCATTTCAACATAAAGACATGCCTAAATAATGTGGCTTTGAGGTCCAAGTTCCAGCCAGCTGTAAAATATTATTTATTTATTTTTATCTCGGGTTGAAAATCTCCAGAGAAGCAAAGGCATAGATTTGTTCAATGGCTTCCTGCTCTGCTGTTTTTTTTTTTTTCAGTCTCTCCTTTCAAAGATGTCATTGATAGGGGCAACTACTCACAGATAAGCATCCAATATTAGCATCCATGACCCCTGTGGAAAATTCCACTGAAAGTTGAACGTTTCCTGCAATAGTCTATATTTCTTACCGCTAGCTGAAGCTCTGACCACTGTGAACGTGTCTTTAGAGATGCGTGTGTGCAGCTAATTTTTGTCCTGACTTACTCCCATGCGGCTTCTATAAAGTGAAACAGAAGCCCCCACCCATCTCTCCAAGAAATAATAACCACACATTCACAAGAGATTAAATTCCACAAATGTGCTGACCTCTGTAGTTGTAGTTACAGTAAATATGAGCGGGAAGAAATGCGTTAAAGCTTTCCGTGCAGAATTGTTTTGTTCTCAAAAAATGTATAATCAAAGCTTCATTATTTGTATTCTTGTGGGCATGTTAATAGTTGCTTAATTTTTAGTATTGGCCAACAGACAGCAATTGAGGTTCTTGTGAAACATATTTATCCATTCAAAGCTTTCATATCCTTTTTGGCTTCATATTGATTTATTGATAAACAGGTGGGCCATGCAGGGGAGCAGACTTCCAGATGGGACAATTAAAGAGGATTAGCGTTGTATTCAGAATAAGCAGTCATGTCCACTTCCGCTCCCCTCCTCCTCCTCCACTACCATCAATGTTTATGTAAAGAGGTTAGAAGAGGCAACTGAATGATGTGTGTTTTAATTTCACAGTGTTTTTTAGCCTCCGCTCTTGACTTCTTTGACTCAAGTCAACATGTGTTCATTTTGGAAAACTGGTTTCATCAGCTAATCGATGTTGTGGGTTGAGAAATGGTTGGGATCGGTGGTGGGTGCTTGTATTGTACTTGTGAACTAGTTTGCGATCATTCCAGGGGCAGAAGACACTGAAGCAGCTACTAGCTATCTTAACGTGTTTTTGCCTTTTCTCTCACAGTGATTGAAACCAAACACCACATGAACTCTTTGTAATCATCCCGCCTGCTCTTTTGGTCCACAGTAAAGCGAAAAACTCATTTTGTGTGAGAAATACAATTGTTTTGACGGTAGTCCTGGAGTTTTACTGAAGCATGTGTGATTTGTATGTGATTTAAAGATTCAGATTCAAATTTGCGTTAATGGGGTCAGCACAGTCAGAGGCCGATTCCGACTTCAAACTTCCTGTGTGGAGTTTGCATGTTCTCCCTGTGCTCGATCGGGTTTGCTTCGGGTGCTCCGGTTTTATCCCTCATTGCAAAAACATGCATGGTAGGTTGTTAATAGATGTGTTAGTGAGTGTGAGTACTTGCTAACCTGCAACCCTTGCGGTTAGAAAAGTGGATGGATGTCTAAATGCCGACGTGTCAAATTGGCCCCTTTATATATTTGAGACCTAAAAGGGTGGTTAAGGTCAGCGCACTGTTGTTGATAATCTTTATGCATTGACATTATCCATACATAATCAATTTTCTTCAATTTTCCCATTTGAATCATGCTGTAGACTGTGATATCTTGCCAAAAAGAGAAGGGCTTTGTTCAAAATCATTCACTTAATCGCGACGTCCTAGTCATTTTGCTGTTCCCGCGCAATGCGTCATGGGATTACTTACTTATCTGCTGACAATCGGTTGTTCACATTGTACAGAATTTACCAAATCTTCAAAGAACATAACAAAACAGCCAACCCGCTTTGTTGGAGACGACTGTGAATTGTGGCTAGCGAGTGAACACAGCCAGGGACTTTGTGTAGGATCACACCGTGTCACAGGAGACTTTACTGAGTGCAAGCACCCATCCAGATAGTAATGATGAGCAGACAGATCCTTACCAGTACAACTCACTCTTCCATTAGTGAGCCTGACCTTTGATTTCTGTGCGCGGAATCCGCAGGGAGACATGAGATGTTTCCAGCAGGACTCGAATTACACTGTTCCATGCTGAGTGTAGCCCAACATGGCTCACAGCAACTACATGGGTTGGTTTACAGCTCCATTTACTGTCATGTCATTGCTGGGGGAGTGCAGTTAGATGCATGGCTGTTGGCTATTCTACTGCCATTGTTGTATTTCAGCACTACGCAACAGGTATCAAACGTGTGGGTGCACCCATAATGCTCATTGCAACAAAAAATAAGAGAATCTTAAAACAGATCAGCTCACAATGTTAAGGGATTAATTACAAAGAAATAAAGAGGGTTTGGATATCATGTGTTTTCCTAAAGAGAGTCTTTACACCATATAGTCTATGAGAGAGTCTACACACCATATTTAAATATGCATAATTTCCATTTACTTTAAACTAGAGATCACCATTGCTGGTATTCTAGGGTCTAATCTTGTGTAGCCTATGTGTCATTCCAGCAGAAATGAGCAATGCGGCAAACACCATCGGTGGCTCCAATCAGCGTTTGTCATTTCATAATTGCAGAGCCCTCAAGTGCAGGATTGGTCCATTTTTTCTGACAACATGGATAGTTCAAATGATACACAATTATTTGAGGCACACAGGCAACTCTTAACCCTTTTGTGCTATTTTGTCCAATCCTTCGGCCTTCATATCAAAAGCCTTACACATCTAAGGGAAAGTATAGCAGGAAGTAACTAGGGAACTGAAATTTTACCCAGATGGTGACAACATGTCAAAGTTCAACATGGCACTACCAGTCAGTTATTGTAGTACCAGGAGCATGCCAGCCAATGGCTAAAATACTGCAAGAATGATGAGGAAGAAAATGACACAAGAATAGTCAAAATACTGCACAAGGGTAAATGGAAAACTAACCCAAAAAATTAACAATACATTGTACAGTATGTTCAAGCCAACCATTGAAAAATTGCAGGAGTCCAATATTATCTGTACATAAGGAAGGCAAAGTATTGAAAAAAAACTAAGAAAAAAATGTGGGTTCTCTACGGGGTCAGGGTTAGTGTTGACTTCAGTTAGCTTTTAGCATTCTAGTCATTGCCCTCAAGGAGATATCACATCGACCACACACACAGACGAAAAAATATATATATATTTTTTACATTAAAGATCTATTCAACATGGCCAGGCTTGAAATGCCACAGGCTAAGGTTTAGCACCCACATAAATTGA
This sequence comes from Hippichthys cyanospilos, assembly GCF_059441005.1. NCBI lineage: Eukaryota > Metazoa > Chordata > Actinopteri > Syngnathiformes > Syngnathidae > Hippichthys > Hippichthys cyanospilos. The sequence goes on along the minus strand of NC_142381.1, from coordinate 11,060,324 downwards.
AAAGAATGTGGTACAATATTTTGGTCCACTGGGCATGTCCAAATGGAACTGATGCTTCCAGCCTTGTTCAATGTGCATGTCCTTGTGGTGAATGGGCGCATCCTGACTTTTCTGAGGATTCACAATGCCTACTGCTATGCTCTTGTGTGACATATACCCTCTCCAAAACAGAATAAATTGTTTTGACTGTCTGCTCCGCTCCTATGGAAGTGAAAAAGGAGCACAAATGCCCAGCTGCAGCACCATCTTCCCACAACAATGAATGTTTGAGGTGTTTCTATTCTTGGCCCATCTGGGGACACCACTTTCTCCCTCTCCTCACGTTATCCGGACCCTCCTCTCTTATCATGTCTTTCCCTCTGCTCATCCGTAGACCTGCCGTGATTCATGGCTTCAAATATCATTTGGCCGCAACTGAAGTGAACAAATCACAAAAGAAAGCTTAAACAGTGGTTTGGAAGTACACACCTTCCAGCAAATAGTCTCCAAATCCCTCTCTAGGGACAATTACTACTTTGTACATTATGGAGCAATTCTAAGTTACATAATCAGTAATATTTTAAATTTATAAGATACTCTGTCAGCACACTGGTGAGTACTGACGCTACAATACACAATTTCATGCATGACAGAGCAGGAAAGCAACCTGGAGAAATGGTGATGGTGCTATGCTGTACCAATGAATACAAAGTACAAGGGCTTCAAAGAAAAACAAACCCATTCTGGCTTTTAAATCAACTATGACAACCTCAAACAAGACTGCTAAGCCTACCAAAATATTCATTGAATAAAACACATTGTTATCCTACTAACCTAGACTAAAGCTTGTCATGCTTTTATCTCAATGGGTTTCAGTGTGAAATGGTTACATGGCAATCACAGTATGCTAGGGGGTTAGCATGTCTAACCCGCAGTTAAACAATTCTTGGATCAAACCTCAGGTCAGGCCCTCCTGCGGGAAGTTTACATGCTTCCTCTCACATTCTAACAACATGCATGCTAGGTTCATGTAACAGTCTAAATTAGATGTGAATTGTTTATTTTAAACATGCCCTGCACAGAGTACTCTGACTCTCACCCCCCCAAAAATTGATGCAATGTCTTTCTCCCATAGTCTTTCTTTCTTTCATAGTTTCTTACTCTCTCTGTGACTCGGCTGGGGATGTTTGTTCAGCTTCACACAGCTGTGAGATGCTGAGTGCTTCAGCACTGCTGTTCCACATTTTCGATCAACACAGCAGGATCTCCAAAATGCATCTAGCCAGTATTGTCTAAACTTCTGCTCACTTTTGTGATATACAGTGTACTGTGTATGTACATTATTCATGATATGTATACATATGTATACATTGTAACATGATCAAAAGAGTTTGTATACCTTTGATAAGGGCCCTTTAAAAAATACATACTATATATGGTCTCATCTTTCTTTTAAAAAAAACATGTACCAGTAATTTCATTGTGAAGAGTGCCTTTGAAGGTTCAGCACATAATAAACACATGCTGTTTACAGTGATTTAATGAAAAGAGACACACTCCAGCAGTTGGCACTTTTCTATGGGAATAAATAAAAAGGTCAAGGTTGTTAGCTTGAGTCATCAAGCCTCAAAAAAGATCCTAGACTTGCCATAATGTAAACCAGTGTCTCTACAAAACTGTGTTAAATCAATTTTTAGTTTTTTCCTTGTATTAGAAGAGAATCTTGATTAAAATCAAACATACTATGCTTACTATGAATACAATTCTAGCTTCCACAATTAGGTGTCCAGATAGATAGATAGATAGATAGATAGAGAGATAGAGAGATAATATAGCAAGAATGATGAATATTCATGAACTTTTAAAGTGAAAGTCTAGTGATGTAAAATGCCGAAAAAATGTATTCGTGTGAATCATGACTCAAAAGCACATGTAGGTGTTTCACTGAAAAATGAAAATGTGTCACGAAGCCAAGCTCCCAGTTCTCTGCGAGTTGCTGACATAATCATGCATCGAGTTTCCACAAATAGCTTTAAGCAACAAAGCACCATGTCACATGCTTTGTTTGTCACTTTTCTCAAAAATATCACTAACCAAAGTTTTTACACCATTGTGTCTTAAATGAGCAGGTCTCTACACCTTTGATGATGGTGATTCAGCTCCACTTGTAATGTATTGCATATTTGAATGTGCTTTTTTTTTTTTTTTTTACATTGCATGAATGTCCTGATTTGACAAGTACTGGAGAAGTTCTCCCAAGATCGTGAGCTGTATGAAAGCTGAAGCTGCATCACTGCACCAATTGCAGACATAATGACACGAATGCTCTGTGGACATAACAGTTCGGCACGCAATGCTTTAATTTGCCATGATTTCTAGGCAGTTGGTTCGGGCTTATCATTGTCATTTGGCTAATGGCCTCTTCAAGTCTAGCACTACACTCTCTGATCACGTTTCATCAAATGCCACAAAAATTTGTTTTTTCCATGCTTCTCAGTGCATGAACAGTAAAGAGCCTCAAACAAAGCCCTTTCCTTTATTTGAAGCGGGAGAAAAATATTATTTGATGTAGTAAAGTGAAAAACAGTGGGGGCCCGGCAGTGCGTCTTTATTGAAGAAAGAACTACAGAAAAACTCCTCTACAACGAAGCATGTGCAAAAATACCGAAGTAAAAATACCAGAAACCGAAGACCGGCTGAAAAGTATGTCAGTAAACAAACCACAAGAACAGCTGAAAGGGTGAAGAGCGGCTCCTCAGAGAGACCTGACTCTTATCGTTCACAGTGCCGTTTAAAATATTCTGTCACATCACCAGTTTGGACCACTTATGTACCATTTTATACAATTCTCAACCATGAACAATATTAAAGGATTAAGCCACTTGTCTCAAAGGTTCACTTCTTGGAAAGTTCAGTGCTGGCTTAAGTACAACCATAGTGGGTTTTCTATACAAACATTTTTAATTTCTTCAGCACATTGAGTGAAAACACATAAAAGAAACATGCTATTTATGCCTGTTTCCGTTTCTTATTCTTTTGCAAATTTTAAGAGAGGGTGCATGATTACGTCACATGAGAAAGTCTCTGCCAGGACATATGGCTAACTGTCAACAAAGGTGTATTGCAGCATATTGATTTTTTTTTTTTTTTTTTTTTTTTTTACTGCAACTGTTGGTCCTGACTACCAGTACAAACAACACTACATTCTTCTAAAATCATATAAAAATGCCAATTTAAGGCTGTAACAAACAACTTTAATCAGCTAATATTGACATTGGCGTACGGCACATGTTGCTGGTCTTCAATGGTGGCTCGATCGATCTGTCTAGTATGAATTAGCCACTAAGCTAGCAGTATTATTTCATCTGCATAAACATGTTAGACTTCAATGACACTGCGCACTTTCTTGCTGACGGCCTGACACTTACTGGTCCTACTGATCACATTTGAACAAACCATGCTGTCTCAAATATGGTCTTTCAGCCAGCAAATCAGTCTCATGGACAACAATTCTTGGGAGAAACTTGAAGGAGGAGGCGGAGGAGGAAGAGGAAAGTAGTGTGCTGCTCAGCATTGTTGAAATTGAAGTTAAAAAATGTTCAATGTATAAAATGTGGTCATATACAGTAAAATGGAAATGTTTTATTTAGTCTTCTGTGCTTATCATTATTTTTCACCAACATTAAGCATCTATTTTTCCCAATCAAGTACACTGTCACAATTTTCCATATGTAAGGTCATCATTCTCGCTATTCTTCAGTCATCATCATTCCCACAGACTGATTGGTTCTCATAAAATACGACTGCCCTCATGCACCACCCTTCATCAGCTACTGCATCTCCTTTTCTGTTGTCATTTTCCTCTATGGTCCCTTTGCCCTCAATCCCTTGCTCCTTTCTCGGTGGCGGGGTCACAGGCGCCGTCCTCTCCACTGGAGCCAGAGTGACGAATGGCGACGCGGCACTGCCAGTGGGCTGCAGCGTAAACAGTAAACAGAGAGTGGGTGGAGGAGGAAAGTGGTGTCATAAGCAAAGTGAAGACCAAACTAGGGAGCGCAGCGGCTTGCTGCAAAGGACAAGAAAGGTCAAAATGTCTTTTTCCACTGCAATATTCAAGCGCCCTGTAATGAAGAGGAGTATTTACCCAACACGTAAAGCAAATTCATGACTGACGCACTTGGGTTCAAATCGCTAACATGCACCCTCTTAATTATGCTTATCTTGGGTGTTATGTGAGTTATTAAAAATGCATTAGGCTCCAGCTCAATTATGATCTGCCAGTTGTGAATAATACATCGTTAATTGGGGGTTAATACAAATATCGCAAATTGTTTGATTGCGTTTGAATCCCCAGAGGATGTGCCTGCGGAGAGTGAGTGATAAGGAAATCATTAAGTGCATTAGCAAGCTGCTCGCATGGCCAGCTGTGCCTATCTATTAGCGGCAAGCAAGTGACAACACAAGATGCTTGGTGATGGACGTGACAGCGGGCCGACCTTGCTGGTACTTGTGGCTTATGTTATATTTAAAGAGCATCCTCTCACTTTCTTTTGCCCCTTCTCCAAGCTGCCATTGTTTGATACTTACATAAGATTTTCTTTCCTCTCCTTGCCCTGTCTCAGTAAATCATTTCCTCAGGGCGGGTCGTTAGCATCATGCGACATCGCCATGTCTGACATCACTTCGCCGATGTGCCAATCCAGGACGACAGCAGCGCTTTAAGAAGCCTTTGAGCTCTCCGGGGAGAACACAGAGAGAATTTCTCCCCGTTTACGCACCGTCTTGGTGACATTGTGAGGATTCTGGGTCAGGCTCAGCAGGTGAAGTCGCTGCAGCGTTGCAGTCGCCACCTCGCTCAACATTCCGAGTGATATCGATCATGTTAATTGTTGATCGCTTCTGGCAGCATGCTTGGGGGGCTTTCATATGGCAAGGATAGTCCAGGGCCCTCTGTGAGAAGTAACTAGTCATCCAACCGTGACAGACGGGGTGAACCTTGGATCGCTGGCGAATCAATCAGGGTTGTATTAACTAAGGCTATACGTTCAGACAGCAGAGCTTTAGACTCAATTCTGATGTTTTTGTAAAATCGATTTCTGTGTGAGGTCCTTCAAATTTCCAAATAAATTTGTGACCTGTATGTGACCTGTGTGTGAATTATAAATGGCCCAAAACTGTCCCACATATTTGCTTGCTCGCTTGCTGTAGACATCACCGTTGAACAGGGCTCAGTAAACGACCAATTACGGCTCATTTGCTTTCATAGTTTGGTCATGTGACCTTTGCAAGCTGACCTGTGATTGGCCATTAAATGAGCAGTGAGTACGATGTCATTTGCAGTTGACAGCAAGTGGCAAAATATGGCTGCCCCTTGAGATGGATAAAACGGTGGATTTTGTTGTTAAATTCCTATTGTACAAACACAATATTCATTTTAATGCTGTGTTTGGATCAGTGGGGCTGAATAGAGCATTTTATTGATGTTTTATTTTTTTTCGAGGGGGTTGATTTGTTATTAAAAAGGACAATATACAATGTTAGATTTTCGATACAGTTTATTCTTTTTATTTTCCATGTTGATTTGGCTGAATAGCTAAAAGCCAATGGTTTGTTTATGTTAAGCTTTTGATAAAAGATGAATGAGCTCTTCTGCCATGGTTTGAGGACTAAGCAAATGTGTTGGCGGTTTTCTGCGTTTCAGGCAGACTGGCTTCTGTTTTCTGGAAAACAATCACTGTTCATGTGTTCACTGTTCTAGTTTCAGACTTAGCATGAAATTAAAATGACTGTTGCTGGGTTCCAAGTCACAGATGCACAAGACACATTTGGCCAGCTTTGCCAGAAGTGGGACAGACGATAAATAACCGATGAACTTTGGATCAATTTATCGCTTCAAGGTTGTCAGTTGCACAGTGACGGATTTTGTTAGGGAACTGTGTGTGAACCTCCTCATCATTCAGTGTCCCCATCACACTTCTGCTACCTTCACCATATCAGCACCTGAATATAAAAGTGCAAAGTTTTTGTGGCTACTGTTACTGATGCACACTAAAGTCATAACTCTATGTCAGTCCTTTAAGGATGAAAAATAGCTTTTGTAATAACTCCAAAGAAACAATGGGAGTTGTAGGAATAAAGCGGCCCCACAGTGGGTGTTCCAGCTTTATTATTCCGGGCTTTTCACTCCTCTAGCTTGAGCCTGTCACGTTGTTAATGACGGCACTACATCACCGGATGCAAGTGACACACGAGCACCGGAGTTATTTGAGAGGGAAATTTTAGATGTGAGACACAGCTGGGCTTGTTAGATTTTGCCCTTTGGAGTGAAACGCGCAACGGCTTGACATGTAGAGGTCATTGTGGTTCAACAGAACGTTGAAACGTCCAAATAGACTTTTATTAAGAACACCGAGGCAATTCCACTTAAGCAGACATTCTTTCGTAAGGAAAATTACCTATTTGAAAGATGTGAGTGCCTCTAATCAAACCCAAATGAAACATGATAAATTTGAAGCTCCAAATCAAGCCATCCTTACATATGTATTTTGGATAGATAGATAGATAGATAGATAGATAGATAGATAGATAGATAGATAGATAGATAGATAGATAGATAGATAGATAGATAGATAGATAGATAGATAGATAGATAGATAGATAGATAGATAGATAGATAGATAGATAGATAGATAGATAGATAGATAGATAGATAGATCGGCATAGCTCATCTGACAACTCAGTGAAAGAGTGGTTAGCATGTCCGCCTCCCTTTTAAGGGACCCTAGTTCAATTCCAGTTGGCTCCGGACTGCTTGTGTGGAGTTTGGATGTTGTCCCTGAGCACTCCTTCCTGGACACACTAAACTGTTACTGTATAAGTTTTAATAATGTAGGATTTATGTAAGCATGTGTACTGCAGTAGTTCGACATCCGAGGAGTGCCCATGGGATGTGCATTTACAGTTAACTCATCTGTCAGACATGCAGGGAACCTTCGCAGCACGTCTCTTTGAATGCTTTTTTTTTAATTTATCTTTTTTTTTTATGATAAATGCACTGAGGGCGCGATAGGAGACGCGTGAAGTGGCGAGGAATCACTGTATATATATATATATATATATATATATATGGTGATCTCTAAGTGCCCCCTTTATAATACATTTACAGTCTTTGCATTTTTTTTGTATGTGTAAACCTTCAAGTCTTAAAGAACTTAAATTACTTTTGTTAGTAAATATAGCGGTTATGCACAAAAGAATCCCCAAACGCAACTACAGTCCACTCGCATGCCAACCTTAACTGAACTTTAGAAACTTTATACCATTATTTTCCAAAGGTTTTACTGGCCACGTTAATTGCTAATGCTAATCTGTTCCAACACAGCAGCCCCTTGCAGCTTTGCCTGTGATTGTGCCGCGACTGCCGCTTCACAGTGGTTCTTTTGCTAAGGAACTGTCTATCCAAGTCATTAGTTGACAATCTCGGCGTGAGGTTGGTTGTTATGTTAATTAGTCCCACTGTTTCATAACAGCGGGACGCAAGTGCAAAATGACACGTTTTCAGAAACAGGCATAGGGCTAAAGACTTACATGCTTGTTTAATGTCATACTTGAGAGGCGGGCAGGCACTGGAGACACACAACTATATAGTTGTATACAAGACACAAAAAAGTCAGCTTTAAAGTTGACATATAGTACTGTATATGTGAGTGATGCCCAGCTAAGTAAAACCAAGCTGCAATAATCCAAAAGTGGTGTTAAAATAACTGTGAGAGATTTAAGACATAAGCGGTTGAAATATAATTCTGTTTTAGACCCCAAAGACAAACACAAAAGCAGCACATAAGGTTGTCTTTGACTTTTCCCATAATACACAGCAATGTGAGACACAGTTTGTAAAACCACTTCAAACAGAGCAGCAGACAAGATAAGGAAGAAGAGGGAACTGTAAAAATCATATTTTTGGGTGAGAACAACGAGACCCAACCTGGATGTTGTGACGCACTTACAGCTTCAAAGGAAAATTCAGATGGCAGGTCTGAAAAAGCTTATGAATAAAATTACAATGTTGTTGTTAAATTTTACCAGATTTTTTTGGGACAGTAGGCACACGTCAAACCTTTTTAATTTCCGATTATCTAATGTATGGACGTTGAACTGAAGATAAATAAAGCTTGACACATTTGCTGTACTGGTTTTTGCTTTCTTAACCCACCGGTGCTTCATAGCTAGAGCTGAAATGATTAATTGATTCATTAACAACTAATGGATTATCAAATTTGACTATTCTAATCCTCTGAATTGAAGTTTCACCCCAGTAAATGTTGTCCTATTTGTGTAGCCCTCCATGCAAGCAGACTTATAATCTTTGTGTTGTGTCAAAGAAATAATAAATTTGAAAAGATATACCTTTACTTTTGAAAAAAGAAACGTTTCTCTTCTTGGGTTTTTTTTTTGTGTGTGTTACAAGCCAAACCAGTAACTGAATCTTAGTTCATTTATGTTTATTTCACTGGGAAATTGTGGTAAGGTCTTGTTTTAAATAAAGGGATGAAAATTCAAATTTTTAATCTGATTTAGCGATTAATTGACAAAAGGAATGGCAGATGAATCGATTATAGAAATAATCGTTATTTGAAACCTTGCATATAAGAAACCTGGTGCACCTGAAAACCCACCGTTCCTGATAAATGGGAATTTCCCCAAATAGGTAAATTCAATAAGATTTAAATTAATAATTTGGTGTGCTTTATGTTCCAAAAAATGTGTTTTTTTTTATCAACATTTTCCAGTGTAAAAGCAGATTGCTGACATACTTTCTTAATCTACAGTGTCTCTCTGTTGTAGTGGACATGCTGATGCAGACTGGCTAAAACGAACAGTGTCTGGCAACGTTAGGGCGTGCGCTGCCCAGTCATGGGATTATCTATTCCGCGGGGCTCTCAGTACCGCAGCGCTCCCTGGCATAACCGCAAAGAGTCTTAATCTCAATCCCCAAATCCCCTGTTCTCATCTGCGCTCTCTTGCCATGCAAAGACATGAAATAAGCGGGCTCACTCTGACAGTCTGACCGCAGTCGTAGTGTTGTCGTTCTCAAAATCATTCTTAAGACCAGTTTTACAGGTTTTCTGTCTTGTCTCAGCATCAAAGGCATTCTTTCTCTGTCTTGTCTCTGTCTCGGATTGGACAGACTCAAGATTTTTTGTCACGCTCGGCCAAGACCACACAACAACTACTGCTCTTATCAGTGAGAAATTGAAACAAATGTGAAACAAATTCGCTTAGATTTGTTCCTTTGTAACTATTTCACTACTGTTTTGCTGCAAATGCAATAAAAGAAAATATTTATTTTTTCTGATTTCTGTTGGCTCCGATTGATGCAGTCTTGGTCTTGCTTCAGTCTTGACCTCCGAAAGACCCAAATTTTGTCTCAGTATCAACCTCCAAATATCTTGGTCTTGTCTCTGTCTCAAGTCTCTCTAACCGCGAAGCACCACATTTTCAGCCTCAAAAACATTTGGGCCAAAAAAATGTATTTTCAGTTTTTGGCCAAAAGGCAATTAAAACTGGAACAAAAAGTCTAAAAACTGATATTTTGATGGCGTGAAAAACAGCAAACATCTGTCTGAATTTCCCATGATCATACAGGAGAAGGAGTGGAGAAGAATTAATGTTAAGGATTTGAGCAGGTTGAATTAAGATCACTGTCAACCTTCCATTTCTTTCCTGGAACTAGCCCAAAATGATCAATCAAGAAAGACAAACAGCATGACGTCATATGTCAATAGCAACACACCAAAAAATACATGGGCATTTAAAAAAAACAAACGTACTCAATCACTGATTAAGGACGCTAAAAATGTGTTCATCAATCACGCTTTCATCATACGATGCAGATGCAGCAGAAGTCTCAAGCCGCAGCGCAACCCGCTAACTGTGTATATGGTTCATTCAAATGCAGTTGGACATTTAAGGAAAGACCACGAAAGGAGCAACACCACATAACAGGCATTGTTGCAAAAGCCAACTTCAAAATAAATACACCAAATAATACATGCAGGACTATGCAATAGCCATAGTAGGATTTTATTCTGAAGTTGGCCTTAGCTGTGTTACAAGAGTGGCTAGCTTGTGTCCTTGCAAAATTTTCATTGCCAACACATCATAGACAACATCAACATATGGCCATAAAAAAAAAAAAAAGTCATACTCAATTGTTGATTAGGGAAATGCTCTGAAAACGCAAATGGATTACACTGCCATTGTATGATACAGGACAAGCCTCCAGCATTAGCATTAGCTGCTAACTATGGTGTAATCAATTGCTTCAAACTCAGACAGAAAGTAAGTCCATCAATGAATAAACCATTATTAATGGAAAATGTTTAAATAATGCAGCCCCCCATCAATCAATTAAAGCGGACTACATCAAGATCGATGGGGTGAACTTACTTTGATTTTTTTTATTACTTAATTACAATAAATGGTCAATACAGTCACTAATTTTACCCAATCAAATATCCTGGCATCTGTCTTGCATCCTACGGTTGGCATGTTGTGAAAAAAAAAGACTAAATCTGCCATTGTTATATTTAAATATTATAACATTTACCACAAAAACAGAAACATTTTAAATGTGTGTCCTTGAAACAGGTGTTAAAACACCCAACAAGAATAATCTTCAGAGCTATAGTATGCAGTTTTATTTCATTTTCATCAGTCGTTTACAGACCTGTGAAAGACGCTGCTTGGGTTGTTACAGTCCGTTCCCAGAGTTGATTGACTGTGGAAAAAGTTCCATTTTTTTCCACAATTCGGGTTTCTCATTTTCGAATTTCGGTTTTGGCCAAACAATTTCATTTCGGTGCGTCCCTACTCTCTAGTCCCAATAACGCGTCGGTCCCGGTTGGTGTGATCTTGACTAGTACACTACAGAGTCAGGCCACTTGCCCGGTACATCCAGGGTCCACGTCGGGTCAGCGCCTTCAGTCACTCTAACACACACAAGATCAGCATCTCTGTTTGCCGGCAATCAGAGCGGCCTTAGCAGGGGAGGGGGATTGCGGGGCGCCCGGACCCCTCCGCGGATGAGTCAGTGCTGCGAGCGAGTCATGAGTCATTTTTTGTTGAGACTAACTGTCTCGATGTTGTGGCCTCCTGGAAATTGTTTGTGGCAGCCCAGCAGGATGGAGAAGGCCTTGCGAAAATCTGCATTGAAGGCATAGATGATGGGGTTGAGGGAGGAATTAGCCCAGCCGAACCACACGAACACATCGAAGGTGGTGGGGCTGACGCAGGGGAAGGCCTGGCCGCCGCTCGAATGCTCGCAGAAGGGCACCATGCAGTTGAGCACGAAAAACGGCAGCCAGCAGCACACGAACACACCCATGATGACGGAAAGCGTCTTCAGCACCTTGGTCTCCCTCTTGAAGGTCATCTTGAAGGAGCTCTCCGAGTCGGCGATGCTGGAGCCCCCGCCCATGCTGTCGTGACGGTTCTTGGCGCTCTCGGCCGCTCGCTCCAAGGCCGAGATCCTCCTGATTTGCCTTTGAGCGATGCGGTAGATTTGGGTGTAGGTGACCAGCATGATGGCGACGGGGATGTAGAAGCTAATGAGAGAGGTGGATATGGCGTAGGTCCTGTTCAGGCTAGAGTCGCAGTTCTCCGACGTGACGTTTGCTCTCAGGAAAGATGAAGGGGGAGAGGAGAGCGAGCCGAAAGACGTCGATCGGGCCTTGTGCCAGTTGAGCTGCACTGGAATGAAGGAAATGAGGACAGACAGCGTCCACGCCGCGCTAATCATCACGAACGCCACTTTGGGTGTCATCTTGCGCTCGTAGCGAAAGGGGCTGGAGATGGCCCAGTAGCGGTCCAGGCTGATCACGCACAAGTTGAGGATGGAAGCTGTGGAGCACATGATGTCGAAGGCCACCCAGGTGTCGCAGAAGGAGCCGAAGGGCCAGAAACCGGCGATCTCGCTCACCGCCTTCCAGGGCATCACCAGAATGGCCACCAAGAGGTCCGACACGGCCAGCGAGATGACAAAAAAGTTGGTGACTTTGGTGCGCAAGTGGCGGAACTTGGTGACGGCCGCGCACACCAGCGTATTGCCCAGCAGCGTGGTGAGGATGAGCAGCGAGAGGAAACAACCGGTCAGGACTCGACTTGACGAAGCCTCGTCCGAAGAACCGCTCTCGATGGCCGTTGTAAAGTTCGTCGCATCCATCCCTGAACGTCTCATTCAAGTCATGCTGTTGGGAGACGGCGACATCGTCGTCGCGCGTTAACATGTCTCCGGGCTTCCCTGCCGCCGAATCACTTTATCTTCCGATAAATGATGAAAGAGGCGCCTCTCAAGGCCGAGCGGCTCGGGGAGCGGTTGGGGCACTTGGACTTGGAGGATCAGATTTGACATAGTTTTAGCTTCACTGCTCTACAGGTAATGGTAATTCAATTCCTCAGTGTAACCAAACCTCTGCAGGTTCAGAGATCAGTTCTCTGCTTGATGAGGTCATCAGCCAGCCTGTGGACCGACAACATCAATGAAATTACACTTGGTTGTGCCCAAACATTCACACAGACCGTTTCGTTCTTGCCTTAAGACGACAATGTTCAGTTTATAAAGCACCCTCTCATTCAGTGTGTGTGTGTGTGTTTTTTAATATTGTTATTATTTTACATTCCCTGAATTGTATTCTAACACAGTACTTTATAAACATGATGAAGAAATATTGATGTCAAAACAGTTTTAGCTTCATGATTTTTTTAAAGTAAGTGCCATTTGCACAGATAACAGCTTTGCCCATATTGGCATTTTCACAGTTTTCAGGATGATGTTGACTCTGCACTCTTCACAGCTGTTGATGTGAATTTTACAGCACTTGAATTTAAAAGTGTTTCCAAACTTTTGATCGGTGCTTTGGAGCAGTGGCTTTCAAATGTGTGTACACAAAGATTCTCCAAAAGGGCTCATTAAATTTTAACAGGAATTCTTCAGAATTCAGCGAATGTAATATTTTTTAATGCCATGACAGGAACAGTGCATTTTTTTCAAAATGAGAGCAAACTAATTGGAATGTGATGCAACTTATAACCAAATTGCGTTATAGTGACTACTTTGCAAAACATTAGATGCACGTTTTCATTTCTGACATGATTTTTTGGCAGATGAGCCACAAATAAATTAAAAAAAAGATGTTACAGGATCTATCTTCTGGAGTTGCTGAATAAAACTGATGAATACAAAAAACAACAAATGTAGTTTTGATGTTTTCTAAATAAGGCATTTGCTGCACAGTTCTCTGTTTAAGTCTTTTTTCCCCACTCAAAAAACCTTGTTAGGGAGTGCTTGGCTGAAAAATATTTCACATAAACGTTCTCAGCGGAAAAAAGGATGAGGACCACTGCTGTAAGTCAATGAACTGGCAACTTAAACTCAGTCAAAATCGAGAAAAGGTCTCTTTTTAATTAATGACTATAGTCGATATTCCTGCTGACAAAACAATAATTAAGTGCTACTTGTGGACCTGTTTATTATCAATAATGATGTATTGATGAATAAAGACAAGAAGCAATGAACAAAATTGCTTTTGTAAACGTCAGATTTTTTTTTTCTTCTTCTTGTACAGTATATTCAAATTCATTGATTTCTGTTTCAAATAATTTGGCTACCTCATTTAATGAAAATTAGGAAAGTAAAACACAACAGTCCAATGCATCTGCATGCAAATTCCTGCCACAATAATATTAACACGTGTTTTGATCTCACTGACAGTTTCGACAAAAGTGAGCATTATCCTTGCACATAATAAGGAACAGCCTGTTACACTGCACTTATTTGAGTGCATGGACATCTAATGAAGTGTCATTTAACAACAACATAGTGCACAACATTAAAGATCCCACATACCTTCATCCGCATCCTCTTGGAATCGTTGGATTCATGGCTCAAATCTAGTACAAAATATAGTAGTTTCTTCCAAAAATCTTCCGCGTCAAGTCCGCGCTGTCACCATCCGCGACCCCGCTCGTCCTTAACACTCCCGCTGCTTGAACGTAAATAAGATCCAATATCGCGGATTGAGGTCTGCGTGCTCCCGCGGCTTCAGTGCATCTCTGCGGACAAGCACAGTGACATGTGCGCTCTTTCACACACTTTTTTTCCCCCCTCTTCCTCTCTCGCGCTCTCTCGCAGGCACGCTTGTTGTCTGCTGACCGCGTCCCATTTAGACACGGGGGAAGTCGCAATTAAAGCATCCTCACTTTGCCTTCCCTTTTTGTTACATACATAAAAACATAAACATTATACACGCATATATAAATGTGTGTATATTTCTTTTTTCTTTGACCAAGCTAAATGTGCTGTACAGTTTAGTTTAAATTAAGATCCAGGTGGCATAACAGAAATCAGGCCAGCAATCCAGGTAAGGAGGGCACTGGCTCACTGTCGTCCTCTTGCGGACAACTTAGTCAACTGCATTAAATAGACAGTACAAATGAAACAGATTGAAGAGTCGTTGAGATTTCATGATTTTACTTATTTATTTTTTATTTTTTCGCCACAATGATATAATTCTCATTGCCGCATGACAAAAATGTCCATAATGTCATTTTAAAATCCTAGCGATATCAGTTGGCATCACGGCAGCACTGGCTTGCTTTATTCAGTGCGTTGCATTGCATCGCATAATGGAATTCGGAACAATCGTGACATACCAGCTGTCGCCCTACATCGATGCAAGTAGTGATGGGAGCTGGAGCGACAGCTTTTAGCCTTTTCCTTCTCAAGCATCCACATTACAAGCAGTTTACAAGATTGACCATGAGGGCAGAGGAGTGATGCAAATAAGCAGGGCTAAAATTAGAACAATAGCTTACAATATATCTTAATCTTCCGTTTGGCTTTCATTTTCAGTACAAATTACGCACGACAGTTAATTTGCATACAGTACAGCAATTTTGCATGAGAGAGTGCATGCTCGTGTCGCTTTACAATATTTACACTAATTAGTGCAATAGCATTCCCGTGAACATAGTGCAGCACGAATAGCAGAAGAACACATGCCTTTAATAGGGCTATGTTGGTTGGCCTGCACGCACACACGCACACACAAGATGCTTCATTTTGCCTCAGACATCCCTGTTTCCTGTCTACTTCTAGTTTCAGTAGGGGGATGCCATGGTGCTCCCAGACCAGCTGTGACATAATCATCCTGGTCCACTCCACACATCTACAATCGTCACAATCATCAGAGTGGACCTTTTCACAATGATGTCATACATGCTTCGGGGTGGTTAAAAAAATAATTAAAAAAGCTTTCTCTGATGTCAACCTTTATATATAAAAAAAAATACATAATTTCACATATATGAAGCCATTACAAATAAAGGCTACATGGCCATATTCATTATTGTTGCATCAATTATCCATGTTTTATTGACCCTTGTTCCACACCACTGGATGCATTAAAGCACGGGTGCTAAACTTAAGGCCTGGGGGCCAGATCCAGCCTGCTGGATTTTGTGTGGCTCCGAAATGCAAAAGCAAATCAAGTAATGCAACTTCCATGATGCTTGATGAAATCGGTAACAAAATTTCAAATCGTCATATTGCAAGTAGGGCTCTGAAAATCGATCAAAATATCGATAGAATCAACACTAAAGTTATCGGTTATCTGCCTTCCTACAACCTGGATTCTTGACTTCTGATTTCATCATTTGTTAGCAATTCCTAATTTAATACAATGAGAACGAGATTAAACATTTATTTGGTTTCACAGTCATAATTAAATATTTTTGGTATACTTGATGTTTTTTAAGTGTTTGAGTATCTGTAGCAGGGTCATGCTTTAGCAGGCAACTATGTGACAGGAAATAGTGTGCTGTGGAAATAGATAATCCAAATTAGGCCCACATTTTTTTAAATCAATTTTGAGGGTCTTTGGCCTCACCCTCTGAGTATACCGGGTGGGATATATTTTTTTTTTTATGCAGTGACGGTTCAACTATCAAAGTTGAACCAAATATGGGTGGAACACAAAGCTGGGAGAGCGATGCTGACACTCTGTGGTGTTAACGGGTTTTACAGGTATTAGTGTCATTAAAAAGTGACATTTTTAGCATCGAAAAATACGTGCTTTGGAGTTGCTTCATCAGTACTCACAGTAAATTATTTATGCTCAACATTATTGTCATGCGTTGCAAATAACAATACAATGAAAAAAAATGCACTATTTCAAGTTTGTTTACAGTGTAGAACTTTATGGTTAACACGTCTTTTTTACAGGAGGTCCCGGGTTCAAATCGCAGCTCAGTACTTCCCGTGTAAAGTTGGCATGTTCTCCCCATGCTTGCGTGGGTCTGCTGCGGGTACTCTCACTTCTTCCTACATTCCAGAGAATGTTATGATGTTAAGGTGGAAAAAAAATAATAAACAGACACAATACTTGCACAAGCACATTTCTTCTGCTATTAGGTCTGCTGAATGTGCAGGATGCTGAAGTTTTTAGCAAACCCTCTCAATGATATCTTTTTTTGCTCTTACCATCTCTCCATCAGTCCCTCCTAATTGTTAATGATCAACGTTTTTTAACAGGTTTGTTAAAAAGTGACCAGTAGAAACAACAACTGTGTCATGCTGTGAGTAACAAAGCCATTCACGTCAATCATGACAGCCTATATGGAGCACTTGAGTTCTGGTAACTAGCGGCTAATTTATTCTAGACACAGTTATAATAGAGTATGGACCAAAGGGCGTGTTAGACCACAGCATATATTTTTAATCCTTTCTTTTCTGAGTCAATTCTATGATAAATTAAAAATAAAAAATCGGTGGTCATTGATACTATTCTGCAGTGGTGCAAATGAGATGAGAAATTTGGTTTGATTTTAGAGGAATAGTTCTTAAGATTTTTGATTCCACTACCTTAATAGTAATAAGCACTAAGTATCGATTTTTTGATTATCTCTTCTCAAGTCTTTTATTTTCAGTTTATAGCAGGGCATAGCAGTAAAAGTTGACTGACTGCGTTAAGACATGATCTTAATGCGAGGACATGCCACAGCTGGAATACTGTTTATCTAGCATAGATGTTTTGCACGCAAATCTTGTAATCAAACTCCATTCTTACAACAAAAAAAAAGACCTGTTCAAGAAAGGTGCAGACGCACTCATTTTTACTTTTTCTCTTGTAAATGATATTTTAGTGTGGGGTTCAGAAATGTGGGCAAGGACACCTACTTAGCTGAGAGCTTCTTTTTTTTTAGATCGTGTAAATTCCGTTTTCCGCCTCTCTTTGCTGCAACACATGCGTGTGTGTGTGTTGTGTGATCACTGTTTATGTCAGCATTCACTGTCAGAATTACCACACCAGCTGCGTTCTAGATGCTACATATAAATACAAGATTAATGCTCACTGCAGAAGCACAAGACAAATGCATGTCGATTTTACAATGATATTATTACAAACCATCATTAATTATTAAACATTTTTTATTTAAAAACAGCAATAGAAAAATAGTTTTCCAGCATATTAACTGCAGATTTTCGTCTGTATCACATTTTTATAATCACAGCTTTAATGATAAAATAAATATTTTCAAATAAATAAATAAACAAAAATGAATACATTCATCATATTTCTTTTTTTTTGTTAATCTTAGCATTAGACTGCCTTACTTTTGGTGTCTTTTGACAAAACACAATCAAAAACTGCACTGCAGCCGCATTGCATTCATAAGAACACTTCATCTTCCACTTCCATTAAGTTTCCACAGAAAAACCGAGTAGGGCTTAAAAGGCGTCCTGCTTCGAGGGTTCGGTTCCATTTTGCAATGGTCGTCAATCTGGAAAAGGAAAAGACGTTTCATGTTACTGGTGCATACAGAGTTCCTAATCGAAAACACCTTATGGAAATACAGAAAATGTATAACACGACTAAAATGCTACATTTGATTTAATTTATTTATTTATTCATTAAGTGGTTAGCACTTATACTGTAGTTCTGAGGTTTGAATCCAGATTCCAGTATCCCTCTGTCCAAAGTAATTAAAAAGTGAAGCACAATTAACTCTTGTAATAGTGTCCGTTTTTTTAATATTTGCTGCATTTGGAAAGACTCCGGAAAATCAAAAGAAATGGTCTGCCTTCTTGCAATGTTATTTGTTTGAGATTCTGAAAACAAATGTTCATTTATTTTCCCCAAAAGTTGGTGGATGGAAGTGAAACATGGTAGAATTAACAACTCAGTCAGTTTTCTCCTTATTAATTAATTAATCAAGTACTTACACACACATACATACATATATACGTGTGTGTATCTGTGTTTGAACTGGGATTGAATGAACCATTAAAATCAAACAAAACAAAACAAATCATAATGAATCATAATTACTTCATACTAACCTTGACTTATTTTTCTGTCATACATGAGTGGACTTCAGATGGTGCAGTTGGAAGGTTTTGTTTAAAAAAATGTAATACATTTTATTGATTCACTTTTTATATTTCTACTTCTTATATTTCACAATATGTTCAGTATTTAGGACATGCAGATCCTATGTTTTTATGGCAGTATATCATTGTGACATGACATATGACATATGATAAAGCCGCACGTCTTTGGTAGAATTTTGAACTGTTGTCATTATGGATTTATAAAACACTCAATCAAATCAAGTTAAAAACTCTAATTGTGGTAAATAAACAAACTGTCTTTTAAATGAATGCATGCTTCATGGGCCTTTATTCTATGGAATTGAATACAGTAGAGTGTACCAGTTTATTGCGTCAGTCAAAAAGTACTTGTGTCCAGATTAAATCGCAATATTGAGAAAAAAAAAACATGAATAAAATTGTCTCGCTATATGAGTGTTGTTATGACTATTGTGATCATTTTTTATTGGGGTAAATGAAAAAAAATTGCACGCATGAGTTCGCTGCCAAACCTGTGGCTGCCGAGGCCTCAGATGCTGCAGATTTGCTTTGAGTTCTGTGAGGATGTGCTCATTCTCTTGATGTACTGACACATTGCTCAGAAGAGTCCCCAGCTCCCGCTTGAAAACATCCACGCAGAAGACCTGAGATGGACAGAGGACAGCGGGGGGCTTTAGTCATCAAGGTTTTTTTTTTTTCCTCTGCCAAGTAGTGAAACAGAAAAGAACTCACCGCATTTTTGTACATGCGTGAGGATGGCATCCGCACTGCGTCTGGCTACGGGGACAAAAACATAATAGACACATGTGACGTTTTAAATTCTCCAATGAACCCAACAGATATTTTTGAAGCACGCACGTATCATACGCAAACTTCACACCGGAGGGTTTAAGCCGAGCTTTGAATGGACGTCGTCTTTACTGTGAGAAAAGCGTGCTAACTTCTAGTTTATTTGTGCTGTCGTTGCCCCATTTAATGATAAACAGGTTCATCGATAAAATGTCGCACATGTCTGTAACCGATTAACTCAACAGTCATTCCTAAAGTGGCTTTGTGTCATCGATTCTACTTTGCCTGCAAAAATATGATAGGGATTATGACTGCAATTAAGGATTACTTTAATACTAGATTCATCTGACAATTCATTGGTGAATGTGATTACTAAAAATACTTTTAATTTTCATCGTTTTGTTATTCACCCTACATGATTTCAAACGATTACAACCTATTTTCAATGTTGGAATACCAACCCCAGTACAAGTACCCCCTAACCAGTGCAAAGCATTTTTAGATTAAAGTAAGAAATAAATAAAGATTTAAGAAAGTTGTGCCATCTATGTCTCATTTAATAAACTTCGGAGCTACATTTGCAGCGGTATCTTGACACATATTTTATTTCAGTAACTGCAGAGTATAAAATAGATCCTGTAACATCCTGTTATTTTGTTTGTTTGTTTGTTTTTTTGTTTTCTGGCTCATCTGCAGGAAAATTGTCACTAATGACAATGCTCTCCATACAAAACTTAACAAAATAAAAGCATGCAATATTTTGCTAACAAGTCACTTTAACACAATTCAGCTTAAAGTTGCTTAATGTTCCAATTCATTTGTCCTTAATTTGAAAAGAAAAAGTATTGTTCGTGTCACAGTCACTGATTCCTGCAGAAATATACAGTAAGAGCACTGTCAAAAAGTTGTGTGCGTGTCAAAAACCCTGTTAATATTTCACACCCCCCGTAGTACCTTCTTATACCCTCAGGGGTATTCATACGTCCACAAGACTACTGCTGCAATAACAAGGATTTAGTTATAAAGACGGAAAATGTTGAATGTTTTTTCTCGAAATAAAAGCAAATGTTTGCAGATGTTTAATTTTGATTAAAAAACGAGTGATGATAAATCTGCCTACATGGATCGTTTAAAACTAAACTAGGTCTCAAACATTCGATTATCAAAGATGACCGTCAATTAATTTGCGTATTGATTCATTTTCGATTAATCGTTGCAAAAATTTAATGTAAATATTTGACTTTATTTTTTAACAGTGGGTTGATTTCCAGAGTCCACAAGGTCAATGTGATAAAATGCAATAAAGTGTAATTCCTTGTACCTTTTCTGACATTGTAAAATAAACATGCAGCAAATTGAAAAATGTATTCTTACTTACAGATGTTATATTGAGTTGTTTGGTCCTGTAGAGTTTGTTGAGTTTGTCCAGTCTTTCGATCATCTCGCCGTGCAGGGTAAAGTTGGTACTGTAGCAGAAATGCAGCAGCAAGACAAGAGCAAACACGCACTTTATCATACCGTACTCCATCTCAGGTCTATCTTTCTCTCTCTCTCTCTTGCTCTCTCTCTCTCTCTAATCTGGTCCGCCTTGTTGTCTCAAGTGCCACCGCTTACTAACAAGACCAGCATCGGCTCATTTTATTTGATTCACAGAGTCACTGCGGAAAAGGAAGCCACTGATGTCATCCCTGTGCACCTACACAAAATGCAAATGTATGGTCAAAATTTTAAATTGCTCAACAGGTCACACGGCCGCATTCTCGTTCACCCGATGAGATTAGATCAACTTGTCGCGAAATTTAAGAGGTGCGATTTCTGCGAATAACTACTTGATATTGACTGTCTCGTGCAAAAAAGCAGAAAAAACACACTGCTTAGTGTATCCTGCAATAATCATGTCTGAAGCACTACATGTGGAAGTCATCAGGCAGAACATAAGAACCGTTCTTGTCACTTTAATTTACACATTTAGGTTGCATGTCATGTCAGTTTGTGCTTGAAAAAGAGGATCTAAGAGGGGGAACCCCTCTGCTTTTTTCACTCAACTCTCCAATGAGTCATCATACATCAAGAATAAAAAAAGTGTAAAAACACATTGACAAATTCAAGCTGCTATTGCCTAATTTATATTGGAGATGATTGTATCATATTTCGCTGGTTGTCTATCTGCTGATGAATAATGGGCCTCGAGGGCTTTCTGATTAATATTTAGAATGAGAGGCTGTTTATCACACAATTCTAAGCAATTTCATTGGCTCTCTTGGTATATATTTAATGCATGATTAACCATTTATTATAGATTGCGATTGTCACATTATATTTTGACTTTGATTTGTAAAGCTTTTATACTAGCGTAATTGTCCAGTTTTAGTCGAGCTGATGTGTTCAGTCTGACTAAGTCCCTCTGGAAGGGTAAATGGCAGGTGCAACTCAAACTTTTATTGCTCTAACTTGTATGCGATCATGCATGTGACATAAGTAGCAGTAGTAGTAGTTTGGCAATGGCAGCAGGTCGCAAACCATCAATCCATCCCGGTCCCAAAACTGATTGAATCAGGTGACCGCTTGCAGCTGGACACTGACATGTTTAAATAGAGCCACACCCACTGCGCATGCACAAACCTGAAATCAATTGTAGGCAATCACCCCACCCACAATAAAATCTTCATCTAGAAGTCTCAGGTAACTCAAATGATCACAAAAACAAAATAAATTGAGGTTCAGTCAGCGGAAAGTTCCACAGTAACGATTCTATCCCAAAGAGATGTTTTTTTACTCAACTAAAGAGAGTCCAATGTGTTGGAATTTATGATAATCCTTTCGATCATACATGGCAACAGAGTCCACGGAAGGCAAATTGCGTTGGAATATTTGTTACCATGCTGATGGAGTAATCATTTCAAATCAGCTCCATTCTCCCATTGGTTTGCTTTGTTTCTCAATTATACTTTGCTAAGGACCCTTATAAAACTTATATACCCCCCCACTCGACCTTAGTCTAAAACAGAAATATAACCAAGTGCATCAAAGTGCCTGAAACTAGCCAGGAGGCTGTGGTCATGCTATTCTATTGGAAAACACACTAACCAAAGTCAATCAGAGTTGATTTTAAAATATGAATCAACATACTTAGTTCTGCTTTTACTCAGTCATTCTCAGTATGACACACGATACGAGTAGAAGCAAATATATTCCTGAAAAGACCAAAAAACATAACGAACCCCAGTGTTACCCTCGTAATTACCGTATTTTTCTGAGTTGACCCTCCGTTTTTCAATTTGGGGGAATTTTACAAAAATGCGAATATAAGTCTATCCCCAATAATAGACGGATTGTGTAACGAATAACATACAGTTGCGGTTATGAGAGGGGAGGGTGTGGGGCAGAAACAATACAAGTGCAAAGTAATGAGCGCATGCGCGTAGACGTAAATGCTGAAGCTAATGTTGCAACAATAAAATGATTTGAAGTTTCAATGCTTTCTTTTTGTTTACACAGCTGAATATTAATATCACAGAAAGCACTAGAAGTTATCATCACTATCTGACACACAAACAATAGCTACTCACACTTAACTCCCTTATGTCCTCTCCCATCTCCTCGTCAGATGTTCAAACATCCTCGTTACTCTTCCGCGGGAATATAATCTTTGGACCCATCCTATTTGCCTGAAATGGAGGTCTTTGGATATAATTTGCTGATCATCTTACTTGGGATATTCTTCACCCAAGTGATGACTGTCCTGAGATCCGAGCGTGGAAGGTTACCCTTCACTGTTTCGACCCTACCTGCCGACATCCATGCCGGCTTGTTTCAAGCACACGTCTCAAGGATGAAGGAGACAAGTCGAGCTGTCTTTTCCTTTTCATAATGCATCAACGTCCACTGAAAAACGTATCCACGCAGCCTCGTTGTTGACAACAAAGAGACGATTCCTTCCGAAAGTGCATTTTTTGTGATGTTTTGTGCAAACACTCTAAAATGGATGCATTTAGAGGTATATATCATCATTTTAAGCCTTGTGAATGACTTGATATTACTTATTTCACACTCAAATTAATGTTATTCGAACACATATAAGTGGAAAAAATTGGTATGTTTTGAGCTATTTGGTTATAAGTTGAACTTCCCTAATATGGGGGTTGAAAATGAGAAAAAAAAAAAACTCGTATTTGGACAACTATGAAGTCTTATTGTGTTCTATCTCCAATAACGTGCTGTATTTCCTTCCATTAGTTCATGGAGTCGCTGCTTAATGACTCATACGATGCAGCTGCTGCATTTGAGTGTCATCCGGGAAACGTGATGCATTTGTCTTGACACCATCACTTTGAGAGTTGTGTGTAAGGAGGGGAATATTTGCAGGATGTACTGACACAACATTTACACTTTTCACACATCTCTAAATGCCCCAAACAACCACCTATGCAAAGTCCTACATGTTAATAATGTGTGGGTTTTGGGCAATGACTGGTCACTTATATATTAAATATTAAACACATTTTCACACGTATAAGGAAGTTTAAAACACTATAAAACAAGCTGTGCGTTTATATATGTATTAGGGTGTCAAGTTAAGGCATTAACTTTGGAGATTAATTTTGATTTTATAAAGCGTGACAATAATAAACTCAGTTCTATTTACTTTCTGTGGCCACTCCTAACTTTGCAATCAAACTTAGAAGAAGGTCACCGGCACAAACACAGATCCACTTAGTTTTCCTTAAAACAGTTGATTGATGACTCCATACTGCACTTTGCAAAGCCAAGTTCACACACACATGCTCAAGGCCCTTGTGGGGACATGCGTTTAAGGAGATGGAGATGTTTGTCAAAAACTTGGTTCAATAAAGCAAAGTGATAGTAAACAGCTAATCATTTGGACGTACTCACGTAACAGATACAAAACCACCTTAAAGTGATTTTTTTTTTTTTAATCAATGTACCCCCTATGAAATATGTAATATGTTTTTGCATCAAGTACTCTTCTAATTAGCAAAGCACTTTTGAATGGGAAAAAAAATATTAAAGCAGAGTGCTCTGCAATCCGAGTCTGAGTTGACAAACTTTGGCTCTATGTTTACTGTGGTATCTCTTGTTATATTTTATTCAGCAACTCCAAAATATACCGTAGCTCATGTAACATCATCTGTGAGGAATTGCATCAGTAATGACAATATGCAGTCATATATTTCTGATTGGACAAAAGAAAAATCCAATATCCACAGAAATGTATTGAAAGCAAGAAAAAGAATAGCACAGACTGTTGTGAATACATGAAAATAATTCCATGAAGTACAATAATATTGTATTAGAACTTAACTTGTAAACATAGGTGGGAACCTCTAACAGTGTTTAGCGTTTTTGTTGTCCTCATTCTCACCCGTGGACCTAAAAGAAAGGAAATGACTAGCTATTCAATCATTATTTACAAAACATGTGGATGATGGATGACAATATGATGACTGAGCTTCTTCATTGAAATTTTGGACTAAAATTGGAATAACATTTTGACTTGAGTACTGTATTCCAATTCTGGGGAGCAACGCAAATTGATCATGGATCACACCGTCACACTCACATGATGACGCATTTGCCATCATTGTGGACACACTCGGCGCCGACACACTCGCCAGTTTCATAAAGGAAACTATGTCTGCTATGAATGATGAATCGTGATTGTATGGAGATATGAAATGAATACATTTTCCAAGTGGGTGAAACTCCCTTAATCTCTTGAGAGATGGTGTGGTGATAAACCATCAATTTCCGTTAAGATATCCAGGCCAGGGGATGGCACTACATACAAAGCTGATGAAATCATCTTAGTGTTTTTGAGACATGAGAATTATATGTATATATATTCCTATATGCGTCGATTTTAATGAGACTATGGTCTATAACTATAATTTATAGTGTGAAATAGTCTCGAATTCCAGCTTTAAGAAAATGACAAAGTGTTTCGCATTAACGTAATTTTGGAAGTAGTGGTATCATGCCTGCAAAATGCAAACCTTTTTTACTTGCAGATGTAAAAGACAATACCCATCATGGGAAAATCTGTTCACGTGAATTAGAATGTTTGATGTTATCTGTTGGATCGCATTCACTGTATAGAAACAGGCTGTCCACCTCACGTGACAGGCGCCATCTTGCAGCCCAGCCAACGTGATGCCCTCAAGATGGCAGTGCTCGGCATGCGACAGCATACGCTACAGTTTTTGTTTGTTTGTTTTTTGACACCCCCCCCCCCCCCCCCCCCTTCTCTCCGCCTTAAATTATTCCAATTTCATCATGAAAACTACTGTATATGGACTGAAGGGCAACCTTGGCGCTGGGTTTACTTATTTTTCCAATTAGAGAACATCTATTGAACCAACAGATGGAGAGTTGCAGAGTGAAAATCCACTCCTTTATTGTCTGAATTTTAACATTTCTCATTTCAAATTTTCACTGTACCCTCTACACTCACCTTACCCTTTTCAGCCATTGTTATCATCTTCATCTAACAAGTTGGCCGTGAGATTTGACAACAGCTTGTGATTTTGCCTGCATTGGATTGGCATTTTTTATACACATGTACAGGGGTACAATAAAGAATGTTCTTCGAAGTTTGTCTTGTATGTCATGACAATGAAAAGTTGCCACGTTTCCGACAACCGTCTCTTTGGCTGGTCGGCATAAAACAATAATTAAAAAAAAAACATGTAATATACCATCACAATTGAACAATCCAACAAAATGCTTAGTGAACCTGTATGCCTTGACTGTTCATTTTCACAGTTTTTTTTTAGCTGACAAATAGAATAAAGACACAATAATCTTACATGGCAAAGAGGTGTTTTTGTCCAACGAACCTGGGGACGCACTTTCTTTGCCTGTATTATTAAAATTTTCAGCAGCGTTTTTTTTTTTTTCTTTTTTAATGGTTAAACGCAACGGCTCGCAAAAACAAAGCAATTCAGTAAAGCCCACGCGACAGCTTGTGATAAACTTCAAGAATACGCGTAAAAAAATCATGGGATCGATTTCGGCCAATCAGCGTTCATAGCTTCGAGGAGTTGCGAGAGCTGTAGTTGGCCAGACTGTTTTTAGGCGATGCTGGCCGTGAGTTGTGTTTGACGCCATCTAACGTTAGAACTGTAACAATGCAGGCCTCTGACCTATAATGCCCTTTTCGTGATGAACCTTTTTTTTATTTTTATTTTAATTTTTATTTTTATTTTAACTCCTCACTCAAACTTCACAGTCTGTTCCGAAATGCAATTTTAGCCCTTCTCCTTCAAGGCCTTCAGCGTAACAAGCATTCCTCCCGCATCACAGAGCTGGAATTCATCCAGGGAATCTTCTTCGACAAGAGAGGAAGAGTGACTTCCATAAGCCACATCTGCACACTCATCCTTTTCCTCATCTTCCTCAAAGTCGTCCGGATACTCCACTTGGTCCGCTGCATCCTGACAACACTGTGAAAACACTGTAAGAGAGAATGAAGAATAGTTTGCTACTATACCACCCAAACTCCCACCTCCAAAGATTACTTAGAGTGACTTTTTGACCAACACCACAGAGAAAACAATCAATAATTTTTAGAATTGAAAATCAAAGGGGGATATACAAGAGCATTTCAAATATTAGTGTTTGAATGACTCAAAGTTATGAAGTAGCTTATGTAAATTCTTGCGCTGTGACGCAGAATTGCATCAGCAAAGTATTTCTTCGAACAACGGCTGAAAAGAGGTTAGCTTTCTTGTTAGAGTGACATAGTTTCACAGGTTTTGAGGAACTGGTGGTTTCAAAGACATTTCCATTTCATTCATGACATATATATATATATATATATATATATAGCAGCAAGCAAGTGTACTTTTAGGTTGAGTTCAAGGTCAAAGATAAATTTCCCTTAAAAAGGGTACTTTTTTTCTGTTGAGACAGTTTTGAGTTCCCCCTCAAAACCTCTAAGAATCTTTCCCTTGTGTAACTCATTTTAAAGCTGTCAAAAGCCAAGACAACCATGATGACAAGGGAAAACCCTAATCGCAAACCACACCCAAATTTAGGAAACAGGTGTTTAGTGACAGTCGTTACCTGGGCCTTTAGCAACGTGATGTCATTTTCAGGTTACCCCAAGGGGCACTACAGGCAATATGGCCACCAAAAATACCACATTTTTCCCTAATGTGGAGGTACATAGAACATAATGTAAAGGCATTTTCAAATTGAGTTCCCGTTTAACTTTTAAGTACTGTACAACCAACCCAAGCAAAAACTGGTTGGAAAAAACATTTACAAGACATCTCTTCTGTCCATCTAAAAGATGTCAGAATCTGGTTGAAAAGAGAAATTTGAAAAGAGGTCATTGTCAGATGAAAATAAAAAGTCTTTAAAAGTGATCGTTTTATGGTCTAAATTTGGTTGAAAAGTGCAATGTCATCGCTGTCTTTTTCAAGTTTTTTGTGTTCATAATGCCTCATATTACATATACAGTAGCCCATGCTCACCTGTATGTCTTGGTTTGCAAAAAATTGGCAAGGAATTTATTGATCTGAAAGGACGTAAAGGACTATTTTGGACCAAATTTGGAGCACATTAGGCAGATTAAACATAACACATTTATGAATGACTATTTTTGTCCTACATCTGGACTACATTGGATGCTAAGAAACACAACACAGTTTTCAAAATCTATTTTTGGGCTAAAGTTGCACCCCATTGGATAGGTTAAACACAACCTTGTTATCAACAACTACAGTATTTTTGGACTACCACATTGGACAGACTATAACACATCTCAGTTTTTGATGACTTTTTCTGGACTAAGTCAAGTATAGGACAGACTTGATTTCTGGTGCTGGGTGGGAAAGCAAAGAAAAGTATTTTTCGAAGTGATATTTGGTGTCAAAACTCCCAGAACCTAATCTGTTTCCCTTCTAAGGTGTTTAATGTTCCATAATGAATTACCAAGAAGCTCAGCAGAATCCCTCCTTGTTGATAAGAACGGATGTTGACTTTGTTCCCCCAAAGAAGAAGAACTTATCACCTCGTCCTCGTCAAAGTCATCAGGGTAGACGCAGCCGCAGTTACTCTCTCCACAAGCACTTGCATCCTCGTTCATAAGGACCGGCTCTGTAGTGACCATTTCATTGCATTGAATGTGTGGTAAATGATCTTGCACAAAGGTGCTGCCAGCTATACAAGCTGCACTTGGTCTGTTTTGGGGTTCAATGTTGAGCATTCTCTGGATTAAAGAGGAGAGGTTTTCAGAGTAAAGTTCAGGCACTGGGTCGTACTCTCCCTTGGTGATCTTGTAAAACAGACTGAGGAGGTTGGAGGCTGCAAATGGGGGTCGAAGAGCACAAAGCTCATACAGCAGGCAGCCTAGAGCCCAGACGTCACACTCGGAACTATAAGGCACATCTTGGCAAAGTTCCGGGCTCAGGTAACAGGGAGTTCCCACACATGTGGAGGCCATGTCAGATGTGCTCGTCATCACTCTGGACACCCCAAAATCCCCCAGCTTCACCACGCCGTGTTTTGTTAGCAACACGTTTGAGGTTTTGATGTCCCTGTGAAGTATTTTCACATGGTGAATATAACTCACAGCCAGAGCTACCTGAGCAAACCATCCCATGACTGTAGCCTCCATGAAGAAGTCATTTGGTTTTCTCTCCTTGACTCTGTCATCTAAGGTCCCGCCATCACAATAGTCCATCACAATGTAAATAAAGCCATCAGCAGGACTTACGAAAGCCTCGCTGCAGTTCACTATGTGAGGCTGTCTCAGTTTCCTAATGATCTCCGCCTCTTGAAGAACAGCCCTCCGTGTATGTACGTTCTCCAGTTTGATCCTCTTCACAGCATGCAGCCTCTCTGACTCGACGTGTCTCATGAGGAAAACTTCTCCTGATGCTCCTCGGCCCAAAGACGTCACCTTCTCGTACTTGTCCATTGTCACAGACCCGTCGGGGCCGTAAAGCCACCTGCTCCATGCAAGACTGCTAGGAAGGTCTTTTGTTTTGCAGTTGCTATAGTGACCAGACGCTGTGAAAGTTGAGAAGAGGGTCCTTTTGTTCTGGTAATAAATGTTTATAGAGTGCTACCAAATAGAGGCTTCTCGAAAGGTGAATACGCTACAGCCAATTGGGTTCACTTATTAACTCAATACACTTATTATTAGATAACTATATGCTGCACCATAATTCATTATTTTTTAAAAATGTCAGAGTCTGGCACTTATGGTAAGGACATTTTTGTGTCACACCACTATTTTGTTTAGTTAATAGAAAAAAACTACGTGTATAAAAAAAAACAAGAAGAACTTGCTGGACCATTGAATGAATAACTTATAGCATTATGTTTTATCATACGTATGATATTGATACTCCTCAAATGGGACCATGTGGAACGATATGAAATAACTTTGAATGATGTGGTATGATGATAAAAATTTAAAGATATAGACAAAAAGTGTAGAATTGTATTAATTGATATGGAATTATTTGAAAAGATGGGGAGTGACAGATACTGATGTAAAATTTTACTGGTAAAAATGCACAGTATGATTGTAAAAATGTGACATGATATGGAATTATGTGTATATATTGGCGAAAAGTAAGTATTATGTTTGTGGAAAAAGTATCATTTTTGATGTATTAGAACATTGAAAATCCTTCCTAAGGTTAACGGAGTGAGCTGACATTTATTATTTCAAATGAGAACGTTGTCTAATCCGTCATTGGCATTGAAAGAGAAATGTTAGTGTAAAAAAATTGGCTTAAAACCACAATAGCCAATGCGGTATGGCTTTTCGGAATATGATGACATTGGAATCAGAATCAGTCAATAAATGTGAATGTTGCATTAAAAATAAATTGTGTGTAGTTTATAGATCCGATAGCGAGGATTAAAAAGCGTCATAAAATAAATCATACAAATATTGAGGAATCGTTTGTGTCGTATGTCAACAACACGTTGTACACTAGATGGCAAACAAACGCGAACAGGCTTCATGATAGCAAAGTGTCATCGTAGAAGAAGACAGACGCCTACTGCGCATGCACAACATAACAAACATGAGCCTTAGCTAAAACTTGCAGTTTACATTTTCCTCCCATTTGTTTTTTTTCGTAGACACTCATTTAAAATGCCACCAAAGGGTAAAGGCGGCAAGGGTGCTAAAGGTTCGTGCTCTTATAGTAGTATTTTTTGCTAAAAATATGTTAGTTTGTCTCAAACTCGTATTATGACCGTATCTTGCTGCTGCAACTTTTATTTCATGCATCTACTATGTTATGTACAGCACACGGGCTGCTTGACAACTGTTACTATAATTTATATTTTTTATTATCCTTATTTCCGCTCAGGGGGTGCATCGGGAAGTGCGGAAGCTGACAAGAAGGAGAAGGCCCCAAAAGGAGGCACTGCTGTTAAGGTTTGATATTTCTTTTTGTTATTTCTTTCCTCTGGCTATCTGCACCGTTAGCCTAATCCAATTTACTTATGTATGCATTTTCCTCAGGTTCGCCACATCCTCTGTGAAAAACATGGCAAATGCATGGAGGCAATGGAGAAACTCAAAGCGGGTGTTCGTTTCAGCGAAGTTGCATCACAATATAGTGAAGACAAAGCGAGACAAGGAGTAAGAACATCATATGTTCAAGTCCTCCCTCAGCATTAATTGCTATACAGCATTTGATTTCTGTTCATGCAATAAGTATGCTTTGTTACACTCTAATCAATGTGCAGACGTTTTGGAAAGGAAAGAGAACTGAAAATTGAATTCATGCTGAAAATATATTGGCTAATGTCAAATGTTTTGGACAGGGTGATCTGGGCTGGATGACACGAGGATCCATGGTTGGACCTTTCCAAGAGGCTGCTTTCAACTTGGCCATCTCTTCCATGGATAAACCTGTTTACACAGACCCTCCTATCAAGACCAAATTTGGTTACCACATCATAATGGTGGAGGGGAAAAAGTAATGAGACACATCAATAAACTGGGACATTTATTTTTACATTGTGCTTTATTGTGAACTTTAAGTACTCCTCTGATGCAGCGCTTCAAGGAAAAAAAGAAAGAAAAAGAAATTATTGCTTACTGCCGCTTTTTCTTTTACACTATCATATTATTCGGTTAACCATTTACATACACATGACTCCAAAGTAGTGAGTGAATAGTAGAGCCCATTAATCATATGCTTTTGCAGAATATGCATCCATCCATTTTCTAGAGCCGCTTTATCCTCACAAGGGTCGCAAGATTGCTGGTACCTATCCCAGCTGGCTGCGGGCAGTAGGCGGGGGACACCCTGAATTGGTTGCCAGCATATTGCATGGCACAAAGTATTCACTCACCCAGTCATACCTAGAGGCAATTTAGTATGTCCAATACACCTGCAATGCTAGTTTTTGGAGTGGCGAAGAAAGCCACGTGGGCTCGGGGAGAACATGCGAGGCTGGAGCCTGCTGGATTTGAACTCTGGTCCCTTATCTGTGAGGTGTACGTTCTAACCTCTGTGCCACTGAGCTGCCCCTTTTACAGAATGTGAATAAATGAATAAAGGTTGTGCACAATAAGAAATTGAGTAGGTGTGTTAACTAATATTAGATGGAATGAAAAGTGCAAAATAAAAGGATGGGGGTGTCCATGAATCATGGAGCAAGCTGTGCTTTGTATGGGCAAGATCTAGAAATGCTGACGTGTGAAGCCTCACTGGCTGGCTGGATCACGTGACTGCTTCAGGAAGCGGTCTGATGATTGGCGCGCATCGCAAATATAAAACGGCTGCAGAACGCAATGGCGATTGCCTATGTCATCTTTTGTGCATTTCGGGCTGTAGTTGCACCTTTGTGTGCACTGCAATCGTTTTTCAGGCATCGTCTAGTGTTACAATGCAACCCACGCGAAAAGGAAGAATTTTGTCTTGGTTGCTTCTAATAAGGTAATGTTAAAAAATTGGAAAAGTTCTGAATGACAATGAGTAACACATTATCTAAAAAGCACTTGTTGTATTCTGTTTGTATATAGTAATATAAGCATATTCATATCATTTTCTTCAACAAATAGCCACAAAATTCTAAACACATTTGGTTAATTTATTGTGAATTATACAATTATTTATAAATTAAATAAATGTAGATTCCTTTAGTAATTGGCTTGTTAGTGGTAATAATGGGTACTCGGGAAAATGGGTACATTTTACGATGGACAAAAGATTATTACAAGCTGCCTACAGCGGTTTAAGAATGTTGATGGATCTGACAGACATTTAGGCATCCAGGCCGCTAGATGTCAGCAGCGCACTTTTCAAGCTTTGCGAATTCTTGCTTTGACGTTGCTGAGCCTTGCTAGGTGATTGGCGAGCTAAGATGGCGGCGCCAGAGGAGCCAGAATTATCGCAGGCGCAGACAGAAAAACTCCTCCAATTCCAGGTGAACCACGACTAATATACGATCCTATGCCAGTTACTTTCCGGCATCAATCAATAGGGCGTCCTCGGCGAGCGCAAGCCGCCACCGTTTGGTTGGACTGCCACTGTTAGAAGCTTTTTTTCCCCCACACAGTCAACTTCGATACTGGTCAACTTCAGAGCTAACGTTAGAACCATAGCTAGCGCTAGCTTGCATATCTTACAAGTAAGCGGACTTTAAAGGGGATTGGATCGATTCGCATAGCAGACGATCGGTTGTGTCTTCACCAGACCCGCCGACACAATGCTCTAGTGTTAAATCAAACATTATTTTGAGGTTGTTGATTTACATCTAAGGTGTCACTATCGCCGACTCCTTGTTTCGATTTTGATCAGTTGATCACTTCTGTCGGGACCGAGCTGTCAATAAAGTTTCGACATTTGTCTTTGATGTCATTGTTCATCCATTTTAGTGTTATTATCTTATTGTAATGCCAATGTTCCCTTGCAGTCGTTTAATCGAGCAAGGTACTGCATTTTCCTTCATATACAGTTAGAAGCTAATACATGTGTTCCCCTCTCGCGCTATGAACTTTAGTTTTATGTTATTTTTTAATTTTTGCTATTTTGTTTGGATACGTCATACATTATTCTGTTTCTGACAGGACCTGACTGGCTTGGAATCAATCGATCAGTGTCGACGCACATTAGAGCACCATAACTGGAATATTGAGGTACATTTGTCAAAGCATGTCACAACATCAAACATTTAGCTATTATAAATAATTTAATCTTGTTTGTGTAACATGTTATTGGTGTAGTCTAGCTTGGTGTAGAGATGTGCAGCATTATGCTGAGAACTACTTTGTAGGTTACCAAAACGGTACAAATAACCTTTTGACTAGCAATCATCAAAATATGTCATCCTGGGACCTGCATCATCTTCTTAAAGATCTTCTTCAGCTATTATTTTGAAAGCCATTTCAAATGCTTGTGACAGTCCTACAAATACCATGCACACATCTTGAAAGTAGGCATGGGCTGATAGCAGACCCTGACAATATGACAATTTAAATGATAATTTAAAAGCAAAAATATCTTGGCGTATCATGGGATTAAGATTAATGCTCTATTTTTTTTCACTGAACACAATCTATTTTTAAACCAAAACTTGAATATTTGATACATTAAGAGATGTGTATTATTTTAAATACAAATAAATAAATGATTAAGTACATTCACATCCTTCTTGTTTTTTATTTGTTCCTTACAAGTCACAATGTCCCGGGCCACCCACGGGGTCAGTTTCTAATGATATAGCCAGGTAATTACTTTCAAAGAGGCGGATTGTTAACTCTGCTAGCAGCAAATCGTATTCTGCTCCATTTTAAATGCTCCCTTTGTTAGATTAAGCAAAAAGGGAAAGCACTCATTACCAGCTATAGACAGTGTTAGCGGTTATAGAAAACTTCTTTTCAACGCCACTGTAAAGCGTCAACCTGGTTATCTGCCCACGCCTAACCACTTTTGCTATGACTGCTATGACACCTGGTGAGTGTGGCTTTCAGGCTGCAGTACAAGACAGGCTCAACGAGGAGGAAGGAGTGCCCAGTGTGTTCAACCCTCCGCCGTCTAGACCGTTACAGGTCAACACAACAGACCACAGAGTATATAGTTATATTGTCTCCAGGCCACAACCCAAGGTAGGCCTGCCGATTTTTAAAGCTAAACTTTTACTCTTTGGCCAATCATTCATTCAACTGTTTTTGTATTTCAGGGCTTGCTAGGATGGAGTTATTACTTGATAATGCTACCTTTCAGATTTACATATTACACACTTCTGGACATATTCAGGTAAGAAGAATGACAAATGAGCTTGTGGATGGATCACATCACGGACGACGGGGGCAATGTTTATCTTCCAGGTTTGCCCTGCGGTTTGTGAGGCCGGACCCCCGCGGTCGTGTTACAGATCCCGTTGGGGATGTTGTTTCATTTATACGTAGTTTTGAGGAAAAGTACGGGCGCTCGCATCCTGTTTTTTACCAGGGATCATACAGCCAGGTGAGTTCACACATTTCCAATATTAATTGATCACCTCTCACACAGAATATGCATAATAAACAAAGAATCATCAACTCGTTCGGTAGAATTTTGTGACTTTGTGCTAGTGAATGCTACAAATCTTGACATCCTAGATGTTGGATCATTATTGAGCCAAAATCTTTTCCGGCAGAGAATCTAATCACTATTTACAGTAAATCCCCTTCCACATGTTGACAGGCATTAAATGATGCCAAACGGGAGCTCCGTTACCTGTTAGTGTACCTTCATGGAGACGATCATCAAGACACTGATGAATTTTGTCGGTATGTGTCTTCATTTCTCGATGATGTTGACGCTTGTGTTAGTCATGTACTTGTTAGCCGTCTGCTGTTTACCGATGTTCTAAAAGTATATCAACCTTTTTTCGTTTTTAATTTTTTTTATTTTATTCCCCTGTGCCACTCTAGCTCCACTTTATGTACAGAAGAGGTAGTAACCTTCGTCAACACCCGGATGCTGTTCTGGGCATGCTCAACGAGCAAGCCTGAGGGCTACAGAGGTAAACCGATTGGTTCTTTTTGGTGTATAAAAGTTGGAAAATTTGTTGCTGAGCCATGTCTTAAAAATTGCATGGAACACCTCTAAAATGGGATTAGGATTATTATTTGTATTTACTATTATAACATCATTATCAACTAGTAAATACCTTTGTCCCACCCATTTAGTCTCCCAAGCGTTGCGGGAGAACACTTACCCATTCCTGGCCATGATCATGCTGAAGGACCGCAAGATGACAGTCGTCGGCCGCCTTGAGGGTCTCATCCGGCCCGAGGATTTTGTCAGTCAGCTCAACTTCATTATGGAGGCCAACCAAACATACCTGATGTCTGAGCGCCTTGAACGGTAAAAAATAAGTTAAAAAAAAAAAAAAAAATATATATATATATATATATATATATATATATATATATATATATATATATATATATATATAGTACCTGCCTAACTGCAATTACTTTCTGTAGGTTTAAAAAGTCGGATTAGAGAGAATGAACGTTGTGGCGAAATAGTTGTTTTACATTAGTCTCTAAATAGTGTGCCTCCCTCTAGTGGTGGACAGTATAATTGCATCCAAAATAGAATGTCAAAATCTAGCTCACAGTGTTAAGTTTGATGTTTTCAGGGAAGAGAGGAGTCAGACCCAAGTGCTAAGACAACAGCAAGACGAGGCGTACCAGGCGTCCCTCCGTGCCGACCAGGAGAAGGACAGAAAAAAGCGAGAGGTTGAAGAGCTGCGGAGGCAAGAGGAGGAGAAGGTCCGGCTGTACGCTCTCGCCGAGGAGAGGAGACGACGAGTGAGTCTCGCTGCGTATCACGACTCTAGCCTATTTTTGAAAGGAACAATCCGGGGGTCATACTACAACTGTATTTTGCCAGACACTGGAAGAGGAAAAAGAGAGGAAGTCGGAATGTCTTCCCCCAGAGCCGCTTGTAGACGATCCCGAAAGTGTCAAAATAATGTTCAAGCTGCCCAATGACACACGAGTGGAAAGACGATTTCTCTTCCGGCAGTCGCTTACAGTGAGTTCACACTCAGGGACATGTCCTCATGTGCATGCCAAAGCTTATTGCTTTGTAGTCAAATAAATAACACTTTATTTTCCCCTGGGAGGGGAAAAACAAAACAAACAACAACAACAAAACTCTGAAAGCTTTTGTACCCACCTACTCATTTATTTTCACCTAACAGGGATGTTAACATCATTTAAAGCTGCAAAATTGAACAATTTTTGTGTCACTTCTGACGGCACAAATCGCGTCCTTCAATTTTTCTTTTTGTCCCCGTCAGGTCATCTATGACTTCCTGTTCTCATTGAAAGAAAGCCCAGAGAAGTTTCAGATTGTCACCAATTTCCCTCGTCGAGTGCTGCCCTGCCTTCCAACCGAGGAGCAGCCCAACCCCCCCACGCTGAAAGAGGCGGGACTCAGCCGTTCCGAGGTCCTTTTTGTTCAGGACCTTACGGACGATTAAAAACAAACAAACAGAAAGACCTCATGCCGCTTATGTGTGGGAACACCTCCATTGCCCATCCGTAACCAACCATTTTTTTCTTTTTTTTTGTTGAATGGCCTCTATGGGATCATTGAGTTAAAAATCTGGAATAATGTAAAAAATCCTCTTGGGCAGCCATTGTTCACCTGTGTTTACAGGGTTCCCAATAGCCTGGAAAGTCTTGAATTTTATTAAATAAATATTTCTTGAAGTTCTTCCTTGAGCCCTTTCCATCCATAGAGCTTATCTTGACCCCACAGTTTGAGTAGTCAGCGCAGAAGCCGTTGATTCCCCTACTTTAGAAAGTATTCCCAACAAGTAGCTGAGCTTTTTGCTAAACCAGATGCATGACCAAAATGATCCTAGAGTATCTACTGATCCACTTGGAAACAAGGACTTTTGCCTTGGCAATTAGTATTGTAAAAAAAAAAAGTTTGGTAGATTGGACACTCGTTTGAAATGCCTTTAAGCATCCTTTTTTTTTTTTTACCTCTGTAATGACTCAAGCTAGAGTCGGAATTAGGCAAAGGAAATATGGGAACCCTGTTTTAAACGAGTGACATGTACATAAGTGTTCATAAAAATGGAATTCCTCCATTACTCGTCTGTGTCATATAATGACCAGATACATGTTGATTGTGCAAAGCAGACTGAAGTTACCCACGTTTCACAAAAGGGGCCACAGCTTTTTTCCATGTGGCATGCTCTGCTAGTCTGCCATCGCTCCCCAACATTTTACTTGTAACATCCCGATGTGTTCTTGTAAAGATGTCATTTCCATCCCTAACTATAAATTAAAAAGAAAAAAAATTAAATGTGGGTTTATTGAACGCTTGTGGTTGCATCAGTGCGAAATGAGGCAAGTGTCATATTGGTATACGTAATACATTTATTAGTGAACAACCCTCTCCAATCAGCCACAACAATTGAAAAAAATATGATTGCACTACTTGGTAAAGCATAACTAGCAACTTTCATTTAAAAAAAGTACAAATCTTAAAAAGTTCAAACAGTATACAGATGCATATAATACACCGACTAGTTCATGTTAAATGCTACAAACAATGATTCCGATGGAATGAAAAATTAAAACAACCATTTCCTCTATGCAATATATATATATGTGTAAATATATATATTAGTTTCCGTCCTCCCACCCCCCGCAATACAAACATGGAAAAATGAGGTAACTGTAAATGTGCAAGTACCAAAGCAAAATATATCTGCCTAACACACAGCACGTGCCCCTGGCTCTGTTGGTGGGCGGGCTGAGGACCCCTTTGACGACCAGGGAGGGGTAAGAACAGTAAACCGCCATCCCGCCACAGCAGAAAAAAATTGGTAAACCATAAATGGCATCTACAAAGCAATCACAAATCCAAACAATTTTTAGCTGCTTATTGGAACACTTTTTTTTTTCCTTTGTTTTTTTTTTTTTTTTTTTGCACCAGACAAGCTGTGAGATTATTGAAGTTAACAGAAAGACTACAAGACTCTATTCTGTGTTGTCTTTATCATAAACTGCTTCAGTGGGAGGTTCAATATTTTTTCATAATTAGTGGGGTAGCTGAATCATGTCAATTTTAACAAATACTCCCAAAATAAGCTCTAATATCAACATGAAATACATGTGAACAATACATTTTAAGATATTGATACACTGAGAGCAAGTGCCTGAGAGGCAGGTACAGTACTACACTGGAATATGTATGACAACACTTAAGAATTTTTTTTTAAACCCTTAAAACTATAATTATGATTTCCACTGGGATATTAGTATAACATGCTTCAAGAATACATGAGATCAATGACAAACTATTGCATTCACGCGAGTGAGTTTTTGTAGCTAAAAGCGGAACATCTAGCACCTTGTCACTATGGCTTTTTCATCAAACTACAGTAGTCTCAGAGCAGGTTGTTTTCAGTCATTAGGGCAAGAACAGTAACACAACGCATGTTAACAATTGATGGACCTTTTTTTTTTCCCAACAAAATGAAGTTAGCGCAATAAAATCTTGTAGTCATTCGGTTCTATTAGAAATATGTGCAGTACGATGCATGGCAGTTATCAGCTGAGCGGTACGATCCGAACCTCCAGAAGCCAACTTGGATGACAAGCATGCATATTGTGCACCGTTAAATAGGTCCCCAGCAGATCGGAAGCGATCCTTCGCGCGCTTGCTCGTCTTTGTCTTATTTTTCTTTTTTTTTTCTAGTTGTAAGCATGCAAACACCTTCTGGAGTGATTAGGTAGGAGTGTGCGCACATTGAGAAGTTGGACCACAGCAAAATAGTCAAACTGGTGTGTAAAAGGACATTTGTAAGTTGCCTCGCTATATTTTATTATTTTTTTAAACATGCCTCATCTTTAAATGGTGTACTATTTCAGACAGAGGATATCATAACCTGCTTACACTAAATCATTTGCGGTCAGAGGAAATCGACCTATAAACGACGGAAGCGTGGGACTAATTTGGAATAAGCGATTTTGACTGGTAAATATTTTCAAATGTACTTTTTAACAAAATGTATTTTCCCCCAAAATAATGAACATTTCACGCCCTTTATACCAATACGCTTGAAAGTTAAGGGAGTAAACATTGTTCATTTGTGATTTTTACCATCTAGTCTGCTATGTAAGAGTTGTGCGTGAACATTTTCCCCCCATAGTACCAGGGGATATTGACTGGAGAATGTGCATACCCCCTGGCATTATGGGAAAAAAATGTTGCACGGAATTAATACATCACAGACAAAATAAAAGCAAAAAAATCACAAAGTTACCGAATTCATTTTTGGACGTATGGTATAATGTAGCACATTTACGCAAGTCGCTACCTCGTGGTATTATGGAAAATTATTTTATATTTCAGCATTTAGCCAACAGGTTCAAAAGTTTTTGCATATACGTTCAAATGTACTTGCAAATACATGTGTACATATTTGCAAATAATTTCCAACGAGTTTGCAAGTAAAAAAAAAAAAAAAAAAAGGTCTCCACCACATTGGCAGTTCCACGCTTCCGTACGAAACATAAATTCAGATAGTTCCTTTTCATGGCATCCTTCCTATTTGACACAGACTCGTCCTGTCCCGTATCCTCATATACCGAGTGGCCCTGAGTTTTTTTTTTTTTTTTAAACATACAATATAGCCTGCGAATAGATATGTATGTACACGTAGATTAATTCTCAAAGCTGTGGGTAGAACTCATTAAATGGCTTTTTTTTTTTCTTTTTAAGATGGCACACACGTTAAAGACTCACATTCACTTAAGACACTGAAGTAAAGAAAAAGGCAAGATCCCTTTTACACGTAAAAGCAACGCTTACGACCGCCTGTTAGTGCTTACTAGTTTTTTCCATAAGTCTCAAAACAAGCAAGAAAGTAGAAGTCCAACAGTGTTTTCGCACTTCTGAACACCAGTGGCTTCTACGACATTCTTCTGTCTTCAAATCTAAAAGCATTCACGCGCAACTTATACATACAATTGTTCTAGTTTTTTTTCTTTTTTCCATTTTCTCTTCAAACCCCACCATTAAAACTCATTCACTGCCATTGACGGCTATGGATGTCACGGATCCATTTGAAAGAGTTAAGCTGATGACCACGTTACCGGAAGATAAACACAAAACATTGTTAGTGCTCCCCAACGCGTTCCTTCAACTCGTTTTCTCAAAAAAGATTACAAAGCAATAAATAAAACCTTTTTAGAAACGGTGAAAATGACACAGTATTTGTCAGGATTAGTAATAGGTTTGTGCTTGTCAAGGTCATATAAGAAGGCAGGTCTAACATCTGGAAAAGTAGGCGATATCTATATATTGGATTTGGCTCACAAACAAACAAACAAACAAACATTGACGGCCACGTCTTCCTCAAACAGGAAGATTGAAAAGTCCATTCAAAAGTTGCCCCTTTGCAACGTATTGCTTTCGGACAACGGCGACTTGCATCCGTTTGAATGCTCGTCTTCTCACATAAGCAAGCCGTTCTTTTAGTATGCTTTTTTTTTTTTTCTTTGCGATCATTTTGGTGGTAATGCTTGGCTTAAATATTGCTAGTCGGAATCAACAGTTCATGCAAATCCCAGCATGCCGCCCTGTTTCCAGTGGTTACACAATACATTGGCTCTGTGAAAAGGATAAATGCACGCACGCGCGCAAAGGGTAGCCGTAGCACTTGTGCAGTTATGCTCGATGACCTTGAAATGATCCGGTCCGTGAATCCAAGACATCTTTTTTTTTTTTTCGTATACGTGTTCCAGAGAGGATCGTGTGGCAGATGCGCATCACTTGCAGTCTAAAAGCTCAGGCTGAACAAAAAAAAAAAAAAAAAAGGCCGTAACAATCAATCGAGTATTGCAGAACAGATATAAGACGAAGTCTTGTTTGGCCAATACTAACATGCATTTATGGTGCTTCGCCACGCATCCGGCAAGTCTTTAATCGCATCCGGCCTTCCGTCCTCCAACGATTCCGCGAAACTCAACTAAATGCAACCCTGTAAACAAAAGCAGCAAATAATGCGCATGGATGGGGAAACTCTTTGGAATCTGCGACAAGGAAGTGCGGTGGCCAGAGAAAGAACCAGCTGGTGATCCCGACGCTCCGCTTTCTGGCTGCAGCGTATTCTTTTGTTTTTTTCACAAGACTCGGGACTAATGAAGCACAGCAGAGGTACTGGGAGCTCCGAGAAGTATCCCGGATTGCTTATTATTTAGGAAGTGGGTTGTTAGCTGTGGTTAGTTAGTGGCAGGTGTCCACAACTTTAGGGCTAACTCTGGCGCGGGCGAGGATTTTTCCCGCCCCAGCTCTCACTCCGTCTCCCGGTGCACGTCCGACGCATCGGCTCGGCAGATGGGACAAGTGCGATTGGTCTGGAAATCGAGCGGATGGAGGTCACGCACGAATATGTCAGCGGCAAAAATTAATTGGCGCTTTCTTGATGACGTCATCTTACCTTCAACCATTTGTCCACACATTTGGCGTGGAACTCGTGGTTACAGGGTAATACCCGAAGTAGCTGCCGACACTCAAAGTCACTAAAGCACACAACACACCTGTGGATAAAAAAAAAAATAAAATACAAATTGTGTTGATAATTTAAAAAAGAAAAACAACATATGCTTACTAGGGGTGTCAGATGAACATATAATTGCAATCAGTTAATCAGAGTCTATTAAATGATGCAATTTATTGTTTAATATTTTATTGTTTAATAATTTATTGTTTAATACTTAATATGCATCAATCGGAGCAGCAAGCCCAATTTCTTTGTATACCAGTTAAAAACGACAATAAAGGCATTCTACTCTATTTTATTCTATTCTATTAATTTTAAGAAATAACTTGCTCACAAAAGAAGTAGCTCAAGTTTAGCCTACCACATAAATGCAAAGTACCTAGCCTGGACCTTAGCCACAGTTAATGAGCATAACAAAGACACTAATGTAGCCAAACAAACAAACAGTTTGAGCAAGTCTGCGGCGGACAGAATGGACAATAAATAAAGAATGCAGTCAGAACTTGGGACTAGTGTCAAATGCAGAGTAAATAAATGGTTACGTCTACCCCAGTAACACAATGTCTCTACATAAAAACAAAAATGCAAACACAAAAACAAAAGAAACTGGTTGACTTTTAGCTCAAATAATCACTGATCTTAATCTAAAGCTCCCAATTTTTAAAATTTCTTGACAGCACTAATGTAAGTATCTTACATGCTATACATGTAATCACTAAAATCATCCATTTTAATGACAACCCCCCCCCTCCAAAAATCAACGTGATGAAGCGGAACAATCTTTACACTATACACACTATATTGAAAAATATGACGGAGTGGAGGCTTACAGCGTTTGCTCAGACAGATGATTCTCTGAGCTGAACCTGTAGGATGGAAGTTGCTCAATGTCGGCCTTGGTGAGTCCACGTGGTTTAGCTTCACCCAGCCTCTCAGCCAGATTCAGTAAAGCCTGCAGAGAAAATACAAGTTTCTTGAAAGTGGACGCGTCACCTGGGCAGTTTCTGTTGTGATTATGATTAAAGTCATTTATGGTAGTAATTCTACTTTATGGAGATTCTAACCATGTTATACAGTTAATTTCTCACCCTAAACACCCAAAATGCGAGTACTCGTATCGGGCTGAAAAAAAAGTGGACATCTCTAATCTTAATATAAAAAGTGTGGCCAACTGGTAAACTAACCTCATAGTTTTCCATTTCCACATCATCCACATCAAGGTCGAGACTGATGGCTGGGCCTACTGTGGTTGGAGGCACAGGAAGCATTGAGCTGCACAAATGAAAGAAACACAGTCTTTGTTAAAGCACTGGTAGGGCAGTAAATTGTTATCTGTGTGTATTGGTAGCTGGACTTGATCCTGTTTATTGTAGAAATGAACATGGCCCACACTGTAGACTTACAGGAAGTAAGGAAGGAAGCCTGGGTAGTAGGACGGTGGCGGCGGGGGAGGAGGGAGAGGCTGCTGCAGCCGGTATCGCTGTCCACTTGTTCGCCGGGGCAGCATGTGGGGATATGGCTGGAAGGAGAGGGGAAAAAAAAAAATCATGTGCATTAAAACACATATAAACATGGCAGTCATTACAGCATATTGTAGAATTGGGAGTTGCATCTAGTCAATAACAAGAGCTTACAATTACAGTTACATATGGAAAGTGCTTCGATATAAACGTATGTTGCGAATTTGTGCAACAAACGACATGAATGACTGCCTACCACTCCAAAGGGAAGCTCCTGATGCAGAGGCTCTTGAGGAAGATACTGTATGGGCAGAGAAGGAGGCAGCGCTGGTGGGTGATGTGAGGGAGGGTAGGAGAAAGTTCCTAAAGGGTGCTGGTCCCCTCTTAGGTCAACTTCATTCTCTACCCTCTGTAGAGGCTGATGAGGAGGAATATAAGCAATTGAATGAGCAAACAGCGACTGCACAGTTGGTGTTGTCTGGTGTGGACTACTCACCATGCGTGGGTGCTGAGGCTGTAAAGGGACAAACTGGCTCAGAGGAGTAAGGTGCGGCGGCTGGTGGGGGGGTACGGATGGGCTTGGGTGCAATACAAAATGTTCGCTGGAGATCAAGGGCGGGAAGGCTTGGTAAGACACCGGCATGTGTTGCATGGTGCATGCCTGTATGAGCTGAGAGGAGACAAAAGCATAGGACGAGACC
This sequence comes from Hippichthys cyanospilos, assembly GCF_059441005.1. Taxonomy (NCBI): domain Eukaryota; kingdom Metazoa; phylum Chordata; class Actinopteri; order Syngnathiformes; family Syngnathidae; genus Hippichthys; species Hippichthys cyanospilos. Next base: position 11,016,432 of record NC_142381.1, on the reverse strand, counting down.
CGTGTTTATGCAACATTCTTCACATGTACTGCGTGTGACACATCCTCCACCTGATCAAAAGTTCAGTTTTCTAACAGGTCTCAGGTCGGGCCGGGCAATCGGAATATTTTAATTTTACTGGAACAAGAGATTCATCAATCAACTGATGACTAACCATTCTGAAAAGTGGGAATAATGGAGTACACTACTTGCTGCATTTAGTTCCATGTAGCTGGGTTGACATGAAGAACAACAAACGATGTGGTCATTTATGGGAAGTTGACCCACATCTACTCAATGCCAAAACTTATTTAGAGATTAGTCTGCTTCAAATGATACAAAAATCTACACGGTTGAATTCCTTGTAGATTCTCTGATAAAAAATATTAACATGTTTATGTGTTCGGGCGGGGTTTCTGCCGAGAGCGCAGAAGGGAATGACACTTTGGGGGTGTTTAGTGTGATGAATCAACATTGCAATATAGTTAAACTCTCCAAAATGTTTAACTGCCATGATGCAGCCCATTTAATGGTATCAATATTACAGTGTAGACACTATAGCCACGAGCCAGCACCGCCTCTTGATCTGACATTTGAGTAAGTAAATCATCAAGTCGGAAGATTTTAGTAACAGTGGGCTGCGTAGTTACTTTTTTTTGTTATGTAACACAAAGTGGTGGTGAAAAATGTTTCGGAAATACTGCCGCAAATGACAATAACCTCCGGATGTACACCTGAGTGTTCTTGTACGAAAAAATGTAGGATGAGGACCGCAACACAAATGTCCCTCTGATTCCGATTCACATCCACTGATTATTATACTTCCTGAACAATGGATAATTTTCACGTTTGTAACATCGCACAACTCAGGTGAAAAGCATGTGGTAAACACACAAAGCGACATACTACATCAAACCACAGCACCGACAGTGTTGCCAAAACACCAGGCGTGTTCAGGCAACCGACTCATTTTCACCGACACCAAATTCATGCCTCTAATTTTGCTATTTCACAAGACACATAGCAGTTTAGCAGGAACTCCCGCACAGAGAAAGAATACACGCTTGCTATCGCGTGTTACATGAACGCCACTGACATTGGGGCTTTCCCCTTTCAAACTCACAGGAGGAGGAAGGCAGCAGAGCAGAGACAGCTGTCCGCTGAACATTACCGAGCATGCTGGGAGCTGCTGAGTGTTGCACCCTGGTAAAGGCTGCCCAGTGTGGATGGGAAATCCATGTGTCGTCACCGTTGTAACAGTGTATGATATTGGAACAGATCCCTGCGGCATCTGAAATTTAAAATTAAAAAAAAAATCTCAATTTTCTTCAATCATTCTGGACAATTAAGATTTTAATCAATTTTAATGGAAGAAATAAACCCAAAAGACATTTATTAAAAGGTTTGATTTGTTAAATAAAAATCCAGTGATAAATTTACAGACAAAAATAATGAATACTTATTTAAAATAGTTAACTTTCATAGCTTGTTCATAACATGCATAAAGGGATAATCAAATTATGTTGCCATTTTTTAATCAGTAAAAAAAAGTATTTTTTTCTCTATTTTGATCATTGAATTATTTTTCATATGCATACGATTAACACCTTTAAAAACACATTTCTGCTTACTGTCGACTGAAAATTGCATTACCTGTGCTCAAGACACATCTGTTGGTCATGTGACATTCGTAAACTGAGCCGCCATTGATTGGTCCTTTTCTGAGGCTTCAGCACATGATGTCATTTTCAGTCAACAGCAAGTGAAAAAAGTTTTTTAAGTATTAATTGTACCTGAAATACAATTTAGTGATCACATTCACTCATTCAATCCCAAAGATGTCACTTTAGATTTTTAAGTCCAGACATGCAATCCTGGGTACTAAGTTATATTGATTCAAATATTTTCAAGATATAGGCTAAAGGAGAGTCTAACAATGGCTGGCTAGTTATTTATAGCAAAAATAATATTTTAATGTGAAATACTGCTAAATAAACGGACTATCCCTTTAAATACCACAATTTAGTTCGTACCTACTGTAAACATGTCTTGTAAACCTGCAATTCCACGGTTTTAGCTAATTTTCCAATCTTCAATTTTTAAAATGACAAATGACTTCAGAGCCTGAACTGACTTTGCTGTACACCTGTACAACAATAAAGGCATTCTATTCTTTTTTTATTCTTTTCTGCTTGAAGTAATTCAATTCATAACCCAGAGATGAATGGCAAGCTGCCCTAAATTCCGAGCCCTAACCTTATGCAGCCCAACTTCAAAATATAGAATGCACCTCAAATATATTTAAGAAAAATATAAACTTTTTTTTTGTGCTACCTGCTCATGTAAATCCAGCATGATGGGGTTCTGCTGGGGCAGGTGGGCCGCTGGGTGAAGCATGCGTGGCGCTGTGCTGGTGTGGCTGTATTGTCTGGATTCATCTAAAGTAACCTGTTGGTGATGTTGGGAGAAAAGCAGATGATGGAGATTTTCATCGTGGACCAGGGAGGTGTGCAGCACAGGCCGGTCTCGAAGACCCCACTGGCGTCTCACTGGTGGGCTGTAAAACCGGGGGAAAAAAAGAAACACACTTTACGTGAGCCCATTTTTAATCTACAATAGGGATGGGCACCAAACCATGGTACCAGCTGACTTTACCATATAGTATATTCAACTTTACCTTCTCCTGAGATGCACAGGGGCGTTACAAGGCTCTCCAAGGAACCTCCTCGGGTTCAAAGGGGCTGTTGGGGGCAGCCTATTTACTGCTACTTCCCATGGTCGCATTGGTGACGTCGTGCAGACGAGTCACTCTCTGGGAAAGGAAACTACACAGTGGAGGAGGCACTTTTACACTGCCTCCGATTGTCTTAACCCTGAGGGAAAACAGAAAAATAAAACTCATACAAATACTGCAAAAATAACCCAGGGTGTAGCACAACATTTTGGGGCAAGGGTTAGACATGATTTCTAATGATGATGGCCCGACTGATATTGATTTGATGTCTTTTAAGACCAATTCCAATTTTTGGCATGAATGATTACAGAATAATTGGCAGATTCCTTTTATAAATTACAAAATACCATTTGTTTCCTGCAAATGCATTTCAAACTGGCATCAATTATGTTTGAATTTACTCTATTCATGACCTGCATGGTACCTATTCGCTGTGCTGCGCTGGGGTAAACAGAATATATTGCCTAAAAAACGTTTTCAGAATGCATTGCGTGTTGCAATAAATGAAGTCATAAGGACATTCATTCTTAACAGGTATACAAATACGCCTGTTATGTTGCCTATGTGTTTTATTATTTTTATTTTGAATCAGTCATTTAACACATATATAGCAGGTATTTTATTATTTCTTAAAACAAACTTTAATTTCAGACTGTGAGTAAAGTCCACCAATTCATCTTCTAAAAAATATTATCCTTATCCTCACAAGGGTTGGAGGCTTGCTGGTGCCTATCCCAGCCGTCTTCAGGCAGTAGGAGGGGGTCACCCTGAACTGGTTGCCATCCAATTGCAGGGCACATAAAGGCGAACAATCATCCAGGCACCCAATCACACAAAATGACAATTTACTATGTCCAATACACCTGCCATGCGTGTTTTGGGAGTGTGGGAGGAGGCCGGCGTGAGCACCCACGCAGGCTTGGGGAGAACATGCAAATGTGCCTTGTGTTTTATTTGTTCTAATGCCCTGAATGATTGGGTTTTCGTGGCCCAGCAAGCAATTTTTATAAGGCCAAACTCAATAACAGGTGCACCAAGATAGGTTATGATCTGAGCAAATTAGCATGTGATGCTATAGTAAACAACAGGAAACATTATAGATCGCCCTCTTCAAATAGGTAAAAACGGGTGAATTTTGTGGCTTAATTCATATTCCACAAATGCAATATTTATCAGAATGTCTTGTATAACAGGAGCGTATCAAACACTTTTTATTTGAAAAAAAAAAAACGTCTCGACTTCTTTGAAACTGACACACGATTACAATACGCTGGTTTTCTTAATAAACTCAAAAGTCAATAACAAGACAAACAAGACTGAAAAAAATATAACAAACTACGCGAATTTAAATTCTACTGTATATGGATTTATCGGTGTGCGAAGTAATACGTGTTTTTAAACAACACCACGTTTGTCGTGGGGGTATAAATAGGGGTCGCTGTTACAAGCCTCAACAAAAACATGGAAGCCATGTGCTCACAAGACAAAGCAACAACAAAAGCTCATGCGGCGCTAGTCTCGCTTCCACTTCACCCAACTTTACTGTTAGAATGTTTTTTCAGAGTTTGGCACGAAGACACCAGCGGTCGTCTTGGAGACAAAACTGCAGCGGAAGCTAAGAGCTCCTTTCTGCCAGGGACAAGTCGACGTCCCCTGTTGAAGGAGAGATGAGCTAACTACGTTAGCTAGCTATGCTAACGCTTTGTCCAACGGGCTCGGGCAAGCAAGCGCGTAACCTCGGGGCATATGCGCTCAAACAGAAAATTAGATCTCAAAATAAAAGTTGCACGAGCGAGTTGCATGGACGGACGGAAGTCATAATTACGAGTCGGTGTAGCTTGAGCGCTTACTTTGGTGGCTAGTTCGTGTGCTCGGTGACAAGATGAGATGGCAGGTGTTCCAGCTTGCAAAATGCCATCCACGTATCCTTATGTAATTGCAGGCATCGAACGATATAGTGTTCTCGATACGATAGTTCCCGAACTTGAGTTGACAATCGTTTCTTCTGATGTAAATATAATCCCAAAAAGTGCCCAACGGTCCTGCTTGCTAGCACCAGACCGCTATCAGACGCTTTCCTTTTTGCTACGGAGGGGCGAACTTTTCTACAGCAACCGTAAAAAATCCAGCAGTTAGTTGTAACGTATTCCGAGTACAATTAACGATGCCAAAAAACACACGGGTCGTTCTTTAACAAACGAAGAAAGAAAATCCCGATTGCCGCGTGCACGTTCCCGACACTGCATTGTTATGAGGAGGCCACGCCTCCCGCTTTGTATTGACCAATCGGAGCGCGGCAAACGCAGACAGCAGACGTCCAGACAGTAATTGCTACCACGTAAAAACAAACGTTTGTTTTCTGACACGGAAACAAAGGACATTGCGATAAACAAGTGGCTCAACGACAAATGTGGCGTTTGCGTGTGCATATTTGTTCAAACAACGCGTGAATGAAAACTGAGCCTACGTTAAGTTAATATACAGTATTGCACTTTTGTTTAAAATTGTACTTCTGAGTACAGTTCCATTAACTACTGTACAGTTAACCGTTATCTGGCACACAACATGGTTTGTTAACAGGTTGAGGTCGTTGCAAAGGTGTCACAATAACACAATATCTTTATACAATAATACAGATTGTTTTGCAATTTCCGCGAGAATTTGTGTGGTTTTTTGTTGTTGTCCAAAATAGTCCAACCGACAATTCATGTTTGCGTGAGTCTTGTTGAGGCCACGATGTCCTATGAGGACAACTCGGCGAGTTATGTAATTTTGCATTTGCACGACCAAGCGAGCTAAACAGCTTCTATTTTCTCTGAGCAACGTTTCGGCTATGCATATTTCACACCGGTGAATGTAGCCCGGATGGTTTACAACAATGTTAACAATCATCGCTATGGGCCTTTTCAGTAGCGCTGCCAGGCCCAGTTTGTATGTTCGCAATTAATAAGTACAGCCTCTGCCAAGCGTTAGAGAATATGCCGCTGTTGGGTGTTATTAAACTTAAAGCTAAAGCTCAGCGATGACAGCCTGTTTTGCTCAATGTAAACATTACAACATCGCACTCAACAGCAAAACAAGGAGGGGCTGTGGAGGTTGAGCCCAATGAGCGCCATAATAACAAACACGTCTTAAATTCTAGCCTCAGACAACATATCTAGCAATCAACTTGAAATATATCGTTTGGATAAGCGTCATTACCTGATTGTTAATGTGCAAACATCCAATCGCTGCTATTTCCCTTGTTCACATCTCGTCATGCATCCTGTGGTCAGATGTTCCCGCTTGGAACATTCCGTGATTTTCACCACTGCTGTAAAATAAATCGCGCTAAATTACAAATCTTGTCAGGCATCTCGTAAGAGCTCGCCTTGACTGTGTGCATATAATGCGACTCGACGTCTTCGCAGAACGTCGCCTTCATTCTGCACACGCCATTTTCTGGTTTTGAAAGTCGTAGTCCAGCCCACAGGGTCTAGTTCCTTCTGCACTTCCTCCAACTGAACGTCTGCATGCCTTAAACTCAATAACGATACAGGATTATATTAGTCGACTCAACATAGACTTTCGAGTACATTTAAAAAATAAACACATGCATTTACCGGTAAAATCAAATATGTGGAAATGATTTCAGTTGACTCGCGTCTATTTGGAGTAGATTCCCTCAACTAGCAACTAATGACTAAAATCTATTACATTTGTCCGTTTTCCAATTGCTGAGCTCCTAGGACATTTATGAAAATTAGGAATAGTGTGTCGGCTTAATTTCAAATATACCCTTTGTTTTCACATCGATGTTATGTCTGGATGATAGAAGAGAAACAATACTCTTTATTGTTTTATGTTTTCCCTTGTCTTTGTTGTTAAATTAGTACAAAGGGCACACTGTATGCTATATACTGCGAATGTAATAATTTAACGAAGCATGAGCACATTCATTTGGATCCACTTATAAATACAATACAGTACATTAGGGCCGTAATTGCTATTGAGGCACAAAAGGGTTTTATTTGGGGACCTCCCCCTTTAAAGATGTAAAGATCAAAGTATTGGTAATCAATATCAAACATAGCATTATCTGGATCACATTGATACAAAGAACCTAGTATTGATCATTTACATTCATTATTTTATATTAGTTTCTCATGGGTTCCTCACCCATACAATTGGCCTGCCATCTATTGCAACAATCATTTGTATTTTCAATGTTGTTTGATAATATTTTTGGAGCCCAGTTTGAGTTTGTTGTATTTTTTATTTCTGATTTGGGTTTACCGAGTACTGTAGTCATATGCTTTGTTTTTTTATTTTTTTTTATTTGTATTGAATTCATGCTAATTGTAGAGAATAAATGTAATGGCAAGCTTGAGAACTCAACACAAAAGTTTAAATTGAAAAAAAACAAAAACAAAAAACAATGCTTCAAAATAGGCCAAACTATTTAAAATACCATAATATTTTGCCTGCAATTGGCTGGCAACTAGTTCAGGGTGCCACTTGCCTACTGCTCCAAGACAGCTGGAATAGGCACGTGCATGCCGGCAACCCTCGTGAGGAAAAGTAGCTATAGAAGACGGAGGAATGGATGAAAGAATCATATTTGGGAACCTAAAAGTATTTTGTATCGGTATCTGCGATAAGGACACTAATAGTTATTTGGTATCAATCCATACCAAAATCTCATTTATCGCACAGCTCTGACCTCCATCAGAAATTTATGTACACTTACAAGAGAAATTAACATTTTAACATTGCCTTATTTTAACATTCTTTTTGACTTTAAATTTTGAGTCAACATCATTCGTTTGAATACAGTACCGTACTGTATAGGGATAATGAAGCTGGCTTTTAGCGTCCCCTAGTGTCTGATCAGGTACTAATGGAGAAAGTGATGCTTTGGATTCACTTGTTGAACGTAGATATAGCATGGGCATTGAAAAAATCCTAAATTCATTAAATAAAGTTGAGTAGATCAAAAAGACAATCAAACCCTAAAATACGAGGTAAAAATGGCTAAAGAGAAATATCGATGCGTCAAGTAAAGTTGGACACCTAATTTAGCGTCATACAATTGGGTATATTGGCGGATTGCAATTCTCATTTCATTGTACGTGTATTCTCATGTTTGTGTTTGCTTCAGTGCTGCTGTCGTAATTTCATATCAGTGATAAGGTTAGTAGCATGACAGGGAAAGATTTGAGTTTCTCTTTATAGCAAGAGCTACGGCAGTCTTTTATAACTGCCACACCCTTTTAATTTGTATTTGTATTGCACAGGTGTGCCTGTGATGTGTTCAGGACTGAAAGTCGTAAACCAAAGTCTATTGGATAAGATTAAGAGGAAAATACGAAAATGAAGGCCCGTCATCCATAATTCTTGTCTTGTTTCTGTCAACGTAGAAGACAGTGTTTTAATTTGCAAATAACCTTGATAAATGTTTAGTTTGTCATTTTATATTGACCATCATCTGAGGTAACTAAGACATTTTGATATTAATAAAGACGGGTCTAAGCAGAAATGACGAATTAAGACCCATAAACCTCCTACTACCCTCTGTTATTATGTAATCCGTTTAAATTAAGATAAAACTTCTAACATATAATATGACATGTGGTATTTAGGCTCGTCATCATAGAATACTGTAATTTCTTAGAATTTATTATTCAATCGCTTAATTAAGTATTCAGATACAATTTGCTATTAAATTGTATTGGAAAACTATTTATTCCCGAATTACTGTTTATTAACCAATTACTGTTCAACAACAATTAAGCAATGCCACATGAGAGATAAATGTTGTACTTACCAAACCTTCTGAAACCAATTATTGGCAACGTCATAGGTGACACATTTTCACAAAATCACCCTTATGTGTAAATAAAATAAATTTATCGTAAACATGACATGAACCGGCAATTGTGGCAAAACAATACACTGTCATAAAGAGGTGAAGTATTGTTTTGAAACAAAATGGTGGCCTGTGAATGAAGCCAGTGTGTTGCAGTGCAAAGACTGTGTGAAGCTCTTTATTTGGGAGAGCTTTATCAGGAAGAGCTCATTAGGGAGGTCCTCTGACAAGTGATTCACCAGAATGCTTGAATGATGATACATATTGTAATGAGCCCAGTTCCCATTGGGTTTGACCAGTACAGCCCTTTTGTTGGGGGGGGTTCTACATTGGTTGTTGGAGACCCGGTATGGAACCCTGCCATGCAATCCCGCTGACAGGGCCAGTCTCTCACGATTCCCCTCCCACATACGTGTTAGAGAAAACAACCGTGGAAAACCTAATCAGCTGTCTAGTTTTATGTTCCGCGAGATGCTTTTGAGCGTTTTCATTGCCTCCGCACCCATGGAGGAGGACTGCCAAAACGTCATTGGCTCTTGCTGGTGTTAATCATTTATATTTATCGAGAGTGTTATCACCAGAAGGAACAAGAGCCAAAGGTCTGCTCATAATATTGGAGGAAGATCGCCTTCTGCGTGTCGCCAGGTAAGTCTGATTACACCAACTTACAATTAAATATGATTTAATGCTTAATGTTCTAGTATCTATGTACTTACATTTGATATGGTCAAAAATATTCTTTAACACAGATGATCAAATCTTCTTCACCATCAAAAATTAGTTTTCACTTATTGTATATGGTGATATAGTATAATATGCCCAACTTATTGAAAGATGAATTTAAATGATTTTACCCATGAAAGTCAAAAAATACTTTTGTAGCAAACGTTTTGAAATTTTAAGAACAGATTTAAGTTTAGCAGTCAACATGGACTATGCTAGTCTCAGGTATTCTATTGCACCAAGCCGACATGGACGCCATAGCCTTAACAAATTGATTTAATTTGCATTGCAACATGCTTTTTTTTCTCCATTATAAAATCCTATAAGTGACATAGGGCACTTTTTCTTGAAAATAAGGTTGTTTTTAAAAAAAAATCTTCAATATTATTATGTATGTATGTATAAACAGAAAACAATTCACGCTCACATTCACACCGTCGCTGAGCACATGCTGCTTGTGCTTGCACTGAGGTCAGCTGACTGCTCTTACAGCTTTAGTGACATTTTTTTATATAGACTTATATAATTATACAATGCAGTACAGCAATGGTTCTTAAATTGCAGGTACATGTACCTCTAGGGCTATGTGAAGGTCGGTCAATCGGAATTCCCTCCTCGTGAGTGAACGCCGGGCAAGTGTTGATCCTTGACTGTCTAGTTTAGCTTATTTTCTTTTTTGTCTCCTCAGAAAAAAATATTTCATTCATTTGATTGTTTCTGTAGCTTTTGCCATGACTTATGTAATTGCGTGTAGATGTTCAAATCAGCCCTCATCCTTGCAACAAATAAGGGAAAAGAGGATGTGACATGTGCCGTACAGCAGTCAACATATTTGTAGTATTTTGTGTGGCGGGGTTCCTGCCACCTTCCTTGAAATTTCTTAGTTCCAGTAAAATCGAAACAGACCCCATAAATCCATGACAAAATTAAAATTCAACTCGTAAATCCTTGTTTCATCCAAAGAGAAAACGTTCATTAGTGTAGATACAATGTATTAATTTCCGTGAAAGGAACTGCACATTTTTCTTTTCAAATTAATTGCAAATTTATTGGAACATGAAGCATTCGTTAAATTCCGTTATTGTGAACCCTTTGTAAAACAGGCCTTTTTTGTCTAGCTTTATACAAATGCACATTGTTGTTAGTGATGCATGTTTTGGGCAGACAAGCCAGAAATAAAATGGCAGACGTCATACCATCTTTCTTTTATAAGGTTTTTAAAAGTCTAATACCTGTCCTCTGATTGATGTACTGTATCAGTCGTTATAAAGGAGAATGTATATCTTATTTGTTTGTTTGCAGCCATGGAGTGGATCCTTGGAGGAGTCATGCTTTTTTGTTTCAGCAGCCTGATCAATGGTGTGTATTGGTGCATTAATTTAAGACTGTACAGTATTGTTTACGTCACTAAAAATTCTGTTTTTTTTTGCTTTTTTTGTTTTTTTTTAGCAAATAGCCAGCCTACAATTCACACTTCATTCGTTAGAGTGTGTGAAGATACTCCCACTGGTAAGTTTTCCTACAGTTAGTTAGTTAGGACACTTTTGCCACACTGTTGCTCTAATAACCACAACATCTCCACAGATGCCCTTGCCTTCAAAATAAATGCAACAGATAATGATAATGACCCTCTGACATATTCACTCTATGGGGAAAATATTATGTACTTCAGTGTGGATAGTAAAACCGGAGATGTGACTGTTTCCAGGAAACTTGACAGAGAGGTACACATTTTATTTTATTTATTTTTTTTACATGATCATAGTTAGAATTCAATGGAATCAGTTTTACAAATTTAATTCATTTTCTTTATTTCTTTTTACAGACTGCTGATTCGTTGACATTGGGGATTTCTGTTTCAGATGGTGCCAAATTTGTGAGTTAATCTGAACAATTTTTTTTTTTTTAAATCAGTCCGACATCACAATGACTTGTATTGGCCACTGTTTCAGGACCAGAAAGACATAGACATACTTTTAATGGAAGCCAATGACAATAGACCCATATTTCAAGGGTCCAATTTTGATTTCCCAGTGAAAGAGGTAAGTCAGACATGCTTTGACTGAATTTATATAGAACAACACAATATAAATTTTTCCCTTCTATCTTCTCTCATAGAATACTAAAACAGGTACGACTCTGTTTAAAGTGACGGCCACTGACGAGGACTTTTTCCAAGGTGGTCAGGTTAAATACAGCATTGATGATGTGGGTATCATCCTTCATTTACAATATTTTTACAAAAATATTAATATTTCAGTTTTCCTGAAACCTCCAGTGATTCCCAATGTACTTTTTATTTTCTAGGTTACCCCGAATAATGGATTTAGCCTCTTCAGTATTGCACGCCCAACCGGGGATGTCATATTGACCGGGGCACTGAATTACACTGGACTGAGTTCTTATTATCGCCTGAAGATAAACGCAACTGTGAGTATTTATTTTATTGGTTGGATTGCCTTTGCAAAAGGTGGTGAGGGATTTATATTGAGGCTTTGTGCCATGTTTACAGTTGAGGACCCAAAGTGTTACAAGCTTCGTAGAAAATAGTTGTTGAAAAACGCAATTAATCGTGATTAATTACAGATTTTTTTTGTGATTAAAACATTGAAAATAGTAATCACTTGACAGCACTAATATGTGTATTATACATATACAGTATATTATTATTATTATTATTGTTATATACAATTAAAAGCTGGTATAGTAAAAAAATAATGTTGGTTGCGTAGTTATAGGAGTGAACACAAACGACGCTATTCCCTGCCAATCAAAATGTCTCCTCCCATTCCCTTTAAATGTGGCACATTCATATTTTGCATGTTTGTGTGGAAAAGGTTGTAGTGTTCCACGCGTGACCCGAGCATTGTCACTTCTCTTGGTCAGTGTGGCAACAGACAACGTAAACGGGTACCGTATTTCTCCAGGTAAAAGTCAACCTTGCTTATAAGTAAACGCGATTATAAGCCTATCCCCGATTTAAGTGGTTACATAGATCTTGGCTGTTCAATTTGCTCATCATCTTACTTGGGATATTACTCCAAACTTTCTTTACTCAAGTGACGATTGTTGTGAGATATGAGCGTGGAACATTGCCCTTCGCTGTTTCTTCCCACACCTGCCGACATTCATGCAGGCATGTTCAAGCATACGTCAAAGGAGACAAGTCGATTTGTCTTTTCCTTTTCATAATGCGCCCAGAAAATTATCCATGCAGCCTCGTTGTTGGCAACATGGAGGCAATTGGGCGACGCTTGTTGAAAGTGCATTTTTGCTATGTTCTCTGTAAATGCTTGAAAATGATGATTTTCAAACATAGATATATGGCAAAAATTGGTCTGTTTTGAGTTTTGCAGTTATAAGTCGATTAGCTGATCATTGCTAGCGACTTAAATATGTTCACATGACTCAGGTGCCGAGGCCTACCCTCAACTGAGTATACTGAGTGTGTAACTACGGTAGTCTAAAACAAATATCAGGACGAAATGGGACATTACCATGTGCATTGACTATTTTTCCAAGCATGGAATTCCTCCTGTTTACATTTGGTGTTTATCTTCTACATATTGTATACTAATTTGATTTGTAATACACTTATCCCTTTAACACATTTTTACAATTTTTTAGCATGTGCTTTTGGGCAACATGGACCAATTCATTTGAATGACATGGTTTTTAATTAAGAATGAATCATTTTAACTTTACTTGCCTATGGATATGTGCATTGCTTGAAAAAGTAGATAAAAAGTTGGTCAAAAATTGCATCAGAATTTTAACTTTTTCCATTTCCAATTACAGGATGGCGGTGGCAAATGTTTTTATAATGAGATTAATTATCACTCAAGCATTGCTTATTACTTTGTTACGGTTTTGGATGTCCCAGATCTCAACCCCAAATTCATAGGCCTTCCATACACTGGGAGTGTTGATGAAAATTCTGTGTTGGTAAGTTCCTGCACATTTGGCACATGCATTTTGGAAATGAGCCATGCTTTCTGAATTTACGGTCAAAGACATTTTGAACTCTAATCTGAAAATGTATTTTAACTTTAATAGGGCCTTTCCGTTTTTATGGTGATAGCCATAGACCAAGACACAATCAATGACAAGATCATCTACAGCATTGAAGGTGAAGTTTAAAAAAAAATTATGGTCAATTTTCAATAACGAAGAGAGAATTAAATGAATCTTCTCGCAAATGTTTGGCAGATTCCACTGCAGACGGCCTCTTTGAAATCTCGAGCGACGGTGGCATTATTTCTGTGTCGTCGGCAATTGACAGAGAAACAATTGGTGATTTTGTTACCATGACTATCAAGGTATGTGATGTTGAAAGTTATTAATAACGTATCAATAAAATTTGCCAGTCCTCTAGCTATCGTTATTAATTCATCGATCATAAATCCGCATGCTTTGTGATTTTAGGCTACTGAGTCCCAGCTAGACATCCACGGGGTGTACGCCAGCACCACAGCTTCAATACAGATCAACATCAATGACGTCAATGACAACAAACCAGAGTTTTACATGTGTGAAGGCTCAGGAGAGCTGAAAACATGTGAGAGAGAAAGTCAGTTTGAAGTGGATGTGGATGAGCACTCAATGGGGACTATACCCATTAATATGATGGTCAAGGATGCAGACAAGGTATCAACTTCTCACAGGATCCGTCACTCAGAATTCTCCTGATGGTCAAATAAACCCTCATTTTTGTCATTTCCTAGGTTAAAAGCTTCCAATTAACCCTGAACGGAGCTAACAAGGACGTGTTCTCTGTTGAGCCACAATTTTCTACGATCGACAGCGTCGTTCAACTTGTGGTCAAAGAGCCACAAAAACTGGATTATGAAGAAACACACCAAATGGTTGTAGAGGTAAGATAAGTAGAAAAAAAACCCCCACAATAACAGGGATAAGGAGATGATGTTGGAGCATTTTCCTGGACATTTAATTGTTATGACCTTCAAGTGATGCACGTCAATCATTGCACATCATCACATTTCAATCTGTGGTCTTAAATATTTTGATGGAATGATTTGGTAAACGTAAAAGATAAGGTAAAAGATAAATGCAATCTACTGTAAACAGAATAATGTTTTATAACATGGATTTTTCAGACATCTTTTTTCCTTTAATAACTGCTCTGCACACCTTGGTATTTCCTTTGTTAGCTCATTGATGCTTTATGACCTGAAACACTGAAACTATTAAAGGAATACTAAAGTTATTTACACATTTTCAACAGTTATGAGTGAATATTAAAAAAAAAAAAAAAAAAAACTTGCTGGATTTTGAAAGGGAATTAATTATTTAATTAACAGTTGTATATGGCTGAAGAAGTTATGTAACCTTTAAATCTCACACTTGGTAGGTGGGCAGACACTTTATAAACACAACCATGTTTATACAAATATGAAATGGTAAATTTGCCATGCTATTCTCTTCTCAACTAGTACTGACACTATTTGTGCTTTCATCCAGTAGCAGTGGGGTACAATTCATTCATTCATTTAAGTTATGCATCATCGATGAACACCAAACAATAGAAACGTTCATGCACTGAAACTTCCTCAACAATGGATTTTGGACACTCCACTTAAACAATTGTGTATCCTTTTTCTTTGTTACCTATGTACGATATTTGGAGTGAAATAAGATATTGATTGTGTCATGCTACAGGTGATTGCCAGCGATCCAGATGAGGTCAGCTTTGTCTCCACTGCCACAGTGACTATTATGATAAAAGACATCAATGACAACAGTCCCAAGTTCCCACAGGATTCTTACTTGAACTTGAAGGTGCCTGAGCACTCTGATGTTGGTACCATAGTGGATATCATCACTGTAAGTCCCCTGATCTGTTGTTTGGTAAGAATCTTCATGTACTGGTAAAATAAGTATATAAATAAATAAAAATCTATTTGCAGGCAGATGATGTAGACACAATGGACAAAGACAACATCACCTACACGCTTCTCCCAGAAAGCATGTAAGCCTCAGTCAGCTTCTCATTTCACTTACTTAAATATAGAGAAAACGTCTCTTACAAAGGGACTAATCAAACCAAATTCTGTCTTTGTTTCAGACTGACTTATTTTGACGTGGAGCCAAAGACGGGTGCGATTTACGTAAAAAACAAGACGCTGTTGGATCGTGAAGTCAGACCTTTGCTCTCTGCAACTCTTCAGGCTAAAGACTCAGATGGCAAGCCTGCCACTGCATTACTTCAGGTCACGGTGACCGACATCAACGACCAGCCTCCTGTCATCAACAAAGAATATTATCAGGCATTTGTAAGAGAGGGTTCACAGCTAGAACTGCAAGTGGAGGTACGTGACAATCATTTATTTATTTATTCATTTTTTGATAGACCTAGTGTTTTATTGAAATGAAATCCCGTGTACATTCATGTATTTATCATGAGCATGTGTTTTCTGCATTCATGTTTTCAAACATGTTTTGAGGGGGCAGGTTTGGATGGTGAAAAACAAAAGTCTTGCTTCCTAGAATTTGTTATTCTTTATTTTTCTAGGGCACAAAAGGGCAGTTGCTATGACACCAATATTAAAAAAAATAATAATTTTTTAGCCTAAAACAGTAAGTTTCAACAGCTTTCAACGACAAAAATCTTTTAAAAATAATCTTCTATGCAGCATCATTAATCTAAACCACTGGTGTACCCTTTGCAAAAAATTGATGTAAATTGTGAAAAAAGTACTTCTTAATCAGCACAAACCATTTTGGATGAAAAAAAAGTCTTAAAGCACAGTGCTGTGTCTTATTTATTAAACTTTGGAAGTGGCATCTCTTGGTGCACTTTGTTCAGTGACTCTAGAAGATTAATTGCATAACATTACCTGGTTTATTGCTGGCTTATCTACAGGAAAATTGTGTCCCAAATCACGATGTGCATCTGTATGAAACTTAACAAAATAAAGGCATGCAACATTGTTCCAAGTTATTTGTTCTTATATTTTCTTTGCTTGATTGCCAACCTTATTATTTGCTCGATTATGGAATATAGTCTGCTCGGGGAAGTGAACAGAATAAGGATTTCAGTGTGTGGTATTGCTATGCATATGACAATAAAACTCTTGAATCTTGAAAAGAAGTACCGTTCCTGTCACAGCATTAAAAAGCATTAAGTGTAATTTACAGATACCTGCAAAAATGTTGTTAAATTCTCACATACCCTCACATAAGAGCCATTACATACCCCCAGTTGTACCCGTGCCATGAAATTTTGATCTTGAATCTCCTTCTCTCGAGGTTATTTGCTCTAACTAAATTAACCATTCCAGTAGAAATATATTGTTGTTCATTATCCTCTACTTTCAATAGGCGACTGATGCAGACGAGCCCAACACATTAAACAGTCAGATCCTGTTTGCAATACTGCCAAGCATCTACAGTGATTACTTCATCATGGACCCCGATACTGGAGTGTTGAAGAACAGGGTTGAACTGGACCGTGAGGCTTTGGATCCTGAGCTGAAGGGCAAAATTGAGCTCAATGTCACTGCCACAGACAAGGGTAGCCCTCCCCTATTCACCACGGTCAGCGTGATCATCACTGTGGAGGTATGCATGCAGCAGGTAGATTTGGAATGTTATGCTATACTGGAACACTTCATTAATGTCAGCTATTCCTTGTTAGGATGTCAATGACAACGCCCCAGAATTTAAAAACTCCTCATATAAATTCAGTGTCAAAGAAGGGGAAAAAGGTCAGTATTTCCTGTCAAATCACTGTATTTCAGTGTTTCGTAACTGCAAGTTCTAATTGGTGAAGCATTTCCTGCAACTAGGTGCTTATGTGGGCACGGTCCTTGCTGAAGATTTGGATCAAACAACAGACTTTAACCGGATAGCCCTTCGAATCATCTCTGGAAGTTTTGACAGTTTCACCATTCTCACCACTTCTGAAGAGCAAGTTTACATCGGAAACATCACAGTGGATCTGGGCGTTGACCTGGACTATGAGAGCATTCGGCAGAGATACACGCTGCAAGTAGAAGCCACAGATGTGGGTCAGAAAAAAGCAGTGGTGACGGTAGAGGTGGAAGTGTTGGACGTGAACGATGAAAGGCCTCAGTTCTTGCCTTCAGAGCCTGTGAGGGTTAAAGAAAACACAACACTGACTGAAAGGATTGGCAGATTTGAGGCGCGGGATGAAGACGGAAACCACTCGCTGACCTATGAGATGGAGTCTCTCAAATGCAGGTGCAACGGATCTCTGTCACCTTGTGACTGGTTTGTCCTAGAGCCCACAGGAGACGTGCTGGTCAATCGGGAACGCACGCTGGATTATGAACTGTGTGACTGGGCGGTGATGGAGGCTCAGGTGATCGACGAATACACTGAGAAAGGGGAGAATTACAGTCTCGTTGCAGGTTTGCTCACTTAAGGCCTATATATACTCGAAGAAATTTGTTCTTGTTCCAAATGCTGTGAGATTAGAATCTCATTTTTTTCTCTTAGACCTATTTTGATGTGATTGCCTCGTTATTTGAAATAGTGATTGCTAAAATGTACCGCTTCAAGGTATTTATGGGTTTATTGGAGCAATATAATCATACATTTTGATACATGTCTAGTTAGATTTCTAAATTTCTAAATTCTTTTTGATAAACCATCTAAATTTGTCCTCCTAAACGCAGAAACTACACTTAAAGGTGGTAAAGCGGGAATGTCTTTTCATTATATGTGGGAAGCAGCAGCTGTCAAACAATGGAATCAAGAACAAATTCCTCTGTTTTGTTAGATACATATTGGTCTTTGCGCTTAAATATCATTTGTTAACATCACCCTGGAAATTTCTTTGTAATATTTCAGGACAAATGGAGATCACTATTGAAGACATAAACGACAACGCCCCAGAATTCATCAAGTCTGATTCTATCTTTGGTGAGTGATTTTTTTTTTTTTTTTTTCTGTGGTTCGTGTTTTCAAAATGTTTTACATACAGAACCAGTCAAAAGTTTGTAGACACTTTAACACTGTCGTAAAAGGTAAAGAAACTACAGTAAAATTATTAACTTGATAATGCATAGCTGTGAACTGAAAGTCATTCCACATTCCACACAAAGCTTGAGCAAAGCTGTTATCTGGGCATATCGGGCCTGGTTCAAAGAATATCAGTTGTAAAACATATTTTGTTTTGATTAACATTTTATTGTTAACAATAATTCCATCAATATTTCATCATAATAAAAAAAAAACATTGCTCAAAGTTATCCCTTTCTTCTTTAGTTGTGGTATCAGAGACTGCAAGCAAAGGGACATCAGTTGGTAGAGTCACTGTGAGTACAAATGAAAATATACATTGTTCTTGAATGAATTGTAATGTTGTCCAATGCCTTTTTGCTTCCAGGCAACAGACCGAGATACAGAAATTAATGCACAGCTTGAGTTTAAAATAAGCGAAGTGCTATTTGAGGACATCAACAAAAACACAAGTAACACAAGGTCTCTGTTTGAGGCTGTTACCACACAGCAAAAGGACATTTATGTCGGAATAATTCAGTGAGTGTTTAGACATCAGCTTTTCTACATGTACTGGTTAAGTTTGGGCCTTCTCATATAAATATGATGATATGCTGTATCCAGAACCACTGCAGGGCTTGATGTCACTTTGAAGGGAAAATATCTGGTAACAGTGTCTGCAACTGACTCTGGCGGCCTCTCTACCAACACGACGCTGGAGGTGAGTAAATGGATCAAGAATCCTCGACCAGAAAATATGCCTAATTGCGTACATTCACGGAAACGCCAGCATTTCTAAACTTAAATTTCAACTTTACAGATTTCCACAGTTGACAATTCTTATAGAGTTGACCTTAAGTTCAGCAAAACACGAGAGGAGGTCGCACAAAATGAGCCTGCTATCATCAGGTATATTGACATTCTTTATAGTTCACCAACAATCCAAAAGGAGACAGCATAGAATCAGATGTCATCCCTCTCAGTAAACTAATTTCCTTTATGCCCTTTTTTTGTTTGTTTATATCGTTCCAGAACACTTACAGCTGCTACCAACGCTGTTGTTGAGGTTATTACCATCAAGGAGGATACTTCTGAAGAATCCAGGTAAATTGATAATCAAAACAGATTCATGTTCTAAAATTACAGATAGATTGGGACAATGATTAATTTTTGCCCAGTAGGGGATGCAAGTGTTCTTTTAATCAATCATATTGATGTTTAACGTCAACATATTGTTTTGATATTAATCATGGGTTTCATTATTTTGGCACAGAGCTTCCGTCGGTGCAATAATGGTGGCATATTTTCTCTTTTCCAACGGAACTGCGCTCACTAAAACTGAAGTGGAACTGATGATTTCTGTACCTCAGTATGCTCATGATTTAAACCAGTTAGGCCTCATGTACATTGTAAGTATTGGGTTTGTTTTGGAAATGTCTCTTGTTATGTATCTGTATTTTTTCCAAGAGTTTCTTTCAGCAAAGATTCATTGGAAAAAATAGAAAAACTAAACCCCTTTGAATTGCGGGTTCTAGGTTAAAAAAACCAAACAAAAAAAAAACATGTTTTTTTTGTACAGTTAACTCTATTTCGGTGTCTCTTTCCAGTAAGGGTACTCTGTATATGCACTTTATACCACTAGATGGCAGCACACTTCGTAATTCTGAAATTGCACATGGACGTAGACCTATTTATTTATTCATTTAAAAAAATAATGTTGTGATTTACTCTCAAAAACATCGCATTAAATAATAATAATAATAGAATAATGTTGTGCCCTTTCTCAGACTGATTCATCAGTAAAACCTCCAGAGACCAACCCTCTACAATACCTCCCATATGGCATCATGGCAGGTCTCGTAATTGTGCTTGTTGTCCTCATCACTTCACTGGTTTGCACTCGAAGAAAGTAAGTAGTTTGAAAGACTAGGGTCTATTTATTCATTCCTTGGTCTGCAAAATCTGCGCTCATCAATTCTCTTCACACGCCAGCTACCAGAGGAAGCTCAAGGCAGCGAAAGCCATGAACTCTGCAACCACGGTGGCCTCTGACAACCTGAAAAGTGGCCCTGTGGTACCAGGGACCAACATGTACACGATGGAAGGGTTAGAAGACAATACCATCACCCTTAAATCAGCTATTAACAGTGAACTGTAAGAAAATGTACTTTGTTCCTTACGCCATGCCACCATTTTACTCTTTTAGGGCAAATCCAGTTCTCAATCTGAACATCGATGCAGCCATGGTCTTGGATATGGATGGGGAGAGCTCAGATGTTGACAAAGTCAGGTACATTAATGACAAAGTTATTTTGTAACATTGAATTGTTCCATATTTTGACACGATGAAAACGATTAAAAGTGGAATTAACTCAACTGAATGACCAATTCAGGATTAGGATGTCTGTCTGTAAACTGACATCATTTTTCAAAAGACTAACGTTACATGTGCTTTTCACCCTGGCTTTATCTTCAATCCAAGCCTTGACTCCCTGGATTACAGTGATGACATGAACACATCCGAGGATACAAAACCTGTCCTGGTAAATACCACATTTAATGCCATTTCATTATGTGTACGACACTGATCTAATGTTCGAGCTGCTCCTCATCAGCAGAAAATCCAGGAAGAAACAGAACCAGAAGGCAACGGACCTCCCGAGTACATCGAACCTCTGAGCGCAGCTTTGGCCCAGCGGAGTGAGAAAAAAGGTTCCGAAAGTCACAAAGTGGGTGTTAGCAACCCCACATTCAGCACAACAGATCTGTGACTTGATCGTGGACATGCAACACATGTGTGACTGCCTTGCAATCACACAAGCAAATTGACAATCAAACACAACTTTGATGGTTTTGAAGACCTAAAAACTACCACAGGAGATGTTGCTGAGATTCTTGTATAGGATGTAAAGATTTAAATGGTGGACTGACTCTTGTGAGGATTTCTTTTCAGCAAAACTAAAGGGAAAAAAAAACACTGAGTTAACTATGTTCTTCAAACAGTTAATTAAGTTATTTGACTTTGTTCCCTCTGTTTTGGGAAACAGCTGAAATAAGAATTGTATTCATCGTATTTATTGTATCATGTTCTCCATTCATTCATGAACTTCATTCAATCTTGGTTTATTTTCCATCTGGAGCCAACTGTAATTACCCATTCCACTGTAGGAATATGTTTTTAGAGCGTTATGAAAGTAAATGTGCAAGCTCATTTCCAATTGGCTCCCAAGTAACTCCTGATTTGTTTCATATTCAATTTCAATCAATTTTTTTCAACCCACTCTTACTCGTTCCTGTAACTTATAAAAGTATCACATGGTGTTTACAACTTGTGCCATTGAGTTTGCTTCAAAATCTTCTTAGAAAATTAAAAGACGGGAAAGGATCAAACATGTTTTGTGCAGACTGTAATCTTTATTCTGGTCAATATGTTATAAAGCATCAATTTGACAAATGTTTTTCTTTCAAATGAACCGTGTCATCAGTGAGAGCAACAGCCAATGCAGCTGAGGCCACCCTTTGACATAAAAAATGTGTATTGCATTGCCTCTGGATGACAGAAGATTGTATCTCTGACAAAATGTGTAAATATACCTTGTTTGCTGGTGTTTACATTGACTTTTTCTGTCTTCATGCATTACAAAAAGCATGAAAAAAATTGTCACATCGAAATGAATGTGTAACAGTGCAATAAATAAATGAACAAAGAATTCCAATGTAGATGTGACTGTCTGCACAACTATATCACAGACTAACAACTCTGAAACCAAACTACATCAAAGATGAGAATTAAATAGAAGATTGCTTCATTTTCAATTACAACTATATAAGAATAAATAGCAAAAATGGCTGTGTGTACGACCCGCAAATTTGCGGTCATAACTTCTGATCACGATTGTGCATTTGTGCTCTGACTGATGCATCCAAGTTTGATCCACGTTTCCACAAAAAACAACAAGTCAAAAATCGGTGCCATATTTAAAAGCAGAGTACGAGACACTACACCATAGCATGTGCTGACAATATAGACTCCTTTCACTCAAGATTTAGATTTCAGATACAACGACCAAATGAAACCAGCCCTCATTTCATGACATGAAACTCTGTCACCCCTAAACTGACTGTTTCAGCAATATGGTGCAAGTTGCTGAATGGTTTCCTGTTCATGTATGAAGTGCTTTGATCATTTCAAATTTAGGGAGAATAACAGCAACAATGACATTAAAATACAATGGGACTTCTTATGTTGAACGTGAAAAACGTGTGATGTAATTGTAAACATTCCTGCTGTGAAGGCGCAATTCCTTGTATATCTATCTATATGTGGCTAGCTGGCATACCCTCACCCATCCTCGACGTGGCCCTAGAAAAATATTTTTTGACGCTGAACCTTCAAAATATGTAATTCTAGTTTTAACCACAGGGTAGCAGCAATCTGTCACAAGCGCCTCCAAGGCTCTGCCTCAGAGAAGAAGAGCATGCCGTGGTCTCAAGAGCTGTCCCACAGGTACATCAACCATTTTCTACCCTAACACTGAGAGTTTGTTTAAAGTGCATGACGAGTAAGTACATCTGTGCCCTCCAAAAGCATTAACATCTTAAACGCTTGATGGTGTTACAAATGCGTTTGTGGGCTTGATTGGATGAGCACCTCTTGTTAATGGAGCTAGACCAACTATGCTTTCAAAAGGTGAGTTAGCCTACCTATTCATTTGGGCATTCCTTTGAAATTTACAGCACTTAAGATGCTCTTCTGTACATACGTTTGATTTCAAATAAAACAAACATGCACACATTTTGGGGGGTCAAAATGATCTTTTGTCAAATAGAGATCTATCTATCTATCTATCTATCTATCTATCTATCTATCTATCTATCTATCTATCTATCTATCTATCTATCTATCTATCTATCTATTTTTCTATCTTTCTATCTTTCTATCTGCAACAAAATTATACTAACTACACAAACAAATGTTTACTGAGGAGAACTTGCCAACAAATAACACACATCTTATTTTAACTTTGCTGAAAACATACATTCACAGTTCTTCAATACCAACAGTTGAGGATGCACTACGTATACAGTACCTACCATAAGCAACCGTGAAGCACAAGATGTGTTCCAACAGCTGACACAAATGCTTATTGTCCATTGTTATAAGAAGCTGGAGCCTATCCCATCTGACTTGGAATTAGAGTCAGACTACTGGATATTTACTAATAGATGAGCACAAATTTAAGAATTCCAGCATCAATATAAAACTCCCTTTTACACACTCTCTGTCTATTATGTGTGGTAGCATGATGTGAGTTACGCTGGCAGTAGTTATCATTATCATGATAAATTTATGACTGTTCAGAATGCTATGAGGATATTTTAATCTATGAATAGATAAAAATTTAACCATTATTGGTTATCACCTGAGGCCTGAGCATCTGTGATGTTATTTTCAGTTAGGCAGCAAGTGGCAAAATGGCCACCGCCTGAGATATCACAAAAACGGGTAATTTTGTTGCATAATTCATATTCCACAATTGCAATATTAATTGAAATGCTGTCTTTGATTAGTGGGGCTCCATAAACCTCCCTCAATGCTTTGAATCGAACCATGAAATTTATTTATAAAAATAATGGATTACACGCCTGTTCTCAATTTTTCTGTTCACCTTCTTTTTATAGAATATGTAGTTGTTCAAAAAGTACTCAAATTTTGAATAGTGCCTGTTATCTTCTCGGAATTTTCTAATAAACATAGAATGAGTACTTCAATTTTTTTAATAAAACACCAAATTATAGGTAAATAAATTGATTTGGAAAAAAAGCTTTAGTACATGATTTATTCTGCTCACACTACTTTTTCCACCAATAGTCTGCGCTAGTTGAAGTTTTGGAGCAAGTCTTGCCGTTTGAAACATGACACTAATTTTGGCTTGCCCAAAAAAGGGCAGGATATTTTTAAGACTAGCGGAGAATGTGGGTCCCTGAGTAAGACAGAACGTAAGAATTGAGGAGAATGTTGAGAAGTGATAAAGTCATCGTGAATCATGACAGATTTTCATTTAAAAAAAAATCTTTTCATGTTGCTACTTATAAAGAGTGTAAGAGATGTGATGTTCATCCTAGTTTTTTTTTTTTTAAGTGGTGTATATTTTTTCTTTTTGTTTTAACAAGGAAACAACTTAAAAGTGATCCAGCATGATGGAATGGATTGTTTTCAACTTTGGACTTTGCATTTTATCACATGAAAGTCCCATATGACCCTTTGTCCCCAAATCCCCTGGAATAGGCTCCAGCTCACTCAAGACGCTGAACACGGTAGGCGGTCATATTGTAAATAAATAGTTTGATGGCCCGTCACTCTGTGGTGTGCGCTCGAGAGCAACAGTCTGGCTGCTGCATGTTCTCCATCAGAAGCCGAAATGGGTTTCTTCTGTTCCGGCCCACTTTGTCGTCTTGCTCTCTCCTCTTCCCCGCCCGGCACCTCCCCGATCCTCCCTGGGCTGCCTCGTAGGTCAATGGTGTGGCCGAGGGGTTGAGGGGCGGCGGTGGAGGTAACGAGGGCTGCCTCTTCTGCTTCTTCACCTGTTTCTCCAAGTGCTTCTGGATGGCCGAGCCCAACACGGCCACTTCTACCACCGCCCCGTACACCTCCCATGTCATGCCCTTCTCATCCCAGCTCACCTCCTGCACCACCTCCTCACTCTTTTCCTTGCAGTCGTTTTCCTCTTCAGCATTTCCCACTGTATTTTCCTCAGTCACTTCTTCAACTTTACTTTGTCTTTCCGCCTTTGCCTTCTGAACATCTTCCTCTTCCTCATTTGTCTTCAAAGTGCTGGATTCTTTCCCGGTTTCTGGAAAAGTCGTAATGGTGGGCGTCCTCGGCGTCATAGGTGCCGTAGCAACTGAGCGATACTCCACTTGCGGACACACTTGTATCTCAGCGTCTGTCATCTGCGCCACCGATGTTACACAATGACTTGGAAATAGGAAGGCGTGGTCTCCCTCAGGGGGGGTCATCGGGCTAGTGGCCACTGACTGACACTGCACTACTTCCAAACTCACCTGTGTGCGAATGTTGTGGCAGCCGTCAGGAGCAGGAGATTCTGGGACAGTCGGCTTGGATGCTCCTTTTTTCTCGTGTATAACTTGTTTGATATCTGCTTCGTGAGGTGCTTGAATGGTGCAAGGTGATGTCTCGCCTGTTTGCGTTTTTCTTTGATTTGCGTTCGATTCCTGATCAGTATCAGCACCTTCTGTTGACACATTTTCCTCCCTCTTCAAATTCTTGTTGAAATTTTCTTCATTTTCTGTCTCGATTGTCTCTAATGTATTACATGATGATGCCTCCTGCTCTCTTTCTTCCATCTTGTCGTTATCGTAGTGTGTCACTAAGATGGTAATGTCTTGGTCCATACTTCCCATTCGTTGTTGCTTACACTGGTGATCGCTATCTACCGCTTGTGACTCTGGGGCGGGAGAACAAGCGCCGCTTTCTGAGTTGACAATTGTGTCAGACTCCGCTTCTGCTGGGCTTTTTGTAATCGTTTGCACCCCACCCAAATCTCTGCCAGCGAGCGCCGGGAAAGCTGTGGTCGAGGGTGTCTTTGGAGTCATGGGAGATGTTGCCACTGAGCAAAACTCCACTTGCCCACCCACTTGCATTCCTGCATCAGCTCCAGACCTCCCAAATGAACTCGGGAAGATGAAAGAATGACCGCCCTCAGGTGGGGTCATGGGGCTCGTGGCGGCTGAGTGACATTGGACCACCTCCAGGCTGACCTGCGTGCGCATATGGTGCTGGCCAAAAGGAGCAGGGGAATTTGGGTCAGATGAGTCCGCAGTTGATGGCAAAGAAAATTGCTGTTTCAAATGACAACCTTCAGTCTGCTCACTGTCTTTCAAATGTGATTGCATATGCATACTATTATCACAAACCTTCCCTGATTGTGCTTCCTCTATTTTCTCCACAAAACTTTCAGCATCAACGGCAGTGCTGACATTATGGAGCAATTCTATCTGACCGCCCCCTCGCTCTGTTGATTCTTGATTAATGCTCGTGAGCGGTTCTTCAAGCATGGAGTCTCTCTCTGAATGCTCGGCGTTCTCTTTATCAAAACCTCTTGTTTCATCTTTAAGACTTCCCATTTTGCTCTGTGGAAGATGTTCCTGCAGGGAAAACACAGTGCTGATCAACATGGTTTTCAAAACCACCACGTTATGCAATCAGACAAACATCTGATCTATAATGTTTCCTTGCAATTTTTAATCATGCAAAATTTGTTAAAGAAGACATTTTGTCATGCATTTAGGTACACTGCTTTGTTTGTGTGATTTTACCATGATAGTCTGTTTCATTTGATATGATATGATCATATTTATATTTGATATTCTTAAATAAGGGTAGATAAAGGCACTTAAGGGGTAACATGACATTTTAACAAAGTTTTTGCTTGTATCAAGAACGCTGATGTGAAGCTTTTTAACCTGTGACAGCAGTGTTTTTTCTTTTCAAACTAAGAAAGCATAAATTGGAACATCAATCTGCCAGTTGCTAAATTGTGGTAGTGACTGCTTTGCAAAATGTTGTATGCCTTTTATTTTGTCAAGTTTATATGGCTGCACATTGTCATAGTAACACAATTTTCCAGCAAATTAATTTGAAACAAAACAGATGATGTTAGGTGATTCTTCTGGAGTTGCTGAGTAAAATACACCTGAAGGTAGTTCTTATGATTAAGAAGTAAGAAACAGGTGGCACTAGGTGGTACGTGGCTGAAAAAAATATTCCACAGGGGTTTCATCTTTGAAAAAAGGTTGAGAACCACTAGTTTCAACCATAAACAACTTGTTAAATGGTTGGCATGAATAAATTCAACCAAGGGTTTACACAAGCGTAACTTGGAGCAAATCAGAATACAAAGAAAAAAAAACAAACACACTGAAAAAGAAACATAACACGATAAAACAAAAAGCAGGAGACCTACCTTAGCAGTCAATTAAGACTAATGCAGCCGCCGCAAGATAATCTGTCACATTCAGGTCAACCATTGTCCAAACTTCATATTGATGAACCCTTTTTTTTTTGCTGTGCTTGGTCTTCCTGGTCTTGACTTGTCCTGACCGCTGTTGCTACAGGTTTGTCTGTAGAAGAATCTGTCTGAGGCAATCGTCGCTCTTGAACTGTGGCTGCTGTGCCTGTTGAAAAGCTTCACATTTCCAGTTTCCCTGGAAACCACACTTGGGTTCTTGTGGTGAGTGGGGGAAAAAAATCTATGTTCGGCTCTCATCTACTCGTCAATTCATAGTAATTAGGGTCTCATTCAGAGGCTGGGGGTCTTCAACAATGCGATGTGCAACAATATCTAGGGATAGTAATTGAATCATCTTTTCAAAGAAAAGTGAGTAATGCACAAGATGGATGTGTCACATTTAACATGTGTTTTGGAAAGCATGTGTAAAGCAAGCTCAGTGTGATAAGATGACAAACTGCTTTTTTTTCCGATAATGTGATATTGTTGTTGTAACAAACATTCAAAGCACGGTCTAGTTAAAGCTTGGTGAATTTGCTGCACACAAAAGGAGGTTAGAGCCTGAAGGAGGCTGAAGGAAGCCACCCACACACACTTGCACACCACTATGTCTTTTATACGGCAACCATGCACTCCTATTTAAGACTTTCAAAGCCATGCTAAATGTGCTCATTGAATGTCCAGGTTTATGTTTACGTTTCCCTAATTTGCAGGTCTTACATTTCCTGATGGACAGGAATAGTAAGTCGCAGCTTGGCTAGAACACGGTGTGCTGACTGAAGTATTTTCACCACTAATTCAAAGGCCTCCACCAATCCCTGGCCCCCGCGGAGTTCTGTTGCCTAGTAACCACACAGTGTGATGGAAGGAGGTGTGTTGCAGAGGTCCAAGGTAAACCAACACAGTCTCATGAGCCTGTCAAAGGGCATCTTATTAGCAAGTGTTGCTTGTAATGGTTTATCAATAATGAAGACTAGCCACATTGTTATTTCGACTCATAGAAAAGAGAAATGCTTCTGTTTTTATTCCCCAAAAGTCACAATTACAAAATATATAATGGTTAGAAAAACGGTAGAATCAAGTAAACGTAGGGCATTTTTTGGAATGTTAACTTGTCTAAGATCTGTTGATGATGATAATGATGAGTTGACTTCAGATTTAGCAAGATGAATCAAGGAATCATTTGGTTTCCCCTTTCTCTCCTAACTCCTTGATGGCGTCTGTGGCCTTGCCAGCTGCTTTGCCGATGGCTGCTTGGCTCTGTTTGCTGGCCTCTTGAGCAACTGCGTCCATTTGGAGAAAAATATGAAGCATTTTAGATAAGATCAACATGTTATCACTTTGCTAGGTAGTAAAAATATAATCCACACTGGATCAGTGTCTTCCAACTCAAAAACAGCGCCAAAACCATTCATTTCCAAACATGACAGGTCTTCGATTTACAATCAAAATGGGGTCAGTGTTAAACATTTGTGTGACCGATTTCTGAAAAAGATTCACTTGGGGATATTTTGGGGGATAACACTTTCTTCTAGTTTCATGAGACTTTTTGAGTCCAAGTACTTGTGGTTCAATAGAGCTTCACAATTGTCTACTAAAGACTGTTTCTCATAAGTTGTCCTCACATTGCTAAGTGTATTAACCAAAGTACTCAACCTAACAAAGATACTATTACATTATAATTTGTGAAACTAAAATAGATACATTTCAAAATTAAGTTCTATAGACATATACACAATACTTTTCAGAAGACTAATTTCGACTGATTTTGTGTTTAAATGAATTAATTCATAAATGAATACATACATACATACA
The DNA here is from genome assembly GCF_059441005.1 of Hippichthys cyanospilos. Classification (NCBI taxonomy): domain Eukaryota; kingdom Metazoa; phylum Chordata; class Actinopteri; order Syngnathiformes; family Syngnathidae; genus Hippichthys; species Hippichthys cyanospilos. The sequence goes on along the minus strand of NC_142381.1, from coordinate 10,987,316 downwards.
TTCATATTCATACTTCTTTTTTTTGTTTTTGAAATACTGATTTGGGGTTTTGATTAGCTGTAAATGAATCATGACATTAGAAAAATAAATAGTTATCTGTTTGCATACTGAATATACTTTGAGTATAGTACAGTTTGAGTTTTACTTCTTGAACTGAACCCATCCATCCAATTTCTAAACTGTTTATCCTCACAAGGATAAACAAGTGTGCTTGAGCCTATTCCAGACATCTTTGGACAGTAGGTATGTGGTACACCTTGAACTGCCAACCAACTGTAGGGAACACAGAGGCAAACAACCATTTGCACTCACAATCACATCGAATATACCCACTATGCATGTTTTCGGAATGTAGGAAGGAAACGTGAATACCTGGAGAAAACCCACACAGGCATCGGGAAAGCATTCAAACTCCACACAAGAAGTCAGTGTGGCACCACCTCACACGTGAGGCCGACATGCTAAGTCAGGCACCGTGATTTGAACCACTGAAATAAATTGTATTTTTTATCCATGATATTCAACTTTATGCACATGCACTATTTCACTTCAACACTACACTATGGTTGCAACCAATTTTCACAGATTTATTTCTTCTATTTTTTCACCCAAATTTGTTAAGAAAACAAAAAAAAAACACACACACACACACATTATTGGTTCTCAATTACGGGCATCTCACTATAGATTGCTCTTGCTTGGCTTCTAAACGCGCAAGGCATATTCCAATGATGTGTGTACAGTGAAGAAAAAAAATATTGAAGTGTACACAGTACCTGCATTGACTGTTTCTTTGGATGAGTCTGCCACCTGCTGCACAGCATCCTGAGCTGCCTGCACTGATAACACAAAATATTGCTTAGTGTGTTTTGTGTATTTTTTTAAAACACGCAAGTGTCATCACAGTGTAAGCGTATTTACCAGCTGTTTCCGTGACGCCTTTGACTGCAGAGTGGCTGCTGCCTTTTAGGCCTTCAAATGACTTCTTCAACGAGGCCATGGCTCCACTCTAGCTCCCCGCGGGGTTCACTTCATGGGTCTGAGCAGACCATAGCCCGAGCCGTTGTTTAATACCCTCGGTTTGAGCCAGACATTGGTGAGCTTGCACGTTCCAGGCGGATTAGCCCGGACAAAGAGCACCTCAAAGAGGTCCAGTCGGACTGGCATCCTGGCAGCTGTGCCAGGAGCGATCGCAGCAAATTCTGCACATCCTGACCCGTATGATAGAAAAGTTTTAAAAAAAAGACAACCCTGGTTCAGTAACAAAACTGGTTACGTGAGTAATGAAACAGGCTATCAAGACTGTTTTTTTTTTTTCTCTTTTTATTTACAGAGGATTTGCATGTCTGGCTTAACACATAAACCTTTTTATTGACAAGTCCTGCAATTTAAAGCACATTTTTGATATGACAACCATTATGATTTCAAGACATAATATATTGACTTTAAGTTGTTAAAATCATCAGTACACACAAACACGCCCACACACAAACATGTATACCGTTCATGTCCAACATATAATTTACTGGAATGATTTCACGAGCAACTAGAAAGATACAAAGTAAAAAAGAAAACAAACAAAAAGAAACCTCTTACTTTAAAAACATTCAAAAAAGTTCCGAAAGGAAACGCAAAAAAAAGAGAACCCCACAAACAGGCATTGTCGACACTTAAGAGAGGATATCGTATTAATATCTGCTTGCAACTTTGACCTAAACTTTTTTCTGCTCCCAATGTCCATTGGAAGTTGATGAACATCGATTACACATTTCTAAATGCATATACACACAAAGTACACATTCACAAGCCCTGCTTCTGGTCTCATTTCATTGGGAGGGAATCAAGGAAATGAGACAGTGAAGGACGATCCTACAGCTCAATAAATACAGACACCCAACACATTACATGAATAACATTTACAATATATAATCATAAAAGATTTGTCTTGAAGGAAGAACATTTTTCAGTGGGAATTCTTGTCTTTTTGGAGGGTTTTTTTTGGAAACAGGAGAATAATTGGAATAGTATTTGTCCTTTATTATTATAAATATTATTGTGCTGCTGGTTGAATGGTGGCTCGCACTGACGCTTTTATGCTTCTGGCTCATAGTCTTGGCTCTCCTGTGGGTGAACAAACACGACGTGCAATGAATCGTTAGTTATGAATAATGACGTCAGTACATAATTTAGATTGTTTTTCACTGTTCCAGAACAGCCTGTAGAGGGCAGCACCAGGTTGTACAAGCGCTTCAAGGACGAGTCGTGAGCTCTTCGCCCCAGCATCTTTCTAACTGCTCACGCCTCCTCACATTATGACAACCTTCACTACACAGGCGATTCAAATTTAGAGTACTTCTTTGGTCATTTGAAGCTTTCATTAATATAAACAGTGGCGTTGGGGCTACATCAGTTAAGATGTTTAATGTAATTTTCCCCAAATCACAATCCACATTTACGTCAATGCAGGGAGAAGCTGACATTACCCACAATGCACTAAAATTGTGGACGTCATCGCCCCACCCATTTAGACCAAGAGCGTGTGCATTGCTGGGATGGGGGAAGGGAAGGACCCGCGTAAGGAGCAATAAAGGAACAGAGATGGGATGTGCCGCTGCAAGGCAGAAATGTGAATTTTGAAAAATGCAATTATTGCTCATTTCACTAACTGAAGCCACATTGTGAGCGAAATGGGATCCCTGGGGATACTTCTATTCAACGAAATAAAGATTCTAAAAAGGAAAGGAACTAACAAAATCAGAGGAAAACAAAGTACTGTTTAACATTTGAATCCTCTGGAATATAAAAATAGAAATATTTTCTCCGGCTATTTAAATCAATACAATTAAAAATAAAACATTACAACACGAGCTTAAATGCCTTTAAGGATGCTTTCATAGAAGCATGTTCAGGATATGCTGAGTTGATCATTTCCCAAACTAAACTATTTGTGTCACACTTGCACTTAGTATTGACAGTTTAACATTGGCAGTGTAACAAGACTGTGAGTGCATTTATTTGCAGTGACTGAGTCATACTCGGGAGTGTTTGAAATATTTGATCCCTCTTGTGCAGCTAAGTGAGGTAACTAAAACATAAACACCTCTCAGTATGATTGTAATCAACAATCAACTCAGACAGCGTAACTCAAGCTGCATGTTCAGTCGTGCAGAAATAAATGAGTGCAGCAGGGCCGGATGTTTGTGGGGGCCAGTGGTGGCAGTGGCCAACTCCACATTTGGGCTGACTGTGGTACAGTTAATCACTGCCATTTACAAATGGTTGCATTACACTGAAGCAGTTCAATGTTCTGGTATGATATGGATGAATTTTTAATAAAAGTGAAATATTTGATGAATGTAGTGTTAATCAGCATACAATCAAATATATCAAAGTTGTCCAACACACTCATAATGTAATCAATACCAAAGTAAACTGTGGCATTTAGGCTTGTGAATAATTGAGAGCAAGTCATGTCATTGTGCCCCTTGAATATGATTCTGGCAATCAGCAAGATGGTTGCCTGCTCTTGGTGGACGTCATAAAACTTTATGGACAAATAATGTTAAATTATTATTAATTATTTTAAGTTTTGGCAGTACCACTTATAATGATAAGTTTTAATTTCTGATGCGGGTTTGTTGATGTTTAAATGCTCCAGAAAATAGCGTATGTAGCCCAGTAATGCGTACGTGTGCTTCTGAGGGGCATTTATTCGAATTGAAACGCTGAAGGCCTAAGTGTGAAATGCACGGACCGCCACTGATAGTCAGTGAATTGGACTATGAGAAAGTGCGCAGAAGTAAAGCAAAAAACAAAACAAACAACAACAAAAAAACTATTAATTTAAGTAACTTACTATAATTTTTTTTCTGTTTGTATAATGAGTATGTTGGGCAAGATAACATTTATATGTATTTTTTTGTTTCATGAAGCTATAACTTTGCTTCTTAAGCAAGTGCGCTGCATAACCAAACATGCATAAATATGTTTGTGTGAATGTGCACATCATCTTAAAAAAATGTATTGCCTCTTGCCTCTGAATGGACATGATCTACCAGGTTGACTACGGAAAATAAGAGAGTAGTGTGGGATAATGTGCATATGGAGCCCATGAACACTGACGGGCTTCTCATCTACTGGCAGTTAATGGACCAACATCTGATCATAAAGTGTTTCAAAAAGCATGTAAGCATACAAAAATACATGGGACTGATATAGTGTGAATATGTGGTGAAAGCTGTTCACCTGCTGGTTGTCATCATATGTCTCCCCTTCTGGCTCCATCATTCCCTCTGACTGGCCCTCCGTGGCCTCCTGCCCATACTCCTCAGGCTGCATTGCACAGAGAGAAAAAGAGCACAAAGGCTGAAAACATGCAGTGCCGAATACACTCATGTGGACATAAACAAAGTACACCAGCATAATCAAGAACTACTGTATGTTATGTAAACTAATTAATTGTGACCCCCACACCAACTTAACCAAATAAATAAATAGATTACGGCCTATTGTTGCCAATAATAAAAGAAAGAGAGCAAGTCATTTTCAACACTTCAAATTGGTCAATAATTTGTAAAAATTACATCCACACGTGGACTGACAAAAAACACAGATTTTTTTAACAAAATGTGAAATTCATCTATATATGACCTATGAGGTTTTGGCGCAATGTCCCTAATATAGAGTATAGATCTCTGCTTTTTAAATTCAAGTGTGACTAATGTTTTGCGGAACAAAATCATCTTTCAAACATTCATTGCCAGGTTATTGAAGATAATCTGATACATTACTGTAAAACAGGTAATATGTTGCAAAATCTTAATTATTTATTAAGATTATATTATTATATAAGATATAGCTGTCAGATTAAGATTTATTACTTAGTTATTAATTTCCAAGTGGGCAGCCATTTTGATTTTTGCTGTTGACTGAAAATTAAATCAGAGTTGCTCAGAGTTCAGGTAAAAACCAACCATGGCTCAGTTTGCAAACAAACATCACATGAGCAAACACAGGAAACAGGTGAAGTGTGATTCTTTGTTACCTGAGCCCAGAGCTACTGTGATCTCATTTTTCTGGCAATAGCAAGTGACAAAATGGCCACCTCTGAGATTGATAAAAACAAGTGCATTTTGCTGCACTGCAATTCATATTCCATATTCACACAGCAATATCAATCAGAATGCCGTATTTAGACTAGTGGGAGTCCATAGAACATATTAATGTAAAGAGAGGTTTTGGTTGACTTTCCCTTTCACAAATCAGAAAAATTACTATTTTTCATAGTATTCACTTAAATGGCCTCACACTGACACAATAGGATATGAACAATGCATTGTCTGTGCGACAATGAGACCTGAATACAACACTAGTGGGTCACCACTTTTATTTTTAAACCTCTACTAATCAAGTCAATTAGGTTGGAGTACAGGCTTTAATCCTTTGTGCTCAATCTTTCTGAGAGGGAAGACACTGCAGAGTCTCCTGGAGTAAAAGTAAACATAAACAACTCTCTTTGAACACCAACCTATTAGCAGATTCTGTTGACCTCTAATATATGAGAAAAGTGAAAAACTACCTGCTAGAGAGGCAGTCATGTAAAAGTGTTTATTATTGCTACTGGTTGCAGTGCAGAACTGGACTGCATCATATTGAGGGTTATCACATTTTTGAGGTAGGAAAAATTATTTGGAAACACCCTTGTGTATAGTGCAGGCCTTTAGCAATATACATTTAACGGAGGACTTTACTTTAGTTTCACAGCATTGGAATAACCATGGGATGTTTTGTGCATGTGCAGGCATGAACGATTTGAGCAAATTTTGTTAAGCAAACTTTTGTGAGGTTATAAAAATGAGCAGCGGTGTTTCCCTCTGACCACTATAAGCCAGTAAGGTTTACTAACTTAGCCAGGCAGTGCAGAGACTCCGACTGTGAGGATGAAGGCTTAGAAAAGGTCGAGTAACTCGGTTTCACTCACAGCCCGCCAGAGCTCGACAATATGTCAACATGTGACAGCACTCGTGCATGAAGAGGTCATTTAGGTTGAACTGCATGATTATGAACATGAATAGATTTCTGGTGTGGGTCAGATTCATACTCACAAACACACCTATGGACAATTTGGAGTGTCCAATACACCCATCATACATTTTAGGGGGATTGCGGGAGTATTACCTGAAGAAAACCGACACGGGCATGGGGAGAACATGCAAACTCCACACAGGAAGGTCAGAGCTGGAAGTGAACTGGGTATCACAGAACTGTGAGGCGGATGTGCTCCACTCCTCCACCGTGCTGCTCAGCATACATCACATCTTCTCAACGATCAACTCTTTAGCTCATTAAAAATGATGAAACGCTCAGTTTTTGCCCTGAATTGTGTTATGGACCATACAGCGTTTTTTCTTGACACTATGGTACACATGTCATCCTAACAGGTGTCATGTCGGCACATGAGTTACAGTAAAAAACATTCAATCGTTTGCCAGCCCAGTTAAACTTGATTTTTGACAGCTTATTCGCTGCCAGCCTAGTAAAAATGGATCTTTGACGTTTATAGCTGTCACTGGCAGTGAATGAGTTTTAAAAGGCCCCTTTATGATGTTATACAGATACTTAACCAAACAATGTACTTAACAACTACCAGGGAAAAGCTACACTACAATACTACCTGTATCTGGATTAGTCGTGTTAGATGTTTGGTTTAAAGAGTAAAATACGATAAGAAAACAACCAAAAAAAAATCAATTCAGATTTATATTGCAATATAGAAATTGCAGTTAGATTTCATAGATTTACTTAAATTTAAATGACTATGTTTAATGCCATTGACAGTAAAATAACATGCTTCTTTTCAAATTGAGAACACATTCACTGAAACATCCAGAATCACTTTATTACTAAACTGTGAGTTGTTGGATGCCTTTTTTTTTTTTTTAATAGTTTTTATACTGATGCACATTGTCATTAGTGATGCAACTTTCCAGCAGAAGAGCTAACACTAAAATAGATGACGTAACATGATCTGTCTTCTAGAATTTCTGTATAAATTAGGCTGAGAGATCCTACTATGAACATAGTTTTAAATTTAATAAATCAGGCATTGTCGTTTTTTCCCATTCAAAAATGCTTTGCAATGTTTAGGTTGAAATATTTTACAGAGGGAAATCATTGGAAAAAACATGTTGAGAACCACTGTCTTAGAGTGTGGCCTGTCTGTGGCATAAAGTACATACGTTCATGTCAGAGGGAAATTCATCTTTCTTCAGAAGGCCAGTAGCGGCAGCAATGTTCTCCATCGCTCCAGTGGTCTTCTCGGCCACTGCACGCACACACACACACACATAAATGATTTACCGGTAAATATTCAAAAAGGAATATTTTTGAAAGGGCACATGATAAAGATTCCTTGTACACACATCAAAACCTTAGAACAGTGTTGGAAGATTGAATCAAATTATGGCAACTGAAATAATCAACTCACCTGTGCCAACACTATCTTTGGCCTTGTTACCTAGAAGAAATACAAAAAGATAGAAATTTAATTTAATACTTGCTTTTAAATTGACTTTAAAGTTCTCTTTGTTCTCTTTGTTTTGTCGTCACTATGTATCACTTTGTTATTTCACCTGTACTTTAAAGAAAAAAATTGGCAGGGCATTTGATAGCCATCTAAGAGTATGTTAAACCACAGTAATAGCAGGTTCAAAATAGGGATGTTTGATACCAATTTTTTCCAGACCGATGCCAGAGCAAGTCCTCAAGTTTTAAGTAGTCACAATACACATACCAAGTACTAAGACCACTAATGATTTTCATACTTATAATTTGAGTGAAAGGTCTTTCTGTCTTATACCAGGTCATCTCAGAATGACAAATTTTAAGATATAAAAGGGGTTGGCTGACTATAAAAATGACTATTTTATATGTGATGATATTTTATCTGGTCTGCTTTTGGACCGGGGCTTCGTGCTGGTGTGGTGGACGCTTTAGCGCACCTTGTTGTTGTTCGCGAGAGGGAAGAAAAAAGAAGGCAAAAAGTCAGACGTGATTGCTAGAATGGAGAAGCTACTTTAGAGCACCTTGTTATGGGCATGGGGGGTATAGGATTCTGTTTGTTTACATCCAAATACCAAACATCCGCTTCTCCTTGTACATATTTCTGCTCATATTATGACAGGGTTGTATTTCTAAACGTGAGGTAAGAGTGAAGCAAGAAACTGTCACTTGGCATTTAGAACAATGCCCATTTGCTAACTTGACACTGTAGGGCATTAAAAATCTTGTTACAACTAGTGGCAGCAATTTAGGATTGTTCTACTCATGTAATTATGAGCTCTGTGTGAAAGTACTGGGCCATGTAATGATTAGTTTCAAAGATATTTAAAGACTCCCACATAGCTCATGTCTCCAAACTGGCCACGGATGTGATGGAACCAGGGAGCAATCTATTAAAGAGACTTCATCAACTTTAGTGCTTTAAAATACAACCACAACATTGTTCAATTGTTTGACCTTTTGGCAGCTCTCAGCCATTTGCACTTTACGCCACTGAGTTATTTGGCCAATCTACTACAGTATGTGCTTTGTGGTCCTGAATCTGCTCTCGCGAGGCTCTGGAACCTGGTAGCATCCACATGCATTATTGGTCCCTGGGGACAGTTAAAAGCCACTGGAGGAGAAGCCAAATGATGAAGCTTTCTACAAACGGCAGCCTTGGAGCAAACCTAAATCGAGGAAATGCATCCATGTGAAAACAACACACTATTGCAGTGCACTGGAAGAATTACTACTCCAGTTCCACAACTGATGGCTATTGCGAGAGAAGTTTTTTTTTTAAGATGTGGTCTATCTGAAATACAAACCCCAAATCAAACAAGAGGAGCAGTGCCACAGTTATTTTCTCAGTGAACAAAATCTTTAGGTTCTTTTGATGATCAACAATTATGATAACAGTAACACATTAGGGTACATTTCAAGTGGATTAGTAACAGGTACTGCATTTTTTCAGAGCTTTCACTGTTTGAATACATCATCCATCCATGCATTCATCCATCCACCAACCAAACCACCCACCAAATTCTATCTCGCTAGTCAGCTGGCCATGATGTATTTTGTTAGCAATTGTACTTTAACTTCTGGCTGTCACTATACATCATTGTCCTAGATAGATGAAGATTGTTTGGGAATTAGTTGTGCAGTGGCCCCAACAATAGGTCTGCAAAAGAATAGACACACGAGCAGGGGTCACCAACGCGGTACCCGCAGGAACTGGGTAGCCCCCGAGTATCACATGAGTAGTCTGCAGCCCTGTTCTGCAAATAGTTTACAATTGATAGAACATTGTGATGTTCTCTCTTTCTCAATGTTACTAACAATTATGCATATACATTACATATTACACTTGATTCATGTATTTACTACAGCTCTTTCTCAATTATTGTGAGAAATCAATAACATGGTCAGGGTCTTCACATAAACTGCTAGCCCTTTGTATTACTTAGTACCAAAGAAGTAGCACTCGGTTTAACAAAATTGGTGACCCCTGCACTAGAGTATGAACTGTGTTCCATTTTGTACTGTACATTGCAACAAGCATCCACAAATGTGGAGGATGTGAAAGGGAGCCGGAATGCAGTTTGACTACCATCATGAGTGACAGGCACACAGTAATTGGATTTGAGCTAAGAGCTCTTTGCGGATACATCCGACAACTTTTGTTCCCGCGTTATGTGTGATTGCACCTATATGGAACACAGCGTGTTCATATTAGTGGTGACAACGACCAGGGGTTTCCATTTTGGGCCTTGAAGCATTTGGGTAGATTTTATGATTGACTTAATCATGATTTGATTAATTTTGGCATTTTATGATCAGCTGCAATTTGTAGAGCAATCAATGATGCCATCCATCTATCTATCTATCTATCTATCTATCTATCTATCTATCTATCTATCTATCTATCTATCTATCTATCTATCTATCTATCTATCTATCTATCTATCTATCTATCTGTATAATACATTGAAAAATAAACATTATATTTCATTGTGTACCAATTTCCCTTGTCATACTTGTCTATCAATGAAAGATACTCGACTGCTGATAGAAAATTGGAAAACTACAAATTGCACAACATAAAACAAATAACAGTGTTGGATGGAAGTGTGACGTGTACTCTGTAGTGATATGTTCTTGCAGGCAAAAGGAGCTGTCAAAAAAAAATTGGAAACCCCTTCAAATTCAAACGTTATTAAACTACCGGTGGAGGACGTCAAGAAATTCAACCAATTAACTCTTAAAAAATGTGGAGCTGTGAACTAAAAGTCATTCAGTCATAAAGCATTATCCAAATGATGAACCTGGTTGAGAAAATACCAAGATCTGTAAATCTGGGTAAAAGGTGCCTACTTTGAAGAATCTTTATTATTTTTCATAAAACGTTTCCTTTTTGATTACCATTTTAGTATACTAAATAGTTCCATCAATACTTTTTCACAATGTCGATAACTCAATCTTCTATTCAGGAACATTTTACAGACTGTATGTATAGCCTACAGTACATTAATTTCACTCGCCAAATGGCTTTGCCTGCCATCAAGTCCACAGACATGGCATGTGTTGCCCCACCCCTACCCCACTTCCAGCTCGTGGCTCTGTCAAGTGAGGCGAAACGCCATAAGGATATTTAGAGCATTGCATCAGCTTTGAGAAGTGCCTACCACAGTGCACTACATTTTACAATTACAACTACTGATATCGATGCTATTTAGTAGCTGGTTGTTAAAAACAGCCTCTATAATTAATGGCACAGTGCATCGTTATGCATACGTTAAACACGAGCATTGATCATTTGTCTGGCTGAATGAATAATTGACTTCATGCTGTGGCAGTAACAGTTTTTTGCCCTTGCAGCCATCCTTTACATATGCATTACATATTGCTTTTAAAAGCTAAATGGACGATTCAATTTACAAGTGGGACAACAGTGAAGCCAATTAATTACATACAGTATCTCAATAACCCCACACTGAATGCCAATTCCAGATTCATCTTACCTACGAACATAACTCCTTCTTTAGTCTTCTCAGCTGCCACTGCAACTCCTTCCTTGGTCTTCTCTGCAGCCACGGCCACGCCTTCCTTGGCTTTGGACAAACCCTTCATCAACACGTCCATCTTGGCGGAGCAACTGTGTGCAATTAGAGAACACGTGTGCCGTCAGTCGACATGCACAGGCCATGAAAAGGGTCTCATGCTAATAAAGAGGCCACTGGTACAGTTAAATATACTCCACGAATTAATTAATAACATGCAGTGGGCCCATAAAGACTGTTGGAGAAACGAAAGCCGTAACGCCCCCTGTGGTGGATCCTGACAGCTGCAGTCCGGCCAACAGGCTTGTGGGAATATAGTCACGGAGTTCACTCATGCATTCAGGGCCCTTTTCACCATCCTCCCCCATACATTAAATATTCAAAAGCGAAAAGATTTCAATGAAATGGTTAATTGTGGAGGGAGGTCATTAATTATTGCTTACGTGTAATGCTACGCTCAGTAGTGGGGAGATGCCTGCCTGTGAACAAACCCGGGCCTTTTTTTTTTTTTTTTTTAATGGGGACAGCATAGCATTTTCATGGAGGTGGCATTTATTACTGGGGGATGGGAACACTGCCATTTTTACACGCACGGTGTTAAAACATACAGTACACGGAGAGTACCTACATGGGGCTATCCAATTTGTGCAAAAAATAAAAAAATAAAATAAATAATATGCAATTGGGATTTAAAGCGGGTACATCCGCGTATGTTGCAAATGAATTATTTATTGACGGTTTAGTTGGTGGTCATCTTTTAAGAGCAACATACAGAATAACACCTTAAATGCAACAACGCTACGTTGACGCCGATTCTGCGGCGTCTTCTAATGGTGGCGGTCGCTAAACCCGCAGAGAAATCACACTTGTGAGCCAATGAATGAATATTAGAGATGTTCTTACCTATTTACAAATAGCGTCGACTTGTCCGCTTGGTGGTCGATCGTGTGCAACTGTCTTCTTTTAAGAGCAGGGGATATCTAGAAATGATCACTACGGTGGGCCTTCCTCACGATGATCTCCACCAACAGTGCGGCTGAGACCGTCACGTACCCCTTCCTTCCCCTCCCTTCCCCTACACGCCTCCACCCCCATCGTCAGCCTCCTCCACTATATCGATCATCCCCGGCTCGATGTCACCTGCTACGGCGAGCAAAATGGCTTGAAAAGGAACCATTACGATATACAGTGTACGCTGCGTGATGATTTTTTTTTTCAAATCAACAAATCAAGTAAAAGTGATCGTTGGATATGCCTGTATTAAAAGAAGTGGATACATACATAATCTTTAGTTGTATGAGTAAAACGATTCCAATGTTAATGCAAGGAAATCCAGTTCAAATGTTAAATGTGCTCGATGATTTCTACATCGAAACATACAGTGCTTGAAATGCAATCCCATTCGCTCCATGGGGCTTTATTATAATTATCTGACACCATTTTAATCCACAGTACCTATTCATTGTCACCATCTAGCCTTCGCACAATCTGCATTGGGCAAGATCTATTCATGCATGAGGTTGCACCATTCCGTGTGTTCAAGTCGATGAATCATTTCCTTAATATGATGACTGCACTTTTTCCTTGCAAAATAACAACATAAATATTACATAGACATGCACAACGATATGCGCCATTTTTTCTGTGATTTAGTATTAGTTGTGAAGACTAGTGGGAAGTTGTTTGTTAATGTAATGGCCTACTGTGTTTGCCTACTAAAGAGGTAAAAATATTCTTTACTTTGCGTGTACTTAATCATAGTAAGAGTTCAGTAGTGTTAACGACTATGTGACCTTCATATTGATGCGTTTAATGACCATTAGGAGAATGTAATACACGCGACTGGGGGTTTGTGCTAATCCTGTGGGGATGCACGTTACAAGATGATTTTTTTTTAACAAGTCGATACAACCCCCACCCCTTGCACCTCTGACGTGCATATAGTGACGCAGTCGTCGGTGTGATCGCGAAATCCTCCCCTAAACTTCCCTCTGGTGTTAGGAAATCCCAGCTAGACAAGCTTTCCTTGCGTATCCAACCTCGATTGTTGTAGTGTGCCACGATCGGCAAACAAGAACCGCACGGCCGCCATGTTGGCCTACATTCGATAAATGCAGCCGAACCAAGGCGTGAAGAATAACACGCGCTTAAATTGAAGATCGTCAAACAATGACATCTGGTGGTTTTATTATTAATTCTGTGGGCTATTCGAGCTCTGTCCTTGGTCCTGATTAGACTCTGTCCTTGGTGCTGAAATAAATGAATAGCGCACGAGGATGTCACGGAAAACGGGATGACCGTCGGTCTAGATATTTTATATATTTTTTAAATTTTGCTTTAATTTAATATTTTTTTACCTGGGTGATATAAATACCATTTAACCATTTGACTTTTCAGTAACGTTTTAACGGAAGTACAGTAGTGTAATGTATATCTATAGCAATTGTAAGCCGAAGATGCCCTCTTGTGGTCATTTTGTAATGATGCAAGTCATGTGAGATCAACAGCATACACAATAAGCCGTTTTAACAAATGTTTTTTTTTCACGTATGTAAACTTTAACTGTGTCTTCATCTTGGGTCAACGTTTTGCTTTTTCTCCTTGTATCAATAAATCATGTCGATATTTTGTATTCCTATTAGGCCCCCCAAACACACACAAAAAAAAAGATGTACAAATAAAAAATATATTACTAACCTATGATCTCATTTAACAAGAGTTAGTGTTAAACGTAATAAGCTAACATTAATTGTGGTGAATTGATTGTGTCTTGTGCCAGCCCACAAACTAGCAAAGACTGAACACACAGTTTTGCACACATTAAAAAATGTTCTAATGGTCAAGTCACAGCTTAAGTAAAGTAGCAACACGTTGGTTTTGATAGTGTTCTGCCGAAGTATAAAATTGGGCATTGTATACTGTACAAAAAAAAAAAAAAAAAAACTGTTCCATTTCAAGTAATGTGTTTGGTGAGAGGTGGAAATCTATATTCTCAGGCAGCGTAGGCTTAGTTCCTACTCAGTGACTGTCGAACGTTTTTTGTCTGTGTTCTGACATGGAGAACAGTAGTCAGCATTTTGTCCAAAGTCAGCTCAAATATACTCCAACTAATACTATGCCACTCTGAGGAAGATAAGTTGTATATAAAATTGATACATTTTTTTCAAGATATGCGAAGCTAATGGGAAAAAAAGGCTGTGTTTGGCATAATCAAGCATTGGCTAATCTGTGTCCTTAAAATAGTGCCAAATTAATCATGTCTGAGTCATACAATCCTTCATTTTAGTGGGCTCTATCTTTTCACATCACTCATCTGTTTTCGTAAAGAAAGTGTTTGCAGTATAGAAAAAAAATCCAGAAACATCCTGTAGAGGCTCCACAAACGAACAGGGAAAATTTGCAAATGCCACACTAGGAGGTAAGAACACAGTGTACTGTATTTCATTTACATATCTAGTGGCACAGCTGCTAAAATGGTCCACTTTTTGCATGAATGTTCTGTTCCTTGCTTTGACTTACTTTTTGAAACTTATCAAATGCATTGGCTCAGACTTTAATTCACACTACTGAGTCTTCGGGGGAAACTATAACGTTATTTTATGTCTACTGCAAAGTCATCACTTGATTTTGGAGCAGTGAAGGTAATAAGTTGAGAACATCGATATAAAAGCTATGAAACAACTCTAATAGTTTATTTAATTTAAGCCAAAGCACGGCAACATTATTTTTAAAGAGTTCATACACAGGAAGAATCAATGTGCGTCACACATTGAAACACAAAAAGAGTCTAGGAAAATTAAAGTAAAATAAAAAATAGTTGAGTAGAATTACAAAATATATTATTACAAAAGTATATTTTGGAAAACATGATTTTAAAATAGTTTTTATTGTTTCTAATCATGGGTTTGGAAAATAGCATCGTTTTAAACCTGGATTGAAAATCCCTCTGATTTAAAGAAGCGTGAACAAGCTATCCATTGCCTGCATATTTACCTCACATTGATAATTATTTTAATTTTAATTGTAAAGTATCAAGTGGTTGTAAATGTCATCACAATGAGATTTTGCATGCAGTCCCATAAGTCTGAAGACAGCTTTCTGAACACTTTTATTTTTTTAGAATATAAAACAGGAATCAAAATTGACCCATTTTCTTTCTTTTTTTTTTAATAAATCTTGCTGTCCACTGAAAATGACTGCAGTCGTTCAGAACGAGGGTAACCAACTCCGACTCAGCTTGTGAACATGACCTAATTCAGAAAACCTGTGAGCCATGGTTGGTACCCGAACCCTAAACAATTATGATGTCATTTTCAGGTGACAGCCAGTGAGAAAATGGCCACACCCTGGGATGGATGAAAACACAATAGATTTTACTGTTTAATTCATATTCCAAATACAGTACACATTACTCAGGTTGCTATGATTAGACTAATGGGGACCTATTGGACATTATTGTAGAGACCTTTTTTGAGGTGACTTCTCCTTGAAAGGTCATGTGCTTTGTATATATGGTATTTATTTTTAACCACAATTTCATTTAAATTGACTTTCACACATACCGATGATCAAACTTGATCGTTTTTTCCTCCTTTCCAATCAATGTCTGTAAAGATCCCCATTGTTAATGTCTAAAATGTTATTCTGGGTTAAAAGTGACTTGCAAATGTTAAAACTTTCAGTATTTACTATGATAATTGCAATGAGATCATTTATGGTGATAAATTGGCTCCAGTTCAACTGCTACCCTCATGAGGAAAGCTTTTGTAGAAAATGGATGAATAGCTTTTAATGAAGTCCACCTCATAAGAGCTTTTCTCAGCAGGTTCTTTATTTGACTCAGGAGCTTGTCTTATGCTCCTAATAAGTCTCCTGTCATTGAGGACACTTTCAGGTTTTGCGGTCCATTTCACAAATACCTCCTTTACCACACTACATTAACTTGCACAACACTTCTGATGAAAACGACACACATCCAAAAATGTGCTACACGTGAAATCAAAAAGCAGGCGAATGGAATCATATTAGCGCGTTAGAATTGAACTTTGGCAGATACTATGCCCCCCCCCCCCCCCCCTCCCCCCCACCTTCACAGCAGAATGGCGTCCAGTTGTTCAATTGCCAATGGGCACATTGCGGTGTAAAGAGTTCAAGAGTAGCATGGTGGTGTGTTCAAGTAACCCTGAAAAGTAGGTATTTCAATGAGAAAATGCAAGCGCTGCATGAATTGTAAAATAAAATGTTAGAGTGCACTCCAATTCGTTTCCCTATTTTGATTTCACAGCCTCTGCTGGTGGCCTTTTTCCTCCCAACTAGAGTGAATTGGCCTTTATATATTAAGGTGCTTTTACGACCTACGCTCCCCCGGGAAGCTTCCCCTTTACAGACTCAGTGCGTGGTGAGCCAGTCGCCGGCATCATTATATAATTACAATCAATTGACGTTATAAAACATTGTCACGGACTGGAAAGCTGCACTGCCGCTTTGATTCACATCAATTGGGCTTCAAGTCATTTCCATGCCATGAGGTGAAGATGAGTGAAATTCCAACGTGCATGTGAGACCTTGAATCCACGGTAGATTTCTAATGTCGTTTTGCATTGTGTTTTACAAACCCGCTACGCATTTGAAACGTGAATATAGAATATATTATAGCATCAAGATTCACTGCCAATAGATGGCAGCAGAGACTGTATCTTCAGCAGAGGCCATTACTATTCACCTCACACACTAACCACGCTACGTATACTTTGTATACCCAAGACACCCATGCATCGATTGGAATTAATGTACATGCCCACAAATACACACCGTTCCACAGATTGGAATATTTACAGTACACAGGTCTTCTCTATAGCTTTCTGGGAGGTGTAATTACACACCAAGAAGTCGTCCTCCTCTTGAAATGCACGTCTTGAGCGGGCCACCATATTCAATACATTAAAGGGTGAATACAGCATGCAAAATACATGAAATAATCTTTTGAAATTCCTCTCTGTTTTGTTTGGCACGTCAGCCTTTTTCCTTTGGGATGCACTGAACGTCGCCTAAGAACACACACTGAAGATAATAGGTGTTAATTTATGTAACATATGTTGTTAACATATTTGTTTTACTAATCCACTGTATCTATTATACTAATCGCATGCTTGTCTATAGTCTGTAGATCAAAATACCCTTTGGGCATCATAAAAAGATGAACCCAAATGAAGGGAATTATGCAAATAGTACACACAAAGTGCTTGCAGCTATTCTCCATCTTCTTTATGCATGCAGGCTTAATTCAATACATCTGTGTGAGAGCACTTTCCCCAATGATTGACCTATGAACAGGGTAGAATGTAAACCACGCTACACAGATTAGCAATGTCACATACGGGAAGCAATATTACAATCATGTCGGAGCAATTTGTTAAGCCGTCTCTGGGCCTGGTAAGGTATGTTTTTTGTATGGTAGAGGGGCATGTTGCACCCTGCAAGGAAAGAGTGACCATGATTCTTTGATTTGCCAATTTTTAACAGTTATATAAAGCCATCCCATCTGGCTTCTTGCCGGCACAATTGCTTGCTATTAATGCGGATGCCTAATTGCATTGCATAATGTGTTGTCCTGTCTTTTGGAGAAGTCAAACAGCTGCCGCGGACTTAAAAGCAAGTCTCCTTTATCTGAGCAAACAAACACCCTCCATCATAAATAGAGGCCGTCTCAGGTATCTGTCAACTCGGAGCCATATTAATGGTGCTTTTGCAACTGCTGCTACACTCCAATATATTTGGTCAGCTAATTAGAAGACTTTAAGCCCAAGGAGATTTGATTCATTTATAGGGTTTTATCAGACTGCTGCTAATTTAAACCCAGCAGTTATACAATGTCATCAGTGACAGACAGATAAATCAGTCTGGGGAGAGCGAGGGAAGGAAGGAGGGAGGGCGAGAAGGCGCATTGAACGTTTGCCACGAGTGAGTCTGCCCATGGCTTCCCCACCAGATGGTAGTGCGGCATCGCAGAGGAGCCTTTCTCTAACTCGAGAGGAAATGGTGCAGGAGGATGAGGTGTCGGAAAATGAAGGCTGCACATTCTGACGTGGCCACCTTAATGGGATAATAGGCTCATATCTTACCTCTTCTATTATTGCACGGGGCAGCACATTTTTTTTCCCCCAACCAAAAGACAGAATCACAAATGACAGCAATATATCTTTCAACATCACCCATATGGTGTACCCAGGGGGATGATTCAAAGTGGGGCACACTGACTTGTATGTATGTGCGTATGGCTGCACTTTTGAATCCAGTCACTCATGACAGCAAATCCAGCACCAAGCATCTTCAAGCTTCCAGTCACAGTCTGACAGAAAAACGCGGGAAAAAATGCGCATGTGGGAAGTCAAAATTGTGTTTAGTTTGAATCCCCAACAGCAGAAGGCTTGTACGTAGCAGCTTGCGGATTTCTTGTGGGAGTCAAGAAAACTGTTTACAAGTCGAAGCAGCAGCATGTGTTTTATAGCTACTTTCGCTGTCCATTTGATTTGGCACACCTGTATTATCTTTTCAGACCTTTATACAAGAGAGCTGCACAGAATTCTGCTTAATCAAGAATAATGCTCAGTTTCTGAAGGTACTGAGATGAATAATGAAATGTCTTTTACAGTCTTAACTGCTTTCATTAGGGCACACACTTCAATACATTATATTTAATTATCGTCTGTACTGAAAGAAATTTCACATGTACTACCTCATAGGTCTGTAAACCCACTTAACGTATAAAATACGACTCGTTTTTTTCATTCTAACATTTTGGTTTCGATCACCGGCATTCTAGGGTCAGAACTCTGGGAATGCTAATAGTTTCAGAGCCCATCAAATAAGGACTCATTCGTTCAATGGATTGGACTATACCCCTTTTAGACACGACTCCAATTTTGCTGTCTAAGTATTACATTTCAATCAAGTACCAAATGGTTTTAATACTTTTGTATCCTTAGGTTTTGGGATGCATGGATTCACCTTAGGTTTGCTTGAGCACCCCAAAGTTGGACCAGCCATTCTATAAAATACTCTGCTTTGGACTGCAAGGTCATTTAAATATTTTGGTTATAGTCAGAGGCAATTTTAGGATCTGAGGTTTAAGAGCGCTGATTGTTTCAGAGCACGTCCGATAAGGGGACATTCAGCCATCGTATTCGACTAAACAAATTTTGAGCCAAATGACTATATTTTTTTGAAATATCGAATTTCAAACAAGTACTGTATGGCTGTATTGACATTTGTAGCTTGTTAAAATGACAGTTAAAAAAATCTGTAGATTGCTCAAATTTTGGGGATAGTACGGTACTTGGATTCACATTAGGGTTGCTTGGGCATCTCATAAATGGGCTATACTTTCCAGTTAGGGCAAAATATGAAATCTTGCCAGTATCATGCAATATATAAGTGTTTCCAGTGATTGTATAATAATCATATGCTCAATACCAAGCCGTATCTAAAAATGTGAAGACATTCACTGAAGTGGATTTCAAAATGAGTAAAATCCTTAGATCCATCTGCATCTCCATTGCCACTCCGTGCTGTGGACACAAAGT
The DNA here is from genome assembly GCF_059441005.1 of Hippichthys cyanospilos. Classification (NCBI taxonomy): domain Eukaryota; kingdom Metazoa; phylum Chordata; class Actinopteri; order Syngnathiformes; family Syngnathidae; genus Hippichthys; species Hippichthys cyanospilos. The sequence goes on along the minus strand of NC_142381.1, from coordinate 10,967,635 downwards.
CAATTATTGTTTCTGGACTGAACTGTGAGCCTTTTGGGAAATATCCTCCCTTATAGCTTTATTATATTAGATGAATTAAAAAAAACCTTCACACTCTCCAGTGTTCCAAGAATATTGCAAGGAAGGATGTTAAGCGCTAAAGCAAAAAAACAAAAAAAAAAACAAGCTGAGAAGAGAAAATGTCTATTCATAACAATGCTGCACTCTCTGTGCTCATGCACCCAAATGGAAGAGGTGTACCATGAGCTGGTGATGGAAGTGTCAAATTCACCACATAGAGAAGAAGCTTGTCACCTATATTCTAATCAAATATATCAGCTCAAATTCTGATGGAGCAGCGAATCCTTTGAAGTGGCACAAAAACTCTCTGGTCGCACAAGAGCCCTGCAGACTGAGACACCCAGCAAATGGAAAAAAAAATGATGTGATTGAAAACCTGGTAAGCTAATGAGTTTGTGCTTTTATCTCCTCAATTTCTACAGGCTTTTGTGGTAAAGCCTTTGAGGCATCTCTGTGCCAAGTCCCCTAATCATGTTCTCATTGTCCGACTGTGAATCTGACACTTTTTCGTGCGAAACTTGGGGGAATCCATCCAGTAACTTTTCCCCATGAGAGCAACAAGGAGGCCAGGAAAACGGATTTGAATTATGGATATTGTTGCGGGGAACTTAAAATGACAAAGAAATGGCACTGGGTAAAGGGATGCTGCGTTAAAAGACAGGAAATAGATTTCCTCATTGCATCTGAGCTGCGGTAAGACGTACCACGCTACAGCTCATGTTAAAGACTGAAACTGTGCAGTTGATTCCTCATCATCTTTTCTGTCATTCCTGTCTAATTTGGTTCTAAACACCAATTAGCTCTTGGTTCCTTAAATAAGGTGTGTACTGTATTAAATGTCACTTTGCAAATGTGACTCGTGACTCGGAGTGAGATCATCAAAGGTGGGCTGAGAGGAAGTCATCTTTTTTCCGCTCCTCTGCTCTCTTCCAAGCCTGTGTCTTGGCACGCTGCACAGGGACGTGAGATAGTCGCTATCCAAACAAAGAGAGACTTTACACTTGGGAGTTATTCAAATTATTGGCAGGGCAGTGACCGCAGTGCTTATTTGAGCTTAAGATGCTGGCTGTTGAGATTTGCTGGCAGCAAATCTCGTGGCTGGTCGCGTCTTCAGGCACGTCCAATCCGATCCGTTCAACCATTAATGCCTGAGAGTAGACTAGAGGAAACATCACAGCCCTTAGAGAGACCAGGGTCCCTTTCCTCCTCTGCACTCACTGATTCCTTGGCTAGGCCTCACTATGCATTCTTACACATGACAAGACAGTACAGTACTGTAGAGTACGCCATCCCAGTAGGTGTTCCTCCTCCACATTCAGTGCTAGGAAAAAGTAAGTTGCCGCTAGGGATGGAATGAGACAAAAACCCCATGAGATATGAGATAATAACCATTAAATTTAAAGATACATATACCACATGATAATTCATGAAAACATCTGTTTTTTATTGAGCAAATTGTGAGAGAATTAACACTTTAGTGTGCAAATGTAAACATAAAGAGGAGAGTCACTTTTGCGACTAATTTCTCAGCTGCAGCCGATCTAGTTAAAATGCTCGCCGCTTGTTTGACTACACCTATTGCGTTTAAAAGTAATCAGTCGCAACACAATCGTGTCGGGATGTCAGCATCAAAGTGTGCAGTTTCAATTTGCGTCTATTTTACTGTGTGTGAAAAGTAATCTGATTTGTGGGCTTGTGAAGACTGCTAGCTAGCGGCTAATTTATGCTAGACTGTGCTAAACACCGGCAACAGACGCCGTACAATAAAATATCCGTGTAATTTTGTTCTTTTAGTGCCCTGATTTGTTGATTGAACATTATTTCAGAACAACTTATGTGTTCTTTGTTTACAACAGGAATTGCCGCTCGCACCAGGAGGGAGGAACAGTTGTGCTGTAGAAAGAAGAATTCACATTTTGCCAGGGGTGATTTCTACCTTGGGTTCAGATGCCACTCAGTGATGATTTGAATGTGAGTAAATACATTAGTTGACTTTCTCAACATATTTGACCAGTTCTGTAAACTGCGTTTTGCCTGATTCATGAACAGCACCTCAGCTGGTTGCAACTTATTCATGCACTTCATTTGCCCTCACTTTCTTCAAAACAGGAGTAATTAATTCAGCACAATCAAAATAATTTATAATGTAATCAACTCAAATAACTAACTTATTATTCTCCTTCCGGCGTTATGAACATTCTTATTTTCATTTGATAATCAAAACTTTACACAGCTGGAAGAAAGCCGAAGTAATGTCTTTTCAAGTGTGAATTCCTGTGGTGCGTCGTAGCCTGTACAGTGCAAGAGTGAAATACAAACCACCCACCTCTGTGTGTAATTCACACAGGCACATTTCCACGCATAAACACGCTGTAATTCTATGAGGCTCAAGGTTGTCGTGGTTATTGAATATATCAACCTAACCACTGATGTCATTGATCAAAAAGCCAATTCCAGTTCTATTATTGCGTTAGAGGTTAAAACAATTGCCAAATGACTTTGTGAAGTGCACTCACTTGGTAAACAGATCTAAGATCCATTAAAAAGCTTGGAGATTATCAAGACCCAGTCCAACAATTTGTGGAGATTGCTCTAAACACCTTGCAGGTGACCTTGCTCCCACACGGATGAAAGTCAATGAGAAAGACAGCATGAAACCCACAAGCCCCCCCCCCCCCCCCCCTCGCACTTTAATTACACTGCAGCTCAATGGCTGACTACGTCCTTCCCCTCTCTTCCCGATGGCACCGCATGTCCTTATCAATACCTCGGACTCACTCCAATAGTCTACATGTGCCAGAGGCTTAAAAGCTGCAGTCACCCTAGTGGCCATTTTTTAATCGGGGGTATCTTTGTTCGCTGATAGATACGGCATAGCATGAAGTCCATCTCATCAATATTGATGTCTGGATGTGCTTTGTGATTTGACTGTAGCTGCTTCTCCCTGACCTCTTCAGTGAGGATGTTGGATGTACTCCTTGTTTTTCATCATGCACACCATGCCTCCTACTTGCTAGCTAAATGAATGAATTTCAATTCAATGAAGTCTTAAGGATATTGTCTACATAGCTAAATAGCTACATCGCTTAAAAAAAACAAAGCTATTACTGAAACTAACCACAACTAAATTATAACAGAGCAAAGTGCTTCATAGGTTGACTAAAATTAAATGAAGTTAAACATCAAAATAATCCCTGTAATGTTTAAAAAAAACAAGACTAATACTAAAACCAATAAACACTAAAACGCAACAAAATTCCCCATATACAGTCATGTAAAAAATAAATGCTAAAACTGCTAAAAGTACTATCCTCTATTTTTTTTTAAAAGTATCCATGTGGAACAGAACTCAAAAACTTTAATTACATACCAGTTGCATCCAAAACAGTTACATAATGAGAAAAATGGAAATCACGAATAACAAAGCAAAAGGATCTACAATCAAAGTGTTGTGAAAACCTTGGTAAAGCTGAGAGGCGAGAAGCATGGAAAATGAAGCTGTAATTGAAAGACAAGTCATAAACCATTTTTATCAGTCGGTATCAAGACAATGTTTTTACTCTGCTGCCTGCTGGGAGGTCATATACAGTGCAAACAGGTTTAAGGTCCTTTTTTTTCACCATGTAAATTATGACTTAGGTTTTTAGATGTCATTCCTCCAAGGAGGAAAAAGCCTGTGCTTGGATACACACTCCAAATGAATAAATAATGAGAGGGAATGAGGTACATGCATTAATTTGTATAGCTAAAAATGCAGGGAATCTACCACACCTTTAAGGCAAGTTTTCATTTTTTTTTAACAGGGGTGAGTGTTTTTTTTTTTTTTTCAACGCTAAGGTTAGTGCTGCATTATGCAGCCAAACATAGATGAGCTTTGGTGAGGAAAATATTAAATACTCATGCATTCAACAAAAAAAATACATGGCAATAGTTCACAGTCTTTTTTTCGGCTTGGAGCCAAAGTCATCTCAATATTACGGCATATATACACTACTTTGAAAATGTAATATGCAGTACAATATGCCGCTTGAGATGCGCTGAACTTTATACTGAAGTATTAAAATGATGTATAGATTTATATTTAATATTCAACAGATACATGAACTTAAGGCACACATATTAGTCTTAGGCAGGATCAGTTGCAGCAAGCTGTAAGTGTTTGTCAAATCTACAGTTGTGATCCTAACCCTAATATTTCAAAGGCACAAGAATGTGACAAATCGTGTCAAACTTAGCTTACTATGTGTTGTGAAAATTACTGTAATTATTATAGCTATACTTGTATAGATCATGGTGTAGTGGTGAATTCGCCTGACAGGTATAGGCCACGTGGGTTCAGTCAATGATGGTGAATTAGGACTGCAGCAATGGAGGTTTTTGGTATTTGGTTGTCCTACAGAAAATTTGAATCAAATTTTGAGTATTTGGATGAAAATTCAAAATTATTTTTTTGCTTAGTGAAAAACCAATTATAGACACAGAAAACCAAATGCAACATTTCCAATTAATTATGAATGACCACTTTTTTTACATTTTTGATGATCAACATACAGTATATATATATATATATATATATTTTTTTTTTTTAACTTAAATTTAATCTGTGCTTACCACAACACTAATTTCCTCTTGAGGAAAAATGATTTTAGACAATTTTGGTAAATGAGACGAATTTCCCTTCTGCTTTGTTAAAAAGTAATTAGTCGGAACATCAACTGTGTCAGGCTATCAAAATGAAAGTCATCTGTGTCTATAATGCAAGCCGGTTTGGGCCACTAAGCAAGTATATGTGGCAAAGCCTCGAGCATTTTTTTAACTGAGGTACTCAAATTACTCAAGGATTCGTTTCAACCCTAGTGTGAACAACGGAAATAGTTGTCTCAACTGTAACCAGTTTTTGTTCATACCCTCTCACGAGCTTTGGGTCATCACTGAAAGAACATGATCCTGGATACAGACAGGATGAGAAGCTTAGTCATCATCAACATAGATCCGCTGTTTCTCTGCTTAGAGAGCGAGATGAAGTGGCTCTGGCATCCATCTCGGGGTGCGCCCCTATTGAGGTGTTTTGGGCACGTTCCACCCCAACTCCCAGGTCAACACAGGACACGAGACTGAGTCTCCTGGTCGGCTTGGGGTTGCCAAAGATAAATTGGCTGGGGAGATGGAGGATGTAAGGGATTCTCTGCTTACACAACCGTTTGTGACTGAACCCTTGATAAGTGGAGAAAACTGATGGAAGAATGAAAAATTATTTTTCCATATGCTCATTTTAGAAGACTGCTGCTGATTACCTACTGAACTTTATTGCTGAAGTTTCAAATATGGTTTACAAAGAATATTACCATGACAGAAAATTTTGTGAATGCCAAATTCTCATTATTCATTTTTATCTGAGTAATGAGACATATATCGGTATTGACCTTTTTTTCAATTGGACTGACCAATATAAAGAAATCAATGTAAATGTGTTGCCTTTAAGGCTGATTCAATGGGATGTTTTGTCTTTCAAATAATGCTAAGAAAATAGTTTATATATTTTTCAGTCATTGTTGTGATTCGATGGATGACTATTGTTTTGTTTGTGTAAAGGAAAGGTTTTGCCAATAGAAGTACTTCCTTCCGGTTTTGCAGATAACGCATTTCCGTTTCCGGGTTTGATCGTGGATAAAAAGAGGCAGATGGTCACGCATGTGGCATGTAAGCCTCACCTTTAACACTTATCTCTTATTTTTTTCAAGCCTTTGTTACAAATGGATGCATATAAGTCTAAAAGTGCAGTCTAGCAGTATTTTATTTGGTCAACAGCACCAAGGAAGGCTGCGTGCAAAACATGCAATGGTGAAATCAGCATGGGAACAACAGTAACAAAAAATAAAAAAAACACCTCCAACCTGTGGTTCATCACCCTAACTTTTATCAAACTTCAAAGACAAGTCATTGTTGTTATATTTAACTTTTACTGTATTTTCTATGGCAAATTTTCGGAGAGCTATTTATTTAATTCGAATTTATAAGATGTTTCTGAGTCTGGGAAAATCAGACACTTGAGCTATTATTTTCTATTTGTGTGGATAAATAAACATTCTTTCCAATTTTGACAATTTTACTACAAATGAATATCGACTCCAAATATCGGTTATCGACCTCCTCTACGACTAATAATCGGTATCGGTCCTGAAAAACCCAGATCGGTCGATTTCTAACAGAAACCATACAGATCAAAATAACACAGCAAGATAAGAAGTAGCCAAAGGCTTGAATGCCTGCAGACGCCATAAGATATGAAGTGTTTATTTACTCAGAGACTGCAGTAATTCACTCGCAACCACACGTGCTGAGAAAAATCTTCTTAGGCGACACATACTGGGAAACTCCTGATAGTGTAGGTAAACATTATAACACCCCCTTCCCTGGCCAAGATTAAAGCGGACAGAATAAATAACAAGAAGAATGAGCGATCCGCCCATTACATGGAACATTATTTAGGACCACGAAATATTTCATCAGTTAACGATGGGATCTAAGAAGGGAAGAGACGGGGAAAAAAATGTAATTATTGCCTCCAGGGAACAGACAGAACCGAGGTTATAATGGTAACACTGAGCCAAAATCTCAGCCAATAGATTATCTCTCACATTAGAGGAGCTTTCGCCGCATGTGAACACTCTTTTCATTAAGAGATATACAGAATGACACGGTGAATAAATGTGGATCCTGGTCGTGAGCCCAAATGCTCCAAATTTAATTTGACAAGCTGCCATCCTTCGCCTCACTGTCGAACGTTACCTGAGTCACATCTGTATGCCTCTTTCTCATGGTGAATGGCCACATTTTACGCCAGCTTTCAAGGGGAGGGAAACTGACCTTTTCACAGGGGGGCATTTATGGCTCCGTGCGGTTCCAGCTCAGAGCGTAAGGTCTTAATTGACGTGTGATTGAGAGTCATTAGTCATTCTAGTAACTCTAGATGTTTTTCTGCCTGGAAACATAGCAATCCAACAGATGGCAACATTGCACCTTCGTCATAACAGCAGGTTTGGCTATGTGCCATTTAGGTATGAGCGTTTCCACAAACCCTCCAAAGTAAAAACAGCCGTCAAACGCAAGTGTGGGCGATGATGATGTGACTAATTGTTGCCATAGTGATCTGGTCTTTGAGATAACGTCTGACGTGAACGCAGAGGAACAAGAAGAGAGAGAGAAAGGGAAGGGGAGGACAAAGCGAGGGGGAAAGCGGGCACTAATGCCTCACGTGGGAGAAGAGAAATGAGTGAAGTGACCCTTTAATGTAAGGTCAATTCAATGTCCCGCAGTCAATTCAGCGATGTAAATACCTTTCCATTCATTTAGTCAAGAACTGGCCTTCGTCCTTTGAGACTATCCGTTTTCATTCTACAATTACTGGTGTTCAAAATGGATTTAAAGCGAGCAAAGGTCACCGTGTTCAAGGTTACAACCATTCAGACCGTGCTGCTGCGCCCGCCTAAAGCTCTCTGTACAATAAAGGAGTCACAGATGACAGATAAAAGAGCTTCACTGAAAAGTTCACTTGGATGGATATAAGTAGGCGCGTGGTAGGCTCTCATACACCGGTAGCGTGACTGGAAAATCTGGGCGAGTGTTTATTTGGGTGCACAGTCGGTGTTTGCAGTGTTTACATTATGCTGGCAGACGCCTTACCACAGACTGGTGCATCAGCCCTTCCTTTTGTTTAATAGAACAATGAACGCTGCCAGTAAAAACAAGACATCGAGCGAGAGGGCGGGAGGAAAGAAAAAAAGAGAGTCAGGACGAGGGCATGAAAAGGAAGAGGCTCTTCATTTCAACAGCATAACATCATCTTGCCTCTTTGTTGGAAATCAGACTAATCCAGTTTTCCCCAGTGGTCAAGGTCAGCTCTTTAATAAGACAGATACAGATCACCACAGGCTTCATATTTCCCCTTGGCGCTATCTAAGAGGCCACAGGTACTGTTGTGTTATGCATTATCACTAGGAGCCGGCAGTGGTGTGGCAAACTCTGCCGAGCTGCGCCTCGTCACGGCGCTGTGTGTCATATGACAACCTGCCTTCCCGCAATAGTTTCCACTGAGGCTGGGCGATAAGAAGGACGCGTTAGATAAGATGTCTCCTATTCGGGAGCTGCCAGTAGCCCGTGCCATTTACAAGGGAGAAGATGTTCATTTTTAAAACAACGTCTGAACTGCCTCGCAACATGAGCACATTTGTTATTCCCAGCTGGAAGAGCTTTTAATGTCATCGCTCCTTCGGATTTTCTGTGATGATTGGTAAACGGCATTGGTCACTGAATCCTGACCAGAAATCGCACCTCCGACTGTGGTGTGCCCGAAAACGAAGCGTGCCTGTGGAGCGGTCTGCTCTCCCACACAGGTTGTTGCTAAATGACAGTGAAGTGACAAGTCCTGACGACAGTGACATGATACGTCGTCGTTTGAACAGAATTTGTCGGTGACGCTCGTCACTGTGCCACCTGTCACCGCACTCCCGCTACTCCTCACCGTACCTGTCACAACAGAAATGAACTTCTCATTCCCTGGAGCCCCAAGTCTTTTTACTGTGGTCTCAGATCTACATTTTTGTGCAAAGGCTGACAAATATGCATACTTATAATGCTACAAATATTTTTCTGGGGCTAGAGTTTAATGGGTGTGGAAGGTATCCATCTATGAAATTCTCTGCTCTTTTACTGTGTTTACAGGACGGTGGGTTTTGGGAGCAAGCTCTCAGGGGGCGATTCTTAGGGGTATTTGTGTGTGTGTTTCTTTTCAGTACATACCAAGTAAATGTCTGTAATAACCCAAGATGCTGCTTTTAGGTGTGTGACATTTTATTTCTCTTCTTTTCAAATGTTTTTTAAGTGTTTATTTCCTGTACTTCAAAAGGTATGTTTGGGGTAAATCACTTATCGGGAGGTAGGTCTGTGCGCTAACACGTCTTATCATAGCCAACATTAGAGCCTAACCCACTAATTGGCCTGCCGATTAAACAGGCCAATTAGGACCCTTAAAACATCAGCTCAAAAATAATTGGTTGAATGGCAAATCTTTGCTGATTATTTTAACATTTTACCTTCATGTATCCTAACCATATACAGCAGTTATGTACCTGTAACAATGTTCTCTTTATATATTACTCATGAATCTATACTGTAAGCTTGCATCCTTAAATATATTTGACTACATTTGTTGATAAGGTCATTTTGCGGACCTCTCATTAAAAACTAAACAAATGTTCATTTTTGCAAGCAATGATCAATTGAGTAATAAAAGTACTACAACTACTTTACACACAACCTAAAAGTCAGTTTAAAAAACAAAACAAAACAAAAACGTGGCGAAGGTTAAATTAAGCATACATGTTTCATGTGACACCCATTCAACGACTAGTACAGTGATTCCCAAAGTTTTTTTCACAGTTACAAGCTACCCGAGCCAGAGCAGATTTAGTGCCACCTTTTTTGAGTCCAAAACAAGTTTGAGTCACAAAGGTATGAATTCAAGGTACTGATTTTTGTGAGAACAGGCTCCATACTTGGCTATCCTATTTCTTTATGTATGAGGGATAATGGGTTCAGTAGGTGGCAAGTTACTCACACACACTTAGGTAAACATATTGGATATAAACTATATGTTTTTGTCGAAATATTCCATCCAGCAGTTTGTAAAAAAACGCATAAATGGTAATCAACTGAGGTTTTATTAAAATGTAAATCGTATCCGAGACTCTAGTGAGTCATTAGAGAGTTGCCAAAATAAGCAAGGGAAGGTATTTCGTGTCCTTAATGTATGATCCAATCTGCACATTTTCTTTTGCTCCCCCTCTCTTTCTCTCTCTGTCTGCAGTGGTCTGATTTGATGTAGGAAAAGAATGTAGAGCTGTTCTTTCACTGTTGGCTTTTCAAAAGCGGCATGAAGCTAATTACATAGTTGGTGTTAAGCCAATTTATGGGCCACTGTCTGCTGTTTTGACACTTTTTACATAATGCGGACATGATCACTCTCATTGTATCGCACTATATGGCTACAACTTGACATTTGATTTAATTCAGAGTTCTTGTATTGCCTAAACAACGGGATGCTGAGCTTTCTCAATCTGTAAATTATGTATAATTCACTCAAGCATTTGCAATTAAGGCTTTTGTGAAATGAATAGCTATCTCAAGAGGTTGTTGTTAATTGTCACAATGAGAGCTAGTGTGAACAACAATCTTTTGAATTATGTTCACCCATATTAGAGCTGGCGCAGCACGCAAAGACAGCTAGACATTAAACACCAGTACCAACTTTATAAATTCATTTAAATAAATAAAGGATCACAAGGAGTAGCAAGATAGCAAGCTTGTTACAAATGCATGAACTTATTTTTCTGACTCCACGTACTAGAAAAAGAATGTCACCTTTTTAATCAACTTTGTATAGGGGAAAATTCGCCATCGTCGACATTTGTTTTATGTGGGAGGACATAAATGTTACAGTGTATGTAAACTGTAGCTTGTTAGAAACATTTTGGTGCTGGAGCTGTGAAACAATCACATGCTTTGGAATCCGTGACATTTACACAAACGCTTACACCAACTAGTGGCTCACCTAAGGCTCTATTTTACTAGAGCACATTTGGAGCCTAGGCAGAAACGGAAACAGTGGACAAATCCAACTTATTCATGAGGAGATCATGCGAATCGCACATAGAAGTGGAGCCAGCTGAAGGGTTACAGGAAAACTATTGATTGTCGACACTATACTGTACACTATATTACTGTGTTGACTATAGGACGTATACATAGTTACGACTAATTTCGCCAGAACAACTCATTGATCTTTTTATGTTTGTATCTTTTAAATTTGGAGTGTTGACTGTCTTCACCATGGGACTGAGTGAAAAGTTTTTCAATGCGGAACATGGCTGCAAGATTTGTAAAAATGTTTCTTATTAACAATCTGCCAAGAACAATTTGTGAGGATTGCATTCTTATTCATCTGATTAGCTGAACGATTCCCATGGCAATCCCTGGAAGTAAAAGCTTATTCATCTCAAGCCGTTTGTATTCATATCTGGTTTAGATTTCACTTTGTAAAGCATTTTGGAGGACCCTGTTTTATTAGTGACATTTTCATAGCAAAAACAACAAAAGGGACGATACAATAAATATGTCCTCAAAACCTGAGTGGTGTTTCTTGGACCGATGAAGAATTTATTAGTTTGGTGTGCTAAAATAAAGGTACAGATGTACACATATCAGTGTGGATGTAAATCCTCACAAGGGTCGCAGGCTTGCTGGTGCCTATCCCAGCTGGCTTTGAGTAATAGGCGAGGGACACCCTATCTGGTTACCAGCCAAATGCAGGGCACGCAGAGACGAACAACCATACATATATATATATATATATATATATATATATATATATATATATATATATATATATATATATATATATATATATATATATATATATATGTATAGCCACTTGGGCATGATTGGAGTTTGATTTTTTATTTTCTTTCTAATACTCATCGATACAAGTGTTGTCTCAAATCGCTCCAGTGATGCATTGTCTGTTGTGTTTCAAAGTAAATAAATAACTTAAAAACTCAAGTCTACATCTTCAATGGAGTTGACAGAGCCGCATGGCATCTTGACACCAAGCAGCGGCTTCTTGGGAGATCAATCCGATGAGCTCTGCGAGGGGAATAGAAATGAGACAATCGGCACCAGGGGTGTGACTAACGCCATTGTCAAGCTGTGTGCTGTGAATTCTCGATACATCACGGTTTGCTTTCACGTCGCTTCCTCCACTCTTAAAACCTGAGTGAAACTAGTTTGCTGGCACAGTCGCTTGTTGCTTCATCCCTGCCGATTGGGAGAGAAAATACCTGAATCATAGTCAAAGCATGACAGAATTACTCTGAAGGCTTTTTATTTGAAATGTTTTTCTTTTCCCAGTAACTCATCCTAAATTGAAATTGGATTCAGTTACCATGCACCCAACAACCTCCATTTGAGAGTCGACACACAACTGGATTAGAGATTGATTTATTGCTGTAGAGACAGATCTTAATGACTGCACGAGAATGCTGTACTTCATACGAGGAGTCCTGAAGAACCCTTCAGTGAACACTGGGGCGGCTGAAAACATGTGAGACGGCAGAGGGTTCAATCAGCAATGCTGAGGACTGTGTGTCATTGTTTATTTTTAAATACAGTCAATTATTAAGTTCAATAAGGGTAAACTTATAAAATGTGGAAAATCAGTCTGAGACATTAAAAAAAAAAGTGCACTACACTGAATCCAACATTAGTGTTTTATGGCACAGAACCTGATGGCTCTAGGCTCATTTTCTAATGCTTATCTTTGGGATTATACATACACAATACAGGCCAAACGTTTGGAGACAGCTTTGCATTCAGTTTCTTAAATGGCGGCCACTTGTTTTTATTTTGTTAGCTGATGTTGTTTTCCACAATATGAAAAAATGTTACCCTTATAAGACACATAAGTGAAATGAAAACTATTTCAGGTACCTAATTTTTGAAGCTCATTTTGAGAATGCCAAGAGTCTGCAAAACAGTAAAATGAGCAATGGGCGGCTACCATTAAGAAACTACAACATAAAACATGTTTTCGGTTATTTCACTTTTGTTTTTGTTTTTTTTAATTATTATTAAGCACATCACTCCTCTCGTTCATTCTAAGTTTTGATGCTTTCAGTGAGAATCTATCCACAATCTGTCCACAAAAAAAAAAAAAAATCAACATAAAGTGTCAGACCTGTTCTCAAAAAGAAATCATTATTAGGAAATGAAATTTTCACAGAAAAATATTAACATAAAGCATCCTGTTTTGGAGTTACATTAGAGATCTCTTCACAAAAAATGAAAATAATTATTCATAAATATTTAATCAACAAATAAATCAATAAATAATCAATATAACGTATCAGATCTGTTCTTAAAAAAAGATAAATAAATATCTGTCCGCAGAAAAATATTCACCTTGAAGTGTCCTCCTTTGGGATCATAGTAGAGATGCTTTCACAAAAAGAAATCATTAACTTGACAAGTAACGAGAAGTGGCACGTGACAAGTTGGGTCGAACATTCTAGTAAGGTTTTATTTGTTTTATTCAAAATCTCGAGTACCCCTTGAAGTTCCTTCAAGTACCCCCAGGGGTACTCGTACGCCCATTTGAGAACCACTGTTGTATATCATGGATTTCACTTGTCCCAGGGATGGTCTGGAATAAATTCTTTGCAAGTGTGGAGTGGGGATTACTGTACTGTTGTAGAATGAAGTCTTCATACCACTGCGAATGTGTTAAAAAACAAACAAACAAACAAAAAAAATCCCAATGGTGAGACACTCAATAATTCACACATATTAGTGTGACACAGTATGTTGAATCAATACTCTTGCGCTTACACCAAGGGCCTTGGGAGCCATTGTTATATCTAATCTAGTATATGTGAGAATATCTGATATATGTTACAGTGACATACACTGCAGTATAATGGCAATTCCCAACCAGCAATATAGTCATAGCAATTTTACAATTTTACAGTAATTGAGAAAATGAACATGGTCATTGTTACATAACAGCCTACTGACATTAGATATATTTTGTACCATTAGTTTATTATGATACGTTCAAAATGAACAACAACAACAACAAAATAACAAAATATTTAGTAATAAAACACCACATTTTGACAAAGTAGACATTTATGTATTGGGGATATAGAATTCCTCCTCTTAGTACTGACATTTAAAACTTTACTCACCACAGTTACTGTGCAAAATCTACAGAACAGTTTAGAATCATGTTCTTTCAGGCAGTCAGCCATCATGCTGGTATATAACGGTGTACACGAACAGAGTTTATCCCCAGCGTAAAGCTCAGTTGCGTTCAGACGGATAAAGTAGAGCCTTTGTCTCAAAGGGTTTATAGCTGCGGAGAACAAAAAGCTTTCCACGGGAACAGAAGTTGGTCGGTTTTCACTGCTTGGCGTTTTCTACAGAATACTACTTTTATTGTATTTCCACACCAAGCTGGAGGACAAAATCTTTTTTGCATTTCATACACTTGTGATTCACGTTTTGCCATTTTACCATGCTGCGGGTAGGCAATAGCGTGACTGCTGAATGTATTATCCAGGATTGTGTTTTTTCACTTGTCTTTCAGTATGTGATGCTGTCATGGTGGACCAAGAAAACATGTTACATTTCAATGCTAGCTGTTGCTCTTTGCATCACCGCCCCAAACAAAGTCACATAACTTTCGCATCGCTGCACATGACAAACCTTATCAGTGTTTCGTAATTGCCGTTTTAAGTCCAAACGTCTACAAACGGAACATTTTCAATAAAAAGCTGACAGTTGTAGGCAAGCGACAAAACCTTTTTGTTATGCATGAGTCACTAAACGTGCTCGTCATGGGCTTGACTGGGCCTCTTGAGCTGTGCTAAACTAAAGCATGTGTTAAATGGGTCCAACTGGAAGTTCTTCTTTCCATGCTAGAACAACATCACTCCCGCTAATATCATCGTTTAGTTGAGGCAAATAAGAGTGGGTCTTAGTGGGGCATGTGGGTCTTAGTATATTTACTGTAAATCCAGAATATACAATTTGTTGAATACAGTACATCCACAATAAAATACCAGAAATTATGGTAGGGAATTAGTAAAAAAAAAAAAAAAAGATTCTTCAATTTGAATAGGGCAATTTTTCCAACCTCATTCTGAACATTTGGGATTTTAACAGCTAAAGAATTATAAAAAATGTGGAGGAACAAAAAATAAATAAAACAATGCACATTTGTTAGAATAGCAGGTAGATTATGAGGTCACGCCTTAGAAATAAATGTTAAACAGTGTTGTTTTCTTCTCAGCGTCATGGAGGTCTATTCGATATTCTGGTACAGTTGACGGTGATGCGTCATAAAACCTTCAGCAGTCATAAAGTCATAAAGTAGATTGATGAACGGTATCAGTTAGTTTTAATATAGAGGAGGGAACAAGCAAATAAATGACATCTTCATAGTCGAAAACTGATGAAAATGTAGTTTGCAGTACTGGGAAAGATTTATTTCTTGAAAAGATTGGCAATAAAATGTTCCGTTACAGTAGTTTTTTATTTTATAAAAGTTCTTTTGAAGGTGTTTTAAAAGGCAAGTTGTCATGCATCCATATTTCCGGGAGGTTAAAACGGGAATTCCTTTATAAAGTCGGATTACTAGTACCATGTTACTCTTTTTTGTTTGTTTGTTTTTGTGGCGATTGACACCGAATAAAATAACAATTGGACCCAAATAGAAACTAGATGACGTGGAAAGGAAAAAAGGCTTTAATAACAAAAGGTGCATGTAACGTGAGCGGAACAACAGTACCAGTGAAGACAAAACAAAAAGTGACAAAAAAATAATGATATTCATTCATTGTTGAATGAATTGGTTCTGGCCATACTTCCACCACCTCATGCTCATATTTTTCATCAGGAGCAGGTGTCACCTGTCACAATGTGACAACTGATTATGATCTTTTTCCCCCCATTGCATCTTTACAGGAACAACTGTCTTGTTTACTGTTATTTTTAAGCTTCTACATAAACCTCAATTTGCTGGACACTGTAAATCCGCTAGTAAATATGCCCTGATATGATTTCCCATTTCTGGATAATGAACTACTGGTTTTCTCATAGTGTCTATACATACCAGTATTTCTCAGACAATTACTATTTCTCTCACAAATTATTTTCGTTTATTATGTTATTTTTGCCGTATCGAACCATTAATTTATCAACTGATTATGTTTTTCCATGGTTGCACCTATTTTACCATAATGTATAATGTTCAATACTAACACTAATCTATTAAACAGTTCTTATCAAGTAGGGCTTTAACAACGACATCTATAGCAAAAAAAAAATAACAACATGCTGCAAAATGTGTGAAAATCTCAACAGAGCAAGCTTAACCTCATCACAGGCTTAACTTCTTTTAGATTCATCTTTTAACTGCCAAAAATGTCAACTTGTCACTGAAACCTGCATAAATCATGCTGTGATGACACCTTTGCTTCAGTGGACTGGTTGCATACACATGCACAATCACTTTTCACTTTCATAAGACAAAGTTGGCTATCATACCACAACAGTTATGCCTAAATATTTTTAGGCTGTTAAGACGCACAGGACTGGAACCTTTTCTTGTCTTAACCCTCTAGAATTTCTAGGTCTTCATATTCTAGGTAGCGCAAGCTTCTTGCCTCACCTTTTATTTTGTCGTTTGGGCCTCGGGCAGAATTTTCAACCTCCCTTTTACTTGTTAAGATGCACAGGACTGGAACTTTTTCTTGTTTGAATTTTCTACAACTCTATTTTCTTATTTTAGGTATCGATAGCGCAAGCCTCCTGGTCCGCTTTTTATTTTGTCATTTGGGCCTCGGGCAGAGCTATTTTGTTTTTTGGGCCTCGGACAGGGCTTTTAATCTCCCTTTCACTTCAACAAGTATGCCAACAAGAAAAAAAAAAAAATCACAGTTCACATGTCTTTCCCCGTCTGAATTTCTGTTGCTGGTTACGGATGCCGTCAATCAACGATCCTGGGGAGGACGCTGACGCAATCAGCCATAGGAAAGTCCACTTCTTTTACAGACTCAGTCAGGTTCTGCGCACAGTCTTCAGTTGCCGTCAGCGGCAACCCCGCGACTGCAGAGATGTTGGCATTTGGCTCGAAGGATCAAGTTATAGTATGTGAGACTTATCAATAATAAGAAACTGGAGAAAAGGCAAGACTGAGTCAAAAAGGATCTATTGCAAAAGAGGGATTGAGCGCCAAGATCTCCGGTGATCTCAGGCTCTCCTTTTCCTTTTATTACAAGGATTACAAGTTTCGCAGTAATACCATATAAGGAATTGTTTATGACTGTGTGTGTGCATACGGGCAATATATATATATATATATATATATATATATATATATATATATATATATATATATATATATATATATATATATATATATATATATATATATATATACACAACCTTTTATAGAAACTATGATCATTTATGCAACCATCAGCAAATACAGCTGGATTCCTGCCAGTTACATATTCTTTTAGTTATCAAAGCCAGTGTTGTACAGATGCTCCTATGTAAAAAAATGTTTAAATGTATTAGTCTGAAAAAATAATTAAAAAAAAGAGTTACACTCATGTTTGTAATGTACAAAAATGTGCAGTGTAATTTGTGACTTTACTGTCACTATGGCCAGTGCTATGGCCAGATCTGAAACCAAATAGGGACAAATTATAGGATATCAAGGGACTCAAGACCACTTTTTAAGGGTCTCTATTGTTTCTCTGATTCAAAGGGGTTTTTACTTGGTCTTATGTTGGTAGTTTTACTACTACTGTCAGTGAGGAATTTCATAATTTGTAGAAGAAACAACATACAGTATTTGCTTAAATTTGAGTTTTGTTTTATTGGACCATTTCATAAACAACAGCATGTTTTTTTGGCAAACATCGGTGAAAGATAAAAGATAATGCGATTTCTCTTTGATACATGCAGTCTTGATCTTGATTTCAACCTTCAAAAGTCTTAGTTTTGTTTCCATCTTGATACTTTCTGGTTTCAATATATTCTTGATCTCAGTTTACATGATCTTGCCTACAATAAGTAGGGACAAACTTAATTGCTCATCCGATGCTATAATAATTTGGCCAAATTGGGTCTTTTGGAAAATCGTAGATGATTAGTAAATTTGAATGTGTGAATTCTTTCTTCCACCACTCAGTGCCATACTGAAAAAACAAGGGAATGAAAGCAGTAGTTACAAAGTGAATAACCGTTGCCTTGGACCAAAGGATAAAAGTTGGTGCATGTAGCATGGGAAAAGCTTGAGAAATGGGAGTAATTGGTTTCTTTGGGATATCTGGCAGGGTGTCAACCAAGAGGTTGTATTAGGCCACCAGGCATGGCATTCTCCTGACTATGACACCAATGACAACAGTTAAGAGCATCACATCATCACGTCACACTGATCTATTCATCAATATCTTTTGAGAAATGCGGTTATTGCACATGGGAAAACAGCAAAGTGCTTTTTCTATCAGCGTTCCCATTTCTTATAATTGCGCTCAGCATAAAAGAGATCAAAAGGAAGCAGAAGGGAGAACTTGAGGCAGAGGCCAGTCAAGGAAAAAAAAGCAATAACCTAAAAGTAATAAAGGATGCGCATCTTTAAACGCAGGCGCATGCTGATTTGTTGTGCCACGCCTTGGGTGTCTACGCAAGTGCGTGCACATGTTTTTTTGCTTGTTTCCACTTTCGCTCTGAAAGAGATGAAAGCTATATTTTCAAAATCTCTGCTTTTTAAATGTGATTCTTAAATTGCTTTGTCAGGGAAGGGGGGAGTTGGATGGCGACCCTGTTAGTCTGTCAGTCATCCCTTCAGCCCAGAGGGGAACCGTCTGTCTTCATCACGCAGCCTTTCCATCCACGCCTGTCCTTTTGTTTCTGACTCTATTCATTGAAAATGAAAAGAGGGCTGCATGTCAGGTTTTGTACGCCCTCTTTAATCCTATTTTTTTGTCCTTGTATGCCGCGATCAAGTTGTCATGTATGTCGCTGTGCCCTCATAACATTTCAATGTCAAAATATACACTGTTGTGTGTGTGTGTGTATACAGTGTATATATATATATATATATATATATATATATATATATATATATATATATATATATATATATATATATATATTTACACACACGCACACATACTGTAAGCCATGTACTACAGCAGCTACAGGTGCTCATGTTTCTTGACAGCCTTGTTGAGAAGAAAATCAATCAATGGTCACATTCTCTGTGAGTGGTCTTATCAAAATGAAGCAATCTGTGCTCAGTTAGATTTAAAAAATGAATTCATTGATTCATTGTATGAATTATATAGTCGAGGGAACCACAAGTCAAGCCCCAAAAGCGGTAAAATTTGTTCAACCACTCTGTTTTGTAAACAGAAATTTGAAGGTCGGCGTCAAGTGTCGCAAATCTCATCAGAGTTCAGCTCAGTGAGTATCCAATGGAAATGATCGTCTCCAGTCACTGCTCTACCATGCTGCCTTAATAAAATTAATTAAATAGCAATTAAATGCGCAAACAATATTTACCTAGCAGATGGTAACATAACTAGCATGTAGATGAAAAGGTAATAGCAAATGACAAGCATGAAAATAACCTGTGAAGCCTGCCAACAAACTATGCCATGTCTACACGCGCTCAAACAATATTATAAACATATTATCATAATCTCCCCAAATTCCTGATGCTCACCATGAGCCTGACTGTGTCTCTTAGAGGTTCCCAACATTTTTTGTCATGGATATGAATATTCTTGTCACTCTAGTGACTTATTAGAAATTCATCTTGTGGGTCTTGCGCTCCGCAAAATGATTGGGGGTCTGTAACAGGTTGACTTGCAGGCACTGCCAAACTTTCCAAATTCATCCCTTGAGGCTGCACAGGTGGCGGGAATGAGGCCCTTTGACCACCCGGAGAAGTGAGAGGGGTCGGGAGGGTCAATGAAGCTTCTGCGATCGATCTAGCTGCTATGTTTTGTGTGGCCTGGACTGAAAAACACATCTATTTTTTTTTTTTTTCATCTATGGTTAGAGCTTGATGGCACTCACATCCATCCATTTGTTTCCTTCTCCCATACCTGCCACACTGTGTGACTTTCCTGGTCTGTACCCACCCCTTCCAAGAAAAAAAAAATCTGGACATTTAAAAAAAAAAAAATGACACAATGTCTGGGCTCCAGTGTTTATCACCGGCTGCACCAGATGCTTTGGCAGTATTTACGCCTCAAGTGAGACAGAACAAGAAGGAACATGAAGTAAAAATCGCTGCTTGTCTGAATCTCATGTCAGAGCTTGCATCTGACACTTGTGCCTTACACTACGTTGCAATACCATGAAAAAGTTAATGTTTTTGGGTGTGTGGAACAAATACATTCTCAATATATTTCCCGTCAGAACATATTGGGAGTCAACCAGCATCCCACAAGGGATTATGTTTGACTTTGGAGGTCCTATTGTATACCTAGAAGCCCACAATAGTACATTATGCGGTGTGTTTGCACTAAAGTAACGTGAGCCATGTACAGTGTCTGCTCTCACAGTACTTAGCCAGAGGAGCTGTCTGCTGTTTGAATAAGTGCAGTCAGTCAGCGGCACTAAATAGAACATTCATCAAGCACTTTTACGGCGTACACCTGCCACCGCTGGCTAAGACAGACAAGGCACGATGGCCGCAGCGCCGCACAATCACCGCGCTCTTTCTCTCAAGTGTTCCTGAGGGGCATGCAATGCATCTAATGCCGCATTAGCGCCCCGCAATGACCGCCCCAATTTCTAGGTAAATAAAGCGGACCTGCCGTGGCACGAAAAAACGGCGTGCAAATGAGGACGCTGTTGTTAAATGCAGTCGTGGTCCTAAATCACCAATTTACCCGCAACCCCGAGGCAGCGGTGCGCTTCAAACAACATTACAGCGTTTTGATCCCTTGTGGCCAACGTATGCTTGGCTTCACTGTGGGAGATCTGACCTCGCACTTTGCCAGCCGTTTTGATGGAGTTGTTGCAGCCTGCTGCTCAGCCTTGTTAAAGCGAAGGATGGTGCTGCTTAATTTCCTTCTAATATGACAGCTGTGTTGTTATCGTGATAAAGAGCCGCCCGCAGCGTTACCTTGGTCCTCGAAGCTGTGCTCCGTTTCTCTGCTGCACATGTTTTATTGTCGAGCTGCACTGCGCCATGGCCACTCGTGGCCTCAAATCACTTCACGTTTTAGAGAGGTGTTTATGTGCTACATTATTAGTATGATGAGAGCATATGAGTCACCTCGCCGTGTTGTCTTTCTTCTAGCATCCCCGCTGTGTTGGAGCAACTTGACAAAAAAAAAAAGAAAAAAAAAAGCTTTGCTTCTCCTTTTGTTTGGCCACATTCACAGCCTTATCGATTTCCTTTAAAATTGTATTTGCACAAAACAGGAAGGAAGAATGTAGGCTTTAATATTCCTTACTCCTAACAACACCTGGTCTGGAGTTGCTAGGTAACACAGGCACAGCAGCGTTTGATGTGAGTGCATTTTTACCAAATGGCTTTGATCCTCAGCACAGCGACAGACTCTGCTGAGTTCTTCTCTTGGGATGTCTCAACACAGTATCCCACCATGGTGACTAAAGAGCACCTGACAGATTCCAAGTCATATGGCTTACAGTACTCTCCTTGTTAGGCAAAGTAGAAAGGGAAAGTAAACTTATTTAGAGCTTTTCATCAATGTTTTCTAACACAAGACAAGTGGCGGAGGATATATATATATATATATATATATATATATATATATATATATATATATATATATATATATATATATATATATATATATATATATATATATTGTAATTGTATTGTATACTGTAATTGTAATTGTATCATACTGAAAATTGCCTGGCTTTTACCTGGCTTTTACTTGCGTAACTAAATGCATACATTCTTTGCAAGAAAGAGCCCCCTGAAATAATTTCTTCAAAAATATCCTATTGACAGTTTGCTGCAGCGAATTGAATTGAGTGAGAAGATTAAAAAAAATAACAAACACTTTTATGGCATTTGTTTTTGAACTGAAGGGTAAAACTGCCATTGAAAATGCCTCTGAAGATAATCAAATGTTTTAATGCATGATTTACAAGCCACTAAAATGATTTTCAGCCGAGGCATCTGAATCTGCATATAAAAGAATCTCTCCAAACAGTACCTTGAAGTTTCAAGCAGATGATGTATTCATTTATGTAAGTGTTTACAGTCCGCCACAGTAAGCAACCAAATAGGTAACTTTTGGGCAAATAAAAACACCAAAAATAACCACGACAAATTTATTGTAAATCTCTCTCTCTCTCTCTGTATATATGTATATAAGCATATCAAATAAGAATTGATTAACAGGCTCTGGCTTAAACTAGTTGCGCCTGGAGTGATGTTGCTAAAATTAAATTCAACTGGAATGTTACAGTGCATTTTAGGTTCATCCCAAAACTTTGTCCAAAAGTTCAGTATCCCGAGTCACATAGGGTACATACTGTAACTTGATCTTGGCACTCTATTCAGTGGCTTTGCATATTGGAAATACACTTCTCTACACTGTCCAGCCATGTGCTGAAACCTCGAAATACATTTCTCAGGCTGGCACATTTGCAAGTCAAGCAAGTAACTGTGAAATAAATGGTGGCCGATTTGCCATCTTACACACCAGTCTGGATGGCGCTGATGTTGGCCAAAGAGGTTTTGTGTGGACGCTCGCCCCGGGCGCGTGCACACACACACACACGCGCACACGCACACTGTAAAGTATGTGTGGTTATTACTGGTTTGATTATGGAATTCCATGGGGCAATTGGCTCAAATGAGGGCTGACAGTTTTGGAGGGTAGCAAACAGCTGGAGAGCTCATCTCTGCCAGCAGCCATATTAACGGGGTTTCACTCCCAGGTGCATCAGCTGCTATGATGTGTGATTAGAGCATAAGTAATGAAGAGCTGATGAAAGTAATCAGGGTGCACCCAGCAACATCATTATAGCTTGGGAGAAAAAGAAATAATATGGTGTTGAATTTACTCTGGGGAAACAAAATATTTTAACTGAAAGATGATTTTTTTTTAACCTTTAAATGACAATTTAAAAAAAAAAAAACATGCGAGTAAACAGACCAATTTTACCAGACAAATCAACTTACAACATCACAAAAAGCCAGACTTTACATAATTATTAACTTTGAATTGGCACAGATATTCAGTGGCAAATATGTATTATTGTTTTTTTGTTGTAGAGTTGTGCTGTGAGTTGTGAGAGAACTAATTAAAGAACGTATAGTGCAAGAACAAGATTTGAGAATGACTGCTTTAAAAAAGGCTTTGAAACTCCAAAATCATGGTATTCATAATCAAAGTTCAGTTGACTTTCAGCCACTAAATTGTCAGGTGCGCCTGGTGAACGTATGTCGGAAGGCCCAGCATGGCACAGAGCCGTTTGCTCAAAAACCCTAATTTCACCGCATCAAACACTTTTGAATGACAGCCTTTGTGAGTCAACACCAATGACCCTGGAACTCACAAATGGTCTTCTGGTCGAATAGACTCAAATTCCCAATAACCACTTATCTCACACTTGGTCTTCTGGTTGAATAGAATCAAATTCCCATTGGTCCACTCAATTTCTGTCGGTCTTATGACCAAGTCGTACTACTTTTTGCAAAGGGAGAAAATTGAACGTGCCTCATGTGAGCCTTAATAAGAGGTGGCCAATAAGTGTTTGTCTGTTCGGTGTCCCACCAGATCCAAAACCTTGGATCCACTTTTCACACCTGTTGCTTAGCAACGCTTACCCACAACACACAGCAAGCAGGTTTGTTCCTCTTTGTGAAAGCATCTTCTCATGTAAGTCTCTGTATATTATCACTTAATTGCTTGCCTAACTCAAAGAATCCACAAAACGTCTTGGTGAACTTCTCCCCTGACTTCGATTTTTACTGGGGAGTGGGTGGGAGTGTAGCTGGCCAACTTCCGTGTGCATTCACTTTGTTACACTTACTGTGAAATGATGTCAAAGCCAAGCGGAAATGAATCGACATAATCGGCCCTTAGTGCAATATGTATGAGCTACCACTCACTGTGGAGAAAGAAAATTTGGCCTGTTGTAAATGCGCAACGTGGGTGTTCAGACCCCTGAGCAACTTGTAATTGCATTTTACAGGGTTGTGTCTTATTCCTCATCCTTTTCTTTCACAGCAGGGGCGATAGCCAGCATGTTTGAAAGAGCTGAGAGATTTCATCACACGCTCCCATGTGGACTTTAATAAGCCACCACAAATGGCTAAAGTTTGTCTTTTAGATTTCTTCATCCGACTGTCACCTGATGAGCTAGTAGGACACACATGAATGACAAGTTTAATGAGGTGGCAACTGCTGTGACTAAAACTATTTGGTGCGTTAGGTGCACTAATTCAGTGCAAATCTCCTGAGAGTCTCCTCGTGCTGCAGCTGTGCTTGTGGTCTTGTCTCCGAAAGCATATCGGGGCAACACAGAAAATAAAACAGAATGAAGTCAAAATATGAGTGCCTTTTTTGTAATCACGACAGCTTTAGCTTGACGCACCCACCAATCACTTCCTAGTGTCCACAGCTTTGTTAAAGAAAATGACGCTCCTGACGCTCCTTTGGGTTTTCTTCAGGTAACTGCAACCTTAAGATTCGATCATCAGGAAGAATGGCGCTATAAATGGCCGAATAATTAGAAAATACATTTTAAATAAAACATTGTTCATCCTGACTTCTGCAGACTTGCTGAAATGCAATATGTTCTCAAGTTTAGTGTGGATAGGGCTTTGCTATGGCTTACTACACTAGCATCTTTGTGGCTATGTTTAGCTGCAGCTGCCTATGTCAGTGAGTGCTTTGCCTTTATGTGGTAGGCTAAACTTGAGTTTAATAAACTTGTCAGAGTGTTTATTAAAAGTTGAATTTGGCATTCATCAGGCCGCCTCCTGAATAGGCCTACCACTCACAACAGACGCCCATAAATGTATATCCACACATATGGACAGGGCAGTAGTAGAGTGCTTTTATGTCTTGTTCCGTCTTGAAAACCTTTCGTTGGGAATGTGTGGTGGCTGTTGTGCGTTAATTTAAACGTGTGGTGGCTGTTGGGCGTTAATTTAAACAAACAATTACAGGCCCTTGTTGCAACTGAGTTGTAGAGCTCATCAATCAAGCTTAGTGCTATTTGAAGCAGGACTACTTTGTTTCCTGCACTGTAATAAGGAAATGTACATTACTTGGACAGAAGGCATTAATCTTTGTTGGCATCTTCGTTTTAGTTTAGTAACAACATTCCTTGGAATAGTCTTGCATCGCACCTTTATGTGGTGCGCTACAGCTTGTTGCAATATAATTTCGATCATAGACAAAGTAATCAATGTTTGTGAACGCGTGTAATTTAATTCAAAAGCCAAATCAGTCTTGCAGAGAGATGAACTGCAGTAGTTGCACCATTTATATGCAAATGAGGCATCGGTTATTGACACGTTTAGTTCATTTTCCATCATTGCATGATGAGACTCTTGATATTATGTGCAAATGTCAATTATTTGTCTTCAGCTATCTCTTTCTGCAAGTCAATGTACTGTATCCATTCAGTTTTTCTAACCCTCTAGAAAAAGAGATGTTGTGGGAGGTCCATTCTTATTCTACAGTATATAAGTTTCACATATTTGTGGTGTACCCTACAGGGAGCACAAGTGAAACCCAAGGCACAAATCAGGACGCTTTATGGTTATAAAAGGTCCACAAATTGTCTACACTGGCAAAGGTACCATTTTTATACCCTTTTCGTTTACTACAAACAAGTCCTAGGCCTATGTTAATGCCATGCACTATTTTATAGAATACTGATGAGAAATGCGCTTTGTGCATTTTAAATAGTCAACATTTCTTGTTGAAAAAAATCTCTGAAGTTAATCTGTTATCAGAATCAAACCTTTGTTAACCGTACAGATATATCTTAAGCCTCTATCCCACTCGGTCGAATGCTGGCGAGTGCCGCCAGAGGTTGCCAAAAGTTGACCAAAATGCTTGGCAATCGTCTACCAACAGTTTTTTTTTTTTTTTTTTTTCCTACTGGCAATGTCTGTGAACCTCTGGTGACATCTCGGTTAGGAGATGGATCTTGTGCATGCATTTAAGCCTATGCTTAAAGCATAAGCCGTTTATTTTTTTAAAACAACCACTACAAGGATGTTCTTCACAGTACTTCCATCTTAAAGTCTTGTGACGTGCTTAAATCAATGAGCTAATTCAATAACCTACTTCGATCAATTTGTTTCATTTCTTGACCAACAGCATTTCCAGTCCATATTCATTTTGTCCTCCCACGTATACGCACATGAAGTGATAAATTGGAGTCCAAGAAGTTCATCAAACATCCATTTGTTATTTCCTGGACTTGTGCACATAGTCTCCTGCATATTTAGTCGAGTCTGCTCAGGCAGATGACAGAAAGGAAATTTTCAGGCCAATATACAATGCAGTAGCCAATGAGAGAATTTTCTAAGCACATTTATATGCAGCATGTTGTATATTTCTACCAGGATGCAGAATCTCATCTGATTGGTACTCAGGGGAAATCTTCTTTTAGAGTCAGGACATGTGAAAAAACATGCAGTCTTTCATTGAAAATCAAAATTGTTAGCAGTCGTGAAAATCTATGGAGACATTCGTCTTCCAGACACAAAACTCATTAAAATGCAGCTTAAAAAGAACCCTTCTACCCTTCACTTACTTAGCCCTGCACTACTGAGCATAATTTATGTATTTTTCACGAGTACGGCCATGATGCAAATGCTGCTGCAAGTAGTGCTAAAACCAAGTAGAAAACCACATGGTAGTCCTCGAAGACAACATTTTGTAAGTTTCCCCTAAAGCAAATAACCTGACACCAAGGCAAATGCTGACAGCCTCCTCATCAACCCACATGCCATTCCGGATGCATACAACATGCTCCTTACCAAGGAGGATAGAAGCAAGAAACAAGGCTAAACATTTTTTTTTAAATATTCTTTGCGGATGCCATCATTTGCATTTCAAAAGAAATATGTATTTAGAGATCCAACAGCATCCACAGCAGTAAACATAAAAAGGCTCAGACAACCCGCAGAGGAACCCTGTATACATTATGACATTAAGCAATGTGCGTTTTTATCCTGTAAAATTACATGTGTTATTCAATAGCGGCTGTTCTGGAAAACATATCAAGAGGCAGCAAATTCAATGTACATAATTATCATAAAACGGATGGTGCGAGTCAGACAAGAAAACGGTGCAATTATCATGAATCCTGCGGGAAAGACATTTAATTCATTTGCGCTGCTCAGCACGCCAAGGTCTAACGTACTGATGATACCCTAAAGTGTTAGATTGATAGGATTGGTCCAAGAGCGAAACACACCATTTATAACAGGCGGGGTGCAGCATGTCCCTGACAATACAAATTCACCTAATAATCCTTGAAGCCTAGGACAACCTGCCCACTGCTATTTGATGCTTCATAAAGGCTCAGGAATCTCCTTCAAAACTGCTTCGGGATTTGCTCAACGTTACTCTGCACACTTCATTTCACAGAACTTATTTAGCATAAAATGCTAACCTCCCTCTGAAAGAGATTTTCCTTCCGCTATATCGGTATAAATACAGCACAACGTTTGCATAAGGTCTTTTCATAGAATTTTGCAGTTGTTGATATTGCACTTACTGATGTGATTTCGTTTAAACATGAGTGGGGCTGATATGCGTGTTCGCCGATGGACCTGCATGCAAATCCTTTTTACCAAATACCGCAAAGAAGTCAAAGGTCAACTTTTGTCGCACCACCTCGGAGGTTCCAACCAATATTAAGTTTAATTCAGTGGGCAGCAAGTGTACAAACAGGTGTGTGGAGGACAAATTGAAATATCCCCTTGGCAACTCTAGCACACATATTTTCACATTTAGAGATACTGAGTGATCCCAGAAGCGATTTTTAAAACATTGCTCACCATTCAACTGGACATGAAGATAGACTGTAGTCTACAGCTGACTGCAGGTAAAGCAGGTGTTGCTGGTGAATATGAGCAAGGTCTCCAGCTGCAGCTGCTGAGATTTCTGTGTGAAAGGTACACACCGCGGACTGTGGAAGGCAGCGCGGTAAGTGTGACGGTGCATGAAAGTCAAATATCATTATGCCAAAGCAAAGAGACAAGATCAGAGCAGGTCAAGATACCACAGGCCAACAAAGTATATGATAGCACAATGACATAAACTGACTACACCTTGGATGACCATCATACTGATGAAGTAGAGTGAAGGGTTATGTATATATATATATATATATATATATATATATATATATATATATATATATATATATATATATATATATATATATATATATATATATATATATATAGGATTTACTATAGTATATTGTTTCTAATTTTTCATATACAATTTTTAATCTACAATTTTGGTGATTTTGCCTGGGGTTTTCCACGCATTAGCTAATTACCATAGGTTTTTATTCCCGGCATACGACGATTTTGTCAGCAACAGCTCATCAGTGCGATGGGAAATTGTGGGTCATTTGGTGGACAGTGATGATGCAAGTGGAGGAAGTGAGCGCATTCTGTGTTTACTGGTGCGCAAGACACGACAGTGGGCCAAGCTATTCTGCCTAGGGGAGCTCACACCTCTGCATGTAGCACAGCAGTGGCATGCTTGAGGCTGAGATGTAATTACTACCTTTTTGGCGGAGAAGGTCTTCTTTAGCCAAGTTTACAATCCAAGTGGGTCTTTTAGTTTCAGTTTTCAAGGTTACGGTTTGAAAGGATAAACTGATCTTTCTGGTGTTCCTACTGTGGGATGTTTTATCTGTAGTAATACTTATCCACTGCTAAATTTGGATCACGTTTCAAAGTGTTTTCATACAGCGGCGTCTTACCATTTTAATTATTCCATAATCATGCTCACAATTCAAAGCGGTAATCTCATGTAATATTTACCCATTATATTTTAAATAAGGAACATAGCATTCTATGATATTGTACTTGATCTTATCGATTTAACTCATTCACTGCCAGCCGTTTTCAAAA
This sequence comes from Hippichthys cyanospilos, assembly GCF_059441005.1. NCBI lineage: Eukaryota > Metazoa > Chordata > Actinopteri > Syngnathiformes > Syngnathidae > Hippichthys > Hippichthys cyanospilos. Next base: position 10,938,822 of record NC_142381.1, on the reverse strand, counting down.
ATGTGGACACTTTCAATTAATGATGGCGAAACCAAAGCTTTTTGAACCACTGAATCGCTCTGAATCAGTTGTGTTAAAATGGGTCAATATCTCGAAGCGGTTCACACGAATCTGTGTTGAGAGTCACGACACTGCAAAACGGGTCAGTGTTTCACAACATCTGACACGATTCAGTGTGGTGACATCTGCTAGATGAAATTATATTGCATTTACATTTGGCATTCGAGCAAAGCATCATGGAAAATATATCTATGTACTGTATGTATGTACATGTATGTACATTTACTCAAAATAAGATACGCATTATGTTATTCAATTACTTTTTTATTGTAATTGTATTCAGTCAAATAATGGAAAGAGAATAGTCCTCTCCAGTACTCGCCCCAACTATGCACTCTCACCATGTTAAGAATTGTGTGGAAGGGTGTGTCTTTGGTCATAGTCTCTGGGGGGCTTTGTGAAGCCAAGGATGTTATATTAAAATCTTACTAGCAGTTAGCAAGTCCCCTTCCTTTAAACCTGTAATGAGAAAATAATGACATTCAATTACTACAGGCTAAAATAGTTAACAGCATAATTCCTGTATGTACTAAGGTTGTGAAAATTTGAAATGTTGGAATCCTTGCTGAACATACCTTTTTCTGTGTGCCAGTTCTGTCTCCAGATTTCCCATCCTGGCACATTTTGCTCTCCCCATTTCATTTTAACAGCAGCATTTAGTGGTTATTTGTTATAACCACTAAACAGCCTTCAATGGGTACCATACTGCAATGATGCCAGGCGAGCAATACAGATTTGCTAGTGGATCCTTTACAACTGACATTGGAAATGCCAAATTTTGCTTACCGCACTGAATCAGCTCAAACTTCACTGCTTAGTAAAATGGGCCCCAGGTTAAAGCCCTTGATCAGAAGGCCGCTTTCCAGCTGATTTAAGATGAGGCAGCGCTTTTAAAGTAGAAACTGGCCCGCAAAGAGGCTGCGGTGGTCAAAAAGGTGGTACTTGTCCAACATTTCCCTCCTGGTGGAATTAGCTGGGCATCCCGCGTTCACCCCTCTCTGATCCACGGAAAGGCAGCCACTTTAAAATGTATCAAAGCACTGCTCTTTTTTTTTTTTTTTTTTGCTGGCAGTGAAAGGAGGGGTTACAGTTGCCCTCAGCTTATTGGACATTTGCCAAACTGACAGGGAGCAGGCAGATGGAGAGCGTGCCCGATGCGGCGGTTGAAGCAACAACATCAGCACGAGCACCCTAAACTTTCAAGTGCTGCTGGCCCGGCGACTCATACGAAATGACATCGCTACCTCGCAGCTAACATCCGAGCACGGCGAAGCACCTGCAGCAAAACGAGGTCAGAAAAAGGCTGTGACATTCCTGTAGCGCACAGGCTTAAATACAAGCTCATTACTGTGACCTAACATTAAATAAATCACTCCTCCTGCACTGTGTGTGAAGTGGGCTTGGGAATATAGGAATCCCTTAATGCACGAACAACATTTGTTTTTGTTTGACTTGAGTCGTTTCAGTGATTTGCCTCTGAGGAAAATGCTTTTTATATCCTTTGCACACATGCATGTATGTATGACGCCTGCGTGGCTTGGAAAGCTGCCTCTCATATGACCTGGATTATAAGGAGGGTGCGTTTTGCTTGAAGAACAGGTTGTGCCTCAAGTGAGAGATTTAACCCTTGCTAGTTGTCAATCGCGCTTCTGGAAGGCTCAATGTACATCGAGCAGCCTCCTTCTTTAATATACACCGTAGGCTGTGTACTCAAGTGAGAATAAGATTTTGACAGATGGAGGAAGGAGGGACAAATGGGTGGAACTTCCCTTGAGGACATCTTGAGGGCATTCGTTGCATCATTCTTTGACTGCATTTTCTGAAGAGCGGTAAATAAGACGAGCTGACGGATCCAATAGAATTAAAAGTGAAATTGAGCTCTTTGTGAACACCCATCTGATGTAAGGTTTTGATGAAACCCTGGCTGTGAAGTCATTTATGCTTCGTTTTGACCGATGGGACTGCCATCAAACTCCGATGACAAAAAAAGCCACATATTATTATTAAAACTATTCATTCAGTGTTTCTTTGCTCACTATGTAGAAAATTGGCCATGGTTACAACAAAAAATGATAATAATAATATTGAAGAATAATTATTTTTTGTTTCATATGTTTTTGTATGACAAAAAATAGAGGTACATCTTTGAGAGCATAAAACTATTATACTAACTGAATACTTATATATTTTTTTGTGAACAACATCTTCAAAGTTGCTCCAAGTTGCAAAGTTTTTAGGCACGCAAATAGCATCAGCAATTCGACCACTAGGTTTTGCCGAGAAAATGGATCCATACGTCAAGACGGTCTTTGCATACATATAGATGCTGCAACATTAAACATTAAATAATAAATATTACTTTATTTTTGTAACTTTTTTTTAAATTAAACTTCTGACATCTTAACTATTTTTAGGGGGCGGGTCTTTCTTCCTCTGTGTCATTTTGACACCATGTGCATCTGCCAGAAAGGTCCATGTAGAAAACTGTGGGACAAACTTGGTACCAGCAGAGCTTCACATTGAATATTTTAGTCAATCTGTTTTTAGAGATGACTATACCTAAATGTCAATCTATTTTTAAAGATGATTGACCCAACTTGGTCATTTTTTTTTTAATTTCTCCCCAGCACCACATCCCACATCAACATACATGGCCAATGAGCTTAGCATTTATCTTCCTGTTTCGCAATCAATTTAATCAGCATAGGCATAAGTTTACACAGACATTTGCCCCACCAAATTGTCATTCCACTTTGTCATCTAGGAGAGTGGGTTCTCAGTGGGGGAAGTTCATTTTCAGATGAGAATGTAACAGGGTTTCTGTCGGTAACAGTGTATCTAATTTAATGCTTTTTAGATACCATGACAGAAGCAGCACAATTTCTTTTCAAATTCAAAACACACTAATTGGAACATGAAACAACTTATTTAGAAACTGCGTTAGATCGGACTCCTTTGCAAAACATTGTTTGCCTTTATTTTTTTTTTAAGCTTCATATGAATGCACATTACCATTAGTGATTCAATTTTCACACCGACAAGCCAGAAATCACACGGATGATATTACTCAGTCTATCTTCTGGAGTTGCCCAGAGATAGCGCTGCAAATGTAGTTCCAAAGTTTAATAAGTCAGACACGGATGGCACAGCACTGTTTGTAAGTCTCTTTTTTTTTCCATCCAAAAATGCTTTGCGCTGGTTAGGGGTTACTTGACTGAAAAGGTATTTCCCTTGGGGTACATCACTGAAAAACGGTTGAGAAACTCACTAAGATATACCCTTGCTGCATGTCAACGCCTAGCACGCAAGATTTCCTTCAGTATCAATATGGCAGCTCATACTTTGTGCTTTGTGACATCATGCTGATTTTTCTCCTTCCACTTATGACTGTGAAGGCAGCATTTATAATACAGCTCTGTATGGGTCTCATTTAATTATGGCGGTGGACTTAATGAAAGCTTCACAGCGTGTTGGCTAAGCTAGAAAGTCAAGAGCTGATTTAAAAAAAATAGAAGCGGAGGAATAAAGCTTGAGACCTTTGGAAAAGTTCACTTGAAACAAACTCACTGCATCTCTGGTGACCGTGTTTGTTGTGCGGCGGATGTGGTGCATACATTTCTTTGTGGACCTCACTGTTAAAAAAGCTAACTCAATTAGCCAGGCGGGGTGTCAGAAGACATTTCGCTAGATCCATCACAGCGAATCACAATGGACAGATGGGTGGTCTTTTTCATTTTTGTGGGCCTGCACACAAACCTATTATTTCCTGTTTGTGTGAGCATCTGACTCACTGAATGATCTGTTTGATTAATAACAGCAGGCAAACGGTTCCTGGCAGTCGCCGTGCTATCTGGCCAAATGTGTGTAGAAAGCTGCTATGCATCCATGTCTTAAGAATAACGGGTCAAATTTGTCATAATTTCACAGTGCTTTAATTCGGATTAACCTGAAACATCACATCATGTTTCCGCCACCTGTTGTCTTTTATCGCTCGGCTCCCAACTCATCACTCTTTTTTTTTTTTTTTTTTTTTAATTCACGGCTGCTTTATCCACTGAGCTGCATCACTCAACCACTTTCCAATTTGAAGATTTCTCATGTGTCCGCATCAGCGATGTGGCATCTTGATTTCCCACCTCCACACCATACGAGCCTCCCTTGGAGAGGCCGCCCTGGCAGCCTTGGTGCTCTTAAATGCATCATTCCTTCCAAGAGATATCCTTCCACACTGACCTCTGTGCTAGCTGGCCACCTGCCATATCCGCTCAATGGACTCATCAATCCATCTTGCCTCTTGGATGGCCTTGATTTTATTGTCTCACACAACCCTCTGTCATTCTGCCCATCTCTCATCGTTAATGTCATCCTTTCAGATTTTAACATGTCTGCATTTTCTCTGTGCGCATTGTTTGATTATGCTGCGCCGCAGTGGCAGAGTCCAGGTGGGCTATTGCTGTTGAGTCCTTGCAGTACAATCTCTGAAATCTTTGGCTTTTGTAGGCTTTTTCCATCTTATTATTTAAACCACGGCTGGGGTGGTAGTATGTCAGTGATCTAAAGTGTAATTGCCTACCAGAAGCATTGATAGTGCATTTTTCTAGGATTAAAATGTTGTGGGCGCACTTTTTATTATTTTTATTAATACTATTTATAATCATTATTATGAAATCTGAAAATATTTTCAACAGACATTTTGACAAAGGTAAAAGTTGGAATCTGCATCTATTTATTTGTATTCATTTTGACACTGATTTTCCCTTGTAAAAAAATGAATATACACCCAGCAGCCTCTTTGCTACTGATAACTGGCATCAGTAGCAGCGCTGAAAAAAACAAAACAAAAAATTAGTCTATAATTTATCAGTTAAGTTGAGCAGTTTAACAACAGTGCTACCTTCCTGCCCACCACACACTCACGCACACAACGATTACAGGAAAATGCAGCTCAAGTGCATCTTAGCCTTGTTACATTATAGAAAACCTTTTGTGTATTAAAATAAAGTATTAATCAACACCAGCATCCATAATACAACAAGTGTGCATAACAGACTTATCAGGACAGTTCACTTGGTGAAACATCCTCTCTTATTACATCTGTGGCTGACTACGCTCATCAGATTATGAATAAATGCATGACCATTTAGGCGCTGCTCTTTATTTGCTGAGCAATGCTTCCAAGCGCCAGATCAATATGTTGCTCCTGACAGGACAAGTTCAACCCACAGGGCTGGTCTGGGAATTGTCCACTTGCTCCGTACTAATTCTTTATAGAGAGTAAATGGGGCATCTCTTAGGTTTGTTTCAATTACACCTTTTGACTTTTGAGTGGCTCAATTTGGATATGAGTCACATACAGAGAGAGAAAAAAAAACACATTAAATTTTGATATGTACAGGTTAGAATAATACTCCCTCCAAAATGACCTGACGCATATTATAATCTACGTGCATAAAGAGCAAACAGTATGTAAGGGTTAATATTTGCATTATTGATTTAATAGTGTTTTTTTTTCCTATGCTTGCTGCCCATTGTTGCCGCTTGTGTAGTTATGGGCAATTTGGGTGTCATGCTTTTATGAATCTTAACAGCCGTATGGTATATATGTCACACGGGGAAAAAAATTATATGCATTAAAGCAGAATTTCCCTTACAGTGTAAATCCAGTGTCAGCTAGAAAACACACAAGAGAATTGAAAAAGACTTGTAAGATGACATGTTAACAGATCCATTCATCCATCCCTTTTTGTATCACTTATCCTGTTCCAGGTCCCATGAAGCTTCTGCCTGTCCGAGCTGACTTACCATACGAGAGACTACACTATAGACCGGTCAGTGAACTTAATATCAAATAATTTCTACTTTTCTTGTATGGTGAAATATGCATGAGGACGTGTCGTAGATAGAAGTGCAAACATAACCATAAAACAACGAAACGTCCATGCATTTATATGCAAAAATAGCTGTCTTTTAAACCAGATAGGCAGGTATAGACGAATGCCAATATATTAAATGGCCATTCCTAAGTATCTCCTCCATGTATTTTTAATGCTTTAAAAGTTTTGCAAAAATACAAATGATTTTTACGTTGCAGTTTTACGCCAGTGAATGATTTTATGCGCATTTCGCCGTAGAAGTAGGTAGCAGGCTCTTTAAATGTTAATATTGCTGAGGATCAGCTTAATTAATTGTGGCAGCCAATGTCGTGATTGCGATTAAAATTCAATCAATTCTGCAGCCCGTTTGAAATGTCCTTTTGCATTTCAGCGCATCACGTTTGCATGTTAGCAGCTAGCGCTAACAGCAAAGACTTGCAATGACTTGCAATGCAATGACATCATAACTGGCTAGTGGTTTCTTAGCGTCTTTAATCAGCGATGGAATAAGATTTTTTTTTTTTTTTAATGATTTCGTGCTGCTGTTAGTAGCTGTGATGTTGTGTGAAAGGTTGTGGGCACAATTCAAGCCAGTTGCTATGCCACTACCGCTGCAAAGGCCATCATCAAAATAAAAGCCCTTAAGGTTATTGTATTGATATCCGTATATTATTTGATGGGAAAATTATACACAGTCTGGACTCTGCCTTCAAATTGTGCATTAACTTAAAAAGTTCAAATAATTTTTTTCTCATTTTTTTATCTTAGGTGGAGTGTAGTCCATCTCTCAATAATCACTTGCATTTTCCTTTCTCCCTTGTTCCAGTTTGCTTGTCTGGAAATTCCCCCTTCTGCTTGATGCGGACACAGTGACGTAGCCACAGATCTCGACAAATCGCACGCAGCTTCAAGCGCCCACATGACTTCTAGCTGTAATGTGTTCGCTTGTAAAATAATTTAATATCTTCTCGCGGCCTTTTAACATCTCCTCTAACATGTTCCGGTGAAAATGAAAAGTGCAGGATGTGACAACAAATCCAACACGTTTTAATGAATTCAGGCTGAAAAATCCATGACACTTCAGGTTCAAATGGAATTACAATGTCATGCAGATGCTTTGTAATCACCTTATCGCTGTTTTTCGGGAAAATTTAATTGATATTGCAGATGTACATCTGTGTGACTGTGAATATAAATGAGAGCGCTAGGACTCTTGTTCTCATGGTAACACAAGCAGGATGTGATACGCTTATTGACCTTGGGGCTTTGGAGTTGTCGTCGCATGTTTTCGCATGAAGGTACATTCAAGACACTGTGGGCAACTTGTCGATTGCTGCTCTTCGCATTGTCTCATCATTACTGTCGCATTCGCACTTGAACCAGCAGTCGAGTTGGTTTATATTGTCAGAGAAAGCTGAGAAAGTAAACAGCACCCATTTAGTCGTTTCGTATTGTCAGGTGATGGTGGTGTAAGCTTTTCTTTTTCACAGGCAATGCGTAACCCTGCTACAAGGGGCCCCCGGATTGCCGTCTGGATGCTACCTTTGCAGGCCTGCGGGGGGCACCCTAGCACTTTCCCCATCATTGTCGCACTCCTCCCCCAGCTCCACTTTTTCCTCAGCCCTCCCTCCCCAATTTTTGCTTTCCTTTTGTTCGGTGACTCTATTGCACCTCCTTCTTCCTCCCTCTCTTTCTCACACTAAAACTCTCTCATCACCGCATCTTCTCTGCTCTCTCTCTCTCTCTGTCTCTCTCTCTCTCTCTCTCTCTCTGTCTGTCTCTCTCACACTCACATTCACACAACTCAAGTTCATCCCCCGCTTCTTCCACTATTTGACTTGTGGTAGGTACCCATTTTGTTTCCCTCCTCCCGTCTCCATCCCTCATGTTCAGTCGTGTTATCTCACTGGCACTTTTTCTTCTGGATTGCCATTCGATACAATCTCCCCACGCCCCTCCTCACGTCCGCCTTGTCAATGTACACACATTAGAAACAAGCCCTAAATACTGCCTGACTGGACATTTGTCTAGCTTTTTGGTTCCACATCGCAGCAGGAGTTTAATCAGCATAATTATGCACACAAGACATGTATCAGCTGAGGGATTGACACAGAAGTAACAGAAAACAATTATAGTTTGATCAGACAGACGTTCTTGTCTCAAGATTTTGCAGTAAGATTCTCAAGTGACTTATCTCATTGGGACTGCATTATGTTATTTGGTATTTTTATGCGTTTCATTCCCCCAAACACTGCTTTAGGGTGTAGTGGCAGCTTTTACTTGCATCACAAACCTGAATTGCACATCTGGACATGTTGTGGTTATTTATATCTAAGTATTGCTAGGTAAATGAATGACGTCTATCTCCAACTACACATTTCATCAAATGAAGATATATAGTTCTTATTAACATCATGCACTTCTGATGCTTGCCGCATTATGTTTCGGTTCTTAACAGTGTGTAAATAGAGAGGTTTGATTGCTAGCCATCAACAAATGATCGGGAATTACTATAAATTACTAAATCGGTTCTTCTCAAATTGTGTATGTGTGTGTGTGTGTGTGTGTGTGGGGGGGGGGTGCTGTCAATATTTTTTTCTAAATCATCTTAATTGTTACGATGATTTAGAAAAGAAAAAAAAGCATCATTTTTTGATATCTTTTTTTAGGTTACATTTTTAAATATATGGGTACTCATGGGTACTCAAATTTACATTGAACTATTCATTTGATTCAGTTAGTCAAAAATGTTTGAATAAGGATTGAAATAAATATTTTACAGGTACTTTAAGCTATTTTTTAAGATTCAGAACAAACTATAACCTGTAAAATACCCTATAAAAAGATGCTGAAAGGTGACTCAAATGGCTTTTTTCTTGTGCTAACGTTAAAAAGGATAGCACTTTAAATATACTGTACCTATACAAATTTCATACATAATGATTTCATTTATAGTCACCGCATTGAGTTGAGATATCCTGGGGGGGATATTTATTTATTTCTTTAGATAACACTACCCCATTGAATGGGGACCAAATCTTGTCCTGCCAGTACAAGATTCCAACTTCCTCTTTTATGTAGTTTACTCACTGTCACATTGCACCCATTGGGAATCGTTAAAATCGCCATGTGGCAACTTAACGACAATGTGTCCATTTGAAACTTTCTGTGACTTAGGGTGCTTTGTGGGGATCGTTGTTGTTTATGACCGCCACTTTGTCATTGGATCGTGTCTTTGCCACTGCATCCAAAGTTTCTCTTTTACCTGTAAACTTTTAGCACTCATCCGAGCATACCTAAGGAGAGTAGGAAATTTATAAGTGACTGACATGAACTGACTACAGTTATATAGAGAAAACGAGCACAATTGGTCTCCAGTGTTTTATTTCCAAGCCAAATTGATCTCAACCTCCAAAATGGTTCCCAGGCAAATGGCGCTAAAACCATCCAACTGCTTTAAGATTCACATTTAAACACCAGCAGTACAGGCAATCAAGAGAAATCTGTAGTTAAATCTGTAATTCATGTCCGTTAATGTGAGGCCATATGAACTTAGTTGCAAGATTGGTTGCAACTGGTTTTCAGTAATGGCCCTCCATCGGCCCCTGATTTTGCTATGACTCAAAATAAACGCAAGTGTAACGGACAATCAAAAGTGCAAATTAACTTTTCTCAAAAACAAACAAACAAAGCAACCCGCCCCACACACCAAAATTAATGCCAATTTTTAGGCATACACGAGAACCATATTTACAACAATACTGAACTTTGGCGATAGGTGAGTACCAATACAAAGTACTTTCATTATCGGTACTTGGCAATGGCAGCAGATCCTAGTGTCCACTCTCTTGAAGCAGTTTTACAATCATGAACTTGAAGTTATAAATTGGAAAAATAGAAATTTGCGACAAATTTCATGAACTTACATGAAAAATTGTGTATTGATATACTGTTGGTCTTTCTTTAAAATGATCTGTCATTGTTTTTATTTTGTGTGTGTGTGTGCGTGTGATTTATTTGTATCAAGTGGCATCGGTACTTGCTATTGTATCGGTGACTACTCAACTTTTATACCCTCCTAAATTTGCTTCTATGTTTATGCACCTAGCTGGTGCAGCTTTCACCCAGGCATATGTTCCCATCCAGATTTGTGGTACAATTACCGTGCACAGCCACTATAGAAGCATGACTTCTTAAATCCTGAAATGTGCTGTAAATGTAAATTGTGAAAAGTTGCACACCCTTTTTTACTTGCGCACATGGGAGATATGGTCCATGATGTTTAGATTTTTCTCAATTTAGCCAGACAAGCAACTGGAATGAAACCATTTTATAAACTGTTATTCTTGTTATTTATTTATTTATTTATTTGATCAGATAAAATTACAGCAACGATTGTGTAAAATTCTCCTCTCTATTTGGGGGTGGCTATGCACTGCACCAAATTAAATAAAGGTAACATGTTTGAGGTAAAACACATGTGTTCAGGTCTGCACTATAAACAAAAAAAATCAAAAAACAAAACAAAACTGATCATTATCTTTTGGAAAGCAGAATCGTATTGGATTCCATTACATAGTGCCTCGTATGTTGTCTGTGACTGGGGGATGTAGATTATCTTGTCGGATAAACAGAACTTGGTTTCCCTTCGTCTGCTTGAAAATGAAGAGGATCTGGATATTTAATCTGTATTGTTTCAAATGGTTTGCAGGTTCCTTAATAATTGCATGACCATTTAATCTTGTTGGAGCTCCAGGCTTTAAAGTGTCATCTCAAGTATATAGCTATTTTATCTAAAAAATGTCAGCGTGCCAAGTGTATGCCTTCATGCCAGGACTTGTAATCGAGTTGACAACATCTGCACTCCAGGGATTACATGAAAGAAGAGCAGCTAGCATAGATTGGCCAACTTGTATCCAATCACACTGCCTGTGGAGAAATACAACCGCTTTGCCGTTTGATGCGATTTTACGAGCAGGGCGCCTCCACGACTCTTGTTTATTCCTTTGAAAACTTTATTGATTTGTCCTTTGTCTCAAATTATAATAATAATAAGGCCATGTCAAGTGAAGGTAATTAATAATAATAAGCCCTGCTGTATTTTACTTAGTCAGGAAATGAATGATGGCTGCTTGATGGCTGACGGCCATGACCTTGACTTAGGAAATTACAGCTGAGGGGGCACCTCAAGGAGATAGGTTGCATGAAGCAGCCATTTCTTAATGACTGAATTATATCATATCACTTTCATAGCCTATGGCTTCATGCCCCTATAACACACAGATAATTAATTTTAAACCACTTCTCCAAGTTCAATGGCACCCAGCTACATTGGAATGTCTACATGTGGCGTTTCAGGATTACATTTTAAATGGGGAATACTTTAGCCGTCTGCAATCTCCGCTTGGCTTACGCGGATCATTTTTAATGTGTAAAATAGTTCATGTAATTGAGGACCAATTAGGCAATTTGGGATAGGGTGTTACAATGTTAATTGTGTTAATCTAATTCAGTGGAGGCTGATTCATTTACATTAATGCTGTTAAGCGTCTTTTTTTTTTCTCATTTCCCTGGTCGTAAAAAAAATAAGATATAGCCATGTTGTATTGAGCGTGCTTGACAGAATTGCATGCCCCTGCCATGACTGCCATGTTGCAAGAAGTACATTTTATCACTCTATGATCAACTTACTTTTCCTTATATTTTACATACAAAAATGTAAATCAAACACAAGCACGGGCGGATGAGCTGGCACGAATGATTTGAAAGTCACAAGGGGGCATATTAATGCAGTACCCAGAATTTATTAGTTCAATAAGTAGTAAATGACATTGTCACCTTTGAAAAACTAAAGGTAGGATACACAAAAACGATTAATTTTCATGGTTCCATCCTGATTGTTAACCACATGAGAATTTCTTGCAAAAAGTAATGTGGCTGAATCTCACAATAGGGATCAACTCGTGAATAGCAAGGAGGCGGAGCAGTGCTGCTGTGCAGAGACAGATTATTTTGTCAGAGCATGGATTGCCTGCCCACACTTAAATGATGCGGCACTCAGACAAAAGCATGGGGACATTATTTTCAGGTTATCATTGCACCTCTTTCTGCATGTTATGGAAGACTGGAGTGTCGGCTCAAATTATGCATCACAAAGGGCTTTTGAAATAGAATCCGTTATTGAGATGCTGCCTTCGAGAGATTCTGTAAATTGAGCTGTCTTTTTTTTTTGTATCAATGCTTTCATCATGAAAATTATTTCAAAGGAGAATTGGTGACGTATTTCGGTCATAATGTTGAAGATGCGTCATGTCACCGTTTTGTTGACATGTTTCACGTCAGCAGGGTTAGCTTTAGCAGTCTGCTTAAGACTTGTGCAATTTGCATCTGTTGTTGCCTTTTTTTCCCTCCTGTTGCTTCCTAAGCTGTAAGAATCCATATGGTAATACAGTGAACCCTCTCAGTATTATAGTTGACTCTATGGTGAACATTTTGCTTTAGCACATTGCCGTATTTGAATTCAGGATGAAATCTATCAATACATCATGTTGCTTGGATACTGTATTTGTAGTTATTAACATTTCAAGTTAGTAAAGTTTACGTTAAAGTTTGGGGTGTCTGCATAGCTAGCTAACTGCTGGAATGGCCGAAATAGGAAGTATATATAACTAAGTTACTTGAAATTTGTAACCCTAATCTAAAGGAACTCATTTTGTGCGTAGTAGGAGATGGGCGACTCATGCCGGATGCACAAGTGTGACATTCACCTAACAGATGGCGGCCACTTATCACGATGTTGTTTACATGGTCTTTAAAATCATTATATTAGGTACTCGCATGGAACTTTGCATGTAGTGATCAATATGCAGGCTTTTACTGCTTCTGCTACAGAGGCGGGTTCCATTTCTGGTCCTGTGGTTCAATTTTACTCTTCATCCATCATCGTTACACTTTAATAGGGGCGTCATAATTTTGTTTTTCTTTATACGCATTGTTTACACTGCAAAGCACATTTTGAGTCTGAGTTGTACACTCGTCAATGGATATGACAGTTCTACAGAGCTTACATGCTCAAAAATTCCACTGAATGTTTATATGATGATATATGGAACATGGGAATTCAGGCATAGATTGTCTCCATCGTCAAAAGGATGTAAAAAAAAAACAAAACTGATGAGGTGGCTAAAGTCAAGGTACTAATCACTACGTACTCTTATGTCTCCACGTGTTAGTTTTCAATTGAGCTCATTCAACCATTTCAGAATGGTAAATTTAAGTGTGCTAGTGTGCTACGTTCAAGGTTTTTTTTTTTTTCTTAAAGGGACTTTTCCTTGGCTCTGTCTCCAAGTGCTTGCTCATGTGGGGTTTACTTGGTGTTCTTATCCACATATATATTATGTATGAGGAGTGTGTTTCTTGATATTCTCAGTATTCTAAGTACCTTGAGATTGAATCTGTTGTGAATTGACACTATACAAATAAAATTGACTTGATGACACACACATACCGAGAATCAGAACAGATTTGAGAAGGTATCCAAACAGGTGGATGAAATCAAAATAATGAGAACGCAGACGATAAAGTAAGACACAAGTTGAACAGAAACATGAATTTAAGAACAAGAACAAAACCCCACAACCCAAAAAAACAACAAACCAGTTTGAAAAATGGTCGGATGATAAATCTCAACACTTACGTCAAAATCCATATGTGTATTGTCATTGATAAGGTTGGTCAAGTCATTGACACTCTGAAATGATTTTTTTTTTTTTTTTGGGGGGGGGGGGGGGGGGTCTCGGTGTCAGGACATGCACGTTGTTACTTGTAATCAGATTCTTGTTGAATGTTATATAAATGCAGCCTTCATCCCGGGCACATCTGTAATATGAGGCATTCACTCTCAAGTGGTTTCTATGAAAATATCGCACACATTTTGGACAGATGGTTAAGAGGTGCTTTGGACACTCTACAGTCGTGAAGTAGAAGCTTGTCCAGCCTGGCCAAAAGGAGACTCACATACAAAAATAACCTCTATTTAGATGATTTAAAAATATACAACTTCCCTCCTCTGTACTCATTAAGTCAAATATGAAATGTAATAACTTTTGCACTCATCAGCATAGATTAAAAATTGAGACGTTTTTTGACGTGTTTTGACATTTGCTCAATCTGGTTAAGTTGGTGTCATGAGAACAAACACACCCTGCATGTCAATCAAATGTCAAATGATCGCGACTGAAATCACATGATCGACAGCCATAAATGTCAGGGAACCTTCATCCAAACTAGCCTCGAGGCTTTCTATGCATTTTTAAAAAACTGTGTAGTACAACAAAACGTGTATACTGGGGTGGTAGAGCAGACCGTTCATGAACCAGGGTTGGCTTTTGAAATCCCACTCTGACCGAGTCATGTGCCGCCGTGTCCTTGAGCAAGACACTTCACCCACAACGTAGCCTACCACCACCATTGTGTGATGCATGAATAATGTATTCTTTGAGTGTTGCATTAGTATTGTTATGACTGTATTTATCTTAATGTCATTTTGAGCTTGTTATGCTCTGTGTGGATTCCAGTCACGTTTCTGTGTTTTCATTTAGCTCTCATAGGCTCTTCTTAATCCTTCTTTGAGCTCATAAAAGGAACAAGAAACATGTGAACATTTAGTGGCTGCTGCAATGGCAAATTTGAAACATGTTGCAAGAGAACACAACGTCTTTTCCTTCCTCATTCCATCTACTCTTACACATACGCTTTGTTCAAATAAAGCCATTTAACTGTGATTTAGACAATACAGCAGCTGCCGCTTCTTGAAGCAGAAGGTGATTCAGAAAGATCTGTCAGCTATTTTCGAGAGGAGATGGCAGAATGCCATTGTTATTCCATTGATAATCAATCCAAAGAAAGACCAGTGAACAAATAGAGAACAGAAACTACGCAAACGCCGGATGTATTTCTGCTGCGTATAAGCACGGCTGCACAGCTATTCCGAAACTTTGGGAGAAAAATCCAAAGTTGGAAGCTCATCGCAGTTCTGTGAAGTGACCCTCTATGAGTTCACCCCCATCTGTCACAAGAGGCCCTCACACAACCAGCGCATAAAAAGTTTGACAGCCTCAGCCTTCAGTAAAATTACAGCAGCTACACTGTTGTGTCATTTGTAGCTTGTACTGACGGAAAAGGCCTTCTGGCTAACATTTTTTGAATGGACCCGGCTCAAAACAAGACTGCCAAAAGAAAGAATTGTGCGGTCAAAATTCCCAAGAAGTTGGCCTCTCATCGTACAATGCGAAGCAGCTTCAAATAGTTGAAATCTTCTGCTGAGCCCCGCGGCTTTATGATTCAATGAGGCAAAAGTGCATAAAGATTGTGCCGTGTCTCATCTCGAATCAGAGTTTATGGCAACATATTTAAATGGCATCGGATTTGGCACATGGAGCTTCCGCAAAGAAAGTTGTGAACGTTTCAAAAAAGCGCTAGCGTTGTATTAGCCAATAATGTAACTCGTCACTAAAACAATCGATAGTGGCCCTGGTTTAGGTATTCAAATTCGAGAGGGCAATAAAGCATGAAACGTGCCAGGCAGAAGAAGAAGACTAATGGGAAGTTGGGAATCGACCTGGTTGTAGCTAACAGGCTGCTCCATTCTTAGGTTTACTCATGGAATACTGTTTGAGCATAGTCTGTTTGTGACTTCAAAGACACTGTTACATGTGTAAAGAACATGCACAATTTCGGAGGTTTAAACTAAATGGTAGTTCGTGGTTGTTGACATTAAATAGTAATTGCTAATGCTAGGTGGGGTTGCTAACCGTTTAGCATTTGCCGCATGTAACTTAACAAAAGAGAAAATAACATTTCAGAGTTGACTGTCATTTCACATGTTGTCTTTTTTGCCTGTATTTGTTTCAATATCGTTTTTTAGTAAATCAGTTCATTCAATTTTTAAGTTTCATAATGTCCCAAAATAAATGGAGGAGTTCGGGATCCCATCCACCAGATCATTGAAAGGAATTTTTTTTTTTTTTTCCTTCTTCAAAACGTGTGTTATAAAGCTTGCATGTAGTTATGCTTTTACACCTCCTGTGGATAGCTTGTTAGTTAGGCTTCCTGTGCCAAACAAAGCTGGAGTTGAGGAAACATGCCAAGAATCCACGTCAGGAGCAGCCAAACTGACTTTACTGACAACAGGCGATGCAGTATGTGTGTTCACACCATGATTGTTGGCTGCCACATGAATGTAAGACTTTTGCCTCAGGCTCAACTGGCAACATGAATTGAAGATTTACACACGCAAAATATGAAACTGTGATTCCCGGTAAGTAATTTTTTGTCCATGGTGTGTTTGAAAACGTACCTTCCAAACTTCCATATTGCCAGGAAGAGTTAAATAGATGAAAGTGCAGAAAATGTAGAACAATGGCATGTGGTAACTTTACATAAAATGAAGGGCATTTGCAAAAAAAAACAATAAAACATTACATATTATGAATATGCCGTATCTCTTGTTTATAGTCAGATTTCAAACATTTATTAAAATCATTGATTTATTTCAAGAAAGGTGTGATTGCATGTTTATGATTCTACTGCTTTGCCATTGGACTTACTAATGATTGTCCGAACTTTTTAACATGATTTTACCTTCATGTAGTGCAAAATATATAATATTTAAAAACATGAAAGTAATCTATTAAGATCTGTGATAAAAATGTAATAAATTATTATTTTTCAATCACCTAAACAATTCAAAAGAAAATATTTTAGATACATTGCATTATTGTGGTTTATCAAACAAATGATATACAACAACTTGAAAGTGACGTAAGTCATTTATTTCCTTAAACACACTCTAATAGTTCCAGTTGGAAACATTTACCCCTATGCTCTATTTGAGAATAGTCCCAAGTGCTGGGTGCTACCTTTAGTTCTGACTATCTGGAGAAATTGTACTATTTTCTTTTTCCAATGGCCAAATAATTGAAAAGAAAATAACATTGAAACAAAACATATTCCATCCCTCCCATCGTGAGTGGTCAACAGTTTAGTTTGGCAAATAATTTTGCCATGGCCCGCTCATTAGCACCTTTGTTGCTATTATTAGCCGTGACTATAGCTGCAGCTCGGTGCTTTGCATTTATGTCTGAAGTTAAACTTGATGTCCTTCTGTGCTAAGCAAACTACTTTTTACAACGAAAGCATCTCATCCTACATGTAGGTGTTATTGGCGTGTCAAAAATAATAGCCGTCAGTCAACTAACTGGAAGAAAATAATAACAGATTTTACCATACTATTTCAATTTCATGTCTTCCATCTGCTCCTGAACTTGTTGCCCTACCCACAGAAAAAAAATCAAACACAATGACAGCCAATCAGTGTCTACTTCAGGGTGTGATTTGACCTTTGTTTTCCAACCCCTAACACCTCAAGCAAAAGAATCTCTTTGCATGAAAATGGATTGAATCAGCACACAGAAAGCATGAAGGTAGATATGAAAAAATAACAAGACTGAATGATAACTCTTTAGTGATGACTGCAATTAATGCAATTATAACACCTCTTCTTATCAATCATTTTTGCTCAGAACAAGTGACTATACTGAAACCACTTGTTAGTTTCTTATTCAGCTCTGGCTCAAAGACACTTAATTTACTCAACAAAATACATGATGGTATTTGTTTAACCAAAATAACGTTAAATTGTTGTATTATGCCACACGGAAAAAGAAACAGCTTGAACAAAGAAGTGGAAGGAAACAAAAGAAAAGCAAAGTCTTTATTTGCTTTCAACGGAGATTCCGCCAATTGCTTTGGAACTTGCCGCCTTTTTACAACAAATTGCTGCCAAGAGTTGGAATTAACCAGCATATTTGCCAAAAGGATTGAAGATAACAGAGAAAATGGAACCGTTGAACTTTACCCCCATCTTATTTGGTTGTTGTTGAAGTAGTTGGATGAAAATGCACCAGCGTGTGAAAATCCGAGTATCTGCTTGGGAAAGGGGACGACGGTACCAAATTCAATGCTTACCTTTGAATTAGTGCTTACATGCAGCTATTTATATCTAGCGACCCAGATCCAATACCGCTGTGCAAACATTTATTGAACACGAGGAACAATCTACAGTTATACAACATCAGGCTGGGATAGAAACAAAAATGACAACAAGCTCTCGATAGAATTACACTTTTTCACTTGACTCACGTTTTTTTCACCAAAAATTCAACATTATGTAAATTACCCATAACAGAGAGAAGGACTGTAAGACAGAAGTGAAAGAACAATGACCATGAAATAATGATAGATTATTTAGCCCTAACCTTTTACTGTGTTCGTCTTTAGTTCAACGTTTTCTTTTTTACCATCAATACGTAAGCGCTGTCTTCATCTGGTTCATTGTATAACAGTTTTATGTTTGGCGGTGTGTGTATGTAGGACAAATTCATGAATGGATTCCAAAGCCACGCAGCAGAAAGCGCTTTACAGGTTTCAGGGCCAACTAGACAAAACACACGTCAGACAAGCGTAAAGTCATACGTAGCATGGGTGAGCGAATGAGAGTTGAAAAGAGTCATCTCACTTTCCCGCAGCAGAGAATGATGTATTCCACAGAACCTAATTTATCGGAACTGACAACTATGCCATTAACAGACAGCAGCAAAACAATTAGGATCCGTACAATTTTCTGAAACACTTGGCAGGAATGCCAATTCCATTCTTTTGTTTTTCCCGTCAGCGACGGCTAAAATTGTAGCACTCGATTGCCTTCAGACAAAAAAGACTATGAAGGACAATGACAGTGCATATTATGTTTTGAAAGGTAAGATAATAGAAGCGTGACCGTATTTCATCTTGATTTAGTGTGCTATTTAAACAAGGTAGTGCTTTTGTGTGGACTCCATTCATAATGTTTCCAGATAGGAACTGTGTGACCTGTGGCCCACTCTGGACAATAACGAGAGCCTTTTGTGCCGCCCAAGTTGAAGCGCAACGGGTAGCCTTTGTTCCGTGTCTCATTATCAAATTGGCTCCTTCTTCCTCATCTCCGCTGTGACAGAGCACGCGGAGTTATTCTGTGCGCTCCGTATGATCCCCAATGTCAGTGAAAATGAGAGATGAGCCTGTCACTTCTGCTGCATCGATCATTTCTCCCTCTTTTGCCACATGCATACATGGCTAATTCTGACGACACGTTTGACTGGGAGGTTTTCCAAATCAAGCGACTGTAAACTATGACTCACGCCCAGTCAGCCGTGCAAAGTCCAGACGGTATCCCAATGGCTACCACTTATATCTTGGCAGCCATATGCACTCTTAAGGGGAACAGATAAGCTACGCCATACTGTATGTGTCAAACTCAAGGCCTGCCAGTGGGGTGGATGTTACTAGGCTAACCGACTCCGTATTTTCTGTAGGTGCCTCTCCCGCGTCTCAATACTTTAATCTATTCAATATATTTCAAGGCTGTACATTTATACAGCCATCGGGTCTCAACGCCAATTTGCTCTGATTAGAGCAGGTGAGGTGAAGCCTATCCCGGCTGATAATTTCACGTTACATAAAGACCAGGGGTCGGCAACCTTTAACATTCAAAGAGCCATTTTGACGGTTTCCACCGATAAGACGGATGAGTGATCAGTGATATCAAACACCACTAATGTATGATTAAAGGTACACTCTTAAAACTGGTAAATTAATACTTACCCAAGTTGGGTGAAATGGCTAACCCAGTGTTGGGTCCAAAAGAACCTGTGCTGTGTTGTTTATACCAAAGGTACACTGTATCAAAATTATGATCCAAAGAGGTTAGAAATTACATACAAATGAGTTAATTTCCACACTTGAATCTGTCCACATTTGTGACCAGCTCCAGTTTTCAAACCATGCGCTAAGTCAACATGATTAGCCCAAGCTTGTGTACAAGTAAAGCAAAATCCGCAGCTATTTTAGTGAATAGGCTCGTAAAAAAGCACAGTGTTTGTTTACTGGTGTGCAGTTTAAGCACATTTTCAGTTTCAAAACTGGCAGCTTTTGCCTTTATCACTTTTCAGTAAGTAGCTCTCACTTGCACAAAGGTTGGTGACCGATTCTTAAAAGCAATATTGTACAAATAGCTGGAGAGTTCATTATCTGCTTTCTACATTTGACAATTACATTCATCATCATGACATCATTTGTACATAATAGAAATTGAAATCAAGGAAAATATTAAAATAATGTGGTACACATTTATAAGATTTTCTTCTCAGCTGCCATTGGCCCTCCAACCAGGACTCCGATGTAACCTACCATCAAACAAGTTTGACGCCCCCAAGCAGAAAAGGGGTCGTGAGTGATGGTGAACCTCTTGTGAATTCTGTATTTGGTTCTGGCAAACCAGCTGCTGTTATCTGTTCACAACAACGTTTTTCTACAAGTCAGAAAAAACAAATAGCCATAAAGTGGTCATTATTTTTTTCTTTTTAAAACAACCTTTTATTTTCAAACCGTAACACAAAGGATGCTTCAGTCGAGCGCCTTTTGATGCGACTACACAAACTAATGGTAGCGTATCTAAACGTTATTAGACTGCTTCTAAGCGTTACTTCCGAGCTTATTCTCACAGATCGGGAAACATGAGAAGAGGCCCCAGGAGACGGCAGTTTCACATATCAGCGTGATTTATGGTCGACCATAACAAATCAACAAGTTTAACTTTAATTGTTTTCTTTGGATGGGAGGTGGGCTAGTTAATACAGAACGGTGATTGATGGCACAGGGCACCACTTTTGGCTCGGTACTTTGTCTTTTGCAGTGCAGCCCAGCAATTGAACCCGTTGATAGAAGCAATTAATTTGAAGTTTGTTTTTTTTTTTTGAAAGGAAATATACAGACTCACAAAATATCCTGCAAAACATCAAATTTGTTACATGCGATTCTGTTCTCTTTTATGCTTTCAGTCACAAATAGAACGCCGACGCATCTTTATTTCACCGCCATCTTCAATGAATACAGCTTTACCCATTTCTTATTACACATGGTTTCATTGTTTTTTCAGGTGCTCATCATAGAGTGACATTTCATATGGTTTAATAAAGTTGAACTGTGTTCAAGCTACATTAGTCCACTAAGTAATTGAGACAACCATTTAATTAAATGCTTTGCTGATGATGCCTCACTCGGAATTGTGGCCGTTAACCATTAATCAGCGGTGCACACCTAATTTACAGGGACAACAGTGAAGGAATGGGCCTGCACGGGAGAGGAAATGGTCATGGTGTAACATTAAATCACCATTAGTAATTAGTGAAGCTAGTGGCACCAGCAGCACTGAAGGTATTTGTGAGTACACTAAATCACTGTTTAAAATAACATCTACTGTGGCCATCAAAGATGATGGATCAGAGCACGGTGCAGTGAGCAGGCTCTTTATGATCATTTCAGCCAAGCTAAGGCACCTCTGGGTGCTTCACAGTCAACGTACACCTTCTGCCAGTAACTCGCCGCATGCCAGAGTGGCTCTGTTTGCTTTCTGCATTTGTTCCAGGCCAATGAGGTTTCAGTGTGTTGGTTACTCCTCTTGATACTTGAATCAACAAAGAACAAAAAGGGAAAAGCTGTTTGAGTTTTTATTACTGTATATCCTCCTGTGAGCCAGCCTATTCATTGGTGTCCACTGTAGTGGACGTATGTTTTTGGTCCCTATCTTTTGACGGATTTGAGCTACCCTAGTAAGTCCTAGTGTGCTCAGTGGAGGATAACCTGGCACTTTCAGTGAGGTCTCATGTGTTGGAGCGGATTGCAATTACCTTTGTTGCTTTGCTCAGACAAAATGGCTGCAGCGGTGGACACAGATGAATAGGCTGGATCACAGGAGGAACCGGGTTGTTAAAAATAAACTACAGTTAACCTTATAATGGTGGTTTGGTAAGAAATTTGATGTTTCAGCTTGAAAGGCGAAAATACATTGTAGCCAATTATTGTATCAAATCAGTGTTTTCACATTCTTTACCAAACAAAAAGCACACATTTTAGAAATGATATGGGACACTACTAAATATACATTTTAGCGCTGACTTTAACACTGTGAGTGAATTTAAAATTTAGAAGCTTTTAACAAAAATTTAGTTCAGTCAACTCTCTTTTATCAACTTCCTGCGTAGGGTTGCAATTAACGATTACTGTATTTCAAATTGAAATTAGCTAAAGTTCTCATGCAGATTCCAAACAACTTCATGAGAACTTTAATTTACCTCAAAGAATATATAGTATATGGAAATACACACAAAACTTAAGAATTGTATATTTACACCCAGAACACAAAAATAAAATAAAATATTAAATACATTTCACAAATTAAAAATAAATAAATGTGCGATCTATTGTTTAAATAATGCAAATGTTATTTAATAGCTTGCTACATTAGAAAACCATGAAAAATGAATTTGTACTTTAGAACATCCACAACTTTAGAGTAAAACTATAATACAGTAAAAGAATGTATTTGTAAATAAGCACCCGTCTAGTGGTATAATCGAGTTTAAGTATGAATAAATACACAGTCTTCAGAGATTCACCGAGTTGTGTCCTGCTAGTTCGATAACGTTAGTTTTTCCACTGTGTACCTATGTTTCCGTGAGTAACATAACATTGTTGTCCATGAGTTTTTTTTTTTTTTTTTGTGTTGTGTAATCTGAAATCACATCTCATCTCTCTTGCTCGCCAATGACTGCGCATTAGCAAGGAAAATGCTGGGTAGAGAGAACCGCTACAGTGTTAGCTTTAGCCCGAATCTCAGCCTTCTGCGTTTACCCTGTTTCTTTATGGCCCCTATTCCACGTGCGGGCACTTCCGGTCGTCCGGTTATATTGCGAAGCCTCGATTGTAGCTCAACCATCGCTGATAAAATAGTTGTAATTTAGCAATCCAATGTCCAAAAGCTCGTGACGGGTGTATGATGTCAAACCTAAGCTGCTCTGCATGAACAAATCTGAAAGAGCAAGAATATCTCTGGTAGCCTGCAAACTCTAGAAAAACTGAACCTCGCGTTGTGCACGCTCCGCTGCTGTGTTGCAGTGTGTTTGATTCTTCTTCCGGGGAGGTGTGAAATCTCCGGTGGAGGGAAAACACCTCCTGTGGAACTTCCCGATGTCAGAAAACATTCGCTTGGAGTGAAATGGGCAAATGCAAAGCGACTTGTCGACATTGGGGAAATACATCAACTAATTTTCATAAACAAAGTTATCGACAATGTCAATTATTTGTGGCAGCAATATTCCTGTGGTCGCTGGACTTTGTTAGTCTTGCAAACAAACTGATTAGAGCGTCACCAGCACAAATACAGACGAAGATGGATGTTTACATAATTTCACTTTAAAAAGCTGCTCAACATCTCATTAGAAAAACACTAATTTTGTGCACTTTCCAAAACCAAGTTCAAACATCATATTCGCTGCATGTCTAATTTTTGACAGTTTTTATCTGAGAAAACTGCAAAGTAAAATGCCCCTAACAATGAGTCAACTTTAGCAGTTTTGATGAGGAAAATAGTCATTAAAGGATAAATCAAAGCTATTAAAACAATGTTTAAGAATGAAAATTATTTTTTAGCGGCAATTCTATGGTAATTCCAAGATTTTAATCAATTAAGCATCTGTTACAATGGTCTTAGTAAATAGTTGTTGAAAATGTTATTTACCGTGATTAATTAAAAAAAAAATATATTGAAATTGTGATGTCATCGAATTTTAATCACAAATGTACCCACTCTTTAAAATGTGAGTTTAAATGACAACAGGTGGGTGCAGGATAATTCTACCATCTACCATCATGTGGCCAGCATAGATAGATCAACTATTTAAAATTGATAAATTATAAATTCCAGGCAAATTAATAGGAAATCAATTTTGTAGCAATAACTGCAGCAAAGATGATAACCAGTACTTGAAACCCGCAGTAGTGTTGCTGTAGTTAAGAAAAAAATATACATGGAAAAAAATATGGAAATGCTCACTTTTCTTTTTTATGCCTCGTAGAATTTAAATAAAAATTCAAGCCACACTCGCACCAGACCATTCGTACTTGCCTGTCCATAAAAATAATCATTTACCGGTTAAGTAATCATTATTTTTATAGTCGATTAAGAAAATTTAGCCAAGCACCCGCCCCTAATTGTGAGCTTGGACATTGAAGCATAGATATGGTGGCTTATGGCCACATGAATGAGGCTGATGATGAACTTTATGTTGCTACAATGGCAGCATGGTGAATTCCAACAACAATAAATCCAGTATAACTGTAATACTGTCGTAAAGTGTTTTTGTCGGCATCAATCAAATTTATTGCAGATTAGAGGGCCGCTGCAAATGTTTATGACACTGTGCGAACCTCAACACAACAAAACAATTATATTGTAAATTTTATTAAGTGTATGTGGTAGTGGGGCCAATTGTCCCCCAAACACTAATTCATCAATTTTGGTTGACCAAACCATGAGGCTTGCAAATTTTGTCAGGACTCTAGACTGTGATGGTTAAACCAAGACATCTGCTTACACCATCCTACAATAGCACCTAATTACGCCCTGGAAAAGTGAGGCTCATATTTACTGGTACGGTTCTTCTGAAGAGACAAAAACTCGTGGAAGGTGAGGGGATCAACTTCAAGTATAAAAGTCAAACCATCTAGGGAGAATTCATATAAAAGTGAGGATGAGTGAAAACCTTCTCGCTTGAGGGTTGCACATGTATATCGTTTTCTTGAGCAGACTAGTTATGCTAAACACATTATAGAACATAAAACGTTTCACAGAATCTCTGGCAATAGATTAAGACCCAAAATAGAATCTATACATGCACACAATAACACAGAAAACGTTCCACCTTCGAGACACATACTGTAGTATGTAATCTTGAAGCTGCTTGTGGAATTTTAAATCCCCCGACACCCATGTCTATAGCTTATTAATGTGCTTACAGAATGCTGTGCGGAGACAGCTACGTTGTTAGCATCACATTCATGATGGAATGGTCAAAAACAAAATATTACCAGTCTTTTGTGCAGTTTTAGAATGTACAATACAAATAAAACATGAGAATAAAACTTACCGATGGTCTGATTGGAAAGGTTGCAACATCTTTCTTAAAGTTATTACCAAATGTTTTATGTTTATTCATATACATGCATGAGCACTACATTTTAACCGTACAGAAACAAAAAGTAAGGTTATATGTCACTACGTCGATGCTGGAATGGGTTATACAGGATTTCCTTCCAGAAAAATAGCTTCCAAATCCGAAACAAACTGGTTTGATAACCTTCCCTTAATGGGATGCAATATCCATTGAAATTGGACTTCCCATTTTAATTCATCTGAAGCAAACACAAATGAAATATGCAGGTGCTTTCATTTTGATCACTTTTATATGTAATGGTCTTATTTTTTTCCTGTATTTCATGCTCGATTTAGAAATAGGACTCTCAACTCTGCTGTACATCATATTGGATGGATTATGCCACACGCAAAACAGACCGCACACATATTTGCAGCCCCAAGCTAAAGTTGGCATGGGTTTGATTGCTTGCTAAATAGTAGCGTGACAAAAGTCAGCAACAATCAGACAATTTTTCAGTCGGCAGTAATCCTTTTTCTTGAGCCATTTTTTCAGACATCTTTCCTTTTTTGAATGGCTGCTTGGTTTCCTCCGCGAGATTAAAATAAAAGATGATTTATATTCAAATAAATACTGTATGCATTGTTTCCTGCCGCAATAAACACCACAGGTGGCTTTTTGTGTTTGATCATTGACGTTTCTTCCTGCATTCGAATTATATTGAAGCTTCTTTGTGAGCATTCAGTGATGTACACAAAGCAACAACAACAAAAAAAAATGGACCTCTTTGATTATTGGCTTTGAAGCCAGCAGGCAATGAGCAAGACTTTTCTTCGTTTTATTGAGAGAATAATTTTTAACCCGTATCCCCAGGTTGTAAAAATACATACATAAAATCATTTCAGCAGCAGAGAGCCATTACTCCTTCCCCAGCCGTTCTTCTATACAACAAACTCTTTTATTGATCTAGTGATAATTACCTCGGTCACATCATAAAGCACCTGGAACCGATTGGTGGTTCAAATTATCGATTAGCCCAGGGCTACCCTTCATTGTTCATTGTACTCCCCTCATACATTACTTGATGAGATGAGTCTTGCCGTGTTTAGCCTTGCATTTTCCTTTGCACCTGTGCCCAAATACACTGAAAAATTGATGTACCAGCGCTATTTAATAGGTCATTTCTCAGCAATTCTCATACTTAGGGTGGTGCTGCATGAAACCCCAACCGCCGTGTTTACAATAAACGCCCAACATAGCGAATCGGATTTTTATTATTTAATATGTATTCATTGTAGGCTTTGAAGTGCCTCATATATATGCCAAATCTAGTATAGGATACCAGTAGCTGGCCGCTGCTGTTTTAAGTCCTAAAATGACAAAACGTGACAAAAAAAAAGACAAAAAGTTTGAAAAAGCTTGGTTGAAATTATTACTCCATGTCTATGAATCAATCCATGACCTGTCAGAACTACGTGATCTTTTTACTTTGCTCCTTTCCCGAATGGCAAACAACTTTTGGTGCATTACTTATTATGCATTATTATTTCACAGCCTTGTATTTAACACTACTCTACAAAAATAGAGAAATGTACAACTTAACAAACAAAAACTAAAATAGTGCAGTTTTACATCAGCGATTTGACTTGACGATGGAGGGTTTACGTTACCTAACATTATCTAGTGTCCACAGTATAAACAATCTCTTCTAAAACAATCCCGAACACAAAATGACCTTCCTTTTGCGGGCATCACCATAGGCAAGCCCTGGCAAGCACCAGCTGTGTCTAATGCTTCATTACACCCCTTCCTTGAGGCATGTCAGCGCATGACCCCGAAACCTCTGGCCACTGGACACTCATATGTCCGCCAGCTAAGTCATCCACCGCAGTCACAACAATCGCTCTGACCTCCACTCAGGCCAAGTGACATTTTTCTAGCCACAAAAAACACAACTTTAGTGTCATTCGAAAAGCAAATGAAATGGTACCTGACTTACTCTACAAGCTTTAATAGTTTATAATACACGGTTCAAGCCTGTCACAAGTCTCCCTCTGCTTGTTTCCACTAAAAAGAGAACAAGACAACGACACGCAGGAAATGTTCTGTTTTGTGCATCTTAGTGCTTTCTGGTTATCAGACGCGTCTTGGCTCTTCCCCTGACACCGCTGTCTTCAAACGGCATGGAAATACATCAGAATCTGAACCAAAAATGTCTAGATGTTTTCAAAGTGTTAGAAGTATGACTAATTCGTTTTTTGACTTGCCCGCACTCTACATCGTTAAGAATTGTTGACCTGTAATTAACATTGAGGATGTGTGCTAAAAGGCTGATAAATCTTCTATCTAATTAAAAGAGGGTTTTGTATAACGGACTAATGTTTTCTATTTCTATACGTGCCACCCAATTGGCCGCTGACCGATCCAGGATGTGGCCATCTTACACATGACCCCAATGACGACAAGTAACATCACAGTGGAAAATAGACTGCTAGATGAAAGGATTTCCTGGGGGGTTAGAACTCATTGGGGACAAGTATCCAAGATTTTTACAGTCAAGATTGGCTTGACTATTTGATACAACATATAGGTAAGTAAAAAAAACCCATGGTTGAGTAGAAACAGCAGCACTCGTATGGCCGTCTTCGGTGGGATCAGGAAGCCAGGCAATACCCATCAGGAGATAATGCGCTTATAAATCAATGCCAGCACCTCCTTCCCAGTAAGAGCTGCCTATTCTAAAACCAATGTGTCTCCCCATGCGTCTCTTTGTGATTGCATTATTGTTTAGGTTTATGTCAATATGAGTATATATATATATATATATATATATATATATATATATATATATATATATATATATATATATATATATATTCCATATAAACAGGGATAAACTGAATGACAATTGCTTTACAGGAGCATTCCATTATGCTTAAATGAATTGAACATTAGAATACAATTGTGAATTATATAAACGATTACATCTATTAACAAATACAAATAGCAAAAAACAACTGGATAGTCAGCAACAAATACTTGTTTTGTCTTTTAATGCCAGCCTCTCCAAATGGCAAATAGCGAATAATCACTTATAATGTACTTATTCACCCACAAAAGTCACTGTGAGAAGTGATGCGTATTAGTTGCTTTGAATGGCTTCACAAATGGTCTGTTTCCATAGAAACACACACAAAAGCCTAATTTTATGGAGACTGGCAGTCTTAAAAGTATGGCTCACTCTAACACAATTGTGTGAGAAATGAGCGGACAATATTCTGAACATTTAATATAATCAAATGCAATTCTGCAATAATATACTGTAGGTGGGCTGAGTGGTTGTGCAGGTGATTAAACTCTCCTCTCTTAGTCAGCCGCAGCTCTGTTTCCCTTCCTTCACTTCCACAGTTTGTGAGCGTATATTGGAAAGGATGAATTAAATATCGCACTGCATGGATAGCGCGAGTTTTCGTGTGCCGTTTGGAAAGGGTAGTAAATTCACCTTAGCCATCTGCGGTTAAGCAAAGTGGCACTGGGCAGGTGTTCAACATGGCCAGGTGCAAGGCAGATGACACAGACGCAGATCCCGTGCACCATTTGTCACTGTAAATAACAATTGTTTCTTCAATATTAAAATTGGACAGGCGTGAGCATCCAAGCCAGCCTTTTTCACTCCCCTTAATTTAGACGATTAGAAAGAAAGGTCACTTGCAGGAACAGATGGTTACTCCCGAGGATGGAAGTCACAAGCGGGAGACTGGATGCACGCTTTTAGGTTATTTGGGAGACATAGTAAATATCTGGATGACAACGCTTCAATTCTGCAGGCACCTGAAAAAACAAGACTACTTTAAATGTTTGAGAGTACATTTGGATTTTCAATGAGTGATTTTTAATATAACCCTAATACCAGATCAGTCTACACATATACTTTAATATCATTCCATATTTTTTAATATGATTCCACTTTCTTCAAAGTCATTCTCCATTTCAACATTTTTCATTTGGCTTTTCCACCTTAACACCATATTTCTCCAGAAACGGCAAATGTCTTCTTAATATATGTTCATTACATTCAGCAGTTAACCCTGATAATATTCCAACATTATGCAGATTTTTTCTTCTTGTAGTCTTGTAATATGAAGCCTTTGTTCTCATATTACCACAACGTTTTTCTCGTATTATTATTGCATTGCAGCGTGGCTCTAAAGCCCCTCTGCAAGCAAGCGCATTTATTTTCAAAGATTAAAAAAATCCTGTGAGATACTATTCACAACATTGCACATCTTCCTGTAATTTGCATGTTCAAAGTGAGCTCTCCCGCCGGATACATTATAGGTTTCATCTGTGTAAAGCGTACAGGTCGTGATTCAAGGAGGTTAAATTAGTGCAGTTCCGCAGCGCTGTCAAAAAGGCGTTGATATGGTTGACAGTTTATTCCAAGACAGCGTTCCCTTTAATCATCTGCAGCAGCGGGAGTCTGCCGTAGTTGTTCGGATGCAACAACTGTAAAACCAACAGAGTGCGCATCCGAGAGAAGAAAGATGATATCCCTGTGCGCAGGGACAGGACAATTAAAGCAAAATAAAGTCTGCTAAAGTTAAAACAGCCTAGTGAAGCTCCCAGGAGTCGCATAAGGAGCTGGTGTTAGCAGTAAGGTGGGTAGAAGCAGCAAACACAACGCTGTCACACTTCCTTTCCCAGCGGAGCTGGGCGAGGAGGAGGCGAGCCGTGGATGCTACGGCACGCCGCCTCTAGCTCTGGCTGTTTGCCGTCGCAACATTTATGCGATTCCGCTCCATGGCGTGTTCGTAACGGAACGTACGATACTTAGCGACGGTGAAGGTAAATTTGTATACATTTAGAATGACCGTCGAACGTCTCATGATGGTCGACCAAGAAGCTTTGTTGGCTTTTAAGTCAAGAGTGTTATCACATCACTCGAGATGTCTGCGTACCTCATGGGACACGTGTCCAAAAGGAAGGTCTGGTGCTTAGAAGATAGGAGAACCTCCACACAAGGCTATTGCTTTTAACATGCCAAATAACAAACTATAATTTACATTTACAGAGGTGTCAAACTCATTTAAGCTCTTGGAGGAAAATCCATTCTCAAGTGGGTCGGATTGGTAAAATAATGGTATGTGACTTAAAACATATTATTGTCACATATGTAGAATTTAGCTCTGCATGCCATATATAAAATATATTTTTGGTCCCCTCTAAATAAATAAATAGAGGAAGGAAAATGCTCCAATCAAAATAATGTGCTTGTACAGCTTCTTTTCAAGGAGTGCAGTGAAGTGCAAATAAAATTAAATGGAATAAAATTAAAATGAATGACAAAGTGTGATCAGGTGGTTCGGCGGAGCAGTGAATAGCTCATTTGCCTCACAGTTAAAAGGACCGGAGTTAATATCCACCTCGCTCCGGCCTTCCTTTGTGGAGTTTGCGTGTTTTCCCCGAGCCTGCATAGGTTTTCTCCGGGCACTTCGACTCCCTCCCACGCTCCAAAAACATGCATGGCAGGTGAATCGGGCATACTAAATTGTCCATTGCTGTGATTGGATGCGTATAAATGGTGGTTGTTCTCTGTGGGCCCTGCGATTGGCTGGCAACCAGTTCAGGGTGTCCAAAGCCTACTGCCCGAAGCCAGCTGAGATAGGCGCCAGCAAGCCTGCTACCCTTGCGAGGTAAGCGGCTCTGGAAATTGGATTGATGGATGGAAAATGGTGTGATGAAAGACAGTGTTAGAGGTATGATAAAACAATCCTCATCAACCTCATCACCTTTAGCATAAAGCCTTGACTTAATATTTTTTCTTCAAATAACTACTTTATACAGACAATATCTAGTTACTTTCTTAATTGATTGAATTCTACAGTGTTTACAGCTTGAAGAAAAACAAAACAACGAAGCAATTGCGTCTTTCTATTTTTCTGTATGCGGCCCTCGGGAAAAAGTTTGCGCAGCCCTGCAATAGTGGAATATGTTCGGTTGAATGTGTGTACTTTTGACTTGAACGTCTGACCCCCACTGTACATGTAGGCACACTCTGCAAACTGTACTTGCTCAAGGGAATATGTGAGTGTCTTGCGGGGGGCAGAGAACTGACTTCCACGGTTCAATGGGCCATTTGAAGCAAGCAAGCGAGCGTGCGCGGTAAAGATTTTGCCTCAGTGTGCTCATCATTTCACCTCATAACCTCATTGCTGCCAGATGCATTGTGGGATGGACATATACCTCGTGCATAACACAGTCGCACAGTGTTTAAATCCCACGAAAAGAATTCCTCTGACATGCCAGAGAAACTCTGGAGGATTGTCTTAGAAAAATACCGAGTAGATTGTGATTTCCGCACTAACACTGTGGCCAAAAAAAAAAAGTACAAAACTGGCCAAATAAATTCATGTTGATAAATATTTAAACGGGAATGGAATTTGAACTATACGATATACAAGTTGGTGTCATAGTCTTTCAAATAATAATTCATATTTTATGATTTTATTGCAACAGTGCACAGTATTCTATACAAAAGCTGTTCATTCCTATGAATTATTATACCAGTAATAATGTATTGGCATGTTGGGCTGCATTGAATGTAGTGTTAATTAATAGTGTGTTAAACAGACATTCAGTGATGTGTGTTCATGCAACAAAATTGAAGACATTGCCTAAGCTTTTTTAAAATCTTCTAACATCCGGCAGCTGTTAATCATTCATTGTATGGGTTTCTTCATTAATTACAATTCTCATACGAACCACCTGCTGTACTCTGTACCCTTTTTCTTATGTCGTTTCCAACATGTTCCATTTTTTAGACCTTTCATTATACAGCAGAATTGTCCCTCGTTGGAACAACAAATAACTAGGAAGTAGAATTGGATTTTTTTTTTTTTTTTTTACCAGGTTTTATATCACATTCATAGGCAACTTACTACTTAACGTTGACAAATTAGCATTCAGCATGTAAAACTAATTGCTAATTGCTAACTTCACTGCATTTCCTGATTTGCCATGACTTCTTCGTTTTAACTTCTCTTAAGGGAGATAAACCATACATTTCCAAATAAAACGTTATAATATAATATGTGCCAAAGGAATACCACAGTGTCTAGAAAAGTTGTTTTTTTCTGCTTGAGTGCAAACTTATATTTACATGTGTATGACTTCTTTGTCCTCCACATTATCGGGTGTCATTAAAGGAATACATGTAATCAATCCATCTCATTACGCAGGGGTTCACTTGTGTTTACACAAATACAACAGGTATTTTTTTTTAATGACAAGATAGGTCCTACATTGTAAAAGACATAGAAGGTTCACGAACACATTAATGATGAAAAATGCATGTGCTGCTATAAACCTTCGGCCTCAGCTACATGAATATTTGATTGGAAGCCAACTAAGTAGGGTTCTTGCAACTGTGGTCAAGAATGATGATGATGATTATGATAATAAATACATTTATAAAGCGGAAGTCTGTTCAAAGCACAGATTATTATTTTATATGTAGTCTATTTTAATGTTACTATTATTTGAGCACTCCTAATTTAGTATCATTCGTATTCTTACAAAGCAACAAAGCAAAAAAGACACGGTGTCGTTAAATGCTTTTTTCTCATCTTCTACTTTTTGTTCTTGTCCTTAATTGGGTAATGCTTGCATGCAAAGGAGCTACAATGGAAAAGGTGTGGACGGAAAAGTATCTGACGGAATATTTTTGACGTTTTCAGTAGCAAATACTTTGGGTTTACGGATTTAAGGCTGGGTCTGGACAATTTTACTGGGATACGTCTGCTGGACATTTGTGAATGTAATTGGACCCTATTGAAGACATTTGAAATTTTTCGAACTTTTGAGGCTGAAAAGATGAGTTGCATTAAAATGCTTGGCATTATTCAAATATCGAGAAATTACTTTCTAAGGATGCATCATATGTACTGTGGGCAACAAGACAGGGAGGTGATATAAAGCTCCCGGATTGTTCTAATCAGCTACCTAATTAGAAAACAAACTTTCCGCCTCTCTTATTCCGCCGTTCCCATCATTTATTGGTCCGTTGGCAAAACAAGTGTCCATCAGTGACGGACCGACAGATGGTCTGCCCACCTCTGGTTATAAGATGTAGTTGGGGCTTGTGGATTAAATCGGCTTGATTCTGGTAAAAACAATCAGATGCAGTGTACCAAAAAATCTGGTTTCTCATTTACGACGATTCAGAATCGATTGATATTGTCCCGAAAAAAGTTTGATCCTATTTTTTTATGGTTTAAAAGCTATGAAATGTATAGCTATCCTCAAGCAGTTGGTGCAAAACGTGGAAAAGGTTTTTGTGGAAAAAAATGTCTCCTTATATTTTTCTGTCTTGCAAAGCAGACAAAGTACTGTGGTATGATGAATCTTTGCACATCTACAGACTGAAGCAAAAATGCTAATTCATAGAGTCGAATGGAATCATCTTTAATTGAAAATTGTTTTGAATAAAAAAACTCTACTCTGAATCTTATTGTATATATATATATATATATATATATATATATATATATATATATATATATATATATATATATATATATATATATATATACTATATATATATATATATATATATATATATATATATATATATATATATATATATATATATATATATATATATATATATATATATATATATAGTTACTTAGTTTACCTTGTACATGATTGTTTTTTTAATGAAATATGAGCATCAAATTTAGCATACATGAATTTCTAACTCTCAATTTCTCAATGTTCTCATTATTCTTTCAATATCATGCAATCACATCCCCCCCCGCCCAAATCATGCACTCTTCCCAGCACCCAAACTGGAAGACAGCTGGTAAATGCTCATTTCACCAGTTAGAGCAGAAGTCCAGTGAAGCTTAATTAAAACAGGAATGAAATTCCAGGACCAAAGGCTATAAAAAAAGACATCCTTAGATAATATGTGGGCCCTCCTCGAACAGAGAAAGTAATTTGGACAAGTACTATGTTGGCCCTGTACTCCTTGAGTCTGATATGACCTTCTGGGTTCTTAAACCAAAGGAGCGGCTGCAGTCCATGATTCATTTAACACCTTGTGGGCCTTTAGGTGCACTCCAGGCACACACACTGCTGATTAAACGCTTTGTGGGAGAATTCCTATTTAAAGGCATACGCTACAAGAAAATTAATGATAACCGACCCAGCAGCAGAACGCAGTTACCGGCCAGCGGTGATGGGCAATTTATGAGATTCGCTCCAATTTACAATTCAGTCTGTAATCATCACAATGTTTCTCCAGTATACAGCATAAACTATTAGGCATTTGCGAGTGCATGGAATTACAAGTAGCAGGACTAGGCAGGTCACAAAACGATATAAATGTCATTAGAGCGCACTGAAGCAAAGACACGGAGCGCAGGCAAGTAAAGATTGTTGTGCACATGACCGTAAGAGTGAGCGCAAGGGTTGGAAAACAAAGTGGACTCGCTTTTTGTTGGGTTCAATGTGTACTGCATTAGGGCATCTCATCGAACTGCTTTGAAGGTTGAACGCAACAGGAAGGCACGCTTCATTTTGGTTCAATACATGCGTACGTTTCAATGGTAAATTTCTTATTTTAGCCTTGTGCTTAGCATGTCTGGGTTTGAGCTTTGGACGTTGGTGTATAGTTAGCATTTCGTCACCATGCTTGTGTGTTTTCTCACAGCCCCTAATGATACTTGCTGATTAAATCGCCCAGAAGAAGTATGAATGTGAGTTCAAACCATATGGCTCAAATCCCCAAATCCTTTTTTCTTTTCTTTTTTTTTTTTTTTAATTTTGTTTGTTTTGGGGGCTTAGCAACAATTCAGATCAAGATAATAACTGTCAAGAAAAAAAATAAAGAAATTACTAAAATTGAAACAATTTCCTTAACAGAATTGAAGTAACTAAAATTAAATTGGAAAAAAAATAATTAATGTAATTAAATTAACATGAGAAGTGTTTTGAAAAGATACAAATGAACTAAAACTACATCCCATACAGTATGTACTGTTTATCTTGTACTTTACAAACATTCCATGTATTAAAAAAAAAAACCTAATAAGAAAAAAATCAATAAAGATAGAACTTTCTGAATAAATTTAGACAGTGGCTCTAAAATGGATGAACAATTATTTGATTTTTTTTTTATATTTAAATTTCTTATGGTGCTCATGAACGGTTTATAAGAGAGATTGCTTTTTTTTTTATTTCCTAAAACTAAGTCCTTGATTTCACCTGCATCTTAAACTTGCAGGAACCATTCATGTATTGGTTCTTCCATTGTGACAGCCAGTAGCTTTTTGATGGAAGAAATCCATCAAGCAGAGTTCAGAGGTCATGCATGGTCTCCGTGCTTCTCAATCACGCTCTCACATCTAACAGCATGCCCTCCATCTCCACGAGACCTTCTTCTCACATCATTCTGCATCTGGGTGGCTGATGTTTCTGTTTACTGAACCACATAAAATCAAAGTCGCTGGTTCTCTGTTGTAAACAACAGTGTGTCATGTGTCTTTGTCATTTATTTCTTTTAAAATGGGAAAAAATGTATAGGAGACATGTATGAAGCCAAACACAAACACAAAACTACTGAGGCATAGCTATCACCTAATCATCTGCAATTCTTTTGAACTTACCTGACATTGGCATAGTTTAAAATAGTGAAGCGTCAGTTAGGCATTTTAATGAAATTGATGGTGTTAGCCTTGTGTTAATTTTAAGCTTCATGGAGCAGCAACCGAAATAATGTGTTGGAACTGATTTAGTATAACAGTTCATTCAATTGTGCTTTGTTTGGCATGGTCTTTGTTTTTTGGTGCTACCTCTGGCCGCTGTTCATATTACATTTTGTAATGAGAAAGATGGTGTGGTTTTGAGAGCAGTCAGTCGGTGTTGCACACGTTGTTTTTTCTCTGTGAAATCTGGCCCACAACTGTCTGTAAGTTGTGCTTTCTTTGTAAGAATGTTGATAATGATAAAATGCCCAAAATTAGTTTGTTTGTTCATCCGACAACTTGTGATTGTGGATAACACGCTAGCTAATATTAGTTCTTATCTTCATCATATTCTATAGAGTTGCTCTCTATGCATTTAGCTCGTTCACATTTTCGTTCTTGCCAGGTTTTTCCCTTGAAATTAATTGCTTTTGTAGTTCAGTTTTATGATTACCTAATGTAATTTGCGTACATTTTTGTACATTTTGAGCCCTCCCAGTCTGCAGTAAAAATCTCAAGCATTGTGTTCGTGATGTTAAAAAGGTTGGAGACCACTGCTGTACACAATTTTGCTCAACAGATTTATTTTACAGACCTAAAGTAAAAAGCAATGTTTCCGATTAAGTATGAAAGGAGCCTGGACGAGATGCGAGCAGGCGGGAGAGCGCAAAGTCACTAGGACTGAGCTGTGGAAAGCTGAACCCCAGCGCATAAGATTTCTGATCCAGGCTGTCTATGACATACTTCCAAGCATGTCCAACCTCTTCTATTGGGGGACGGTGAATTCTCCAGCTTGGGCCCTGGAGAACGTTGGAGCAAATATTGAGCTGCTGTCCGAAGGGCCTGAGTGAGGAGCGGTACTGCTGGTGCCATGACCAGGTCCTCAAGGAAATAGCAAACACCAACTACAGTGGAATCACCCACTGCGGTGAGAAAGACCATCGCCTTGTTCAGAGCTGGAGAAGAACCACCAGATGCTGCCAGGACTTCCTCCTCTGGCCTGCTAGCGACTGCACAAAACTGGGAGCTGAATGTTGATCTGGGGAAACAACTGAAGTTCCTTGAGAATGTGGCTAAAACATCGCTAAGGCCAGAGATGGTGCTGATGTCAGTGTCCACCAAGCAGGTTGTGCTCCTGGAGCTCACTGTACCGTGGGAAAACCACATCAAGGAGGCCAGTGAGAGGATGAGAGCTCAGTACCACGAGCTGGTGGAGGAGTGGCAGCTTAATGGGTGGCGAGCAAGATACGAGCCCACTGAGGTGGGAGGCAGAGGGTTCGCAAGCCAGTTCCTCTGCAGGGTGTACAACATGCTGGGCATCACATGGCCCAGTAAGAGAAGGGCCATTAAGGAAGCAATGGAGGCAGCAGAGGTTGCCTCACGGTGGATCAGGAGAGGAGATCTGTGGGTAGGGTAGCACTTCCTGGGCACAACCCTCTGATCAACCCTGGCTGGGTAGCCCCAAAACGCTCTGAGATCCCAGGTATCATCACCGACGATGTGTCCGGGTTGCATCGCTAGTTGATGTATGTTACAAGATTTTTCTATTATTTTACTATCGAATATGACTTAAACTAATATCTCGCTTGCATACAATTGAGCAAAGCATTCTGGGATGACTGGGTGGTGACAGCAGTCAAGTAACCAATGGGCACGTTGTAAAGTGACACTCACTCTGATTGGCTGTTAGCCAGGAAATGCACGACATTTCCTCCTCAAAAGACATTATCCCCCTAAAAAGGCATTATATAGAGAATTAAACTTGCTTTTTACTTGGAATGTATGTGAGAGATGACGTGACCAAATGTTTTTATTTTATGCAACTGTTTCTGTAAATGGTTTTGAAACAAAATGACTCAAGAGGTTAAAAACATTCAAACACCTAGTGGGCATGATTGCACCCACCTCTGTAAATTGTCGTATATCTCAATATCTCATTAGAAAAGCCTGAAGAAGAATGCATACCTATCATTAACAAATCATCTAGTCAGATATCTAGCAACATTTAGTCAACATTTCAAAAGAGATAATAACCACATCTCACGCTTTCAAAACAAAGCACAGGTGTCATGGCAGAGATATCGGAAGTACACTGATGAGTGGTCACATGAAAGAGCTACACTCTATAAACATGGAGATTCTGTCCAGCACTTTGATTTGGCCATGGCGAGTTTCAGTGGCTGCCTTTGCACAAAACTGATGAGCACAACTTTTATATTGTACCACAGTTGTGGTTAATCAAATTCTATTCTTTTTTAATTTATTTATACAAGTACAGCAAGGAACAAAAGCAAGTGTTTTCTCATCACATTTTGCAAGGAAGATTCAAGATGCTATTTACACTGCACAATCTTGCTACCCCCTCCCCCCCCCCCCCCTCATAAAAATAAAATCTTCTTATTTTAATTCCCCATTAGATCTCTGAAATTTAATGACACTGCATTAGAGTTTGCTATCTACCATACAGTAGTGTGTAAATTCACAGTGGTTCTGGTCTTATCATGAGAAAGCAGCATTGTAACCTCCACCCTAACTATCTGACATCCAAACCACATCGCCATCTGGCATTTACTCATTTGAAGTCATTGACAGCTGAGGGGATTAACAGTTCAACAGCACAAAATACAGTAGATCTAAGACTTATTCCTGTAGCTATGATTAAATATGCACATGGACATGCAGTGCATGTTCAATCCTTCAGTTGATTGGCAAATGCATTTTAATGCAATCATTTTGTGAAACCCTGAAAACTAATGGATCACATTTGAATGTCTATGCTGTCAGGATCCCACAAACTTGTATGTCTAAGTGGACATTATTGTGTCTGAGTACAAAAACGGCTGGTAATAACCACACTATTGATGATAATGACCATGGGTTAAATTGTTTACAATATTTAGCTTACTGATATGTGTGATTTACTGTATGATTCCTTTGGTTAAAATTGAAGATAATCATGGATTCAAAGCTTTTATTTCTAAAAGCATGCAGAGTTGTGACAACATGATTGTCTTAAAAAAGCTTAAAGCCATTTGCTCATTATTGTGGATGATTTTGCCATAGACCATTTTCCACAACAGAACATTTTATGCCAACTGATATGGGAAGTAATAAATAACAAATAAATAATAAGTAATTTTGCTTTCCAATACTTAATTTGAGCATCAATGATGATTCAAGGTGGTGTTAATATACTATATATATATATATATATATATATATATATATATATATATATATATATATATATATATATATATATATATATATATATATATATGGCTATAAAAGTGCTTTTCTACTCCATCCACCGAACTACTTCTCTAAGAAACAAATTCTCTTTGCATTTAGCAAGGAACAGACAAGCTGGCTATGTTTTAGGGCACTGTCTTCCTGAGCCGACACTCGTTGAAAGCTTTTATGTGGCATTAGTTGGATCAAAAATACGTTTGTTTGGTGTGGTCTGCTACTGATTGGGAGTGCAAGCTGTAAAATGGAATTTGCCCAAGGTTGTACGATTTGAAAATTGATCAACGTTTTATTATTTTGTGCAAAGTGGACCTTTTAATTTTCTTAGAATAAAATAAACACATTGAAGCTAAAAGACAGCATGTCGTGAATGTTTACGGAACTGTGAGTAAGAATTGAACTGGCCTATGATAGAAAATGCCACTGTGTGAAAATAAATTGTAAGAGTAGATAAGAATGAAAACAATGTGCATGTTTTATGTAGTACAGTGGACCCCCAAAATACAAAATCAATCCTGGTTTGGGATTGTAAAGCGAAATTGTTGTATAGGATTGTCGCAATAGAAATCTATGGTAATTAGCTAATGTGTGCCAAACCTCAGGTAAAAACATCAACATTGTATATCCATATTAAAAACTGGTAACAAAATAATATAGTAAGTACTACTTAAATATAATATGCATTTATACAATTAAATAGCATCATAA
Source organism: Hippichthys cyanospilos (assembly GCF_059441005.1). Taxonomy (NCBI): domain Eukaryota; kingdom Metazoa; phylum Chordata; class Actinopteri; order Syngnathiformes; family Syngnathidae; genus Hippichthys; species Hippichthys cyanospilos. The sequence goes on along the minus strand of NC_142381.1, from coordinate 10,899,096 downwards.
TTAAAAAACATATAAAGGATTTATTTACCTTTGAGTGACTTGACTTGAGCTTGTTATGGCCATACAGTATTCCCTAGCGAGGGTAGCCTAGCCTAGGCTAGGCTAGCATAGCCTTGTTCGTATTTCTTGATTATCTCCCACTTCATTTCCATACTAATCTTCTTACTTCTCCCTTTAACATCATTAGCAATCTTGGGACCTATGGCTAACCAATTCAAGTTGGAATTAAGCACTAAAATGCATTTAAATGCATATTTTATGCACTGACACTAGGGTTAAATGACAATTGTTGACATTGTAAAGTGGGAAAAATGCTGTAAAGAAGGGACATAAAAAACACCAGAGTCTACTTCATAAAGTGAAAAAAAAGTAAGGCAGGGACGTCGTAAACGGGATTCCACTGTATGTGAGACTGACGTATGACTATTTCTATATGCAGCGATGGTGGGGGTAAAAAAGCAAAAAAGGTTATGTTGTTTTGAAGAAAACCAAATTGCAGTTAAACTGCCCATTTAGCCCCACCTCTTGCCGATAGTCAGGTGGGATGAGTTCCAGATGGCAGATGACCCAAATAAGGATAGGGTGTATCGAAACTGGATGAATTGAGGTTCCACTATAATCAGTGGTTACCAGTCGTTTGCACTTATAGGACAACAGAATGAAAGGGTAAAAGTTATTCCTGGGACCTCAACATGTCCAGATGGATGTCAATGGATGACCTTCGCAAGACATCAAGGTATTAGTGACTATAAAGACTTCTACTTGGGAACAAATTAAACCGCCTGAATGAGACGAGATTGGCCTCCACTCATCAAATTCTGCTGCCTCAACATTTCCACATTCTCCAATAGCCTTGTAGACATTTTCCACTGTGTGTAATTGTGGCGGAAAGATCCGTATCATCATCAATGGCAGTATTGCGCACCGTCTAGCTTTATAGTAGGATGGCATGAAGTGAACAAATTCTGCTTGGGAAAATGACTTTAGCTTACGAAGGATTTAGATCATCTAAAAGCTATGGAGGAATTCAAGCATCAAATCTATAAAAAATAATACAATTTTTACATAGCTCATCACAATCTTAATGAAGGCATGAACAATGGGGAATGGATATATATATATATATATATATATATATATATATATATATATATATATATATATATATATATATATATATATATATATATATATAGCGCGTTCTTGCACTATATAGGCCAAATTTCATCATGACATTCACCCTTCTTTACATTGCACTGCAGAAAACTAATAATACAGGTGGTCTCATCAGCCCTCATGACCCTTATACATCGTGGAGTTTCCTTTGGAGTTTACAGTATTTTGTTAGCTTCCAAGCAAATTGAAGGGCTCTCCTGGATGAGTCTCATCTAATCATCAATTTTCTATGGCACTTATCTTGTTCACTGTCACAGCAGGGACTGCAGGAGCCAAAGCCATCGGACTTGGTGTGCATGGAAATGTTCTCTTCATAGCACAATCATTCGTCTCGTGGCTATTGTTACGGGTTTTAGTAATATGATAGACCTTGGTCGGCAAATTCATTTTTGTCGCAGACCACATTGTAGTTTCAAAACAGCAAAATATGTCGCCGCGAGCCTGTGAAAAATCACATTTGCTCATGTGTTTGTAATATCAAAAATCTCATACTTATTTCAATGCAAGGATGCCTTCTGGAATATAACAATTAGTAAGTCATAAGTAATCAGAGATACACTTGCTCATTAAGTTAATTGTTGAATCGGGGGGCACTTTTCACACACTATATTTGTTACAGTGAAATGGAACTAAATATACCACGGGGTGTTTTAACACAGCAACCATCTTGTGCTCCATTGTTAAATTGATCCAATCAGGTACATGCCAAAGATAATCAGAGGAACACTCTTTCTGACATCAATTCGGTGCGATGATAAGGAGAAAAGTTGCCCAGTAAGCCAAAAACACGGTCTGAAATGGAAGCTCTGCTTACTTGTTAATTGACTCTATTGACCGGAACCAACTAGACACAAGCGTCGAATTGTTTTTAGTACTACAAAGAAAAATACTTGCTGTAAAGGCATTATTTTGCAATCGAAAGCGAGTGAGAACATTTGATTTTTCTATGACAGCATTTTAAGATCAAGGATATTTACTTTGCTACTCGGAAACAAACGTTTAAAAGGAAGAACATTAATCCTTAAAATTGCATTTCAACACATTCAGTATAGACAAACATTCTCTCTTAATGTCAGTGACGTGCGGTGACGATCATGGTTAGGGAGGTACTGACGTCATCAATCAGATTTACAAATATCACGAGCCCTCCAGAGAAGCTTATTTACACATTTCCTTGGCAGCGGTTAACTGACGTCTAATGACGTCCGCGACTGCTTCGATTAAATTGCTCTGCTTCCAATTTGACAAGCCAGAAAATAAAGTGAATGTCCTCAAACGATTATCTAGCCTGTTATCTTTCTCAGCAATAACATTTCAAAGTTCAACATGGTTGCCACGATTGACGGGACCTGTACTTTCATCATTCACACGGAATGCTTCTTGCTGTTTGGAGAGGAAGCAGGTGACATCAATGAGAGCTTTTAAAACCTTGGTTCTCCCTTACCTTTGCATTATGGATCATGATAGTTAAGTCTTCATTGTTCGTCTGAAGCCCAGTCAATCCTTGACATCCCAAAGGTTTTAAGAACGGCTTTGGATGGATGGCACATGTCACAGCAAGGTGTTGCCTCAGGGTAGATCTCTTCCCTGTTTCTTAATGGGAATTATGGAAATTTTGCCTAAATTAATAAAAACAATTTTAATTTTGGCTTCAAATGGAAAATGGGTTGACAAGCACATACCGACTGACAAATTGTGCTATTTATTCATTTTATGATTAACCCTTTCTTCTTTTCAAGATCGATAAAAGAGGCTCCGCCTCTCCTACCTCCCCTGACTGCAAGTCACTGCTTGGTGTGCAAGTTACTCTATATTCTACAGTCTGTGTCTGGTCCTGTCCATGGCTTGTTTTCTTCATGCAAACCTAGACCAAATGTCTCAATTACTCATCAAACTGAGTACCAAGCTGTGTCAGAATCTGTTAATTTTTATGTCTAGTCGGAAATCTCTATTTTTTTCAGGAGTCTGTTCTTTCATGTCGAAATGTAATCCAGACATTGCCATGCTGTTTTGCTGTGCAAGCTGGATATTCTCCGCTTTAACGCAGTTGCAGCCAGACTTGTGTCAAGTTAAATGGATCGCCCATGCCCCTATTTTTTTTTTCCTACTCAAGCTCTTATTATGGGGCTTAAGGCGCTACCTAGGTTATCTTAGCATAGCAAGTGGCGACTTTTCTCACCACCCCTTCTCAGTTTTGCTATTCATTATGTATTAATTAGGTGGATAAGATACATTCTTTCGTGCGAACGGCGAGTGCTCAATTTGTTGCACTTCTGCCCTAAAAAAGCTTAAAAAAAAATCTCCTCTCCCATCCCTATTAAATACTGCCCGATTAATGCGTCTCTCTTGCTAGGGTCATTTTACTCTTGATACGTTTTCACCGAGTGTAATATGCTTCAATATGCCACCTGTCATACTTTTACATTCTGAATGAATAGATTTAGGCACACATAAGTGTTGTTTTTCTTAATGTTTCCTTTTATAATTGGGACAGACTTAATCTTTGCATTGCAGGTTTGTAGCATTTATCGACTAGAATGTTGTGCAAGCTGGTGCTGCCTGCTACAGCTAATAGCATCCAGACCTGCCCATCAACAACACTTTGTCACGGCTCCGCTGCCAGAAGCAAATATGGCTGCTGCCATGGCAACTTCAACCAGAAGTTTCCATAGCCAGTGTAACCAAAGTACAATTGGATGCCATTTTTTCTGTCGCACCCTTCAATTTTTCCTTCCGAGCTCTGGAGACACACTTTAACAACTGTGATGTAATTTTCAGTTCAACTTGTAGCAGAATGGCCGCCTTCTGAAATGGCTAAACACTTGCTGCCTAATTCATATTCAACAATTTCAACAATAATTAGAATATAATGCTTTGTTTTATGGGGAGCATTGGACATATACTTGTAAAGAACATTTTTGACTTTCTCTGCAACCTAACATGCTGTACAATGTATTTCTTGTCATTTGATGTGCGGCAGCCCTCCCAATTGATTCTGAATTCATGAAAGCGGCGTCGCACAGCCTTGTAAATACAGACGGCAATCTAAAAAATTAATGTGCTTGCTTTACCTTGACTTACTTTGAGTTGAGTGAGAGGCAATACGATATATGCTTGATATACAGTTGCTGGGATCAGAAATGCCAGCCATTGATCAAATATAGCTTTGTAGGTAGACGCGGTTCGAGTTAGGCATGCATTAGGAACTGCATGTTACTATGTATAACATACAGTAATTACAGAATCAATTCCTTTTGATATTTTGGTAGGACGCTTACACCCGTGAAGACAATGGCTTGTTGAATGTGTCTCAGTTTGAACAGAGCAGTGTGTGCTGCTTTATCAAGTCTTCTCACCATGGCAACCAGACCCTTCTTTGCACTGGGGACTCTTAAAATACAGCTGGAATACAGAGCTGTGGAAAATAGTTAAACTTCAGATCAACTTAAGCACTGAAAGATTCCACTGTTTAACACACTTTTCATGACCCTAATTAAGCTTGATTTGCACTACGGCGAGAGACAAAAACAAACGCCCGTACAACCATTGAAATCCAGGAAACATACTCATGATTCCTTTCTTCCAACTAAACATGGTCACCACCTGCCTCAAAAATTCATGATTTGTTGAATTATGGCCACAAGATACTTGTGCCTCGTTTGGCATCTATCTCAATGATTGATTATAGATTAGCAATTTGAAATGGATCTATTTTAAGAAAAGTTTAGTAGGGGTTGAGCAAGAGATTTTTTTTCCTGGGCAACTATGATGTGATGAAATTTATTGATTTCTTTTTTTCTTTCTAGCACACTACAGTGGTTTCCGACCTTGCATTACAATGCATGAAGAAAATGCATACACCAGTCTTTCCAAGTTTAGAAACACATTCAGCTTTGCACAGTGTCAAACACATTAACCCTTTACTGGGCACAGCTGCCGCTTTCGGCCTATAGTCTAAATAGGCAAAACGTCTGAAAGATTTCTTGAATTCTAACCCCTAAACTTCTCTAAAATTCTGAAAATTTTAGTCTATTTAGAACTTAAAAATAAAACTATGTGTGCCTAATGAAGGCCTGTTTAGACTATCGGCCGAAAGCGGACGCTTTGCCCGGTAAAGGGTTAAGGGGTCAAAAAATGAAAGCTATGAACTCGGGCTAATGCACGCCAATGAAATTGAAGTCATCAAGGTCATAAAAAATTATCCCTATCATAAACCTGACTGAGGAGATACCAAGATATGCAAAGCTGTTATCTGATCAAAAGGTGCTAGGAATATAAAAATCAGTCAAATTGCTTCCACATTCAGTTAGGAGTGGCGCCAGGACAAAACGAATCTACTGTAAGCACAACTTTATCACAGTACAGGTCTTCACTTACACACACAAAAAATGATTCTGTCGGTCACTATGTCCAGATGTAAGCGTACTTTGACAAATGTGTGCCCTTCAGGCAAAGTTGCCTTAGGGAAGCTGGCCTCCGGGGGGGATGTGCACACATGATTATTCCTGTCTGCTTCGAGTCACTCTTCAAGCTGGAAGCACTTTCAAGACACAGCTGTTGTTTTGTTGCAACCTGCTCACACGTCTTTAGAAATGTGACGTTTATCAAACTACATGTCTAATCCAATTCCACCAATGCTTTGTTCCAGGCTGATTTATCGCTGCTTTTGATAAACAAGCAAAGGATTGGCTTGGTGATTACATTTTTGGGTGATTAGGAATTATGGCAATCATGCGGAATCGGGTATTGAGGTTAGTTTTTTGCATCTTGACACAACGGGAGAGTAATGGAATTAAATACTTAATAGTAACCTGCGTGTGAAATTTTTCCACCCAAACTGGGCTGCTGTAGCTTACATAGCACTTGTAAAGTGCTATGCTATAGCATCACTATTACTCCATGTGCAGTACTGTATTTGTATTAGCTTACATTGAGCTTTATGTGAGTCAGCTGCCAGATTAGCATTTCAGATGAGAATCTGTCCTCAATGCCCCTATCCCATCCAGGGAGGAGCAGTGCCGAATGTCGGTGAAGGTAGTGGCTCTTTTGATCTTGTGAGGCTTCGTTCGAGGTCACCAATCCTGACCAAAATTTTGCCAAATGTTCACCGACAGTTAATTTTTTTTTTTCCTGCAAGTTCTGGCCACCGTTTATCTAACGTTGGCAACCTTGAACAAAATGATGACATCGAAAGAGCGGCTAGAGGCCCAAGCGTGTTCAAAATGTCCTGGCGACAAGACCAATATCGACAAACATCTGGTGATGCCCATCCTGCAAAAAAAAAAAAAAGAGGTGCGGAGGTGAGGGAAAGGAGGGGGTTGGTAGAATTTGCCAACGGTCCGTCGATTACAATTATTCGCATGGAAAAAAATGGCAGACAGCAAAATGGGCAGGGGACTGATGACTGTCGAATGACGCACCTGCAAAAAATATCAGTTGCTCACCTACATTTTTAATCGCAGTGTTCATCGACTTATCACAGTTTTAATTTTAATGCATTAAAAATGTTTCTGCGGTGTTCAGAACGGAAATCTAATTTGCTTTTCATGTGGAAACTGAGAAAGAAACCAGTAAACTGTTAAAAGACTTTAGTGCCATGATGTGATGCCTCGATATTTTACATCAGAAGCATTGTGATAATTACTACTCATAAGTAATGATTTGGTGCATCAATCTATGATCAAGCTAAATGAAACTTAATGTCATTCATCTGCTTAAAACATTACGTTCATTACCCAGTGGTCTGCTTGCTAAAACAAATTAAGAATGAATGTCTCCTATCTTGTTGGTGTTGATGAGTTTAACACTGTACTCATGTGTTTTAATGATACAAAAACTCAACAAACAATTGCTTCAGTGGTTTCTACCTTATGAAGCAAACATGCATTAAAAATACTGAATGCCTGGGGCCACACGCCCCAACCCTCATTAGGACGTAAACGGTATAGAAAAAATAGATATAGAAAAAAATAGATGGTTTGAATCTTTAAATATCCTCAGTGATGCTTATGTGTAATTTATTTTCTGTATCAGGCTCACATCAATCATTATTATCGCACATACCATCGGATGCTCTATGACACCCAGGGATGATTACTGGACTATCTTGGCCTTACTTTGTAGATAAATAGACATCAAACAACAAATATTACGCTCACCTATATTAACTATGCATGAAGTTTACATTCGCCTCTGTAAAGGGATTAAAGAAGCCGCGGTGTCAGCCATAAATTGTGTGTGCGTTTCCTCTGGGAACACTGATCGTCTGTCTGTCTTCACCAGCATGCTGCGCTCACATATTGTCTTGGCTTTGAAGGTGGCCTGTCATGCATGTTTGATCACAGGCTAAAACAGACACTCGAGTCCCCGCAGTCTTGGCAGGCAACACATGCATTTTCTCGAGCAGCCCGTTACATTCCGTCTCAGGGAAATGCTGATCCCGTGCCATTCCCCGCTTCCATGGAATTTTTGCTAATGATACAACATTCTTTCTGAGAAGAGGCAGAAACAGACCTGTGATTCCTCGGAATTATTCCAAAGATTTGGAAAAGCTTCCTTCCAATCTTTACAGTATTTACCACATACTGGAGAAGCAGGTTGTCCTGGTTACAAATGTGGAGTTTTTTAAATACCAAAAGCTAAAGCATGCGCCCACACACACACACCCAAAAAAAACACAAAAAAACAAATCCATAGTATTCAATCAGCACACTGTGCCAACTGGCAAACAGAAAATATCACTGCCAAAATGTAGAAAAAACACCTAATTTCAGAAACCCAGTATATTATATTGCAGTATGATGTAACACGACTTCAACTGGTAGTTTCACAGGAGAAGTAAAACAACACAAGATAAGGCAAGGACACCAAATGACCGGTTACATATGTCAAGAACTTTATATGCGAGTCACAATTTGAACATCCATTCATTCATTTTCTATAACACTTTTCCTCATTAGAGTCCAGAGTGAGCGTGACGCGCTAACCGCTCTTCTACCGTGCTGCTAAGTCGAGCACACTTAACAACATTCTCACAGTACGTGCTAATTGGGACTAAACAGTTGTTGCTCAGCAGCTGTTTCTATAAAACGCATATGACTGAAAATTTGGGTTAATTTAATGGAAGAAACTATTTACAATGAGTTATGATTTTGAACATTAAAATTTTGGCATTATTTTGCAGGAAATACTTAAGTATCACTGCGGCAATGAACAGTACCAGTCAAAAGTTTGGAAACCCCCTCTAATTCAAAATTAATTCTTTACAATTTTGAGTGAGAAAAATTTGCAAAATTATTTAATTAAGATCTGTATTTTGTTTGTAATTAATCTCATTTTAATTTCTCCTAAAAATTCCGTGAAAAACCCTCAATCTTTTGATACATTATATCATTACAGAAGATCAGAAGATTTATAAACAGCAATGTCACTTCATTCATTTAGTTACTTTAACAGATGCAGTTGCAAACATTTACCTCTGATTGGATTTGTCAAAAAACCCTATGCAGTAAGATTGTTGCCAAAAAGAAATATGCATGATGGAGTAAGATCTCGGTCAAAAGGCGTATGAATGTTTCACCACTATATGAGTACGACACTCGTGAGACACAAATTCACGTCATAGCATGACTCTCTCCTTTGGATTCATTGATCTGATCTTTTGTGGATTGTTGGATCTGGATATGCAAATTGAAAAGACGTCACGACAAGCTACCAGGCAAACCCAGTCCATCTGTGAGTCAGTTAAACACGCAGTCACGACTGTCACTAGTTTTGATCATTAGGTGCTGTTTTCCTTTGTCAACTGGCAAATAATTTGGAAAAAAACATTAAAATATAACATCATTTCTATCTGTCTCAGTCACAGCTGGATGCTTTGCATTTATATGGTAGGCTTAACCTATGTTTGTGTGGTAAGCAAGGTCCTTCTTACAAAGAATTCATAGCACTCTGTGTACACAATGACATCAATTAGTGCACACTTTGGAGTTTCATTTACCTTTGTTTTCCAACTCCCAAAATTCACGGACAAAAATCCCAAATGCCTAAAAGTGGCTTTAATCAGCATAAAGTTAAGTGTATAATGTTAAACCAAGTATAAAGTTCAAGATTGAAAATGTGATTGAACTGACTAATTAATTGATCACAATTAAACTATTAATCTAACACCTGAATTAAAAAGTAGTGCTGTAATTATTTGGTAAACAAAAAACAATGTTAATCAAAGCAGAACATGTTTTATTTTGATTCTTCTAAGGTGGCACCTTTTGGCAGATGACAGCTTTACACATCTTGGTATTTTCACATTCCGATTCATCAGGTTGAATGGTTATTTATCAACTGGAATGACTTGAATTTCACAGCTGCGCATGAGCAAGAATTACATGTATTAATCCGCTGACCTCCAAATGTTTTTGACTTTGAAGGTGTTTCCCAATATTCGAATGGTCTTGTAAGTTGTTGAAAAAAAAGAAAGAAACTATTGACATTTAAAAATTCACTGAACGTCTATGCAATGCAGCAGGACTAAAATAGCACGTCGAAGCATTTCTCAGAAGCTGTACTGCATTCTGAATCTGTTTGTGCTCAGGCGCTGAACCATTCAGACATGTAAATAGTTGCAGTGTTTTTGGCAGAGGCAAACGGAGGAATGGATCATTTCTGTTGTTGTGTTTCCAGGGAGCATCCTACTAAATTTAGAAACTTCTCCTTGTCATAGAAGCGGAATGACACATGGCTTTTGTGCTGATTCACATTCAAGTGCGCATCAAAAATAACATTTTGTAGGCCAGCGATAGGATTTTTTTTTTTATTGAGCACTAAAAGAGCAATAGGCTAGGTCTAGTAAAGGTATTAACTGGCTGTTTGAAAAGCCCACAAAAGCACAGTGAGTACAGTACAGCAGAATAGAACCGGAGGTGAAAGTCATGCCAAGAACACAGGGGAGAGCAGACACTTTTATATGAGAACCTCTTTAAACATTGCAGTGACACCCAATGTGTGGCCAGTGTTAGCTCTGAGCAGATTTCTCCCTGCCAGTGTGCTGCTGCTCAGCAAAGCGAGATGAACGGCGGAGCGTAATGTAATGTTGCCTGACGGACGGCAGTAATGGATAATAAATCCCGGGTTCAGGTGTTGTTTGATCATAAATCACACTCAGACTGTGGGCCAAAGTCAAATCTATCAGGCTGCAGTGCAACAGTAGGCACCCACCAAGAGAAGTGTCTACAAATCCCATTTTGTTTCATGCTTAATCTTCTAAACTGTCTTGTCTCACAGCAGAATATTGAATAAACATAATACTTAGGTTGAAAAATGTTTTAAGTCTGTTTGTAAGTTTTAGTTTCATAAAAAATGGTACCTCGACTTAGGAAATTAATTCATTCCATACCGTATTTTCTGTACTATAAGGCGCACCTAAAAGTCTTTATTTTTTAAAAAGCTGATGGTGCGCTTTATAATCCAGTGTGCCTTATATATGGATCAATATTGAGATTGGGATTCATAGATGGGGAATGAACTGATAAAGAAAGCTTTACCTTTTTCTTTTGTGTGTTTACAGTTGAACAAGGTTGCTCATATTGACATTGAGTTATTATGCTATTGAGAGGTTAGAGTTATTTTTTGAGTTATTATTGTTATTACTTTGAGTATTACTATATTGTTATTGCACTGGAGGAAAAGTTCCCTGATATGAATGTTGCACTACTTGTTATACCTTGCTGTTAAAAGATAAACTGTCACGGAAATACTAATGTAATAAAACATAAGACAGTTTTTTATTCATTTTGGGCCAGAAATCTGGTTTGTCGTCTACTAATAAAGTTTGATTGCTTCTACTGTTGCACCTTATAATGCGGTGCGCCTTATATGTGGAAAAAGTTTTAAAATATGTTATTAATTGAGTGTGCGCCTTATAATCCGGCGCGCCTTATAGTGCGGAAAATACGGTAATTGCATGAATAGAATCTTTCTAAAGTAGAGACGCTTTTTACATGTAAATAGCCTAATTCGTTCCACCCCCCCACCCCCCCCCCCAAAAAAATGCTCCTAAACCCTTTAAATAAATATTATTGATACATTGTATAATCTGGCCGCTGTCGTCGATTGGGGTGCGTGTGTCAGAGAGTGACATTCTTACGGCTGTCTGATATGTAACACTTATTTTGATTTATATTTGGACAAAATGTTAACATGCAAAGAGACAATCGTGTCTGGTGGCCGTAGGTTTCAAAGCAAAAGACAAAACGGTATTTAATGAGATGCTGATGAGTAATAATGCTCAACGGTGCTTATTTGTTGAAATAGATTGAAATTGAAATAGAAACATGCTAAAAGTAGGTGTCTTACTTTTCCTACTTGTTAGTGTTTGTGATGGGGTAAATTAAATCAAGGGAATTGTAGAGAGTGGTAATTTCCACTGATAATTAAAATGGGTTATTTTCTGTCAGTCTAGATGTGAAGATAAGTGATTAAAAGTCCATGTTTGAATGCACTCCGTGTTTATGCGTGTGATTCATGAAATTAAGTGATACGTAGGTGGTGGTAAAGCGACTGATTTGTTGGCGTTTAAGTTTACACCGCATCTGTGTGTAAGAATTATGTTGTCATGGTGAATGCTTCATTAATAAAGCTGCATGTCAAGGTATTTTTTTAAGTTTGTACATATAATAAAGGTAGATTAAATGTCATACAGAATAACATTTTTCATGATAACATTAAATTTTGGGGGGAAAAAGGAAAGTTGAAGGCGAGCAGCCTAAATGGCTGGTCCCCGTGCTAGATTTAAAAAAAAAAAAAAAAAAAAAAAGAATTCTGCTGCTTAGTTTGTATTCCATCAACATAACAATAATCTGAATATTATGTTTAGATTAGTGAGGCTGCATAGAGCATTTTACTATAAAGAGATTTTTGCAGTTGACTTCATTTCACATGAAAAGGAAAAAAAAAAACAAAATGACACTGTGTATCATTTCAATTTTTCAGTCAGAACCACGAGACAGGTGGCATTCGGTTCATCATGGTAATTTTGCACTTTTAAATAAAAACATTGATTGATCATGCATCATATGAGGGCGTGGCACCAAGCCAAGTTGTGGAAAGCAATCGGAAGGGGCGCTAATACATTTTGTGGCTTGTTTCATTTACTGCAAGGTCATCATAAAGACAAAAATAATCCCCTGTGACAAATTTGTTTTCAAAATGTTTCACTTTGCTTCTCTGTCATGGTTGAGAAATACCGCCCGATAGTGCTGACTTCAGGAGAATGCTTTGATCAAGGCCTGATGTATTACTCTGTCCTTCCTTCTTGGAATTCAAATGCGTCTGCCTCCTGTTTTGGAGGAAGAATGGGAAAGTGCACGTTTGGCAGTCCGACTAAAGTGCTTCTTTATTCCCACATGCATTTGGAAGCATTTGATTACCTCACGAGTAAACTGTGGGTTTTTGGTTTAGGTGCAACTTCCTGGCGTTGATGTTTCATTCATTGCACATGATTTTATGTAAAGGTAATGTATTCTCACCAAATTTTGGAAAGGCAGGCGAGAAGAAACACAAGCATAATTTATAAAACTGGAATCATTTGCGATGACTTGTGAAAGTTCGGAGCCCGTGGATATTGCCCAAAAGCGATTTTTCTCTCGAGATGCTTTGCCAGGCTGCCGCTTACTGCTGAATGAGGGTTTTGATGCCTTTTGTTTTCAATAAGACTAAAGGAGCACCGACTTGGACGAAAGAATATTCTATTTTCATGCCTTACAAAACTCTTTTGGGCAATTTGTGCTGTGAGTGTTTAAGTTAGTAAAAACCTCACGCCTCAGAGGTTTTTACTTGTGTTGGTGGCCTGGATTCTAAGCTTAGCGGGCAATGCGCTCTTTTCTGGTGCAAGATTACCACCGCCATTACAGTAGTGCCGTGACCTGGATTGAGTGAGGTTTTTGTGGGACGAGTGTAATGGATGCTAGCTTCTTCAAGTGCTTGTTAGTAAAACCTCACAGGTCTGAGTCTTTGCAAGTGTCTTTAAAATATATTTAGATGTTAGTACCAGTTAAATGCTTGGGTACATCTTCAAATTAAATGTTTTTATTTGTTTCCCTAAATCGTAAAGTAAACTTCCCCATTTCACCTTACGATCCCAACTGCGGAACATATTAATGTCGTACAGCGGGGGTCCACTGTATTTTAATTGGCTGTTATGTTGCAAAAACCTGGTAAATATTTTACATGAAGTAAAATGGTTATGAATTCAACTGGACTGACTGCAAGATGGGTGACTCAATGGCACACAGGTTAGCACATCCGCCTCACAGTTAAGGAACCCGAATTCGAATCCATTTTGCTCCAGCATTCCTGCGTAGAGTTTGCATGTTCTCTCTGAGCCCTGGACACTCCGGCTTCCTACCACAATCCAAAAAAAACAAAAAAAAAGGCAATAAAATCTGCTGTTTGTACCATTTTACTGATGACTGATGTTTAAGCCTTGGTGAGGTTTCCTCTTCAAAATATATACTGTATATATTTTTTTGTTTAAGTGGCTGATTGCAATTTTTAAAATAAAGAAGCAAGTCTTTGTTAATGAAAGATAAATGCAAATGCAAATGCAAATGCACAGAGCATTAGCGCTACCTCATACTGCAAGCCGCAATTTGCTTGTCATGGCCCATGTTGAAAATGAGACAAAAGTTCCGCTATTGACGCATCAAGCATTGTTGATCAATTCATAAAGAAGGCGATTGCACTCAACACACAAGATGGAGCTGGCGGAAATTATCCACTCACTGATTTGTAATGACTCACTCAACCGAGGTCTTTGTGTTTATGCTTTTCCCCAATTTCTATTATTGTGTATGAATCATTCTTCTCACAGCGTTGACTAAATTATGGACTCTTTTGGTTGTCTTAGAAGACAATTATCTGAGTGGGTTTCATTGTTTCACGCATATAGACAAGCTAGGACAGTCTCGTCTCTATTAACTTTTGTTAGGACACATCCACCAGCCACAGTTGTATGATTGGAATCATCCTCATTAATTTTTTATTTGGTCGTAAAAATAGTGGTCAAGGCACCTGAAAGCCAAAAGGGTGCTGTGTTGTTTGTTTGCCATTGGTTAGACAGTAAATTATTGAATCTGTTTGGATGAGATGAAAGAATTCTGTATGGATGCAAGGTGGTGTCATACGCTTCCTTTTCTTTCTCAAAGATGTTTTTTCCTTTTTCAAACCATCTGTCTGCTCTGTTCAAATTATGTACATTTTTGTCCTCAAAAGAATTCTGTATCTCTTTGAGGTGCAGGTAGACAGCTGAGTCTTGACCTGAAGAGTTAGCCTCGTCTATGTTGTGACATGTGCCTGCTCTGGGGTTGCTTGGCTACGGCAGTGCATTTCTCACCGCACTTGACAGCATACGCCTGATTGTTTTTCTGGGAATTGGGTGTCCTCGTCGGTCTTTGAAGTGTACTAGAATTTAAAGTTGGTTATCCCTGTGTATTTCCTAAGCAGACTTCAGACTTATGGACTGACCATGATTTGTTGGTCACTCGTTTCTTCATTCTAGGAAGAGATGTGCGTTTTAAAAACGGCCAGCTGGGGTAACCACAGGTTTTGAGGGGTCTGCCACTGGTGCTCCATGCTCATTTTCTTTTGCCTGTGGGCCGCTGGGGACATATTCAGCTCCGTCTGGTGTGTGTTTCGGTGAGTGGCGTGAGTCAAATAAAGTTTTGGTCAGAGGGTGTGGAATGTTCTCCAGTCATGCCAGTCAGTCCATGCCCTGAGAATTAAATGACCTGAATGAATAACAAGCAATGTGAGACAGAAATTCCAGTATATGAAGTAAATTTTAGATGTTGGTCATCATTAATAACTTATGACTGTTTTCAGGCATTATCCTCCAAAGGATAAGTAATGAGAGACACAGTTACAGCGTGGGTGAAAACTGCTGTTTATCTCCTGTATTTTCAGTTAATGAGTAAAACCTCGAAACAATGTCACTATGGCTAATTTCTTCAAGGTATCTTATTGTGTGAAGGCTTCCGCCTTCACACATATGTTATTCCTCATATTTTTTCCGCCTGTTTTTTTGATACGTTTCAACTCATTCCCAGTTCATCCAATTCACACCTTTCGAATTTCATTTTATTCCACTTATTATTATTATTCCACCGAACCCTTGGAAATCTCTTACCTAGATTTCTTTTATAATAAAATGATACTTGTAAGTGTAAACTCATTGTTATCATATTTGATTATGTATAGATTTGACTTTAATTTGATTTCCGCTGCTAATATGAACGCGGCTGCCGCGAGACTTCAAAGGTATCTATAGTATAAAGACTTTCACATTTAAAAAAATTGAGGTACTTCGCATTTTTTGAGGGAAAAACGTATACTGGTATACAGTTAATATTGCCAGAAGCATATTCCAAATAGCATGTCATAGCATCTAAGAAAACAATATGCCGATGTTCATCTAATCTTATTAAAGTGGTCTCCTAATAAAAAAAACTATTTGGTGATTTTTATACATGCATATTCATCTTCATTTTTGTGGTAATTCAAAATGAACTGTTTTGAAGCCAATCCTTGATTACACAAGGTTAGCCACTTATCCTTCGAAATAAATGAGGACTTTGAAAATGTGATGTGCTCCAGCTACAATGTTGCCTTGACGAAAGCTTTAGACACGCTAGCTTCCATCTTTGCTCAATCAATTGCAAATATTGAACCTACTCAAGTACTTGTTTTCAAGGCCAACACAAGTAAAATGGAAAAGTTAAGAAATGCCAGGATGATTTTCTGCAGATCCTTCTATTTAAAGGATTGCTGTACAAGTATCCTAACAGTATATGACCATGCACATTTGAGATTTTATGTATTCAGTACTTGCAAACAGCTGCGCACAAAGTGTATACACAAGTGGTGAACATAGTCATACAATAACAAACACAGTGAAAGCATTAAGTTGACACATTTCAACTGATAAACAACACAATGGATAATTAAATAAAATTAATAACATAACATCATGGACATATGAATAAAAATGAAGTAAAACTTGAAAAGAAACACTAAACAAAATACAGTCTCATATTGAATTAAAAGCCAAAGAATAGAATAATGTCTTTAGACAAGTTTTAAAGCTGGACAGGGATAGCCTGACATTTAACAGAGAAAAAAAGAGAAAAGCTGGCCACAGATAAGGCTCGATCCCCTCAGAAGCTCTCTTTAGTCATTAACATCTCCTGTAGAATCTGGTCTGCAGACCTGGGTTCGCGGGCTGGTATATAGGAGGGGGGTGCAGGAGCGCAGCGAGATAAGGTGGGGCCAGTCCATGTAACAAACAGGAGAAGTAAACAAATAGGAGTTTCTTAAAATAAACTTTAAACTACATAGAGATATAGTAAAGAGAAGTCGAAATCGAAATTATGTGCTTCCTCTTACGAGCACCAGTTAGGAAGCGAGCAGCTGCACCAAATGGAGTCACTGGAGGGAGGACTGACTGATTCCAAAATATAGAACAAGTCTGTAAGTTTGAAGTAATTTATGACACAAGTATGAAAACGTGTTAACATAATAATACAACAAAATTTTAACAACACATGAAGGCAAAATGAAAAAAGTTACTCCTGTCACAATTGTGCCTCACACAATTCATATTTTAAGGTTCTTTCTCCCTTTTCCCTGGCCAATAACTTTTATAGTCTTCCAACCCAATGTAGGCAAAATAAGCGAGATACACACTGATATATTGGCCTGCACAATATGGTGACATTCCAATCCTGCATGGTCACGAAGAGAATTTTCTGTCTTCTGTTAAAGACAAAAGGCTTTGTTTTTGTGGTCCATCAAGATATTATTTCTGTAATTTGCTGTGACACATCTGCACCTGTCGAAAGGAGTTTTATCCCATTCCTCAAGATCAAACGACTCCAGCTGTCATGTTTGAAGGGGACCTTCTCTACACATTGTGTTTCGGCTCCTTCCGCTGATAATCAGGTCACTTCAGAATGGTCTTTTTTTTTCTTAGTCACTCAATGGCGTTGGTAGCTTTGCGCTAGCTAATTAGCATGCACGTTTGTTCATTGTTCAACGAGAAGACTCATGAACCCCTGGTTGGACTTAACTTCTGATGCAGGGTGTCACATAATACATGACATATCATCATTATGAATAAATTCATTGCACTCTGAATTCAAAACACAGGTTTGCAATACAATCTTCATTATGTTAGTACAGGTTGGAACAACCACATACTGTATGTGCATGTGTCCCTGCATGGTGTAGGAAAAGAAATTGATCCATAATCCATAGCGTGTTTTGCTTAGGTAAGCTTGACTTCACAACAAAAATGCAACAAGCAGAAGCAAGAAGGCTACACTTGTGCAGCAGGAAAACATTGACATCCTGTTAGAGTGATGGCAGTTTCACTATGAAGACATATTGCAAAGGCAAGCTTTTTTCAGCGGCGCATTGCATGGAGGTAAATGCTTTTCAATCTTCCCAGACTCCAGACAAAATAGCATTTTGCGATCGGCCATGCCGTGAAACACAAAAAGCCGCTGTACTCACATCAGTGGCTAAGATAACATTTGCCTTCAATATGTTTGTGACGCCAGGCGTATTTTTGAGTTACAGTAGATTCAAAGGGAACAGTTAAGGAGAACCGTTTGATCAAGGTTCAGTGCTTGACCTGAAATACTTGACAGCACTAATATATATATATATATATATATATATATATATATATATATATATATATATATATATATATATATATATATATATATATATATATATATATATATATATAATAATTCTGGTAATTACATTGCAGGTAATTTAGGACAGCTGTGGCAAACACCGTTGAGTGGTGGTCTAATAAATGTGTTAAGAACTGTACACATGTATTATTTACAATTTAGCAGCTGACAGTATGTCGAGTGGCTTTGGCTGAGCGAGCTGGTAACCATTCAGCCACGTGAGTGCACTTTGATGGCACGCTTGTTTACTGATGGATGCATAATTGCTGACTATATGACCTTTAAGCTTTAAGAGTCTCTACCACAACATCTTTTAAGGCTTGGTAGAGAAGTTTTGGCTCGAGGGGTGGAAAAAAAAAACATGCGGTGTCCAAAGGCCAATCAAGCAGCAGCACCGCAAGACCTCAGAAGAATTTGAGGTTCTGGCAGTAATTTGTTCGAGCAGACGTGAATGCGGTACTTATCTTGGGAAGAGCAGATGAAGACAAGAGCAGATAAGAGGCTCCAACTTCTGTTCTCATATACAGCTTTTTTTTTTTTTTTTTAAGCGGCCACATTGCTGCCCTTCTTTCTGCACTCTTCTATTCACCAGTTCTCTGGTGGAATGAATTGAGTGTATTTCTCCTCCTCTAGCAATCATCCTCTATGAGTTGGCAGAATTTTTCGCACAGCTCTTGGCCCAAGATCAGTGAAGCACCTTGGGCAGAGAACAAAATATAGAACTGGGACACACAGACAGACACAACCTCCCCCAGCAATCTCCTCCCGAGCAATTTCGATAGCAGGGGTGGCAGCGTGGGTTATTCTTTCAGTAATGCACTACGAGATTCCAAGCTTGTTCCCTTTGCGGTGGAGAGCTTTCGCCTGCCTCTGCTTGACAATCACACAAAAAGACATCCAATCTCTGCTTTGGATGATTACGCCACTATTGACCGTGACCTTAGCATTCATGTGTAATTCGCGCGAGAGAATTCATGCAGCATTTTATAGCAGCGCCAGCTCGGTCCAAGCTTTTATTCGGTGTCAACAAGGACGAGACAAACAGCTTGAACAGCTGGTGGTGATCATTTAGTTTTACATGTGCCGTGAACACGCCCAACGAGAAGCTAAATCTCCTTGTTGTTCCGGAAAAAGTTTCTACAGACAGGTGTGCAAATGACGGACGATGTATGAAATATATATATTTATCTTGGTTCTTGACCCACAATTCTGCACAATTTTCCTTATTTCAAGCATGGCATTACTACTACCAGCCAATAAATTATGAACAGCCATAAAGCGATATCATAAACAAGGCAGTGTACTTGTCTGTGTCATACTTACAGCAATCAGAATATGTTGGGCTGATTACACTCACACACACACACACAAAAAAACAATCCTGGGAGCAACATGCACCCGTGTAAAAATAAATACCCTCCAGCATGTCTTGGGTCATCAGTGGAGCCTCCTTTGATTGGTACATTTCTGAAATACCTCTCTATGAAGGCTTCCAGGAGGCAATCAACCAGCTGCCTAACCAACTGGCTCCTCTCAATGCGGAGGGGCGGCGCAACTCTGAGCCCCTCCCAGATGACGACTACAAATATATATATATATATATATATATATATATATATATATATATATATATATATATATATATATATATATATATATATATATATACACACACACACACACACACACACACACACACACACACATATTGTTTTGATTTAAAAACAGTTTCTGTATTTATTTTATAAAACCAGGCCTTTCTTTTAAAGTGGTTTTTGCACCTTGTCCCCATATAAATTACGTCAAAATTGGAGCATATATAGCATATCTAAATTTCAAAAAGGGTGTTATAAAAACTTTAGTTGTAAAAGACACATTTGCATGCAGAGGAAAAAACGTAAGAATTTTTTACATGGCGATTAATGATAGCCCGAGGTTTATGCGCTGTATAAGGCGCACCGGATTATAAGGTGCACTGTCAGCTTTTGAGAAAATTTAAGTCTTTTGGGTGTGCCTTATAGTGAGGACAAATCGGTAAATCAATGATTCTATTTTTTTCCCTTAGCACCCTCTGTACTGTTTATGTAAATATTTAAACGATGTGAAAATGTTTCATTTCTTGTACTTGGCACAAAAAATACACCTTTTACCATTTTAAACTAATTAACTCTGCCTAAGTGGACATTATTAAATTTGCACAGCCATTATTTGCAAAATGCAGATCTGGCCTTTGGTAATATGCAGTGAAAGTACGGTCCTAATGTTGCGGCAGTTCTCCCCAGATAGATGCCTTTTAGGAAAACAAAGACGTAAGGTAACTTTAATTACCGCAGTTTATAGACTTTATGTGGATTTTCTGGCAATTAACAGGGGAGTTATCACTTTGCTCGTTGTGTTGTGTTGCGCACATTTTTATGGTGAAGGTACACGACTGCCCAGTAAACATACATTATTAAACATGTACAATAGTTATGGTGGGATCGTAACATAATTTGGAAAAAAATATATTCTATTATAAAAACAGGTTTGTACAAATAAAGGCCAATATATAATAACCACCTTACACATAAAAACTGCCGCTCTGCAGCTTTGTAAATAAACACTGTCAGGGATGATGTTTTTGCTGTCTACAGATGGTAGAAGCAAGACATAAGAAGATTTAAAAACATTCGGCTTGACACATAACAGAGTAAATAAATCCAAAGGCAGTTTTAATGGGTCAAAAACAACTGCCATCTTCCCTTTTTTATGAACTCTTTGAAGAGAACTAAAAGGATGGAGCTGGTAAGGAGTGTCAGCCTTTTTTATATTAAGTGCATATTTTTGTTGTTGAAGAGTACGCCCTATCAGGGATGTGCAGGCAATTACACCGAATTCTCTCATGCGTGAAATCCCAGCTGGTTGTTATTGATAAATTCCCAAACACATTCTAAGACTTTTCAAATTACCTCTCCACCTTATTAAAACTCATGCATTTAATTTTTCCTTCGTCATGAGTTTTTTTTTTCTTCTTCCTTATGAATTTCTGGCAGGTCTTTGTGATAGAGGCGAGAAAATATGCTTTGGTGAGATTGAGTGAGGAAAAGAAAAGAATGGACGATAAAGAAGCGAGAAAGAATGTCTGCTTGGATAGGTGGACAAGCAGACGCCATCCGTCTATCTCCTCTCGGAGCGGCGGCGAGCGGGACTTCATTATTAGCAGGCAAGCCGTAAGCCAAACATATTTGGGCGCTCTTCTGTATTCAAGCGGCGTAGCTCTGCATTAACACAAGCCATTTCTCTTGACATGGCTCAATGCGATTCCCTTTAAAACCACGTGAAGGTCAAATGAATTGCTATACTCCAAGGGTATAAAAAAAATCTAAAGTTGCCCTCCCTAAGTAGTCCCTTGCCTCTGTGTCATTTCTCAAAGATAGATTTGCTTATTTAAAACGACATCTTAATTGTGTAGAGTGCAGATGAATGGATTGCGTCGATAGAAATGAATAAGTTAGCGCGGTGGCTGACTTATTTATTTCCTCAGGTGCGGCGCATGACTTGAAAGTGTATTTGAAGCTTTCAAAACGCTAAATGAGGCCGGTCTTTATTTCAATTAACAGGCAATGGTTGCAGCCACAATCCCCAAGAGTACCGTTACAGCACATTTATTATGAAAGTGCTACGCTCATGTTGTTTTATTTGCTTTCGTACTATTTAATATAGTCAGCCAAAGCTAAAGAAATAGCTGAAACTAAAGTTTTAAAAAAAATCCTGTTAACAAAATACAATTGAGTGCTTTGCTTTGAATTTTTCAAGTGAATTCTTTTTCCCCAGAAACTTGTTTTTATTGCGTGGAACCCCTTGACGATTTAATTGACTAAATTCAATGCAACAGTTATTTTTTTTAGATATACATTTTATAGTTAAACTATGTAATAATAACAAAAATAGCAAACTTTTTTATTTTTGTATGTCAGGTCATGTCATACGTGAGCTTTCTGTTTTTTTTTTTAATCTATTCATTTCAGTATCACTGTGCGGCCACACGGAAGATGATCAAACAGTCGTTTGTAAACCATCGTAAAAGTAATTTCCTTTACTTTATTGCTCAATACTTGGTGACCGTTTTTGATACTATTACAACCCCACAAATACAAATCAAGTGAATAAAGTAAAACAACTACTAAAACTAACAAAACATAAACTAAAACAAAACATTTTAAAAATACAACTGAATAACAATTAAACAAATTGATTTTGGAAATGTTTGCACAAAATAGTCCGGATTCCAAACTTTTTTTTTTAAAGGTGTATTAGGAAGTTTTAAATGAATGCTTTTCCCATTTCATAAGTGTTCAAGCAATGCCTGATCTCAGATAATCACAGCACCAATTGCAATAAGCCAATTTAGGTACTTACAATATTCCAAAATCCGATTGCAGACTTAAATGCCGGATTCAAGGAAAGAGGGAAGTCGTTCTTTATCCTGCTCGTATTGTCCCAGTTTCAATTTCAAAGTGTTCGAGGCTAACTTAAATAACAAAGCTGGCTCATAGTGACAAATTGTTTTGCGTGAAGTTGGGTTCTTTTTTTACTGACTTCCCAACTCAGCTACCAGTTCAAAGGGGCATTCGAGTGCACTTTTCTTAGGTGGGGTTCGGAAAGTCCAACCTCCCACGTGCAGTATATGACAAAAACAAACATCAGGGAGAAATTTGACGAACGGAGAATACGCAGAACAGCGCTTGGTTTGAAAAAAGCTTTACCCGAAACGTATACTGACCCACCCAAGTCCATCCTTGTTCACACACAGGAATAGTACTAAAACTGAGAGGATCATGTAAAAGTTATGATATCTCCAGTTCATTCAATGAAGATTGGCAAGGCGGGTAATCCAGTTGGAGAATACGAAAAGGTATTTTATTGGGCTCGTTTATTAATTGCTGTTTTTTGGCATATACACGCAATCATATATTTGGTGAAACACGGATGCTGCGCAACTCCAGGTATTTATGGTATAATGAACTCGAGCCGCCTCGCGAGGAAAAGTAAAAATAAACCGCAGGCACTGCGTTCACTGGCTGCTCATAATGTGGGGAATCCGAAACACACTTAACACGCAATAAATATATAATTTACAGATATGAACATAAGACAATAGGAAGAGTTTGGGAAGATGAGATTTCTTCTGTTATGCTGTAGTTGTTGCTGAAGTGGTGCTGCTTTTTATACACGGTAACATATAAATACCAGAAATTAAGGGTGCATCTAATAAACGGGTGCGTTTTATATTTGGGGAATTTCAGGATTATAAACCCGCTATGATGGTACGGGACAAACTTGTTCAACTCACACCGAAAGCGCCGCTTGCCTGGCATTTGTGCTGCTGTAGTTTGCAAACACGCTTAAGAGCATTCTTTGACCGGCATTTCATAGGCCACCACATTTGTTGGCTCTGCCTTGAACCCATCCGAGCCCTCCTAACCTATGCGGAGCAGATAAGAAAATCACAGCCATGAACACATTTAAATGTAAATGTGGCCGTGGGGTTTTCTGGATAAAGACCCTGAGCTCCAACAATGACAGCCCTTTATTACGACACAATTAATCATCTCATTGGGCCGGTGATTAATTGCGGCGGAAAATTAAACGAATCTCAGTGCAGTGTGCAGAGATTGATTTGGTAAGCCTTTGAAAAATAACGAAAGGTGCAATAGGACTGGAAGTGCACAATATTCTGCTCTTAAATATTTACAGGGGGTAAATATTTATCAGCAATGTGTTAAGGGACATAGACTAGCTGCCATCATCGCAACACTTCTCGGGCTGATGGATGTGATTTTTTTTTTCTCTCTCTTTTCTCCCCATGAGAGCATAATAATGACACATGCTTTTATGCCAGCGGGCTTTTTTAGATGCCTTGGAATGCTACATAAAATAGCAACACACACAGCAACACGCTTCCCCGAGAAATGCTCAAGACTGATGAGTTACTTATTCATGTCATTTCAAGGTACAAGGATGTTTTATTCTTTATAACAGGCAGCGATATATAGAAAATATAGATTTTGGAAAGAAAAAGCCAGAGGCCTTGGGCACTGGGTGCAAATCTCTGTCATCAAATGCAACAGAAGATAGAAATGGTCATATTTACAACTACATGGAGGTGTCAAAATAATAATCGATGAATTCATCCATTATCAAATTTACTGACAGATATTTTAATAATGTCGATTTATACTTGTGTTTTTGTAAAATTCACCCAATTATACTCCAGATCGACTTGTACATGGAGAAATACGGTAATTGGCCAAGCTTTCATGCATTTAATAGCAAAGATATATTTATACGTTTTAGATTCCAGACTTTCATTTCCAAGTACTTATTTGTGTCTTTTTTTTTTCCCAAGTGCTTGGTTAAAGGCGTTTCTAAAAACTACATGAATTAAGTACTAAAGTAATCATTACTAAGTACTAAAGTATTATCACTTTGTATAGTAATCAATATTCATTACTTTTGTACTTTAGAACCTAAAATGATCCTTTATTTCAATACTGTTTCCAAAAGTAATAAAGTACTTTCAGTACCCAATCTTTAGTACTCGATCTTTTAGTACCTAATTTCGTACTTTGAATACATGAAGTAATTAATCATTTTTGTACTTGACTACTTGAAGTAATCGATTACCTTGGTACTTGTGTAATTAATTACCAAATACTGTACTTTTATTTCAGCCGTTTTTAGACCCTTCATTAGCCAAACACTTGGGAGGGAAAAAAAAAGGTTGATTGAGTGTCTGGACTCTTAAAGTAACATAAAAATGTTTGATTGGTTTAATTGTCCAAATCTGGTGAGTTCAGCCTCTCTGTAATTGTTCTGAAATGCTTGTAGTGCTTAATGAAAGGACAAATTATTTGTGTTTATTTGAAAGTGAGCCAATTGAACTAAAACCTTAAATAAATCAGTATTGTAAAGGTTGGTGAATAGGACAACTATCCTTCCTGTATGATAGTGCTTTCAGAAAATGACTTTGCAATAGTATTTTTTTTACATGAAAGTATATCCAAAAATACAATGCAATAACAGATACAACAATCAATTCTAAAAATATTAGATGGTAACAATCCTATTTTCAATTGAATAAAGTTGGATATGTGCTATGATTTCCTTTAACCACAGTACCCCATCAAAAAAAAAAGAAGAAGAAAAAGAATTTCAAGCAAAGAAAATTGAAATTGATTTTGTGGTGGTGTCTTTTCTCTTGATGTCATGATGCTGACTTGAATGATGCAGTATTTAGTAACGCCAGCAAGATTTTGTAAAAAGTAGTGATGCAAGGACACCACCCGCATTTGACATCTTGCAGATGATTTCTCCTGATCCGATGCCAACCGTTGGTGTCGGGTGGATGTCTTGTATCTCTAAAATCACTTTTTTTGAGTCCTCCAATTTGGCAAGTTTGTTCATCCATTGGCATGGTAGCCATTTTCAACACTTCACAGTGTCAATACAATGTTAATACCAACATGTGTGAACTCACCAATAGTATAATTTTTTGGGGGAAAAAAACAGCAAAAATTGGCCCAACACCAGTAAAATGTAAACAGCAGAAAGCTAAATGATTAGCATACCAACATGTCAAATATTTAAGGTGTATTTCAGGCATCTTCAAAGGGAAAGTCAATTAACTCTGTAAAGCAAATCAGCACGGAAATGCCGTTCAATAAAGGGGCTTATCGCAGAGACAGCGCGGTGGCGCTCTTACGATCCTTGGCGCAGAGCGCAGGAAGGCAGTTGGCCAGGTCTTCTCCAACTGCGGCCTTAAAGGTGTTTAGTATGCGGATTAGTATGCGTCGGCTGTCTTGATCCATCTGTCTCCATCTTGACAAGGCACAGGTGGGAAGAGCGAGCGCGCAGACAAACCTGCAGGTACAATCTCAACGAGTCGGCTCACCTAAACATCTGCCACTTGGTCTTTCGGTCTCGTTCCGCCTCAGATTGGCTCTTTGAAAAAGTGGCGGTGCAAAGTGGCACTGATTCTTGAGGAGGATATATGAATCTGTTGTGTAGAACAACCTGTTTTCAGCAAATGAACATGATGGATAGTATCCCAAATCCTTAATTTACTGGCTGAGTTCACTAAGAACATATTCTTATTCATAGTGACAAAACAGAGCATCCGTAGCGAAGAAACGGGTATAATACGCGGCAGCATAGCGGGAAGTTGTAATGGATTTCCTGCAGAAGCTTAACACCTGTGGCTGCTATTCAGAGTGGGATTTTTCAGCCAGTGACGGTGATCGCAATGACAACGTATTTATTAATAATAGCCCTGCATGCCACGGAAGCCGCTGACTGCCAACGGCAACGCCGCAACCGCCGCTTTTGGCACACAACCGTATCTCTAACTGCCTCGGCTGCTGGATGCTTTGAGGCAATATTTTTATATTAAAGAGCTGCTCTGATTCACGTTTGACCTCCATTTCCACACCGGCCAGCAGGAGAGTAAATATTCTAGTTGCTATCAAAGTGGAATTACAAGATTTTCAGGTCTCCAAACGTGCATGTTAACAAGAGAGAAAGGCTGCTGATATTTGATTCAGAAGTAATTAAAACAGAAATATATTTGATTTTGCCCTGTGGCCACATTTGTTCTGATTTGCATGGCCTACTTTCATCATCTGTGTTTTTGGAGTGTGGTCTGAAAGATTTCGAGGTTTACTAAATCTTGGAGGTTGGCGAAAAAGTCAAGATTCCGTTTAACTACGCCCAACACACACACAAGGAAGAGACAAAAACATTGTGTTACATTTCCGCCTCAAACTAAACGCACCAAATAACGGGTGGCCATAATTCCCTTTTATTATGAAGTTAGCCTTAACAGCGGTGGTTGCTACGGGCTAGCTTCACTAATCCATTTTATTCCCATCACGCCACACCTCTAGCAGCATCAACAACTCTCCCCTAAAAAAAATAATATTCAAACGTTAACTCATTCACTCCCCGACATATTTTTATTACAAGTCCAGACGTTCAATCCTAGGTACTTATTTATATATACATTTTTTTCAAATGTTTCACAAAAGTAGGTCTCAAAATGTAAACATATTAAATACAAAAGACACAAAGTAATAACCTAATCAATTAACTTCGTACTTAGATACCTAAAGTAATTGATTATCGTAGTACTTAGTTACCTAAAGTACATTAGCACCTTAGTAAATTATTGTTAGTACTACATAACCTAAAGTAGTTATAGGAAATGAGACGTTTTTTGGCTGATTAAGCCAACCACTTAAAACCTTAAAAGCAATATACAGTAAACTTAAAACTGTTTGAGTAAATGTTTGAATAAGTTAAGAATGCTATGAAACCGCTAGTCAATTACAACATAATTTTACAATATAGGGTTCAAGCCACCCTTTATAGCACTAGCAGCTAAGTAAGGAGTGCATTCAAATGCAATTGCAATGTAAAAAGTTAAAACGAAATAAGTGTCATTCCATCTTGCAAAGCTGACTGGAGTATATCGTAACAATTCTTTGAAGCAGTAACCACTGACAATCAAATCATTTGGAATTGAAAGTCACTTTCAATCGATTCGATTCCGATGGAAATAAATTTGAGTCCGGTCGTCTACCCAAACACCTGAATCACTAGGCAGTCAAACATCTCCTCTTCTACTAAATGCACCGCTGGTGGCTTTCATTGAACGAACGCAGCACTTTAAACTGTCGTTGCTTCACAATCTATATCCCGCCTGAAGGTCATTCCGGCATGTGATGGTCAACAGCATGATGTCATCAAATAATGGCAGCAACAATATGTTTCACCTTTGTTCCGTCGTCGCCAAAATGCATGCAATATATAAAATCTATTATTAAATGTCATGAGTCATAAGTGGCTGCCTGGCTCTAACAAAAGGCGACAGCAGATTGCATGCCTCGTCAATGGTGCACTCCATTTAACACAAGCTGACAGACATACTGCAATTTGTTTAACACACACCCCTTACAGCGCCGTTCTTTGTCATCCCACAGGCAACATAGTGTGCTGTTATTTAGTGCATAAGTTTTACAGAAGCCGTTTCCCTCTCGACCTTCAGAAAAGGTGTCAGATGATGATAACAACAAAAATGAAATCGATGGCGTTTGTAATTAAAGCTATTGCAGTTATGTGTTGTTTTCATCAGCCTGTGAGACAAAATTACATATTGCCACTTCGACTGTCCATTAAAGACAAACAACCACGAAATGCACGCGAGCTAGTGCACACAGTGCGTATTACAAGACTGATTGCGCATTTCGGGACATGAATACTCTCGTGCCAAACTCCCATCAACCAGCACCCATCCTTCTCTGATTTTAAAGGGATATTTGACTTATTTCATCGTTTTCAGCAGTAAAAAGTAGGCTTTTTGGTCTATAGTTGATTTAGGCAGCAAGTATAATTGTTACCACTGAAAAGGGCTAAATAAGCAAATTTATTTCATCTTTATTTTGAAATGAACTTTTATTGATATCCAGGCCAACCTTTAGAAAAACTGCTTTTATTGTT
This sequence comes from Hippichthys cyanospilos, assembly GCF_059441005.1. NCBI lineage: Eukaryota > Metazoa > Chordata > Actinopteri > Syngnathiformes > Syngnathidae > Hippichthys > Hippichthys cyanospilos. Next base: position 10,870,630 of record NC_142381.1, on the reverse strand, counting down.
TTAATTTATTGTTTTAATTTGCACACATTCGACCGCAATCAGTAAAAATGTTAATCCTGTATTCCAAAATGGGCTGGCAATGTGACAATAGGAGACTAAACCTATTTAGCCTTTAGTTATTACACTGTCTATAATTATTTTTGCTTACCAAATTATGTACAAATTTTATCTGTTGTCTGAGTTTGGCCATGTGACGTTCACAAACTGTGCCCTGATTGGTTGTTACCTGAATGAGTACAAGTGATGCCATTTTCAGTCGACAGCAAGTGGCAGAAATGTGTTTTTAAAGGTATTCATTGTACATAAGATACATTGCATTTATCAAAATGTTGACAAAATATGACATTTTTGCTTCTGAAAGTGGCTAAATAGGTAAAATTTCAATCCCTGTAACTCTAGGCTCATTTAGCAAGAGTAGAATGTTCTAATAAAAAAAAACTACAACTAATGATTCAACTTGTAATACATGCAACTTTCAGCCAAAAACGTCCCTGTTCTTTCAGAACAACTGGCAAACATATTATCATCAAGCCAGACGGCAGCTAGTGAGAAGTTAACATCTCCATGTTGATTCAGTGCTTCCTCTTTTCAACAGCATAAACAAATGAGACTCGAATGCACAACATGAGTCAGAGAAAATCAAATTCAAAGTCCCCTTTTCCACCAAAAAGTCAGCCATACTGAGTGAGAATTGAAGATTCTTTCCATGCTGCCACGGCGGCTTTCGTTCCGAGCCAATGATCCCGCACTTCTCCTGTGTCGGCTCAGAGTTAAGATAAATGGGAGAGTAATAAAAACAACAAAGTTGGATATTGGTTAACTGAACTCGCTCCTCTTATCTACATGGCTACAATGCTCAATGTTGCATCATCTTCAAAATATTCTGTAAGGTCTATCTAGTTATATGAAATACAGTATTCTGATTATTATTGTGTCCAACTCTTTTTATTCATCCGAGTATTTCATCATTTTCTGTTACCTGAAAATGACATCATAGTGTCTCAGAATCCTGGTAGTTAACGGTCACGGCTAACCTGTTTAATGACTTACTGTTTTCTATTCGTGCAAAGTTAGAGAGAGAGATAGACCTCTTGTGGAGCTTGTAATGCAAGGAAAGAAAGTTGTTAACTTCCCCCAAAGCACAAGGGCTATATTATCCAGGAATATAACCTATATGTAGGTGTTCAAATTAGAAAGTGCAGTCCAGCATGAAACGTACCGTTTGCTTGTCAAGAATGGCAGCGGAAGACAAAGAAGAACAGGAAGCTATAATAATTAGCAGGCATATCTTAGATTTACTCATGGAATCTCATGGACTCATCTGTAAGTGTCTTTAAAGACACGATTGCATGTGTAATGTACATTATTTAAGCGTAAACTAAATGGTTTGTGTTTTTTAATCTTAAATGGTATTTGCTAGCGCGCTAATGCCAATCGCAACAACTAACCATTTAGCACAGGCAACTTTTGTTGTTGTTAGTAATAGTAGTATAGTAGTATACTATAGGCAATGTGTTGAAAATAATAAACGGAGTGTTTATATGGACTCACTTCAACTCTAGTTGAAGTCTGTAATGATTTAAGAATAATTACAACTTAATGCTTTGAAATTATTTCGGATGGGTGCGTGAGGGTCGATTACTCAAATATTCATTTGAACACAACAATCGATTTTAAAAAGATTCCATATTGACAGCCCTACATAGAACATATTGGAAAGAACATTTTGTACTCCACTTCCCTTTTTAAAGGTCTCTCAGCAAAGAGATAATCCTGCACTCACGTAGCAATTTCAAAGCAAATTATTTTTACTCTCAAGCACGCTGCACTGTTTGATGAATAGAATATATTTCCTGCAGTTACATATTTTCCTGAGGCAATGACTTCGAGGTGTAGCGCTTTATGTTCAGAATATTTCCTTCAGTACAGACATAGTCAAAATGTTGTCAGTTCCATCAAGCCGCATGGTCCCAGACGCTATGCCTGCTGTGCATCGGTTCGAGTGTTCAGTTGTCAGATTACATTATGGTGGCCGTACGCGGCCATACATTAGTCACACAGGAGCTGCAGAGTGTTTGATTCCTACAGCTGCTCACTTCTACCAAGGAGCCCTCCGTGCTGTAAACAACCGAGAGCGACCGCACAGATCCATGAAATGGTAATTCTTCTCTTCACATCTATAAAGACCAACTGAGCATAACGGTTTTCATGGAAAATGATTCTTCTAAGAGTTCTGCCGATGTTTATCATTATGGCCCTTTATATATTGTTGCCTCAGAAACACGCTCAGTATTGACGCTTTGCAGAGCACTTTGGCACCGTCCAGCGTAGTCCCTTTGGTTTGTTTCATTCTCATCGCTATAAGCGCGTTTTGAAAATGAGGGGAAAAAACACATACACTATATACTCCAGCACAACAAGCCTTCCCATTACCTAGTAAACACAGTGGCACAAGTGCCATATTTTTTCCTGAGGAATCAATAGGGACTCATTCAAGCCTGAGAGGACCAGTGACAATATTAACGTCACACAGATATGGCAGCTATTTGGGGAATTATTAAACAAACATGTTATGATATCCAGAGCGTTAATCAGATTATAGTTACATAGCTACGGTTCATGACTATATTTTCATCTATACATGAAATGTTAATAAACCGAGACAGTCAAAGATTTCCACCCCTACTATGTATGTTCTTTTCCAAAGTTGCTTTAATTTTCTGTCTGGTGGAAGTAATCAGTTATGTCACAGGTGTCAAACTCAAGGCCCGGGGGCCAGATCCGGCCCGCCGCATCGTTTCCCGCGGTCTGCGAAACGCCCGTTCCAATTCAAGTTTCCAGTCAAAATATCACATTTGTAAGTCAATTTGAAATTGTTTGGGGGGGGGCAAGCGCTTTTTGCCCTCACCCTCTCTTTGATTTCAAAACTAGTTGGAAGTGTGACAAATACACCCAAAATGTATTTTATCACAGTCATGCCGGCCCTCTGACAGAAACCGTAACGGCATAATGGCCCTTGATAAGAATGAGTTTGACACCCCTGAGTTATGTAATGAAGTTACTTAATAGCAAACATCAGTCAAATAACGAAATAACTTTTTTTTTTCATATATATATAATAACAGTGGTAAACAGGACAGGGGCTACTGAACTAATTGAAGCCTCAGTGTGACCAAAGAGGCAGCATTGAGACCCTGTTTTCTGGCTTCCTTTGTAGGTTTAGCTTAGATACACTCCTTTCTGAATCAACATGAAAAAATAAAACCAAAAAAAAAAAGAAAACTCGCCATGCTACTTTGCTGTAGATGAAACAACACACCAATGTTGCCCACTGGGAGCCTTTTCTCAGGCCTCAAACTGCATTCGGATGGCAATTCCCTGTGGAAGCCTCGTGGTATGATAAAAGTCAAAGTACGGTAACTTAGACAGATGCCCTCAACATTCTCACCTCTGGGAATCGTTTTGCATGCAATAACATACAGTACGATGTATAATGTATGGATCAAAACACACACATCAGAATGGTTGCTATTTTTGATTCACTGCTGCAATGCACTGTATGACCGCTTATATGTGTGATGTGAAGAAAATCCACCGAATGTTATTCAACATAAACACTCTAGGGCCTAAAAATCAAAATAGACTAGATGGCCTAAGTCATAGTATTTGAAGCTTTTCGTATTTGAATAAATGCATATAAATCATCGACTCTTACCTTCGGCTCATTGGATTACCAATTTATTATGAAATATGAGTTATTTTGGAGGCCAGATTTCAAGTCCGGAACATGAAACACCGCCTCTCATCAAGTGGCAGCAACACCCTCTTTATGATGTCATTTTAATCAGTAATGGGAGTCAGAGGGCAAATGAATGAAGAATACAAAAACAGTTATTTTTACTGACATTGAAAATAACCTGGACTTGCCAACAAAGCAAGACGTGTCAAGAAAGCACGCACAGAAAGAACATTCCTCATATTCAATCGGTCCTTTCAATAAAAACACTACTCATAACAAGAATTATTTAACGCCAAATATTGATTGTGTTCTCTCAAACACACATTTTCACCATTTGGACATTTTCTACACTAAAACTTTGTAACTAATAAATGACAGGTTGAGCATTTAACATGGTTAAAAACATCAAAACGCTGAAACTCTGTGATGTGGCCCATTTAATTTTACCAGTCAAGCCTAATTTGGAATTTAACAAGATAATGCTTAGTTTTGATTGAAACATTCAGAAAGTTATTCATTAAAAAATTAAGCAGCATCGTGCTCAGAGTTTTGTTTTGGCCTCTTCATCTAAAGTCATGTGGGATAGGCTCAACAAATACCGCAAAAAGGATGAACGGTAATGAAAATGGATGGGGTGGACTAGTTCAAGTGTATCTTTAATTATTTTTGTATCTCAATGCAATTATGTCTAAAGCAGCAAAATCAATGTGATTGTTTTTTGTGTGTGTGTGTGTGTGTGCAAATATTTGAAGGAAAAGGGGTCTCTGATCAACAGGTGACACCATTGCCAATGCGGGACCAGTATGTGTAGTCAGCTAAAGCTCTTCCATATGACAGTGACATCGTTTCCCAATCCTCAGGCTGATGCCTGTGTCTTGCCTGCTGGAGGGGAGAAAAGACACCTCAGCTTGAGTTGTCTTAATGAAAAGATTTCAGGGGCTCAGTGTGACGAGGAATTGATCCGCCGGGAATCGCCGAGACTTACCTGAAAAGAACGCATTACCCAAATAAGTCAAGTGAGAGAGGTGGGAGGTGTTGCACTTGTTAGCAAAGAGAATTTACATTTTCAAGTGGTTTCTAGGTTTTATATAATCGCGAGTTTCAATCCGATCCACGAGCGGAAACTTAAATAAAAGGAAAGGTTCACCGATCACTAATCAGCAAGTTAAAAAAAAAATATCTGATCACAGCCCAGTATAAAGACTGATACATGAATTTATTCGACTTCTTCACTGTAAAGTCAGTCTGCACAAATAGTTAAAATTTGTGTACATTTGACGGCCATTAAAGTCAACAAACAATGCAACTCTAAAAGTTATCCCCAAACACAGGGAAAACAGCCCCCCCCCAAAAAAAAAACAAAAAAAAAAACAATTCCTGACATTACTGCAGATTGCGCTGTTAGCCTAAAATGCAAAATATCTGCCTATCCAATAGAGTTGATCAGCATCTGTGTAGTCTAGTCTTTCTCTACTTTTCACAGTTGTGAGTTTAACAAGGTTTAATTTAAAAAAAAAAACACATACCTGAGCATCATCCTCTAGCATTAAAATAAGTTAAATTAACTTGTAATCTATCAAAATGATTAACATATTGTAGAGCTGTCACAATCGAATCATTTTAAAATTGATTATCCTTTCTATTATTCGATTAAATGACAGAGTAATTGATCTTCCCATGCCCCCTGAAAAAAAAAAATTGTCACTTTTTTTTTTTTTTAACCAGAAATGATCCCAACTTGTGTGAGTCTTGAAAAAAAGGTCCATTAAGAAGACTGGGATGAAAAGATAATTCCCGCAGAGCATCAAGTCAGGTGTTTTTTAAGTTGACTCGTTCTTTTTTTTTTTTTTTTTTTTTAAGGTGACTGACTCGACTTGGTCAACTTTTTCCCCCTAGCCCTACAAAAAAAAGACAGCTTCAGGAATTGTCCTGTCTACATTGCGATCTTGTAAGAATGTGCCATTAAGTAATAAAAATAAGTTCCACCATACAACGGCTGAAAATGTGATACCGCATCAGATTTTAATCAATCATAGGCAACCTTTATATATTGTAGCTAAATGTCAGAACTTTGTTGGTGAACTGTAGTGTGTACGTCCCTTAACAAAAAAGAAATGTTAGCTTTGACCTTGAGAGGCGTGATTGTGGTTGGGCTCAAATAACTCTGCCCTGGTTTTCTGTTGCGTTTTGAGATAAACGCACCGATGTCCACCTACGCTTCACTGATCACTGACTGTAAGCCACTATCATCCTTCTTCAAGTGACCAGTCATCAAAATCCCAAGTCTGTTCCTTTTACTGCACAAAGGAGTAGATCTGTGGCCCGCTAAGCTATAAAGCTTAACCTACAGCTCAAGGAGTAGTTTTCGATCTCTTCTGCAAAGCTGACATATTCAAAAGCTGCAGGGGGAGGGACGGAATCAACAGACGTTTTACAAAGTTGATGTGAAAATGATAAATGAGTAATAAAAAAAATATGTACTCTAGAGCAGTGCTTCTCAAATGGGGGTACAGATACTCCTGAGGGTACTTGAAGGAAATCTAGGGGGTACTTGAGATTTTACATAAAAGAAACATGTACAAATCCTTTTAAAACAATTATTTACATGGTTCAGGAAAATATTAGTTCATAAACCACATTTTATGTTCAGTAGGCAATTCAATTTCATAAATTTAAAAACCCAGATTCCCCTCTCTCCTCTCGTTACCTGTCAACTTAATGATTTCTCTTTGTGAACAGATCTCTACTAATAAGAGGACACTTTCAGTTGGAGTATATTTCTATGAACAAATATTTATTTTTGAGAGCAGGTCCGACACTTTACATTGATTATTTATATATTTATATTTTATATTTTTATATATATTATATTATATATATTTATATATATTATATTGTTATATTAATATATTATATTTATATTTTATTTATATACACAACTTCTCTCCCAATAGTGACTTGAACCAGAAGAAAAAAAGCTACTAAAAATTGATTATTAATAAGAACATGACATCAGATAAGTGAAATATTGAATATAGAAATTACAGGAAATGAATATGTAAACAAAATAAGAGTAAATAAAACAATGCTTAGTTCATGGTAAAAGGGCTAACTTGACCCTCAGTAATGGTAACACACTGTTCAAGTAAATTCTCTCACACCAGGAAAAAAAAAACTATTGATTGTTTTTTTTTTTTTTTACTCATTATTCCTCAACCACCTGGAGGTCATACAGTGCTTCACCTAAACCACTACCACGGTGCCCCAAATGGTTAGCATTATCGACAAGCAGCTTGGTTGTCCTACCGTGAACTCTGAGTGAGAGCAGAACCATGCAGCCCACCTGGACACCAACTTAAAAATAGAATATGTTCGTCATTCGCTTTCTAGTATCGCTCAAAAGGAAACTAACTGCCCGATTGAATTGGTTCTTTCAAATCCCAGCAATCTGGGAGCTGTCTCCAATTGACGAAATAAAATGCATAATATGTCTCCTTCAATACTGATGCAATCTTTTCTGGCCTGTAGGTTAACAGCAAATATGTTGTAGTTAAAACCAAAAGTTGAAATTATACAAATAAAAAGTTTTGTGGCGACGCTGCTTCTGTTTTTCTTTTACCACTTATTCAATGTTTCCATATTTGTCCAGAGCAGCCAGGGCTTGAATGTTAATTGTGTTTTATTCTCTTTCAATAAATTAAACCCAGTGGTGGTATCACAGAAAGCTTGGAAAAAAAACACATTTTTGTGTAATGCCAGACATAATGACTTTCCAGTATTGACAGCAGTTCAGAGAAGTTATTTTAATTATCGTAGTTGACAGTTGTCCGTAGGCGACTTTGGTGACGGTCATGATAAGCATCGCTTTCATTAATTTTGAAAAGGCCGAGTGATTTTGGTGAAATCATGAGTTGCCATTGTTGGGGAGAAGGCATTGGCACCGATCTGATGCTGCTGCTCTTGCCTGCGGAAAAATGACCTTTTGTTTGTGTTCTGATGACAGGGGGAAGACTCATATTTTTCAAAGTGTGGAAAATGACCTACCCCTTGGTCATGGGGTCACTTTTTAATATGCCGCTCAAGGGTCACCGAGTCTATACATCAATCTCTCGTAGTACAATTTTAAAACTGCAAAGTCATCATTTGCAGATGGTTTTCTGATTAACCAAATTAGTGGCAAGAAGCTTCATATGGATTTTTTCTATTATTGAACCAAGTTAAAATGCTTTACCATCAGTACTATCTGTCAATACATATGGACTACTATGAATGTATATTTAGCAACTTAAATAATAGCTGTCTCCAGTACTGTACCCTTTATTAACCTCTAAACTGAAGCCTACAGTTTATGCTGACACAAAGTGGTCATTAGGTCATGTCAGATAATGAACTGTTGTTAAAGAGGCATTCGCAATTATGTGCGTGCGCGTTAAATATATTGTCAGAACGGCTTCACCGCATCACACTCAAGCAAAGAGACACATGATGAATTACATGCACATCTCACTGCGTGCCTTGGAATCTAATTATCCGAGGTCATCAATACGGTCTATGCAGGAACACTTAACAGTATTCATTCATTTTATCATATAACAACCTCAAATGAAAATACTGTAAATATATATTTTTGAATAGTAATAAAAGTATGAATGTCAACTTAATTATTAGCTGTTGGAAGCGAAATGATTGCCAAGCTCATCGGCATGCTTAACCCTGCACAGCCTAATCCAGTCCCTCCAGCAGGCAATATAGAGGCCAGCCGATGCCACCCTGATAAAGAACCAAACAAGACAGCAATAGTAAGAAACCAATAAGGACGCATATGACTATCATCCAAATCCAGTCCGATTCTATCTTGCACATTTCCTTCTTTTTTTCCTCGGCTGGGTTCAAGTTTTGCACAGTACAAATGAAAAAAACAAAAAAGATCGTGTAAGGGGCTATGTTTTTGGCAAGCACTTTATGGTAATTTTTAAATACTCCTTAGTTCAAGATCCATATTCCCACAACTAATATCTATTAGGTTAGCTCATTTCCTTTACAGTTTTATTGAAACACAAATATATAATAGATTTTAAAGTGGGAAAGGATCAGGTTTTTATTTCAAACTTTAGGCGTAAATACACAAAAATCACCAAGCACTAACAGGAAAAACAGAATAGCTACACAATCGATAATGTTAAAAACAATCACCATCATTCTAAAACCTTCAGAAAACATTCTTTAAAGGATTTCTACTTCTAGTATTAAGGAGCTCCACAAGCAACAGTTACTTTTTATTATTTTATTATTATTTTATGAGTGATCTTCAGAAAATTGTTTCTTGCTTCATTAAACAAACGACACTCATCTTCCTGCAACAACATTGAATATTACTTCTACTAACACCGTCTTAATCGTTATTCTCACACCTATTCAGTTTAGTGTTTGTGTAATACACATTTATAACATTTATCTGGAGCCTATTGTTACTTGAGTCCTCCGCTTACATGAATATTTTCATATGCAAAAATCATATGTTTTCAGTTATGTGAGAAATATTGAATTGCCAGCAAATCGATTTGCAACTGCATTTCTGATACGTTTACTGTTTTGCTTGCAAATTTTCACAACATCCCAAAACATTTGGCCTGCACTGTGTGTGTGCGTGAATATATATATATATATATATATATATATATATATATATATATATATATATATATATATATATATATATATATATATATATATATATATATATGATGCAATGTTGCAATATACTTCATATCGCAAACAGAATATTGATATTATCGCCCAGCCCTAGTGTGTACTGACTCCAATCAACAGATTTAAACCCGCTTAGGTCAATCCCTAGTCCGTAATTTCTTTCAAGGCTTTGCGTCATAAAGCACGCAACATCAGCGACAGTTCGATTTGCCGACAGATTGCCAAGGTTTGCTAATTATATTTCTGACTCTGTCCTCTGTGGTGTGAATCGCCCACCCTCACATCTTCAAGGATTTCCAGAGCTGTGATGTCACAGAAGACATGAATGAGAATTTTAGGACTGTTTCACAGTATGTTATCACCCTCCGTTAGTGAAGGTCTGAGGGCTTCTCTTGGCTCTTGTGTGTCAAATCTTCTCGTCCTCGAAAGTGAAAACATTGCTCACCATTGAATATTCCGCAAGGGAATCGTGGAGTTTCTTCATACTGTAGCCTTCTACCTATTAAATGCCATTTCTAGTGGCCGTAGGAGTGAATAGAATAACTAGCTACATCTGCAATACCTCAAGATTTGTTAGATTCAGACACTTGGAAAGAGGTAAATAAAAACCCTGGGTTTTAATCAAACTGTAATCGTCAACTTCCCTAGAAATTACATTACAAAACATATTGATCATGAACGTGTGAATTTTAATAGACCCTATGAAATCTAATCAGTCTGACTTTTAATCATTTAAAAAAAAAATCAGACACTATGTAGCTCTCTTGGTGTGGCCCACATAAATGGTTGATGCCCTAAGATTTTTTTTTTACCTCCATATAAAATCTCCACTGAGCCTGACATAATAAAACGTTTACGTGACAGTCCCTTCTTGAAGTTTTATTGGGGCAAGGGTCTAACTGCAGTAGCACTTCTTACCTTGGGAATTGGAACTGACAGTCTGTATTAAGCTGAGAAGTAGCAGAAGCAGCAAAGTTTAACCACCGCCGAGCTGAAGGAGCAAGGTTTCAAACTGTTGCCACAACACAACACACAGATGGGTGAGTCGACTTTGACATATCACTCCAGTACGGGAAAGGCCGTGTCATGGTTGGAACAGCACATTTGAGCAGTGCTACAGGTAGCAGGGGATTCTCTGAAGGCGGCATTGTGCACCTTTGTTGCCTGTCTGGCACGCAAACAAAGTGTGGCCTGTCCTTGAAGGGTGTAATCCAAGAAACTATGCTGTTGTCACCTTGCATCACTGAGCCTCTCCGTGAACTGGAGGGGTAAGAGCTTACCTCCCCATCCTGTTAGCCTCTGTCTGTGTGAAACCAGCATGGCAGAGAAGGTAATGCGCTGTGTAGACTGGACAAGTCTACTTTTGTAGACGCTCTAATTGGTGTAATTACAGCTATTAAAGGAGAGTACATGGTTGTTGCTGAAAGAACTGGCAGAAAAGGTAATTGTTCAATGAACTGCAATCGGAATGAATCTAAACAATCATGCAATTTACCTAGGAGAGTGCAATGAGAAACACGTCCTCTGAACTGCAAAGCTAGAGTCAATAAAAAAGAATGTCCCCATTAGACAGCAGCATATGAGGTGGTCTGGTCATCCAAAGTAGCAATGTGCCAGCAACTTTTTAATTTCACTAATTCCATCAAATAAATTGAGTATTTGATATGGTGGACTACAGTATTTCTATTGGCTCGTTTGCAGCACCAGCTAGAGCTCTAGAGAGGCTTGATCCTGCCTGACAGGCAGAACTTTTCGTTGTTAGCTTTGGCTTTTTTTTAATTCCACCCCGATGTATGGTGTTCCACAGGGTTCAATTTTGGGCCCCTCATTGTTTTCATTGAATTTGCTGCCCTGGTTTCAATCTTAAGTATGGTTATATCCTTTCGATGCTTTTCAGGTGACAGTCAGATCTATGTCCCGCTAAGTATACTTTCCCCTTAAGGTCGCGTTTGTCCTCTCTGGTCAGAAATAAAAGCCTGGACGGCACTGAACTTATTGAAATTCAATAAATAGAAAACAGAAGTTATGGTCTTTGGTCCCAGTGCAGTTTTCATTGAGATGGATAGTTATTGGAAATGCATTCAGATGGAACAAGGTTTGATGGGCGAGACGAAGAGAAAATAGACAACAGAGCAGCAATATATCCAATCAACAACAGCATAAAAATAATAAACACAATACTAACTTTATTTAGGAGTTAATTTTACCTGACATGGATCAGGAAGAGTGTGCACCCAATGAGGAAGGACTGCAATGAGTGGTAAATGGGACATGACTTGACACGACAGGAGCAGTGAGCCAAGCAACACTTATGGCGTGTGATGAGGGTGGCTATGCCGTATCCATCACCAATGTAAAGAGCTTGATTACAAGTACAACTTACTCAACATGGCCACATATGTATTACTATCTACCGACATTGATAAATGTATATATGAAGCACAAAAGAAGCCATGAGAAAATAAGGTGTAAAAAAAAAAAGAGGCCAATGGTTTGTTTCTGTCCTTGTTAGTACATTTGTCCACTTTACTTCAGTCTCACATGTGCTGCCATGCTGTTCAGTTAGCACTTTGTTTCCTTGCTCAGTTCATGCCAGCTCACTGTGTTGTTACAGTGCCTTGAAACCCACTTGTGCTGTGTTCTCATACTTTGTTCAGTCAGACAAAAAGATGAATCCTCCAGGATCCTGTGAAACTTGCTGCTTCATGCACCTGCCTGTGCTCCACTGAATCGCAGTGACAAAAAATAGTTTCACCTGTTTTGTAGTAAGATGAAAACAAGTATTTATGTAGACATGGCCCAGCATGGCAAGTTGGTAACAATGCGCCATCCTGAAAAGAGTGCTTTTAAGTGAATGAGTCCAGATGAGCTAGTAGATCAAATGCAGAGGTTCCGAGTTCTCGATTCAGTTTAACCGATTGTGCTCAGTAAAATGTGTTTTCCAACTTGTATTACAATTAACTGAGCTACATTTTCAATAGTGAGTGTCAAAGGAAAATGGCAACCTTATTAATGTTCTCATCTTCCACTTAAATGTACTGTGTTATGAAGGTACTGGCTTTATATGGTAGTTCTTGAGGTCTTTTTGGCCAGTTCTCCTTTCCGTAAATGATGTTAAAGCAGACTCGCTCATGAGGTTGAGATGGCAAGAGCCCACATGGGTCCTTGTTCTTGTCTTAATCCCCTCTATCTCCTCCTTTACTACTCAAATTACATGTCTTAGTCCACTTCTGCCAAATGTGGCGCCTGACCATTGGTCAAGTGGTCAGATTGCCAGGGGTCCAGTAACCCCCAGCCCCCAGGGCTGGTCCAAGAGGAATGCCTTTGTTCTCTGTTATCTGACTTGGAAGTTACGCTGACAAATACTACAATGAGACTTTAGCAAAATACTAAAGACATTAATTAAAGTAAATGGACATCCCAAAATACACTTCAGTGAAAAACAAATTTAAACACTGAAGGGACCAAATAGCACACTTGAAACAAATGATCTGGACTGTTTTATTTTTTTGAAGATCAACATTTTTTTTTTTTTTTTGCTTTAATTTAAGCTTGTCTTTGCAGCACACTATTTTTCTCTCTACTGGAACATTTGGGTTAGCTTGGTTTGTTAAAATGTGATCATCAGCATTGGCAACTGTGTAAGGCTGTGAAGTATCAATGTGTGCAGTCATTTATCATGCCAGCCTATGTGGAGCATTCGTCTGTTCGCACCCTGAATTGGCAGTTGAACCCGATTTCAGAACAATGTTGTGTTGTTTTCATTGAGTGTCAGGAGCAATAGTTGTGGTAATGAGACAAGTCAGTTTTTTTTTTATGCTGCAGCACGCTGCAAGTGTGAAATAAAAGTGTACTAGGGCATTCTTGGCATTATTTGGTAAACAGAGGTTTATTTTTGAGTTAGTCTTCTCACCACATTTACTGTAATGGAAAGCATTAACAAGTGTGATTGGCTTGACATATTTCTTTCTGGCATGTACACTCATAATAGGTATCCGAGGCGAGAAAATGTGCTTCGAGCGTTTTCATTGCGCTGTGATAATCAAATAGCTTGAGGACTCATTTCACCCTTGTATGGAATCCATACAACCTCTCAATAAAGAGAGTGAACCAAGTTTGGGTCTTCATCCTGACACCTCCACTACAAACTGTGAACAAGATTTTAGGCCATTTAAAAAATTCAATTCTTCTACAGGAGAACAAAAGATAAAGAAAAATCATGGGACTCACAGACTGTTGATTCATTTGGCTCTGTCTCTATGTGTGCACTAATCAATATGGTAGCCATGAGGAAGCCCTCAACAGTGTCCTTGGAATTCAGCTCTCCAGATGAAAAATGGCGAAGTTGACCAGGTCACATTGTATAACTTCTTTCCTAAAAGACATTTGTATTGATAATTATATTGACTTTACTTTGCAGTATATGGTACCGATAAAAGGGAGACTGAAGACCATCATTTTCTTGGAATATGTTTTACGTGCCTTACGAAACTGCAACCGCGTCAGGCTGTCAACATCAAAGTCGAATGAAAGGATTCGTTCTCGTTTATTAAATAGCCTTTGAAAAGTATCCCACTGGGGCGGTGCGGTGGAAGACTGGTTAGCACGTCTGCAGTTCAGAGGCCCTTGATTCAATCCCAGCTCAACCCGCCCTTCCCTTGTGGAGTTTGCATGTTTTCCTCATGCTTGCATGGGTCTTCTCTGCAGTCTCCTCCGCATTCTGGAAACATGCATGGTGGGGGCACTGGATGTGCCAGATATCTCATAGGTGCGATTCTGAGCGTGTTCTTTGTCTCCGTGTGCCCTGGCTGGCAACCGATCCAGGGTGTCCGCCCACTGCCCGAAGTCGGCACCAGCAAGCCAGAAACCCTAGTCAGGATAAGCGGCTAAAGAAAATGGATAGATGAATGCAGTCCACTGACTTGTCAGGAGGCGGTTTGCCAGCGCCTGCCAAGCAGCTACACTCCCCTGCTGAGTTTTATGGGCAAATGACCAAGCCAGCTAGCCATTAGCCACTAGTCGCCAGCGCTGTTTGCGGAGAAAAACAGTCTTTGTGAGTAGCCACGTCTGCCATTAGCTGGCTAGATAAACGGGTACAACCAATGCATAGCCTGTCGCTTTGTTTACTATTGAACTGTTATCGCTTTGGTCTTACAGGAAGCACTAGTATATTCAATACAACGCTTGAATCAAATCCAGGACTTTTAGACAGGACATTTAGAGAGATGCCGTTAAAAATATATATATCAAAGAACTGAAAACAGAAATGACTAAAATATTGACTGATCATTTTCTCCCTAGTTGATCATGGAAATTTGAGGATTGATGACTATTGTTCCATTATCTTTGCAACTCCAAATATTTAATCATCTGATGAGTTAATTCGTTGGCAGCTAATGAGAAGAAAAATAATCAGAAATAAACTCAACCTTTCGATTTACACGTTCAAGTATTTAATATTAACAACAATAATATTAATACTGTACTCCTTTTCAAATACTGTACTCGTTTGATCCTATGCAAATTCACTGAATGTAGCGCTCCCTAACTTGGGGAATTCATTCCTCTTGCTTGAAACTTTAATCTCAAATGAGATTGGCTTCAGATGTATGCATCTGATTTAAAGTCGTCATCCAGTTTATTTCTTTTGATTTTCGTCCAGCCTTTGCATATAACTGTAGCAACTGAAGCTTTTTGGTGTGGCTAATTGTTGCACCGCCGCAGCCAGAGTCACTGTGAGGGTAAAATCCAAAAAGTGGGCCAGGAAAAGACTGGCCATCTGGAGCATGGAGAGAGCTTCTGATGGACTGGCAGCCTTGACTTCACCACTTCTCATGAATTCATTATTCTTTGGAAGCCAACTTAACTCCATTTACCATGCACATTTCTGTTTACTCAACTGAAAACATTACAGACAGAGTGAGTTTAACATAAATTGTAAATAATAAATGAAGCAATACTGCTTTCTGGCGCCTTTGATAAATAAAATGGGCACAACTGATGTAAAAGATCAGAAATAGCATGTAACGGTATTTTTTTCTGTATTTCGATGCATTTATTGCATTATTATTGTTATTATTATAATTATATGGCATAATTATTTTTTCGCTTAACAGAAATGAGAGCATTCCTTTGCTGAAAGGGTGGTACGGGTGGTACTGACTGTAATAGCAATCAAATACACAGTGAATACTAGCATTTTAATTTATTGGTTGTTGTTTTGTTCTCAGGATCCTGCTGAGCTAAACACACCTGCAGTAATAAATATTCTTTCCATAGGCCATGAGCATGGCTGTTATTTCCACAAACATATGTTTATCGCATTCACATCACTGTTGATGGTAAACATACTGAATGTTATCTTGCTATTCCACAATAAATATGTACTATATAATAAGTATTCCTGCAATATTTCTAAATGCCTATTTCTATATCATACTGTATATCAGAAAGGGTAAAGGTTTCATGGTTATGGATACATTGTGTTCAGGAATTTGATGTGCACAAAACATCTTTTATTTCTCTGTTTCTAACAGAATCAACAAGTGCCAACAGTAAAAATTTTGAACACCAGCTGTTATATTTTTATGCATTTACTTTTTGGCCAAGTGCCATTGATGTTGTAAATTGAGAGTTAATGATTCATACCATGGGCAGGTATTTGTTCTGTTAAGACATTCTCAAGGCCACCACTAAAATCAGGACAGATACGAGGTAATTGTCCCAATACAAAGTTGGTGCAACAATAATGACTTGGGCTGCTCTTTGGAAAATGCAGTTAGCAGACGAAGCAGTTGCCGTAGCAGTACAGCTAAATTTGGTTGTAAGAGAATGAGAAGGAGGCGCTAATTAAAAATAATGAGCTGCAAAAATGTACCCGTCAGATTTAGGGAGGTCTGTGAAGCTACTTTCAAAAATAACCAATATGTATTTTCATCCCATGTTTGTTGAAGGTCTCACTAAGAAATACAATTCTAATAAAATGAGAAAACATTGTCTAAAAAGTTTGGACTTGACTAGCAATTTTTGTCATGAAATTTACAGTTTTCTAAGATAACTAGTTTTGTTCATGTCAATAATTTTGTTGGCAGGTTGGAGGTCATCACTTTTTCTGGGTGGCAAAACAAGTTTTTTTTTTTTTTTTTACTTATATACAGTACTCACCTTTTATTTATTAATTTGTTTAAGCCTGAAGCCTCGCAAGTAGTTTACATTGATTACATTCTTCTGGGCATACATTCAAGCTCATTTACACAGGGACATTTAATAGTTAACTGGAGACATTTCCAAAGAGGGCCATCGTGCATTTTATTTAGAGCAAACCCTGTGATTCTCTTTGGGTTTCCACTTCTCCACCAAACCTATTTGTTTTCCTGTAATTTACTTTGTGGCTACTGTGTAGTCACTTGGAAAGAAATATAGACATAAAAATCCCAGCTGGGCGTCAGACTGCTGATTGCTTGAAACAATATAATCGATGGCCGCCTACACAAACATCTTGTTAATTTCATAATTAGAACAACCGAAACCCAGCTACAGAATATTGCTTGCAGACAGAAACCCATTTTGCCATGTGTATCACAGAATTTGGATCAAGGAGTACAGTCATGGCCAAAAGTTTTGAGAATGACACAACTATGAATTTTTACAAAGTCTGTTGTTTCAGTTTTTATTATGGCATTTTGCATATACTCCAGAATGTTATGAGGAGTGATCATCTCAACTGCAATTAATTGAAAGTCCCTCTTTGCCTTGAAAATTAACTTTATAACCAAAGGCACGTTTCTACTGCATTTCAGCCCTGCCACTGAAGGACCAGCTAATGCCATTTCAATGACACACGGGTGTCACACACATTAACACAGGTGTGGGTGTTGATGAGGACAAGGCTGGAGATCAATCTGTCTTGATTGAGGGACTGGGCACTTTAAAAGGAAGATGGTGAATGACACCATTTTTCCTCATCTGTTAGTCATGGTTACCTGCAAGGAAACACTTGCACTCATGATTGCATTGCACAAAAAGGGCCTAACAGGGAAGTCTATTGCAGCAAGAAAGATTGCACCTCAGTCAACCATCTATCAAATTATCAAAAACTTCAAGGAGAGAGGTTGCCCAAGAAAGTCCAGCAAGTCCGCCTCTCTCCAGTAAAAACATTTGGCATGGAATGATATTGTGCAGAAGGTAAAAGGACTAGACTGCTGAGGACTGGAGTAAAGTCCTTTTCTCTGATGAATCCCCCCTCCGATTGTTTGGGGCATCTGCAAGAAGTCTTGTTCGAAGAAGACAAGGTGTGCGATACCATCGGTTTTGTCTCATGCCAGGTGAAGCATCCTGAGACCATTCATGTGTGGGGTTGCTTATCGGTCAAGGGAGTGGGCCCTCTCACAAGCTTGCCTAAAAACATAGCCATGAATAAAGAATGGTACCAGAACGTCCTCAGAGAGCAACTTGTCCCAACCGTCCAAGGGCAGTTTGGTAATGCAGAATGCCTTTTCCAGCATGATGGAGCACCTTGCCATAAAACAGAAGTCATAACAAAATGGCTCAGGGAACTAAAAATTAAGATTTTGGGTCCTTGGCCATGAAATTACTCAGATTTTAATCCCATTGAGAATTTGTGGTCAATCCTCAAGAGACAGGAAGACAATCAAAAACCCACACATTTTGACAAACTCCTAGCATTGATTATGCAAGACTGTACTGCCATCAGTCAGGTTTTGGTCCAGAAGTTGATTGACAGCATGCCAGTGTGAATTGCAGAGGTCTTTAAAAAGAAAGGGCAGCACTGCAAATATTGACTTAGTGCATGAATTCTGTATAATTCTCAATCAAGGCCTTTGATAGTTATGAAATACTTCTAATTGTATTTTATTATACCATAGAAACTTCTGACACAACACCTAAAAACCCTGAAGCAGCGGACTTTTTGAACAATAATAGTTGTGTCAATCTCAAAATGTTTGACCATGACTAGATAACAGGCTTTTGGAAACTAGGAAGTATTTCTGCCGTTAACAGAAATTCAACTTAACCACAGCAAACCTTGGACACTAGACCTTGTAGGATATATTGTTTGCGCCCAGGAACGAGGGGTGGGGTGATCTCAAGTGGAAGATCAAAGATCTCCAGGAGTTTTCATGCAAGATCAGTGATATAGTGTGAAAAACAAGTTTGTCTTTTGGGTTTCTTTATATTTGAAGCTTCTAATAAGCACAAGTCAAACGGGGCAGTGTATTGTCTCTAAGAGCGTGCAAATAAAAAAAATAAAATAAAAGCATGATTCTTATGAGTAGTAGGAGGGGACTATAATAAAGAAGGGAAGCAAGGCTAAGACAAAGACATACTTCTGTGTTGAACTCACTTACCTGTCAAGTTCAACTCATTCTAGCATCACAGAGAATCCCTGTGCACATAAAGTGAAAGGTTGTTTGTTCAAAAA
Organism: Hippichthys cyanospilos; assembly: GCF_059441005.1. NCBI lineage: Eukaryota > Metazoa > Chordata > Actinopteri > Syngnathiformes > Syngnathidae > Hippichthys > Hippichthys cyanospilos. The sequence continues at coordinate 10,851,740 of NC_142381.1, read as the reverse complement.
AGGTTAGTTACTGAACAAAATGTTGCTGAACACTTAAAAGTATATTTCCGAGTGCAACCGTTTTTTTTTTTCTCCCCCAATTTTCAACCCCCATATTCGGGGGCTGGACTTCTAAGCGCATAACTGAAAACCAGAACAATTTTCTCCACATTTCTGTGTTTTCACAACATTTATTTAATTGCAAAATAAGTCAGATCAATCCAGGTAAAGGCATAAAATAATGATATATAGTTACTTACCTCTAACATCGCAAATACCCACTTTTGTCAAGTGGCGCCATCTTGCTTATTTATGGTCAAAACAAGGCTGCGTGGTTCATTTTACACTACTAAAGAAACATACCATACATTATCATACATAGCATAAAATCCCCCCCTAGTCGCAACTAGGCGCTTGCATGCTTCCTGATAGACACTTACCCAGGGATTCCACCTACTGCGTTGCGGTGCGCTTCCGCAACGACTCCGCACACCAGCGCCCACTCGTGCATCTCCGGTCCGCCTTCTTTTTCTTTTTGTCCAGCTGTAGACCACATTCTTTTTCCTGCTTGGTGCTTTCTGAACTGTGGAATTGACCACGGGGATGGCGGCGGACAAGATTTTTCAAGTTTTGCGTTTGCAATTTCCAGCCTCCCGGGCCTTTTTCTTTGACCTTCCCTAGCTGGGCACTGCCTAGGTGCATTTTGCTTCAAGCTCATCACTACAAGGGTGCTACATGCTAACTCAATGGAGAAGAACGGCACAAAATTACAACCAACATTTGAGACTTAATTGCTTGTTGCACCCAAAAGTTACACTGGTTTTATCCATTTCTTCAAAACAGATTTCATAGTTTATTGAATATCTTGCCAAGCCCCTTCTGAATATTATGTTCATGTCTATGTTTATCAACAATTATTCAAAGTACTTCTGAGCCCAAATGCCGCTGCTGCGTTCTTGGTAGACTGAAGTACGTTCCTTATTTTTGAAGTAGGCTCTTGGTATTGGAGTGCCATCTAAGGGACACCACATAACATGCTCGGTCACACAGCCTTGTTCAAGAATTTCATCTGGGTCCTTATATTACAGTGCAAACGTGAAATGCATGAAAATGTTCAGTTGGATTGCTCGGAATAAATAGTTTTCAATCTAAAGAACAACACACCCCATCTGTGGGTTGGGCGCGTCCACGCAAATCTCAGCGTTGAGTGAACAGCCCGAGCACTACTGTTTTGCTCAATAAGACACAGGCAGTGAAAGAGGAATTCCTTATCTATCTATGCATCGAAAATGAATACATGAATGCTCCAGCTCATTCACAGCCGCAGAGGAGCGGATGCATTTAAATAACCTTTTAGCACCTTTTGTAAGCATTGCAAAAAAACAAAAGCATTGTTTTGTCTTGTCTTTGCGCTACATCTTAAAAATGCATCCATCATTGTATGTATTGTAATGAGTGTAGAAAAATGAGATTAACCGCACTAGGAAAATGCAGTGTCTTATCGGCTCAACATTTTTCTATAATGCAACAAGATGTTGCATTTGAAATGGCACATGTATTATGTCTGAAAGAAATGGATGAAAGTTTGATTTGATTGATTCGCTTTAAGCGAGGCCACGATTGATGTAGGAAATTGCTTGAAGCTGAAAAGATGATGCGTTTGGACAATCTCAAGTAAAAATACAGTACAAGCACATTTCTATAGCCTGTTATAGACGACAGCTTTCACAGGCAGATCTTTTTGTGTTAGGAAAAAAAAAAAGTTAGTCCCCAGTCTATTGCATCTGTCCCAGAAATGTAACAGTGTAAAAGCAATAAGCTTGAGCGTCCCTTCGGATGTTCTCCGTTGGGATAACATATGTTTATTTTTTGATGCTTAGTTGACGGCAAAATGATCGCGTGTGCTCTCTTTAGATGAAAAACACACAAACAAGCACTCTTATTTTTTCTCTCTCAAGAGCTCACACTTATTTTAATGCCGTGTCGGTTTCAAAGATTCTAAGAGACTTTGATCACAAGAAGTTATAATTGACTTCATTACTGGGATATTTTGTTTATTAGGCTGTTTGACAAATTTGATTCAAGTCCTATAAAATGGGAATAAGTTACTTAATGTGCTCATTTCCTCTTCATCACATTGATGACCTTTTAGCCATTTTATCATATCCTTCTTCGAGTTGGTATGCACAGCTGACATGAAATGGAAGAAAATGCGTAGTAATGTTCCTTATTGTCAAAATATACAACAATGTGATGTTAGTTTTTTTTGTTTTTTTGTCTTATGTTTGCATAGAGTAAGCAAGAATCAAATCTCTTACTCCGGATACACGACCATCTCTCCTCCTGGCACTGCAACAATGACATTTTCAGTCCAGGAGACTTTTTGAATAGCTCGTCATTAACATAGACTACTTTCACATTTTTGAATAAGGGCCGTGGCAGTATGATTAGCCGACGGAATGACCAACAATTGAAATCTTTGGCTTGAAGAAAATAGCAATGATGAAGGTGAGGCGGGGCACCAACAAGCCCAGAAATGTAAAATGCCCACCTCTAGAAATAACCAATATAAAACAGAATTTAAATCTGCAGCCACGAAAGTACAGCAGTTCAGGTGCCATTCAAATGACAAATGCTCCTTTTTTCTTTTGCCTTACAAGAATATATTGACGGGTTCGCTGCAGGATATTATTCCGCTGTCCTGGTTGGAACCTAAGAAAACCAGTGGTGGGTGGAAAGACGAAGAGGAAAGATATATCAAATGACTGCTGAGGCCTCATGTTTACTGGCCACGTGTGGATGCGCAGGAATACATTCTTTCAAAGGCAGATAAAACACAGACTGCAGTTTTGTTTCTGCCAACTGCATCATGGTATAGTACTTTGTAAACAACATCATGCCAACCAGACAAGAATTAGAATTCCAGTATTTCCATGCATGATGAAAAAGTAGACCAATGATTAGTCATAATAGTTAAAATAGTATCAGTGGGTGGATATTACTGGCGCATTTTCTTTTATTTTGTTTTGAGACATTCTCAGTGTGAAAGTTTTCAGCCATGATAGAATAACATCGCACTGAGTTTAAAATGAATTAAAATGTGATTACTGTACGGATATGAATGGATACCAATATCTCACATCCATCCATTTTCTATAGCCAACCACAGGGGTCGCAAGCGTCTATCTCAGCTGGCTTCGGACACCCTGAATTGGTTTCCAGCCAGTCGCAGGGCACACAGAGACAAACGACCAATCATGCGCCCAATCACACCTAAGGACAATTTACTATGTCCAATTCACCTGCCATGCATGTTTTTGGGGAGTGGGAGGAAGCTGAGTGCCCGAAGAGAACCCACGCGGGCTCGGGGAGAACATGCAAACTTCACACAGTAAGGCCGGAGCCAGGTGGATTCAAAACAGGACCTTTGAACTGTGAGGCGGACGTGCTATTCACTGTGCCACCAACCTGCCCATCAATATCTCGCAATGTGTCTATTTTTTTTTATTCTGTCTAGCTAGCTAGCTAGCATAGGAGCTACATACAATATCTAGCTTATAAGGTTTTGTCTATCTATCTATCTATCTATCTATCTATCTATCTATCTATCTATCTATCTATCTATCTATCTATCTATCTATCTATCTATCTATCTGTCTGTCTGTCTGTCTGTCTGTCTGTCTGTCTGTCTGTCTACAAAAAAATATATATATCCTTTATGTTCCACAGATGGGTGCCTTGGTGTTGTGCTCCATCTCATACTTAATTTGCTTTTGACCCCCCCCATCTGTCGGCAACCCAACTCAAATTACTTACACATGGGAAGACCTGCTTTAGCATCAGACGCTCACCCCCAGACAGTTTAACTTTTTCCTTTCCTGCTCTACACGGCAGTCACTGAATCAGTTCTGGGATCATCCATCATAGTCTGATTGGTACTGCTCCAAAAAAGGACCAAAAAAAAAAAAAAAAGGATAGCAGAAAGAATAATGGGGCACTTCTTCACCCACTCTGGAGGACTTGAACTCTGCAAGAACCAAGAAGTGAGTATAGAAGTGGATCATCTCAAACTAAACACAGCCTTTATCTGATTTTTCCTTTTGCAGCAGATTGCAAAGGGCAGCACACTGAAATAATCAGAATAGGAAATAGCTGACAAACGTGGCTGCTGTCACACACTGTGCACCTTTTATTTTTTGTAATTTGTTTTCTGCCTGTGCAGATTGCATATTCGTGAACTTGACTTTGTAGGTAATGTTACCAAATGCAATCTTTTTTTTTTTTTAATCTTGTGCAGAACCTAACTCTTTAAGTGCCTTGGGTGAGAATTATTGTCTTTTAAAAAAGTAATACAAATGATAAATAACAAAATTCTCGTCAAATACGTTTTTATGGAGTATAGCTGACACCCTTGACTACTGCTCATCCAATGTTAAGCCAATTGAGCACTGTCGCGATAACTGTGACCATCGGATGTCAGTGTTGACATACATGCCACACATACATTACATGTCATTCGAAGTAAGGAATGAAATTCAATCGTTCATATGATACCACCTACATTTATATATACATGGCACACAATATTCTGTCGGTTACTCTCAAGAAGTTGCATTTTGGTTGGCACCTAAAGAGTTCATTTGCATTGTTTAAATCTTTACAAAGTAGCTCTGATGAATAGCAACTGTACAATGTTATATATTAATGTACAACCATTTATTTTCTTCGCCAAAAAGTTGATTTGGCACAAACACAACACCTCACTAGTAAAAGCATCACTTGTTATAAGACATTTTCAACTTCCCTTTAAATAAATGTGCTTATAATGACATGAAATGTTATCAAACTGCCTCACTGCTGCACTTTGAAACAAAAGCCTGACTTTTAAAGCCATTCACGATTGAATAGAGTGAATGAACTTTGATAAATACGTTTGCCTTATCTCCCTATTTGTGGAACGTGAATGTTTGTTTTTCTTAGCGGGCGCCGGATTTGATTAAGGTTTTTGTCTTGGGCACATGCAATTATGAAGTCTCCATCAGCTCTTCATTGTCTTTCCCTCATTGAAATGGATTTTCTTCCCTCTCCTCGCATTTGTGAAATGTTTGATCCTTAATTTAATCTGGGTCTTGCGGTAGTATTAAAGGTCTCACAGGCAGTGGTTTTCTTTCTGGCCAAAGTGAAACAGTGCTTACTCTCTTTCAAAAATAAATTCCCCCCTTCAAATAATTGGTGACTGAGGCTACAGCTCATGCTCACTCGATTCTTTTTTTTTTACTTGATAGTGACTGTGCCACTATCCCCATGGCAACAGTAATGTGCAACAGTGCGCCCTCCCTTCTTCTGTCCTATCCACCTCGAGAGCCCTTTTCTTAGGAAGACACAGGAGAGAGAGCAAATGTGTGTGGCATCTTCCCCAACAATCTAACAGAGGTAGCTGCAGAAGAAGGGAGAAAGAGTATCTCCCGTAATGATCTGTCAAATGAGAAATGCGCTTTAGTTCAGCTGGTTGCTATTGGAAACTGCATGATAGTGAGCAAGAGGCAGCGAGAGAAGTAGTAGCAGGCTGGAAGGAAACGGTAAACGTCTGTCAGCGTCTTTTGCCTGTGACAAGAAGAGGAGGCCTCTCGGTCTTTGATGCTTCTGGTCCGCGACGCATGGAAACCTTTTCAAATTGATATTAGTGTCATTGAATTATTTCATTGTCAAATTGTTACCTCTGCATTAGAAGTCAAAGATATACTGGGATCAGTGTGAGTTTTCCATAAGTTAGTACCAGTAATATTTTTATATAGGTGATTGTATTTTTTTTTTTTAATCAGTATATCTCCACCACCAGCTGATACATTATCAAGCCATATCTTTTGCATGCATTATTTTCTCTAATCCCCAGTTGGATTGGACACTAGATCCTGTTTTTGACCGCTAGGATTGTCTGGTGCCACGCCATAATTTTTGGACAGCAGACTTGAATTGCTAACATAAGAATGCCAATGACAAGTATTTTTAAAGAGTTTTAAAAGATTCAGTTTGATGCTAATTTGTGACTGTTAACAAAATGACTTTTTCACACTTCCCACAAAGGTCAGTCACACTGAGTGAGAGCATAAGTCAACTTTCTGTCATATGTTTATATATTATTTTCTATATTTGTATAGATCATAGTATCATTTATATTAGTATAACAATGAACCTTTATAAATAACTTTGATACATCAATTAAAAAACATCTTCATACTTCAGATGGGATCAGTATTTTTTAAGTGCAAGTTGATCTGGAGTCTAAGTCGAACTTTACTACAATTCGGGTGACTTTTACAAAAATCCAAGTATGTCTGGCTTTAGTGGTTACATGTAGCATAACTGCCCAATTAAAACATGGCTTGTGTGTTATTAAAATATCAAAATTAATCTGAGAGGCATGTCTACATCATATATCACACAACATATGGTACCTGACTGTCAGTGAATGCAGGAGCTCTTGTCCACCTCTTTGCTTTCTCTTTCCCTCCTTGGCCAGGTCCAACAAGAATGCGATGCTCCCAGACGCTGTGCAAATTCCCAAGCGGGCGGCTTGGCCTGACCTCAGCTGCACATCGCTGTTTCAGTGCCAGCATAACATGCGAGTTTATCATTGGTAAAATAAGGGCAACATACTTTTTTTTATCGTGTACCAGGTAGCTACTTTTCCTTTTCATACTAATGCATCCAAGTCAGCTGAAAACTAAAAAAGTATGTGAATTGTTGGAGGCGAGTATTCATGTCATGTTGTTGTCATGCCAACTGGTATGTTGATCAGCCTAATATGCAATGGTTCTTTGCTGTCTGATGAGTCAGCGCAAAAATGTCAGGATGACCAGACATTCCCATTTACTATTCTCACAGGACCAACCTCATCTTGGAAGAAATGGTCCATGATTTTATAACCTACCAATATGAACTTGAGTCACGCATGTTCTTCTCAGAAAACATCAGGGTTGGATATGCCCAAAAGTTTGGATGGTGCTTTGAAGCCAGGAATGAGTTTCATGCCCTCCCTGCACTTTTTTTTTTTTTCATGACCTCCAACAGAAGTGGAGTTGAGGGGAAGCTGTCCGAAGACTGCAACATTTTTCACTGCAGGCGGTGTTAATGCATAAAATATTTAATCAACTTAATAGTGGGAGTCTGCTATTTTGTTTTTGCAAGTTAAACACACCTTTTATCTCACCAAAAAGTACCTTAGAGGCATATTTTTTACCAGCTGAATACACTTGGCTACATTAAAGAAAAAAAAGTAGATGATATCTTATCTTAACTGTTCTGTATCGGGGGCATGTCTCATTCGTACACCAGAGGGACTTGACGACATACCATATCCTGATTTTGTAGCCATCCGTAAGATGTGAGAGGAAGAAATGTCATTGTACAAATACTATTCGATGCCCCAGAATGGATACACATACCGATAACTCAAGCTACAGTGAAATACAAGTGAGCATCCGAGTTGGACAAGAACCTTGTGGTTGAGACGAGCTCAGCTGAGTAAGCGTAAGAGCAGAAGTTCCTAAGACTGAAATTGTGGCCCTAAAGCATCGTGCGATTCTCCTAGTCCATATAATGTACCGAATAAAAACTGTTGGACTGGAACAGAAATGTCAGTGCATCTTTGCAGAGTTATAAACCTTTAGAAACACGGTGCAGCAGGTGTGCATTAATGGACTGTCCGTCTAGCTTCTACCCGTTTTGTCCCTTAAGAGTGTATGGAGAAGAGTTATGGACATATGCATTCAAACTGTCTTCTTGTCATATCATCGATCCATCCATTGGGTCACAGTGGAGGAAGGCTAGGCTATCGCTCAATGGGCTGAATCCTCTCTCAAATTCTCTCAAAAGGAATGGTTCCTAGTGTTGTAGTTCTTAAGCTCCATCTTGCTCTTGAGGCTTTTCTCAAGACCGCATTTTTAAGGTCTCACTCTCATCTCGGAATCTAAGGCCTTTTTACTTAGGCCTGTCGTGGTCTTGGACATGGCAAGGCTTTTTTGTGGGATTTTGCTGAAATATCCAGTCTTGGTCTTGTTTCAGTCTTTAACTCTGGAAGTCTCTGTCATGTCTCAGTCTCGACCTCCAAAAATCTTGGTCTTGTCTCAGATTTGACCTCCAAAAGTCTTGGTCTTGTCTTGACCTCAACATTTTTTGAACGTTGCATTTAACCTTGCGGGCATGTGAAAGCCACAAGACTGCTTTAAAGCAGCGCAAGCTCGACAATCTCGAACGAGCTGTGTGGTGACGTCATGACACAGCGCGTAGTTCGGAAACCGAAAGGAAGCATCTGGATTTATGTTTTATTTTTAATATCGTTCCAATGACCTTTTATATCGATTTATATCGTAGTAAATGAGAATCGCGATTGTGATGAAAATCGATTTTTGGCACACCCCTAATATCTAGAGCAAATCACTCAATGACGAAGCTCATCCCATTTCTTTCAGAGAAGTGATATTTTACGTCCCTACAGCCCAGCTTCTGTACAAGCCTCCACCCAGTTAACTATGCACTTGACCCCTTTGACCCCTCTCACAGGTAGTGAACCCATGGGAGGGGGAGCCACATTGCCTCTTTGGGCTATGGCCGGCCAGGCCCTTGTCAGTACATCTGTATGCCGACAGTACACTACAAGAACATGACCTCGTAAATTGAAACATTTAGAGCGCACACGGTCTGTACTGTCCTGTAAAAGGGTTTTCGGCACAGTGAAACATTGGCTAATATACAGTATTTTCCTCAGAGCAGGAAGGTTTAAATCCAGTGCTTCTGTGTGTCTTTTGCATGATCATATGTGAATATGTGGCTTCAAATGAAATGTATTGTTTTTATCATTGCAGAAGACAAAAATCTTGTTAGATAAATTGAAGGTTCTAAAATGCCACAAGGTGAATATGAGTGTGGGTGCCGAATAATTGATATGCACCCTGCCTCAGCCAGCACTGGCTCAACAGATGTTCAATCCCAATCCTGGTTCATGTGGCAATGTTACTAGATCCACCTACCCATCCTCCCACCCACTGGATGCTAAGTACGCTAACTGTGGGCGAAAGGCAAAGTGCAGGGTCCAAATAACACTCACTAATTGTCACAACCTGTTCCTTGCGTGTGAATGGTGAATAAAAAAAAAAAAAAAATCACAGAATTTCTGGCTCCTTCCTAAGAATTGTAAAATCTCCGAAGGGCTCAGAGTCGAGCTGCTAGTCCTTTGCATCAAGGCAAGGCAAATGGAGTGGCTTGGGGGTTTTGTTAGGATACTTTCTGGACACAAACAAAGTCAACTACCTTCAAGAGGATTAAATTGCCACATTGCGCGCGGTGTAATCATTTTAATGAAAACTGCTTGATTTACAAGATTTCAGTGTCGTTCAAGCTACATATCATTCAGCCCAAGGTGAGAACTTGGCATAAAAAGTGTTGAAGCACAAAATGTAAAAATATCCCAAATTAGAGGCGAATGACTTGATTCTCGATAGGTATTACAATACAATAACAACCACTGCCGCTATTATCAATGAAGGCAATGATTCCTTCCATGCCAACTGCATGTTTTTCCCATTCCTATTCTCTATGCGGTGCTTCAGGGTATTGATGTCCTTTATAAAAATGGGATCAGACCTTTACATGTCATCTACAGTACATCACCGTCCTCACGTCATTCGCGCTTGTCATACCAGTGATGCCATTGTGACCAAATGTTGACCTCATTAAACAGCATAAAAGGGCAAAAGGCAGGCTGGGAGTTCTTTTTAGTAACACTGCTACAATCAGGCATAATCAGTTTGGAGAGAAATGAGGCTTTCCAGGTTGAAAGAAAGTTAAAAGGGCGATAAAAGGTTTTAGTGATTAAAACATATATAAACAAAATACATGTAAAACATGTCTCTTTATTAATGTGATTTAACGTATACAGCTCAAATTAATAATGTTTTCTCCTGAGCGGGGAAGTAAAAAAAAAAAAAAAGTAGTGTAGTTGCACAAGTGTGCACACCCTCTCAGTGATGGGCCTGTATAGAACTAACTAATCACATCATTTCCATAATTACTCCTGATCAATCACATACTTTTTTCGATGAAGCTGGTAACTAATATAGGCTTGAGTAAAATCATCTAATGGAAAAACAATATTTGTTTTTAAAAAGTAGATTTTTGATCCTTCGATACCATTCTGTTCAAATAAAATACAACAAATACATCCAAATCTGACTCGTTTTCTTAGGCGCTTTTTCTTATAGTCTTTTAATAGAATAATTTAAAAGCTTCTCATTTATAGGTTTAGTTCCAAAAGCTTGTGTTCCATGCCAACTGGATTGAAGCAGGGATCTTCAGTTGATTCTCCATCCCAATACATGTCTCTTATTAGTCACCGGGTGTGTCACACCGTTGAGCAAATAAATGCTGAACAATGACCATTGAACAGACGCCGCATTTGATTTACTTGCTTACTAAGACACTCGTTACATTGTCTTCTGGTATTATTGTTGCATGCAGGCGTGTGTCTGGGGAATGCTCTGAACACATTGAACGATTTCATTTTGTCTTGCTGATGTCTTGTTGCCTGTGTAAATTATCAGCAACGGGACTGGAGATAGGCTGTGGGAGGATTATTTTTTAAGCTTTCATTATTAAGCACCTCTTTACATAAACACACAAAGGTCTCTGCAGTTCAGATGTATTTAGTGTGGGCATCCAAAGTACGGCCGGGGGGCCTTTTGTGGCCCGTCATCCTATTTAAAAAAAAAGGCTGTTGAGAGCTATAACTAATGCTAATAACTATGTAATTGCTTGATAACCCTAACCCTATATAAGAAAACCAATCGAGAATGCAGACAAATTATTGTACCTTGTGCTTGGTTTGTGGCTATTTCTGAATATTGCTTCAAACAAAAGATGTTCTTCACTTGAAGTCGTTCAAAAGAAGGTTGTAAGAGTAAGCTTTTTCATTCTTTTTTTTTCTGGTGGTTTGCACTGCCGCATTGGAATCTGTCTTGTACCAATCAATGGCATCCAAAGTAAGTTCACATCACTGTTTTTTTAATTTTTTTTGGTATGTCCATATTTTGGAGGCACCTTCATAAGGCGCATTAATGCACATTAAAGGAAACAAGCCCATACAGCAAATGAGTCAAATTTGATTTGACTTCATTTTAATATCCATGAATACGCACTGTTGATTTTTGAGGATTTGAAGGATTTTAAGCCTTGTAGCGCGAAGGATTCGGTAAATACGGTTCCCGGTTCCCTGATTTCTGGCTGCACTTATCCCAGCGTAGATCCTGTTGAAGCTCATTACAATATCTCAGCATGACTCAACTTCATTATAATAGCCCCAGTAAAAGACATGAATTCTTTCTCTGATATTATTATTGTGTTATATGGGTCAACTTGGGAATCACAAATGAGAGTTGAGGGAAAGAGGAGGATAAACAGAAAAGCAAAGACGCAAGCGAGTTTAATATTCAATTCTCCGATGAAAGTTAATCTTCCTCTACAAGGGATTGCTTTGCGCCAGCAGGGGTCCATAGCAACGTCTCTGATACGCGTCTTGGACCATCATTTGCACATTACTGGCAATGTTGAAGGCAGGAAGGACCTGGTGTGCCGCAGTAAACTGTCTTTTGAGGCATCGCTTCCTGCTTCACTAATTGGATATCTATCCCCATTCAACCCGGCTCCTCTGTATTCATTTCCGTCATCTTGGCTAAATAGCTCAGAATAATGGCGAGGCGATAAAAATCGCTTCTCATTTATGCCATACCACCATGACAAAAGTATGATAGTGCTGTACAAAGTTAGGTTGCTTTGCTTTTTAAAATCAACCACCAAATGACTATAATTAGGGAAAACAACAAAACACTTATTGACTTTCAATTTGCCGCCGGTTTCCTTGTAATGAGTAGATGACAAGAGTTTACAACCCAATTTACCAACATACTGGTTTTCGCTAGTTGCTCTGCAGACATTTCGTTTTTATCTGATGCATCCCCCCCCTCACCTCCTCATTAGTCTAACAACATGTGGCTGTGTGTCTCATCCTTTGTAATTACACTTCATGACTGTTACAATTGTGCCAATTTAATGGCTCTTTGTTTTGTTTTGGTTGGTGATGTCTGCGTTTATTTGTGTTGTTTTAGATTTATATCCTGCGAAAATGTTAATGGTTTTAATGATTTGGAAATTTTACACAATCAGTCTATGACCTTTTTTTTAACTGACTATTGAATGCACTTAAAATCCTATAATTTTAGCAAAAAATGAAAGTGGGCCTTGCGTTTTGTTTTATCTTTTATACTGAGTTTTATTTTGATTTTCAAACTTGCACGGCAGGACACAAAAACAAAGATGGAGGAAATTAAATGGTCCTGGTCCTGGTTGAAGGCCACTAAAGATTTACACCTTTAAAGTGTACTGGACAGCAAGGGGTTTATCTGCATGTTGCAGACAACAGAGCCAAGGTATGCTATTGCATCGTAATTTAAAAAGATACTGGAAGAAATGTCACCATGCCTTGACCAGAGGCATTAATATGTGATACATGGAGTTGATTTTCATATCTTGTTTGTCATCTTATTCAACCTATTTTTGTAATACAGATGCATTTTTTTTGGTTTAGTCTTATTTTATAGTGTGAAAGCTATATCGAATTTCTAGCTATTTTTAAAGAGTTATTCCACATTGTATTTTGTGGAAAAAGGCATGTTCCTTACAAATCAAAACATATAAATGTAATAAAAAATGCTAAAAAGACGGTAGTATGATGATTCTTCGCACGTCAATATATTGAAGGAGAAATCACTTTGAATCGCATCGAATAATTTTGAATCAAAAATCACGTTGAACTGTAGAGCCAAAAATCGGAACGGAATCACAGGACATTCAAAAATTCCCTCACCTACCTTCTCGCCTAATGCCGTGATGAGACTGAGCTGAGACAAACAACCCTTTCAATTAGCCTGAAACTGCTTTGCATTGATTCGACTGTAAATTATAAATGCAGTACATTGATGGCCTCATGGGGTTTGTGGTAACATGTTTTACCTTGTTACTCATTGTTACAAGCTCAGGGGAACAAGCTGCTCCTATCCAATCTATTTTCAAAAAGATTGATTGCTGTAAGAAGGTTCTAGTGCTTCAGCTGTCTTGTAACACTTGTGCTGTGTTTTGATGAAATACTTCAAACCATTACACATAAAGCCATGTACTTTATATTGAAAATCTCAGATCATTTTATAGTCAGTAGTTGTTTTGGAGAGATTTTCTCTCCCCTTTCCCCCCCTTCTCCCAGTGATTTATTGTCAAGGACGACAGACACTTTTTCCGATCCGGCAAATTAACCTTTCATCTCTCATCCCTAAACCATCAAAACAAGCAAATATAGATGGATTATGCTACGAGTAGCTTACTGGTAATGTACTACATCAAAAATACAGGCTGTTGCACAGTGAAAACTTAGAGAATGTCAAACTTTGTAAACTACTGATGGCTTGAGGCTGGATAAGGACAACGGTTGTGTCCACAACACGCCCGGCACTGTGCAGTTTGTTAGACAAAGCGAAATTCTGCCCTAAATGTTTGTTGAAGGCTGAGGGTAAACTGAGCAGCGTGTACATTAAAAAAGGCAGATATATTTAGACAAACAATTATATTACCTTTTCATTATTAATTAATGTATGGATGCACACGTCTCGTCCCCCGCATACATCGCAGCAGTGATGATTTGTTAATAATGACAACAGTAAATTGAAATAACATGTGGTCCATTTGTATCTGCAGTACTAAATGCATTTTGTTTTTGGTCATCGGAGTTCTGACTCCGAAGGATTTTAATATTCATTGGTCCTTGCCCGCGCTCATTATTTATCGTTTCTCTTCTAATCCAGCGTGTCTTTCATCTTCTCGCACAAATAAAAGTGAATCCCTAAATCCCTGTTTACAGCACAGTCATTTCTTTGGCGATGAAATGCTACTGGCGAGCTTTGCAAGTTGACGATTGTGAGTCGTCAAGGTTAGGCGTGACGCTTCCAATTATTTCGCTAGTTCAAGTGCGTGAGGCTCTTAAATCCTTGCGATACACTTTATTGCGGTTCTATTGGGATAATGATGCAATTCTTCATCATCAAAAAGGACAAAGTTACCTAAGACATTTTTTTTTATTGAACACGGGATGTCCTACCTACTTCATCAAACAAATTTGAAAAGGCAACAAGTCAAATCATTTTCTTTTACGAGTGTAACCCGAGCCAACCAATAAATCCTGGGGAGTTGTCAGTGGTGCCCTGAAGGACAACAGTGTCCACAGTTATTCATGGAGAAATTTCGACTTAACATTTGTAATCATATTACTATTATGCTATTATATTATGCAATTTATTGCTTTCATAACATCTTCAGTTTAATTTAATTGCAGTTGATATGTCTTCGATGATTTCCTCTTGAAACTGAATATTGTGCTTGTGTCTCCACAAACGCCATATTTACAGTAAATCCACACAGATATGAACTACTGCAGTTTAAATCAAGTTTGAAATCCTTTCCTCCGTTTAGAGTAGACACCTTTAAATTCAAATGATCATTAGGAGTTCAAGAAATTTAAGATCTTAACTTGCCAAGAAACTGCATATCTTGGCCAAAAAGAATGCATATCAGCTAGCGCTAATGTCGTATCATACAAAGCCAGTGTAATTACTCAGTTCTGAACTGAAAGTTATTGCAGGTCCAAAAACATTATCCATACCATTAAAATGACGGAGAAAATTTCATACCTAATTCATACCTAAAAGTACCTAATTTGAAAGATCAAAATGACATGTTTTGTTTGGGTGAATGTTATTTTTGTTCACATAATTATTCCATCAATATTTATTATTAATATCACTGACTTTTATATTAATTTACAATTAGAAAACCACATGGGCATGGGGAGAACATGCAAACGTGCAAGCTAGAATTGAACTCGAGACTAACCACTCATTCATGTACTGTAAACACATTTTATTACCCCTGTTCTTACTCTTTTAACCAGTGCTGTTTTCAATTTCTACGTATAGCACACACACTTTTGGATATATAGCTTGGATTCATGTTCATTTGCAGCTTTTCTAATTTTATCCTTGCTCCATTTAATCGCGTGTGTCCATTTAGTTGAATAAGTAACACCTCCAGTCAGCTCTTCCACACCAGCAAACATAAGACAAGGAGCCCGATTTTACACTGCACACTAGGTATAGTGTCTTTGCTGCTTTCTGCCTGCGGCACTTGTCATTTTCTCACCCATTGCCCACGCTGAAGAAGCAGATGTACTTGCACCCCAGTGGTT
This sequence comes from Hippichthys cyanospilos, assembly GCF_059441005.1. NCBI lineage: Eukaryota > Metazoa > Chordata > Actinopteri > Syngnathiformes > Syngnathidae > Hippichthys > Hippichthys cyanospilos. The sequence continues at coordinate 10,836,421 of NC_142381.1, read as the reverse complement.
GTATCAGACATAACAAATGCAGTGTGGTCAGGCACATTTCCCATCTTGATGCAGCCAAAACACATTTGTGCGTTGACCTTGTCAAAAGGCGAAGCCTTGCTATTTTTTCTTCTATTTAAAGAGCACATTGAAGAGAATAGCTATTGTGCCTACACGTGGCTGTTGAACAGTCAGCCTGACAAAATACTCCCAAATCCAGTGTTGGGGGTAATGTATTACAATGTAACCCTTGTAATGCATTACTGCTGTTTCCCTCAGTGGATTCACCAGCATTTCAAAACCTTGTCAGCAAGATCCCTGCCGCAACTAGAAATAATGACAAGGGAAGCTACAGCTAATTTTCACTGTGCAATCGCTATTAATAATAGTCTATAAAGGGTTCTGGTCAATGAATCAAGGTGAGGCATACAAAACTCATGTTAAACAGTACGTTAAACACAGTAACAATGATGTGGGCTTGCGGCTAACGTAAGCCCCGCCGAAACCATCTATTTATTTAATGTATGTCCCTAACCTAGCTGACTGAACTTGAATTTGAATATTAACATTGAAATTGTGAAATGCACTAACTGTTTTTGCCTACAGCATAAACATTGCATCACTATGCTGTGAAGCTAAGTAATAAAGGGATTCAAATACAAAAGAACAACATTTTATAGCTTGTGTTTAAAGGGTTACAATACAATTAGATTACATGATTAATAATGTAATAAATAATGCATTACAGTTTTGAAGTAACTTGACCAGCACTGCCCAAATCACAACTAAATCTAAATTTTTGTCCGAACAAAACTATTTTGTGTGAATTTCGTTGAAATGAAAAAAGAAACTCAGATTTCTTTCCAACTCCATTTTCTTCTACTCTCAATTGAAAGACAGTGTGATGGACTGCTGTCACAAGCCCATACTGTTCTTTATACGTCAAAAAATGGTGAAAATTCTTCTGCCTGGTAGGAGATATTTTGCTATTGTTCTTTCCTCTTGAGGAATCCTTGTTCCAGAGTTTTCAGTTTAACTTTTTTATGAAAAATGTTCTTTGTGTTCCTGTCTGTCTAACTAAAGCTACATTGCATGATGCATTCGTAATGCAAATCTAAATCGCAAGACATTTTCGAACATCCCTCTTCATACAAAGGATTTGGGGAGAAAATTTTGAGGAGAGTGTAGTCTAAGCAAGGCAAGTCATAAATTAACGAGCATTTCCTTTTCATTGCAAAATACATTGGGCAGGGCTGGCAGTGAATCAGTATGTTAAATCCTCACTGATATTATTTGGTTTATTGTGTTACATTTTGTGTTATTAATGGTCTAATGTGCATAGACAAATAAGAGTGGAGTTAAAATTTTGGTTTATGTAATGTCCCTTTATATTCAACGTCGATGACTCAAATGCATAAAAGTTATAAAAACCATAAAACACTTGAAATGCCATTGTGAAATACAACAAAATGTGCCCAACCTCGCTGTTTTTTGATAATAGGGCGCTCGGTGTGGCAGTGGTTAGCGCGTCCGCCTCACAGTTCAGGGATCCGAGTTCAACTCCACCTTGTTCCAGCCCTCTTGTGTGGCGTATGCATGTTTTCCTTGAGTCCACTTTGGTTCTCTCCGGGCACACCAGCTTCCTCCCACACCCCAAAAAGATGCATGGCAGGTGTGATAAACATACTAAATTGTCCTTAGGTTTGATTGGGTGCTTAAATGATTGTTTGTGTGCCCCGCAGTTGGCGAGCAATCGTTTTAGGGTGTCATCTGCCGACTGCTTCAGATCAGCTGGGATAGGCACCGGCAACCCTTGAGAGGATAAGCGGCTATAGAAAATGAATGGGTGAATAAGCCCGAATCTGTACATGTATTAAAAACGAAATAAATATTGGGCAAAAGATTAATGTAGATTTGATAAAATCGTACAACAAATTCATGAGGCGATACCAAGTGGTGCCTCGGCTTTCGACCCCTTAGTTTGAGCCTCACGAGTAAAGGTTACAGTTTTTCATTTGATAATCCGCAAAGGAATCGACTAAATGCGCTCATTTGATAAGTGGACTACTTGAAGCAAGCACACAAAGTCCAAACTTATTAGATTTTGGACATCCACCACAGGAGACTGATAATTTCGCTTGATTAACGAACTAAAGAGGATCAACATCTGGTAGCAATTAACCTTCACACCTGCATTTATACCCATGGACCTGCATGCATGGCTAGATTTGGGCTGGGCTCCAGGCCTCTGAAGTCTTGCTACATTAATGTTGCTTTTATTAAGAAGGGAAGCGTGGTTAGTATCATGTTTGGATTTCTATATGGATATATTGTATTTGCCCTTCCCGCATTAGATTGCTTTGAAGCCTTGGGTCAGCACATCCATAAAAAACATTCAAATTTGCAGCTGTTTATGCATGTGCAAATCTTTGGTAAATCAGGCCCAATGTGGTGAAAGACGACATACTGTGAAAAAAAAGAAACAAACAGAAGCAAATGAATCATTGGCCTCAAGAGAACAAGAATGATTATCTGCCTGTCTCAACTGTAAACAAGCATTAAGTCATCTCACTGTGCATCCCAATGTCACTTAGCCTGTTAACAAAGGCTACAGTGATTTATAAATATTCAACAGTTGGTTACACAACATTTTAGATGAGGTTGTTCATGTGTTGTTTGTGTTATACCTTGTTGTGATGGGAATTGATTTTCTAGCCTGTGAACAAATCACCCAGGCACCAACATTTCCTGCCAGTAGTTTCAAATTCAGTGTGTGTGTGGTAAACTGTATGACTATGCCCCAATTGTTTGGATAATTCAAAAAAAGAGCAATCTATTCTATATCCCCCCGAGGTCACTGTGTATGATTATGAGAAATATGGAAAGGGGGGAATCAACCACAATATGCCTAGCAGTTAGTGGATGGTGCATTTAGAATTGTGGTTCCCGACACACAGTCTAAACTAATAAAGGCTCTTTAAAAACATCATTGAAATGAAAACGGTGTTTGTTCGCTTTATTAACTAGACTATTTATTAAAATGCAGCTACACCGCACGATACACTTCCGAAGAGGTTGAGTGCGAATTTAAAAAGGCATTTATGGTTTGTTGAATTCCAAAATTATATTTTGCTGCTTTGCAACCAGGATTGTGAAGTCATAAAGCAGGCAGATTTGAGGGGGGGGGGGACATTTACTGGGAAAAATAATTGAGTAGGTATGTTACAAATACTATTCTAATAGTTTCATTTTTCTCTCAATATATTGAAATTGGGATCTGTATGGAAGATATGTCATTTGTGTAGAGTTCATTCAATTATAAAACATTATTTGAATCTCTTTTAAAAGGAACGAGGGATGAACGCTTAATCAACATTTCAAATTGCAAGGCTGACTCTAACAAAATACTTCTTATAAAAGTTTATTTTTCATTTCAGACCCAGGGGACTTTATATCACATATTGGAAACAACAAGAACAAAAAGGCTATTGATTTGTCTTTTATATTCCATACAACATGTATTTCTTTACTCATATTCATTTAGTGTGTGGATCAAGAATTGCAGTATACAATGTTTGAACATCATTTTTCCATGATGAAGTCGGAAATGTGTTTGTTTGTTTTTTATTCTAGTCTGATGTGTGTCTCACTTGTTTGATAGAATTTTGTGGTTTTCTCCACAAATGCCTAAAAGAAAGTGCGTGAAAGTGTTTACTTATTCAACAGCTTGAAACAGATTGGAGATGGATAAATAATAAACATTCATTTCTTGTTCATCCATCTAATATAATCTAAATATAATATTTCCTATTGTAATACTGATAAATGTATTGCTTGTGGTTGTGAAGAGGACTTTGAAAAAAATGTGAATCCACAATCATGATAAATGCATTTTTTAATTTTTCCAAATGGTTTCAGCCCTGGAAGGAGAAAAAATTATTTCAAATGCAATACCCTTTTTTTTAACCAACATTTAGCTACAGTTACTATCATGATAGCACACTAAGACTGCAACATTTTTTTAACCATCCCTACAATTCAGGCTTATTCCATTAAAGCCCAATGATTAAAATCTGATTTTAATTAGATGAATCAGTACTGTTAAATTGTTAAATATGTCATTACGAAAAAGGTAACATCACAAAACTCAAAATATCTAACCATTTAAGACATTTACTAACTTGTCCGTGTAAGTGGTTGCTGTATCAGAGTCTCAACTTGTTGGTCACAAAGTCAAATGATTTTGGGAGCTGTGGAGTTCTATAAATAATCCAAGCAGAGCCTTTAACAGGAGCCATTAAGTGGATGCAGGAAGATCAAGCTCAGACATAGTAATCATGACTAACAGCATGCCAACAGCTTTCAGGGGTCTGAGTCACATCTAAAAGACTTTTTCACCTGCAGTGACGCTGCAGGTTCTTTTCACCCTGCTTCCAAAATGCACTGATGTATTTTTCACCCAAGTACAAACATCAATATTTCAGGCATTGCATTCCTCATGTTTACAGTTGTCTTACATGCGCTTACACTTCCGGGAACGATTATTCAGCGTGCCTTGGCCTTACAGCATCTGTCGGGTGCGCATGCAAACGTCCACTCTTTTTAGGATTGTGTTCAGTCTGTTTCATTGAGCAGGGAATGAAAAGTAAACAAACAGCTTTTTTAATGTGTTGTGTGGCAGTTGAGAAGCATGGGCGGGTTTTGGCATACTAAACTTGACTAGTTCAAAGGTCTATTAAATGTGGAAAAGATTCAATCTTTGAATTGAAATAGTCTGAGTGTATTTCAGTGTTTACGCTATGATGAATTTGTCAGTAATGAATTTCAAAGGTATGACAATAACAGAAAAAAAAAAAAACTCAGTATCAGTGTACCTAATTGAAAAAGGTTAAACATGTAATGCTTTTAAGCACAAGCCAGTATTGTATTTAATTTCTTCCTTTTCACTATTGAAGCACTATAAATGCATATTAAGTGAGTTAACTCAGTTTCTTTGTTTGTGGAGGTGGCTCACCATAATGAGAATGCCAGGATTGTGTTGCGCTAATAATGTGACAAACAAAGGCTATTCATCATGCTTGTTTGTCTCCATCAGACTTGAACAGCCACTGATAATAAACCCAAACAATGAAGGATCTGATTTCTCGCTTAGAAAGACATTGAGACAGCTCTCTCAATAAACCGATGTCATCATATCGTTAGTGTCAGGTAATCACATGATTCAGATGAAGAGTTGTAGCTAGAAGTGTTAATAGAGAAGTGATTAACATTGGAGATTGGAGGAATATATTGTAGCTGGTTTCCCCGTACGAGGAAGGCTCGAGCAGAGTTAATTCTGAGGGCAATTAGTGCTCCAAAAATGTCAGGAGGAATGTGCTTTTCTCTTCAATGCTGAAAGAACTTGTATTAAATATATGTTATAGGTGTCTTTGGAGGATTCCTCTTCAACGCAGTCCTATATGTAAACTGAATACACCGTCATCCCTGGAAAACCGATACTCTGCGAGTCTATAGTCTGACCCACAAGAACTTTTAGAAAGTTTATTAGGGAATATATAGTTTGCATGTTCTCCCCGAGCCCGCATGGATTCTCTCCGGGCACTCTGGCTTCCTCCCACACTACAAAAAATATGCATGGCAGGTGAATTGGATGTACGAAATTGTCCTTAGTTATGATTGTATGCGTGAATGGTTCTTTTTCTGGTTGTTTGTGTGCACAGCGATTGACTGGCGACCAATTCAGGCTATCCGCCACCTACTAGCTGAAGTCTGCTGGGATAGGCACCAGCAAGCCTGTGAGAGCCACTTGATAGGATAAGCAGCAGCTCTAGAAAATGGATATATATGCGAGAAACATATATATATATATATATATATATATATATATATGTATATATATATATATGTATATATATATATATGTGTATATATATATATATATATATATATATATATATATATGTGTGTGTGTGTGTGTGTGTGTGTGTGTGTGTGTGTGTATACACTGTATATATGTGTGTGTATGAATACTGTAAGTGAATGAACGAGGGAAAGTAGTTTTTCGTGCAGAGAAATTATTTTTGTTTTCATTGTGCCAAGATCGAATGTCTTACATTTTATACACCAACGGAAAGTTGCAAATGAGGTTAAAGGATACCCTTTGTAAAACTCCAGCTGAGTTAATGCTGCTTTGTTCAACTTCATAATACCCCTAAAAATGCAGAGGGAGGTTTGTGAATCACTGGCGCGAAGGAGCGGTGGCTCAACTCCAGGCCATCTATGCACCCTTCAACAGTAAGTTATTACAGCATTAGGAAGGCATATACAATGGGCCTGAGCCGTCATTTGGCCAGTGCTTTACTTTGACTTGCAAGGGCAGTATGGTGACTGTGAACTCAACTCACTTCACAAGCAGAACTTTTGGCAGATACGCTACGAAACAATTCTTCATTAAAACCGGATCAAAATTGTTTAATGCCGCTCCCGGTTGTAGTTTATGGTGTAACAAAATAATGCATCAATTAAAACAGCAGTTCATCAAAATCGTTACAGGCTTTGCTCCCTCTGGATTCCATATACAGTTGCTACTGTAATGTGAACTTTCGAACTTTACTGTACGTTATTATTGTTGATCATTTTAAACAGTTATTTTAGTAGATTAAATTGTACTCAAATTGGACAACATTTGAGAACCTCTGAAATTTGCTTCAGGAAACACACACATTTTGTATATTTTAACAAAACAGGTCAATTTCAATCTATTTAACCCTGCTATTGTCACTCATTTTTCTCTGAAAACATCCAGCCGGTAAATATGCCTGACATTTTCGTCAAACAGCTTCCGCACAGAGGAAATACACACTTGCAACACATCCCAAGATGTGTTGCATTTAAGAATGCCCATGTACAGTAAGCTATTTTCACCTTTAAATCGCTTTAAAAAGCTTAAACATAGTAGACAAAGTGGGAATGGGCCATGTTTCATTTTGTGGGGCGAGGGGGAAACAACCACATTTGGACGTATGAGATTTCCGCCAGACATAGATTGATGTCCTCCAGCCAATTTCATATAATCATTGATATTATACACTAACATTTTGGTAACAGTGGGCCACCATTTGGCTGAGGGTCTAGAAAAAGAAGATTAACTCATTCGCTTTCTGCAAATTGCTCCTTCATTATCAAGCATGCAAAGTCAAACCAAGCCCTCATTATAGATTAATGTCCTTGAGCGTTACCCACTGTATTCAAAGGTCATTATTAATTGTCCTTATGGTGTTGCGGAAGCAGGTTTCATGCATTACGCTAATTAGAATATCATATATTGTACGTGTTTACATTTGACATTGCTTTTCACTTAAAAGTGCAGCAATATATTTGGCTGCTTCCTGCAATTATCAGTTCATGAATATTGATGTCAAATCTCTCCAGGCACTTCATCTAAAATGAATCAGGATGAACCTCCAATTTAGACAGCTCTGCACAAACACAGAATGCTCATTAAGGACATGTTGTATAATAATGTGCACCTCTCCGGAAATATGAAAGGTCATCTGAGACATTCATTTCATCCAAGAGATCTGAAGATGCCATCAGGAATGTTGTACAAGGTGTTTGCGAGAAAAACGCCTACGCTATCAAATCATTCGTGCCAAAGTTGATACACAATAATGGAAAGTGTTAAACAAACATGATCCGTTTTTAAACTTGAATGAATAAAAATAGTTTTGTTTTAGTGCTTGTTTACACACACTTTTTTTCAGTTTGAGCGATACATTTCTGTGTACAATCTGTGATATAGCCAGAGGTGGGCATTCCATCGTTCTGCCATTGACCGACACCCGTTTTGCTGACGAATGATGAGAAAACTAAGAAAAAAAGTGGCTTTTCGGCTGTTTTTGTGTCTCACCTTCAGAGGTGGGCACTCAATGATTGACTGGGTCAAGGGTGCGCAAACTTTTTTGCCCCAAGATCTACTTTTCCAGCAGCCAACTTCCCACAGTTTACCAGATGACCTGGCGGGCAATACAGCTCATCACCAATATAATAAATCAATAGCTCTTCTTTTGCAGTGATATGGCTAAACAAAAAAAAAATGAACCAGGCAGGATAGACACATTTACCAGGCAGAAACTCTTGGAGCAGGGATGGATTTTTTTTTTTTAGTTTGTTGGGCCAAAAGTGCAATCAAATACATGGGGAGAATGCACTCCTTGTCAATTTCCTCCATCACAGTAAAACAAACAAATATTGTGAGAAAGCCAGTCAATGGTTCAAAATCAACTTCACCATAACAAGCAATGTACGACACAAAAAGGACTTGGTTTGATTTTATTTTGAAGTAACCCCTGGAAGCATGGCCGTCTACTTGACTTTTTGCTCCTAGGGAGCAGCTCACTATGTACGTAACCAACACATGTTTTTTTTCAGCTAACTTTTTCCGACGAAGTGCAATATCATACAGTTGACCTACACTACCTCGGCGGTTGACGCAATCGCAAATGATATTTGGTGCTGATATTCTGCATTTGCTAACAAATATTGGTATTTGCCTTTTACTAAAATCTGCCTTTACCTCAGGGAACTATTTGTTTAAAGTTTAAGATCCCGTTCAACCTGGGAACTTGCGGCACTTGCTTATGTTTGAAATTAAAACAGACTGGATGTAATCATATAAGAATGTTTTTATTTCAGGCAAAAAACTATTTACTGATACTGTAGAGAGCTGTACTATTTATTTAAGTTTTCATTTGATGTTTGAAAATATAATGATACTAAAGTTTGATGTCAATCTTTTTTTTTTTCCTTTTACTGATAATATCGGCTCCCAATATCATTTGCCGGGAGACCAATAAACGGTATCAGCCCTCATTAAAACGTACTATACTAATGATAAATGATGTTTTTGTAGCAGAGTTGTTTGTGCATTATTAGACATAAGATTCAAAACGTTATTGACTAGGAGATACAAAAACCATGATTCGCAAGTCGTCGAATAACAAGCGTTTACATTTGATGTTGATGTATGGATGTTTCCCAAAATGCTGTGCAATTTTGATTCCTTTTTTCCCCCAAATTCTCCTTTCATCTGATTTTCACAGCAAAGTCTATTCCTTTTCTTTTTCTTTATGGCAACCATCCTCAAAACGGATTGCTCGCAAAAGACACGTTGGAACAGACGGCACGATTATCTCAAGGGCTTTTATCCAGAAGTTATGTGCGTCTGCTTCAAAATATAAACATTTAACGTGTGTAAAATAGATTTATGGCCGAGAGCACATCAAGGACATTATAGTAAGCGGCGCACATGTCAACACAGCCATGTGTTATGCCATTTATGAATGAATGTGACGCTTGTTCATGTGCGTGTCCTCTATTTTTGAAAAGATCATTCCACTCTAAATACCAAACAAGGCATAATGCGCTTCTCTTTATAAGTTTCTTTTTCGAGTCACATTTGCAAAAGCTCCTTTCCAAAACAGTATTGTCATAAAATACAGTCATGACGTTTTGTTTCCATCCTCACACAAGGCAACCGCTACTTCTACTAATGGAGTGAATTACTTCCTAGCCTGCACCCTCCTCCCACTCTACCACCCAGCCCATCAGCAAAATATGCCAGTGCATAGGTTGTCAACTGCTTCTGCATGCGATGTACAAGCTAGCACTTGGACACCCTTCAGGAAATGGAGTCCCCTCTCTCACTATGCAGCAACCAACCAAGGACAAATGTATTGTTGCTTGAAAAAAAAAAAGACTCTTTTAAAACATACAGGACAGTGACTGATGGGGAAAAAATACTCTATAACAACTACCCTATGTATTTTAACAGAATTAACTTAGACCAATAACAGGTTATTTTGAATCTCTCTAACAATTTTATTTTCATTTGCTTTTGTCGAGATACCGTACATTCAGCTGTTAAATATGGGGGTGAACGTCAACGGGTCAAGGAAATTATTTTTTACAACACTTCTCAAGGATGAGATGTATTCAGGAACACTTTTGTATTGATTGTCAAGCTATTTTGTGTTTCGCTCATGTTTAGCAACAAAAGAGCTGACCAATACTCAGTCAAGTGTCATCTTTCGTGATGATAACATCTTTATAATGTCATTGCAGTAATGGATGTATTTGAGTATGTATGTATATATGTATGTATGTTTGAGCTGTCAATGTGAAGCAATAAATCAAAATAAAATCAACAATCAAATTATTTGACAACTTTTTAAACAAGTATTTTTTTAGCGCTATTGTTAAACCTGAACTTGTCCAAATCTTCTGAATGCATTTCTCAGCAATAATTATATTCTGATTTCTGTTGTCGTTCACAGAAGCAGTCTGGTTTTGTACGTTAAACAAAATAAGAAATTTGCCTTTACTTTGAAAAACAGAGACATAAACTAGTATCTTAAATAAGTTTGTTGAGTACAATAAACCCTTACACACACCCTCACACACACAGACACACGCACACACACACACACACATATATATATATATATATATATATATATATATATATATATATATATATATATATATATAGAGAGAGAGAGAGAGAGAGAGAGAGAGAATACTGTGTATGCGCATTGTGTATTTATTTATCCCAATGGCATGACCATAACAGGTATGAAGACATACTAGCCCGGTCAAAACAATGTCCGTTCAATATATCAATAACGCGGGAAAGGAATTGAATGATGTTAAGTTCACAGCATATAGGAACATAATGATTTTGTGAAATGTATGTATTTAAAGGGCCGGCTGATTGTTCCTGCAGAAATATGAGCTCCGTGTCATGACATCGGCTACAGTGGAGCCAATAAATCCATAGTTCTAAAAGAGTGCCATTACACTCACAAAATGACAGCGTGCGGTCGCATTGCTCATAATGACTGATAGAAACAATCCTTTCTGCGTCACTAACTTATGCAAGTCATGTCTGCTACTGCATCTGTTCTGTTGACATACTGCTCTTTGAAGCTTGCCGAGTGCAGGCTGCACCAAAGGCTATTCTTCCTTTATTGCCCTGCTTATCGCTTTCATTTTTTTTTTCCTTTTTACTTGGAGACTTTCCAAAGAGCACTTTTTTTTCTAGGCTGACAGAAGGCAGTCAAGCCAATCCCATGAAGCAACTTCTGTTGTGCTGCACCTACTGGAATCTAAATAGGGTCATGACTTGAGGCTATCTCCATGCCGTTGAAGTGGCATTGCACTCAGCAGGATTGGTGTGTATTGTGTGTACGATTCGGGCAGCTGTCTGCTGTCAATATGACTTGGAGCGACCGTGCAATATGTCATAATGAGGGATGGGAAATACACGGCGCTCGCTTTATCGGCTGCATTATGGGATGCACATTCATTAAATACCATCAGGGATATGTTAACTGGCTGGTCCGGAGAGTGACTCATTTTCAGCAATGGAGTTTCAAGGTTCAGACCGGTCCGCTTTAGTACACCGTGTTTTAATGAATTATGAATTCAATTATCAATTGAATAGCTTAACATTTCCTTCCAACAAATGTCATATTTGATCAGGAATGTAATTTATGGTTGAATGTGCTTACAAGATAATTATTGTTTTTTTTAGACCAAGTATGAGACCATGGTATGAGAAATTGCAAAGCTAGACGTTGGTATTATAAAGATGGAAACGTAGTATTTTATATATTGTGGTCCCTCGTTTTTTGCGGTTAATAGGGATAGGAACCCCTCCGCTATAAGTGAAAAACCGCAAAGTACCGTCACCCCACACCACACGCTTAGAGGGAGACACAAATGTAACAACTGCAGAGAGTTGTAAATCTCTTACCTAAATTTCTTTTGTAATGAATGGGAATTTCAAGTCCAAGCTCTAATTGTTAACATTTTTGGTCAGCTACTGGCTTCACTTTATTAGACTTCCATGTAAATTTGCTTCATCCCTTTAAATAGGTAACCTTGATGTCGCTGTTTTTTAATAATTACATTATTAGGTATTGTAATTGCTTGTTTGCTCTATTTCTACTGTGTTCAATAAGTTCAAGTTTAAAAAAAAAAAAAAAAATAATGTAGTAATTAAACTGACCCTTACAATTTTCTATTTGTCATCATTATGTTTGGATACCATTAGCTCATGAGGCAAGGAAAAATTTCAAAAAAAAAAAAAGTGTGAAATACTGTTTTATTTGCTCTGCTATATACGCATTTTATTCAAGCCATATTTTCTAAGCTTCTTTTATTTGTATCTCAAGCGAAATGTTCTGCTTTGCCTCCTGATGTAGTTTCAATGGTGATCAACTAAGAGTATTTGCGGAGAAAAAAATGTAACGGAGCAATTGATTTAAAGACAAGCTATATGGCTCACATACATTTCAGTAAAAAAAAAAGGTAAAGTTTTGTAGATCTGCATCTTTACTGTCACAAATTGCTAATGAACATCAGTTGAAAAGCACCGATGCCGTGCCACTATTTAACAAGTTCCACGCAGAAGAAAACAAAACATATTTCCGTGCATGTCCACCAAAAGAGCAGCAGCTGTAATGCAGTCCTGTCACTCCAACATTACCAACTTCACTTCTGCTACAGAGGAGGCCGAGGCCTAGCACGCAGTTAACATGCACACACACACGCACGGCGCCCTACACACTAGCAACTTCTCTTCCCCGATGCACATGTTTAAAACAAAATAAGTAAACAAGTTCATTCAAAAGTAAAGGCAAAATTAGATGGGCTCAGTTGCACACACATTGCCTTGGGTCAAGACAAAGTCTTGCCGTCACACTGACAAATTATACAACATAAGTCAACCAAAAGTTTCACCCTAAGACACAAAGTCGATCTGTGGAATGAAACTTTAGTATAACATTGATGTTAAACTGGTTTGATGAACACGTCTGTCATTTCTGTTTTACATGTTCATAAGTGCATCCTTAATAGTGTTCAAGACAAATATGACAGTATAAGATGTATAAAATACATCAAATAATTGTCAAAATGTTTTTTTTTGTATATTAGAAAAATGAAGTCATCCTTATTGTAGTTCAATAATGGGGGTGGAGTCCAACAATCCACATAAGCAACACTCCTCAGTGTAACCTTGTAGAAACAGAAAAAAGGAAATAAAAGAGAAGATTTTACATTTCATCTTTACACAGCTTAACACTCGTGGGTGCTCAGCAGATTTCACAGTTACAGATGTACTGTGTGTGCCCGCTTCAAACCAAGAACACCAGTCAGCTCGACTGCAAAGTGACTGTCCATCACCTCAACCAGCTGGTTTCACATTGTGCTGAAAGAGCTTCACCCGGTGCAGAAAAACATGGAGAAAAAGCAACCTGACCCTTTAAAACAGGGAGTTTATTTCCAATCACCCTATACATTTGTTATATGTGTTGGGGTCATGTGGGGTTTCATTTTGTTGTGATCCTTTTTATGTTTTGTTCCTAGTTGTTCATGGTTTTCTTCTCCATTGCGTTTGTTTATTGTGTCCACCTGTCCTGGTCAATTTGCTTCCCTTGTTTCAGCCAATCGCCTCCCTGCACCAATTGTGCTTTGTCCAGGTGTTAATTGTTGTCTCATCAGTTTGAAGCCCATTTAGTTTCCTGTTTCCTTTCAGTTCTTGTTGGATCATAGTTGTTGTGTTGTTGCTGTTATAGTCACCACCTCGTAGTTGCTGAGGGTTGCTTTCCTGTTTTTCCAAATTCTGGTTGCAAGTCTCTTGTAGTAAGTTTTTTTGTTTTGTTTTGTTTGTTCCTCCATATGTTTTTTTAAACTAGTTTCCTTTTTTCTATGCCAAATTAATTAATCAATTTTGAGCACTTCAGCCTCTCTGCTTCCGTGCATTTGGGTTAGTTTAGGGTTACTATGTTTACATGCAGTCAAATTCAGGTTAAGGTTGAATTAATGTCCAAATTTGAGCTTCTGAAACATTGGCAATAAGGTTACAAGCTTTAGTGAAGGGGGTTATGTTAATTATGTTACTCTGATAGAATCCGTGACATACAACTTACATCATGATGCAATTGAACATAATTCCAACATCTTAATTTGTACTGTCACTAAAATACATTTTATTCACAATACTCACCACAGTAATAAAGTAATTGACTTCCCCCTCGATCCAAAAGTGTGGCCTACTGTGTCTGAGTTTCTACTTGTTTATTTACTCCATGAATTGAATCTATGTATTTAAGTTCAAATTCAAAGAGTGGTATTTTGTTATTTTTTTGTTTTTCACCCACTTTCGCTTGCTACAGCGAGAGGTTTAAACTGCAAAGCGTATTATAATTAATTCTGTACCGAGAAGCCTCCGATTCCTTGTGGAAAAAGCATGCGCGGAACACAAGCCGCTGTCAGAAAAGAGGTAACCCAAATGCGTTTACATGACCGCATATTCGGGTTAGAAAACGTCTGACTTAGGGATTTTAGCTTGTTTTTTTGCACGTGTTCTCTTGGCAATTGAAACCCAAATATTGCCAATTTTTGAGTTTTAAAAGGGTTATCAACTCTATATAAACTCAGTTATTGATAGCGAGCTAGTTATCTAACCCTGACATCAAAACATTTAGTTTAAGTAAGGAAGTGAGAGGCAAGATAGGACAGTCAGTGCAAGCTGCAGACCGGATGTGGTAACATCAAGCTCGGCCCAGCTGATTGCGTTTATTATGAATGCTCTGGCGATCAAAGATAAACAAATAATGGTTTGTTTGCTTCGAAAGCTTTGTTTCAGCATAGTATGGAAAGCTCCAGGCAATGACTGTTAAAAACACTTGTCTTGATATTTTCCAGTTTATAAAACTAATCATGTCACTATTAGTGATGTGAAGCTTATTTAACTGCGTCCTTGCAACATGTGATTTAATCTATGTTCACCATACCTAACGGGAAATTTTGCAGTCTTAAAATGGCTATTACACCATTGGTTGAAAGCTGAGGGTCAGTGTATTCTCGAGTGTTGCTGATCTGTAGCTGCTGTGACTGCTATGGCCTCTGACGGGGGTTTTTCAACATCTCAGGCGCTTCAGAGCTCAGAGACTCAAAGGGGAAATTGAATCAGGCTCTGATAACCACATACAGGATGTTGAACCATCCACCTCATCAAGAGCTCCCCAAATACAACACTGTGACAAAAATATAACACTAGAAATTGCTGTATTCTGTCGCGAGGGGGACAGACACCAGCAACAAAAAGTTTCCGGATCTTGTTTTGTTAGTTGATTATTTTTAATACTAAAGAATGCTCCTGTTCGTTCCATTCTTATTTTGTTGAGGTATAATCAAACCTCAACTTAGAAATGGCATGCCAAGATGTACAATACATTTTAACTTCACCTTTTGCCATTTCTGTCAAGCGTGAGCTAAACATATGTAAATAGAAATTCCAAAGCCTATGCAGAGCAAAAACAAGAAGAAACCACTGTGCTGAATACTAATTCATGATGAGAAAGTGAGCGTGCTGAAACTGTCATTCAAGAGAAGCAAGTTTGTAGTTGCTATAAACATGATATTGTATGACATTTTCTACTTCAATGGAAACAGTGGAGAAATATCTGCTGTCATTTATTCAAAAGTAGCAACTACAAAAATTTAATGGACTGATGTATTGCTAATATGTTTCTATTGTAATACCCTTGACAAGCAAGAGATTAATTTACCATCCGTTTTATTTTAAGGTCCGGAGACTTTTATCTGGATGTTAAATGCTCTTCCCGAAGGCCGTGGCTCGAGTTGTGCTCCTGCTGATGACATTACAGCGGACATGCAATCAAATGGTGTTTGTGTCCTCTTTAGGGGAGACTCATGAGGGGTGAGTGCTGAGAGGGCAGCACAGCAGCAATGAAAAGTTTTACTTCCAGATCAGGGTGTCAGGGCTGATGAGCATTTCTACTTGTCGCTGCATGATTCAAACTGTGCAAGTGATTACCTTGAATGAATTGATACTTTTGGGCAGGCCCGGAGTGAGTAATCTGGACCTTCTGGTAAATTCCCGCAGGGCAATTTTTTAAAATGAAAAAAATACAATGTAGCCATGACACATAAATACGACCCACTGCCTGTTGTATGTCAACAGAGAAGTAGAAGGCTGCAGTAGCCGATATATAGGTCAGAATTGGACTAATTTCGTTTAATTCGACCAATTTAGCCAAACAACCAATGAAATTGGTTAAATAAAACATTGTGTGTATTGTGTATGGTTGTGGCCATTTCTCTGTGGGTTCTCCGGTCCCCCACATTTCAACAACATGCACTGGGGGTAAAAGGGTAAATGGATGGCCTCTGATTTTTGTTTTTCTGAATGGGGGGAAAAATCAATCAACAAATAGTTCAAAATGACTAATTTGTATCGGTGGGCCCCATCACAATTACCACCATCCACCATTTTTGTCTTTTGGTATTGGTAAATTTAATTCATCCATTTTTTAACTGTCCATTTATTGAGTTTTCACATAGAAAGTAACAACAACTGATATAAGTCTCACTATAGATGAAAAGTAATCGAGTTCAATTACTTTGAAATTACAGTAAGTAATAAGTAGTGCATTACAGTTTTGAAGTAACTTGCCAACACTAGCTGTCACCATTGAATCTTTTTAAAACCAGTGAACCGATCGATTATACCAACATCAGCTCCCTCCTATCTATTTTTTTCCCTCCGAAGTACTCCTGTGGATGCCAGGTCTACTTTGCAATGATTGACCATGACTTTTTTGTCTTTTTTTTTTTTCATTAGAAATGATTCCAAACTTGTTATATCCCCTATTTATTGGAGTCTTCTCCCTGACTGCCATTTCAACACTGTACATTTGCAAGAAAAACGAGGGTGCAAACATGATGAGGATATTTTTAGTCGACCTAAATTTGCCCGACTTGGTCAACTTTCCCCCCTCCAGTCCTAATATTTGTATAATCGAATGTACCTATAATTTAGTACAAGGCTATGGCTTTTAAATGGGATTTATTTGTCAAAGTATCTGAGCATACATCACTGGTGCCTAATGGTTATCTCTTCAGGCAAAAGGTATTCTTTTATTGAGCATTACAAGGAAAGCATATTATAACACATGTTGTCATGGAGATGAAGCAATTCAACATTACGTTCAACCTTCATGACAGAATACATCTTGTACTTTGAACATAACACATTTATATTTATAGACATAGATTTAGTGTTAGAGCATTTTGAATATTTTTACAGAAGCCGTCTCCTACAATCAGAACACATTGGAACATCTCCGCCCATCCAACTTCTGAGCAAAAACATTTAAATGTGTTATTTAAAAGGGTCATGCTACAGGTTTAAATGTTTTTGTCCAACTCCTGTGAGACAACCCTATTTTGCATAATTCACAGCATGTTCCATTGCTTGCCTCACATATAATGACTAAAACTGAATAAAGGCCATATTTGAAAGGCCATCTTATGCTCTTTTCAAATAGTCAGGCCGAGCGAATAACAGCAAATATTACTGTTTTGCTCCAGCAAACAGTATGTGTGAGGTTAGAAACGATTTCACAGCCAACAATTAAAATTATATGTAACCCGACTTGCCACAGTGAAGCTTCTAATGCAAATGAAAATGTATTATTTTTGATGGGATTAGAAAGATGGAAGCATGTGCTAGTGTGGTGAATTTCTTTAACGCTTGTTATCGCCAGGCAATGCTGGTTGGTGATGAAAATGAAGATCTCTTGGACTCAGGCATCTTGGTTGGAAAAAATATGTATACCACAGTTTCATGCTGCTGATTTTAAAGGAGGCTCGCTCATAAGGTCAAGGTGGTGAGAGTCCACATGGGTCCTTGCTTTTGTCTTAAAACGCTCTATTCCCTCATTTACTACTCAAATGACATGTCTTTGTCCACCTGTGCCAAAGGTAGCGCCTGGTCATTGGTTAAACCGTTAGATGAGGTTAGATGGTCAGGGATCCAGCAACCCTCAGTCTCCAGGGCTGGCTCAAGAGGAATGCTTTTGTTCTGTTTTCTGGCTCTTAAAGTGCAATTTGCATTCCTTCCACTCACTTTTCCTGACATCTTATACATATGTCTTTGAACTTTATTTGAAAAACACCTCCACTTTTGCACAAGGACAAATATTTTGTTATGTGAAAAACACCTCCAGTTTTGCACGTGGACAAATTTTTCCCATCAGATTCAGGCCCTTGACCCTTTGGTCTTATAGCAACTCAAACCCATTAGCACGTACAGCACAAAGGAGCTGTGCAGCACTTGATTGCGTTTTACATTGACACAAACCATGAACTTTGACAAAAAATAGCTCACTTTATTTTACTGGTGTATGTGCGAATTACGAAAATAACACTTGCCACTGAATCGGAATAGAAAATGAAAGCTACATCAGGGGACACAAAACTGGGAATCGCGTGAAAAGACAAAAATATTTAAAGCGTGTAGTGGTACAGTTTTGCTTACAGGTTAAAGAAAAAGATGTTTTTCGATAATAGTGCCGACCCCTCAAAAAGGGGTCAAATCACCAAGAAAATAAAAACATTCTTACGTAATGTAAACAAAATGTCAAAAGAAGTGGAGTTTTATTTCTTGGCCAACACCTCACCCTCAGAAGAACAGAGAAGCAAGAAAATTGTAAAATATGCAATTTAAAACATACAAGTACAACACAATACATACAAGCAAAATAAAATTAAGTAAGAATGGTTTGCTATAAATATAGAATCGTCGTGCTGTGGCTAGCTACTGAAATAAGATGGCAGTTTTGGCTTCAACTTCAACTTTCACCACCAGTGTTTCTCAACCTTTTTTAAATAATATACAATGCATGTACTGTATATTGTATATATATTTTTCTGCCAAATGGCCCTTTATTTTGGATCAAAATAAAAGGACTTAAAACCGAGTACTCTGCTACACATGTCTGATTAAATACATTTTGGAACTACATTCGGGTTGCCTATTCTACTCAGCATCTCCAGAATCTCGATGTTCTCACATCACAATTGTTATTGTCTGTCTCCTCTGCTGGACAATTGTGTAAGGAATGACAATACACCTCCGTTCGTATCAAACCTGAACAAAATGAATTTTGCATTTTGCATCACTATAGCATAATTTAGCAATACGTTGGTCATTTTTCAATTCATTTGCTCTTAATCTGAAAAGACAAATGCACTTTTTCTGTCACAACAAAAAAAAATTAAGCTACATTTACTGGTACCTGAAATACATTCATGGACCCCCAAGGGTATTCGCACCCCTACTGTATTTGCTAACTTCCAAACACTGAGCTGAGTCAGCAGATCTCAAAGCACAAGGCATGGCCATAGGTGGATGGTTTTGGAGGCTTCAAGTTCCTACATCATAACCACTCTATACTCTTCTAGCCATTACCCTGAAATTACTTTTAAAATAAATTCATGGCGGCATTTAAAACATTCTGTCGGGAGTTGGGAAGCACAGGGAACCTTGGCGAAAAGTGAATGTGAAAGTGGGTTTCTAGTGACAAAATCGGCACATACATCATTTTGGAGCTGTGGTTGGTGTGTGTATGTGTGTGTAAAATAGAGCGAGAGAGAGGAGCAGGGAAAAAAGGCCATTAAAGGCAAACTGCAGGGAGGCCCTGCAAGGATGGATGGATTTGTGTTACAGTCGTGCTTAGCAGCGCTGATAGCAAGGCTCCGCCATTTGCTTGAAAAATGTATTTCATAGCACGGGTATCTTGCAAGTTGTAGTAAACTCCGGAGAAGGAGTGTGAATTATGTTGGCACACATGGTTTGGCCTCATCAAATCACACACATACCGGGTGTCTTCTTGACTTCATCACTGGACTATCACAAACCTAGAGAACGCAGGTGGAATGATAATTCTGAGTGCAGTGTTTAACGCCACAAACAAGAACATAGATTTAAGCTCAATACATCATGGAACACACAAAAAAAGAGAAAAAAATTACAGCACATGAATGAATACGTATTTTAACAGGGAGTTTCTTTCCAATTACTCTATAGATTTGTTATATGTTAGAGTGTTTTTTTTTTTTTTGGTGTGTTCCTTTTTATATTTTGTTCCTAGTTGTTTATGGTTTCTTTGTCCTTTGTGTGAAAATTATTTCACACTGGGGGATTTTTTTTGCACATACAGGTTTCATTGTAGAGGCGTTTTACCGTATTTGCCACCTTTTGTCTTCATTTTTTTTAAATGGGGTCCTATATTTACTGTTGTGACGTATTTCTTCCTTGAAATATCATTTGCCATGTCGTTGTTATGCTTCTTAAATTTGCTTTATTATGTCTATAGGATTGATTGGTTCTCAGTAACATGTCAAGTTGTTTTCCTATTTTTATCCGAGTCTAGTTTTCGAGTCTTTCCAGGTGTAGTTGTAGAGTCTTAAGTGTAGTTGTAGAGTCTTATTTTCTAACTTGATGTATCAGTTGCCATGCTATTGCTATGTTTTTTCTTTAAGTTTGCTTCATGTTATATGGGATCGATGGGTTCACGGGGACACGTTGTCAGAACGTCACATCAAGCTCTCAAGCTACATTATCATGCCAAATGTCCTTTGAGTTTATTTTCAATCTAGGATTACTGAGCACAATTCTTCAGGTCAGTGATGTTTAGCATTGTTACTGGGTTTATTCAAGTTGGTTTCTACTTTCTCCTGACTTTTATTTCCATGCATGAATCGTGTATGCTGGGCAGCTTTAGGGCACATTTGTGTCCACAGCATACTCGAACAAAGCTCCCCTGCTGGGCCTGACTTTATATTCCCCGTCAGAGTCGCAGTCAGGGCACATCTAACCGGGAGGCATTCGGCAAGCATGAGAGGGCACGTACTGCAGGTCAATTAAATGTTTTATGTTATTTTTCTGTCAAGATCTAATTCCCAAAACCAACCTTCAGTACCTAGACAAGTGGAGGTGATCAGTGTTCACATGGACTGCAGTGTGCTTGCATTTTCCCAAAAATTAAGCGTTAGTCCCACCAGACATTGTAAGCCACATCCAACACAGGGCTTAGCTTTAGAAGAGTTGAGGCAGTAAGTGTGAGCAGATTTCACAATTCGCCACATCAGATCGAAGTGGTACATACAGACGAGCTCCAAGTTTGTTTTTTTGTTTTTATTACAGATGGGTCGTTTTGTTGAATTAACCTTTTTACTGCGGGGACCGGTTCTCATCTGCAATGTGACTCACGCAGCAATTTTTTTTTGACAGATTAAAAATCTGTCACATTTGCCTATCCCGCCCCCTCAAGTTGGCTCAGACTGTGGCACCAGGAATAGCATAGATGTTGCATGCAAAACTATGATGATGTTAGCTTGTTAGGCTAGCTGTTATCCATCGACTCGCTACATGTCATATGCTTGTCCTGTGTTATCAGTGTAGAATTATATTCTAATTTAATGTCTTAAATTATTTTGATAGTTGATGCCATTTTCTTACAGTTAACTATAGGCATAAATATGATTAGACATTATCTTTAGCTCAATGATTGATTGAGTTACTTTTTAAATATGGGTTATTTTGGTGGCTTTATTTCTAACCCTGAAGTTTGACACCTGGCAAGCTAAAACAGCTCCTCTCGCGCACCCCTTTCTTGACGTCATTCTAGTGCACCACTGACTACTCTTCAGATGTGGGGGTGAGTTAAGTTCATATCGGCGTAATGGGGGCGGTGCTCAATTAGTGTGGCAACAAAAGAATGACCCAGTTGTTTTCTCAGATTGGGTGGGATTGGATCTAAGGGAGCAGCAATGAGCGAGGATGCTCAGCAATGGGTCAATGAAGGAAAGTGTTGGCAAGGAATTAGCATTTTAACATGGCTAAAAGCTCCAAAAAGTCGATTTTGCATTAACTTAACTTCCATTAACTTCTGATTCAATTGCATGACAGTTGATAATGCTTCTTAACAGATTCCTGGTGCAGTTACTAGAGGGTTTTTTTTGTGTTTTTTTTAAGTTCAATACAAATTGTATGCATAATTGACCTCAGTGTAAAATCTTGTATTGAAAGTTGAACCAAAAGATTGTTTTAAAGGTTCCCTTGTAGGACATCGTTTAGCTCCTGTAACCACCATTACCTTTATGAGGAAAGTATGGACTATAGTTGTGGTTTTTTTCAAACACTTTCATGCATATAGCATAGGAGCAATACCCACTGAGTGCCCCAATTCACAATTCGTCCGACAGGAGACTAGTCCGGGGTGTTGCCCACCTTTTGTCATACATCTACAAAGATCGAGTTTGAACAGGATGACACTGAAGGGAAGCCAAACAAAATGGTTGGCCAGATAGATGAATGGGTGGAAAGCATACAGTATTTACAGCAAATTGATGGAAGTGGAATGGATTCATCCTTTTCCAGGTCCTCCTCAGCAATGGTTAAATGAGCCAAGAACATTTCTGTGTTCCCAGTGAAGCCTTTTCTCTGCACCATGTCTGTGTTCAAGATTAATCTTTTAGCTTCAAGGATTTGGGAGCAACACGATGATGGGCCAAATTCAACTTAACGGCTGCACTCAACATTTAAGCACACTGAGACTACTGCTGCATGATTCACACAAAGTGCTTTTGGGAACAGCGTGCAATGTCGCAAACGGACATCGCAACAACCGACAAACACATTTTCACACTCTGACCATTCAGTCGATATACTTCACATCTACTTGATGGGAACTATATAGTTTGACATTCCATTTTTTTAAACTCGAGAACATCTTTAAAGTGATTCTATTAAAGCAGATCTGAAGTACCTTTGAGTTAACTGACTATATGAAGTTTAGATTTCTGTATTATCGCAAATCTTTATGTGCTGAGCTGATCCCTCAAAAGATGACAATCTATGCATGCCCTTGAGGAAATAAAATGTTATAGTTTTGATTTGAATAGAGCCATAAAGTGAGAAAATATATAAAACAAAAGGTTACCCTCTAGGAAATTAGCTGGTAATAAGAACTGTACTGAGCCACTTCTCTTCACAGAAAAAAATAAAAATAAATAATGAGTCGTCCTTTTGCTTAACAACTAAAATCCTCCATGCCTGTCGATTGATTTGCCTCAGATGAGGAGCAGTTGCCTCCCATATGGTAGTTTCATAATGATTTCATGCACCAACGAATTGCTCAATGTAAAGAAAGAAAAATGTTCTCCCTGCAATGTGTTATTAGTGTCAGCTTGGTGTGCTGTTGAAGACCCACATGCAGATAAGCCAGGAATCAGGAGAGCACGTCTAAAAAGGCAGTTTAAGGAAACAAAAAAATGAAAAAGGAAACCAGCTCCTTGGAAAAAGACAAAAATAGAATACCACAAAACACTATAAGGGTATAAAAGTAATAAACATGAATAATGTTTCCAGCAACACAGATGCATCAGTGCATATAAAACATTGTCAAATGTAAGTAAGTAGTTAATATTAATATTATTTTAGTCTTTGAGCTTTGTTCAGTATTTTGACAATTTTTTGGGTCATTTTCTTCAACTTCAATCTTGCAGTATTTTAGCCAAGGGATGGCACACTCCTGGTTTGTGGTCGTGTCATGTTGAACTTTGACATGTTGTCGCCATCTGGGTGAAATATCGGTTCCAGAGTGTCTTCTATCAATGCTTTCCCTTTGATGTGAAATGCCTTTGTAAAGATAATAGAATTGGACAAAATACCACACAAGGGTTACATAAATTGCCTCTCCACACAAACACATAAGAGCATCTTTTCAAATTAATTTGCAAGCATGTCATGCAAATAGGTGGCAGCAGGTTCGTTTTCAACTTTTGAACAAAAGTACAATTTACAATAACTTATGTCACATTTTGCAAAAAAAACAAGCATGAAAAAAACATGGATCCCCTATGACCACTGAAGAAAGTTTTTTGCGTACCTTAGTGGAAGATTCTTGTGTGTGTGTTTATGATTTCAGGAATAATTACACGTGCACAAGTTTATAGCCTCAGCAACACTGCTAAATATTATATCTGTTTGGTTCTGTTGATTTTGTGGTTTAGTATCAGGGTTTTCTGGTCTTTTCTGTTTTGGGCTTTTGCTGCAATTAAAAAAAATATTTAAAAAAAAACTTTGATTGCATTTAATTTAGTCTTTTGCTGACACATTTACATTTAATATATATTTCCATAATTGCAATGGTATGATTTTATTTACTAATCTATTTTAGAAAAGGGAACCCATGATCACTGTTCACTTGCAGACAACTGATGTTTCGAAACAATTTCGGGGGCATAATGTAGCGTGAAATGAAACAGTTTCGTGACACCGTCCTTCTCTTACAGACCTGGATACACACTTTCGAATCAGACGTTTCGTGTCGGCTGGGTTTCAAGTATGCCATCACTACATGTAACTTCTTTTTCAATTATCTTTAACAAATGAGTGACAGACAATTTTTTCTTACACTTTGCTAATTATTTCATCTTGGAAAACGCTCCTGTAGAAGACCTGAGTTAATCAAGTTATAATTTATTATTTAGTACCAGCATCATACAACAATTTGTCTATTTGACGGCACTAAAACTATAACACACGAATGAAACTCGGTACACTCGAAGCAGAACGCCACGCTCACATACGTGCACGAAGACTGCTTTCTATTAGAGCAGGGCCAGTGATTTTTACAGGCATAAATCAGATTGACCGTTTGGTTTTTATTAGGCAGAGCATACTGTACTGTAAGGCATTAGACTGCAAAAGTACAGAGAATAACGTCTATATACAATATATGTGCCTACTGTATGCATCATAAATGCATTATAAAAGTCATCCGAAGAAATAAAGTCAGTGGTATGGGAAGTATAATCCTCAACTCATAAAACTAAGAAATATCCATATAGATCAAGATCTGCTCTTCTTCAAACTGGCAGCAATTTGCTTTTCAAACTCAAATGAGATTTCTCAAGTTGCGAAGATGGATTAATTAAAATGAAGTTTATAGTCAGCATGACATGGATTCTCCAATTGGCTCTCCGGAGAAAAAGGAAGAACGCTGTTTGTGAACCGGAACATTTGTCAAGTCAAAGTAGAAAGAAACCCAAGTTAATGATTTCACTAAGGAGGCTAAGCTCTCTCGCAGAGAAGATAATCCAGTGGAGGGTCTGAACGTTCAGAGTCTGGAGGCAGCCGGCCAAATGGTTTCATACTCTCGGAGTGGCCGGGCACGCGAGCGTGCTGGCTGCCATGACGCTCTCCACGGGGCAAATTGCTCCTCAGAGTGCAATTCACACAGCTGCCTTCAGCCGACTGCATGTTAGTTGCTGACTCAACGTGACGCTTGCAATCTGTAGAAAGAGTCTCGGGTGGCGTTTTAAGTTCACGATGACCTGAACCTGAATATTTGAGCCATTATTTTTGACTAAGCATTCATGTGAAATAAATAATGACCCTTATTGTGGAGTAGACATGAAATTAGTCATACATGTTAGTACTTGATTTTTACACGTCCCTGCCAGTAGCCATTTAATTGAGTCAATCAAGCGTGAAACTGACACGTATTATAATTCACTGTCAATCAATTACGCAAAAATTGCACGCCTGAATTCCATTCATTGTGAGTAGGTTGCTTGTATGCTCAAAACTACATATAAAGAATTTTTCTGTAGATTGTTTTTGATGGACCCATTCCACATTTAGTATCTAGTTTCTCTACTTTGTTGCTTAATACTCTGTCACCTTTTTATTTTCAACTTGGGCTCGACAAACACGCCATATATTAATGAAAAAGATTCAAACTAATAAAAACTCAACTAAATGAAGCATTGATCAAAACTAATAAACTTGCTCTAAAACTAACGAACAAGCAAAAGTCAAAATTAATAAGAAAAGAAAATTGAAAGCTAAACTCGTGGCACATTCAGACATTTGAATATTATATTGCACCATGCACCTCACTTGGTAAGTATGAGCAATGTTCCTTGCCGTAAATGCTGTTACATAATACGAAATGTTTTTTTTTTTTTTTTCTGCATTGCACTGAAATTCACTCCGGCGAGCCTGCAGAAAAACCCGAGCTCGATTTATATTTGACGCACCGGCACATGTTTTGCACCTCTATACTCTAAGCGGCTTTCCGACTGCACTCAGACGATATTCTCCCAAACTCTAGGTGGCAGTAAATGGACTCTACAGCATACAAACAACACAAGTCATAACAGAGGTAGAGAATCCTAGTAAATTCAAATGATCTAAATTCTTCTAAACAAAAGTTTCAAAGTTAATCTGAAGCGACCATTTTTGTTAAACAATAATAATAATGCACTGTCAACAATTATTATTTTTATTATTATCTGAGTTTGAAATGTCTGACTGCATTTGAATGCACCATTGCAAAACTTTGTCCACATAATCCTTTTTATATAGTTTAAACATTTGAAAATTTCCCCACTTCCTGTGTTTACTTCTGCTGTTTCCGGTAGTATTTTTTTTTTCTATTGGAAGTATCTACTGTATATACATTACTTATTATTTAAGTGCTTTGTTGCCTTGAAATAATAAAAAATAATAAAATAATGTGTGATTATTTTAAAAGTCCTAACTCACAGCTAAAGATGATGTGATTCGGCCCAATTTCCGATGACGTAATCAGGGTCTTCTCATCCCTTGCTGTCTTGAATGTTGTTGATTGCAAAAGGTCATCTTTGACATGGTTAATTGTGGTCGACATTTATGCAATTCCCATCTGTGTATGCAAGAGTTGTTGATGTCCACTTCTCAAAAGATCTCAGACATCAAAACTAGCAAATATAAGCAACACAACTTGATAGTAAACTTGAATAACAAACTGTTAAGCTTGGTTAATTGTTGCAGTAAAAGAAGACCAATATAAGGCACAATTGCAGAAAGATACTTTTCTCGCAAAGTGAGGGAAGTCATCTTCATTCTAAAATATATGACTTAATTGAGCTACAGGGCAGACAGCATAATTGCACACCATTAGCTTTTGCGGGGCTGAGTAGCAAAGAAGACGACAGACAGGAGAGGATCTTTATAATGACAAAATCAAAAAAGAAAAATGGAACAATAAGTAAACCTTAGCCTTCAAAGCGGGTGGGGATGGGTCTACAAACAAATCAAGAGCGTTTTAAATATAAGACCTGTGAGTGAATGGAAAGAGAAAGTGCAGTTTTATTGACAGTATGATTTGCTTTTATGATTTCAAGTACATCATGTCGGGGGGGGAGCCACTTTCCTTTCTTGTCTGCATGCACATTTATTCAAAAGTCAATAATAGGGTTGAGATGAGATCTTGTATGATGTTTTGTGACATTAGACATGAGAATGTACTGCTTGCTAACGATCTGCACTCCTTGTTAATAATGCTCTGCATAATAGCAAACATTCTGCCAAACATGGGAAGAAGCAAATCATACCAAATAATTTATGGACATTAATACTTGGGACTGCTTTTATTTCGAAGTTGTTCCCGGCAGATTTGACGATGTATTTTTTACAGCACCAAATGTTGCTTTGGAGCGTCGACTCCCGATATAAACACATCAATATAGTTCGGGAATCACATTAAATCACTAATTCAAGGCTTTAAAACACAACCAATTTTGATGATATTTTGTTGTACACCGCTTATTGCCAACATTCAGCACAATGTCTAGTATAAATTAGCCGCTGGTAGCAGCGCTCAAGTGCTCCGTATTGGCTGGCAAGAACTGTCAGATTACTTTTCAGAAGGTGCTGCCGCTGGTAGCGCTTTGGCTCCGATGGTGGGGGAGGATGCCGGTCAGAGATGGTGAGGGTCTGCTGGGAATCCCCTGTCAGAAGGTGTTTCAAATCCCACCTCCGGCAAAAAATCTTCCACATCCCCAGGGGAGGCGAAAGACATTGAGCCTGTGTGAACCATGTTCTGCGCCTCCATTGTTGAGGCGGCTGATTGGACTTGTGGCTGTAAGGTGGTGGATGTCTATCGTGGCGGCAATCCTCGAACCCACTGGTTAACACCAAGTAAGGGATGCCATCAAGCCGAAGGAGGAGTCTTATTGGGCTTTTTGGTCTTGTGGGACTCCAGAGGCAGCTGACAGGAACCGGTTGGCCAAGTCCACCATGCACCGGCACCATTAACTGCGTACAGTCAAGCTGGGGCATTGCTGAGCTCAACTCAGGCCGTCATGAATCGGTGGACAGAATACATCGATGACCATACCTGTGTGCATTTTATTAAACTGTTCAGTAAGAGGAAAGCTGCAGCGAAAACATTTGCTTGCATCTCTTTTTGTTTACATAGCTACTCTTGGGATTTGTCTCGTATAATCCTTAATTTGTAATACAATAAAACTCAAGTGACTTTATTCTTGTAAATTTTTACCTGTTGACTTTTGGTACTTTATTTTTGGTTTGCTTTAAGTATTGGTGGTTGGTATCGCATCTCTCATGTGTACCTGATTTCCAATTGCTGGTATTTGTACTTACACACCCTAAGTACTGTAGATAGGTTTACTGATGTTACGGTGATGTGTGAGTGAACTGATTTTGATGCTTGGTTTGGTCCTAGTTTGGCTCAACTATTCAATGAAGCAGCCGCAGCAGAAGTACTATTATGTGCAGTATAAGCACATAATAGCACATTGATAGTGGGAAACCAATGGCGTGGTGAATTCACATATATTTTTGACAAGCTGAGAAAAATCTATGCTGTATGTAGATTGTGATAAGTCCTTCTTTCTGTATAAAAAGAAAGTAGACAACAAATGTCAGCTATCAAATATGCTGTATCAGAATGTAGTCAACTGGTCGCTACATGGAACTGCAATGTGTATAGTCAGTGTTTGTACCAGATAAGGAAAATGAGGGGAGCTGAACTCAGATGAACTGACTGAAGCCGAGCTTTTATCTTTTGTGCTCTATCATAGCTTTAGGTAGCAAAAATGATTTTCAAATAAATCATTAAGACAGACTAGAGAAAGAACAACATTGATGAAAAAAAAAACTCTAGTTCAAGGCTCACAGCAAGTGTATCATGCTTGAAATATTTATGGTGACGTGCTTAAAAAAATATACACAGGACTACAGTTGTTTTAAAATAAAAGGAATTGTGACCTTCCAACTGACAGTCATTTTCTCAACTGCACGTCTGACATATTTGAGACTGCCAAAGTTAAGATGTGTGTCATTTTAAAGTGTAGAATAGGACACCTTGGAGGTATTGTGTGGTCTGACTGTGTGTAGCCTATAATAATTCAAAACACTCAGTGCATTTTAATCAATATCCATAAGCCAGTTGTGAGCTCAGTCAAAGAGGAACGCCAAACAGGCATAAAATCAATCAACACATCGATCGCTCAGCATCGTAAGGACTTTTTTTTAATTCACTGTTGATTAATCATGTTTTGTTGCAATTAAGGTAAACTGGAGTGAAGTACTTGACTGCAGCAAATCATTTTTGCAAGATAAGGGAAAATAAGTTACAGTGCGTCAAAGAGAAAACACCACATTCAGAAAGCATGAGCTTGCTTAAAACAACAAATACATTTTGAAAATATTCAGAGAGAGGTTTCCTATCCTACTTTAAAAAAAAGGGCTGGTAACTGTCTTTTTCATTGCATAACTGATCAGGTATATGTGGTTAAACCACCACCCCACTGTCTGCAATATCAAGATTTGTAGTTAATGGTTCTGCTTATCATGAAAAGATTCAATTGAGATAATTTTGGAGTGTTTTACTTCAACTGTTTGTGATTAAAATATACTTAAGTTTCATAAGAAATGCAATGTTTGATACTTATTTACAGAAATATGCGATAAGTGATTTTAAGGCTTGGCAAAGGAAACCAAGGTTTTATAGTGAGCATATTATCTATTTATAAAACAAAATCATGTTCCACGGTCTTATCATTTTTTCACAGATATTTTAATTGCTCATTGTTTATTGTGGCATATGGTTTCCTGGGAAAATAGATGGACTCAAAACACGGATATAAATGCCAGCACTGTCACTGTTGCCATGGTAATGACTTTGTCCATATCGTCACGTAGATAAGGATCACCTCACGCAATATTTGAATGCTTACCATACAATGAAGAAAATCAATCAATCAATCAAAAAATGTCTGTATTGTCACTCGATTATAAATTGTGACATTTCCAAACCTGTTGCCCTTCTAACATGGTAAAAACAATCAAATCAACTGGACATGTCAACAAAATTGTACAAATTGACCCTGTTGTTTGGCAATCCTCTGTTAGATTAGCTTGATCATCAGAAGGTTGAGTCCCAGCTGTGTCAATATGTGAGATTATCGCATACCGATGTGGGTTGAGCGTACCGCGGCAGCAAGACTGGAGCCTGCTGATCTCACCCGTCTGACGAGGAAGGAAGATAAATTAAGCAGCGATTCACAACTAGCAGTGTGTGGGCGTGCGTTACACCAGCATGGCCATGTCACTTTCTGGGGGTCAAGCCCGCTTGTCGCTTTGCCCGATGCCTACTTGCTTCTCATTCAATAAGACATAATAGGGCTGATCCCACCAGAAGCGACATACACAGTTCAAGGCGCTCTATGCTTGCTGGCATTTATTCTACTAAATTCAGTTCTATACTTTGCGATAAAATATTCCTTATTTATCAGGGATGTGCTTCCATTCAATCTCGATTTTTTTTTTGCTTTCCGATTCGATTCAGACTCAATTTGCAGTTCAAATTTTGATTCAAAATGATTCGATTCAATTAAAAAATGATTTCTGGATCAAAATGGATGGGACAAGACCTTATATATATATATATATATATATATATATATATATATATATATATATATATATATATATATATATATATATATATATATAGTAGTATATAGTATTGTTTTTGGAATGCAGGAGGAGACTGGAGTACCTGGAGAAGACCCACGCGAGCATGGGGAGAACATGCAAACTCCACACTGAAAGGCCGGAATGAGCTGGAATTGAATCCACGACCTCTGAACAGGGAGGCAGACGCGCTAACCGGTCTTCAACCGTGCCACCCACATTATATATGCATTTAAAGGGAATTAAGTTAAGAATTAGACTATGACAATATATTTTTCGGAAACATAAACCTGATTCTTGTGAAAAGACACATACGTAGTTTGACAACACCGCCTTCAACGATATAGATTCCTTTGAATAATTACAATTTGTCAGTGTGTTTACAGTTCGGCGGAGTCTGTGAGTCTGCTGAAGATCAAAGTTACCTCGAACAACGCTCGTCTTTATTCATAAGACGCTTAGCAACCGCTGCAAGCTCACAGTTGAAAGTATTTTTTTTTTCTTTACGGGCTCAAAGGCCGTGGTGTGAACAAACGAACAGTAAATTGTGTTAACTGAGCGTGTGTGAAAACCTAAGGAGCACTGATTAAATGTTTGTGGTTGCACTGTCGGTAGTAAATATGTTTAGAATGTCATCTGAATGAACATCTCATGAAAAAGAACAGCCTTTTTTAAACTCTAGATTGATCATCGAAATAAAAAGCAAGTAAGCATAAGGTGGATTTAGGGCATTTAAGATGCAGTCAACTGAAACTCAATGACAAATTGCGACATCACAAGGGAAATAACTATGATGTGATTTGATGAGACAAAGATTATGATGAAGTGAAAGACTCAGTGAACCAGGACACACTCCGTGGCTGTGGGCATCTGTCCTTATGGACAGTGAGAGGAACATGATGAAAAAAATATGCTCAGCGAATACATTTTTACTGAGAGGCTGTAGTTCAAATTTAAGTAGGCATAAATGCACCCAAAACTTCACTTGGAACTTTCATGAAGTCAATTTGCCGTGAGACTCGTGCAAGTAAATGTATGTATAAATATACACACACATATATATATATATATATATATATATATATATATATATATATATATATATATATATATATATATATATATATATATATATATATATATATATATATATATATATATATATATATATGGGTTCATTAATTAATTGTACTGTATAATCAATGACAAACCAATAACCGGCAACGGGAAATGCAATTGTTCACCTCCTGCTAGTACAGTGAATGACCTTCTTCTAATAAGGGGCGCAACCACATCCCATCTGCCAGCTCCAGTAGGTGGACATTGTTAATAGGAAAATGCAAACCTGAGTGTTCCAGGATTTGGCCCGTCCTGTTGTATCTCTCTGGGCCACGCTCGATATTAGTTCTCTCACCGCTTGATCATCCACTGTACCTGTCTTCTTTGCTCTCATCCCAGATGGCTGGCATGTAAACAAATAGCCTCACATGCTCCAGCGTGGAGGCAGCTTTGTGGCCAGCGCTGACATTTCTATCGGTTTCCAACGTGGCCGTTGTTGCTTTGGCAAAGCTTGAGATGCTGGATTACAGCCTGGTCATGTTTCTCTTTACGAATGAAGCACTTGACCTTTCACAGGGAATGTGCTCTGTTTATCTGCCCGCAGATGTTTATTTCGGTTGGAGAGCCTGGTGGCCCTCTTTGTTTTCCTCGGAGCAGGAGGAAGTCTCTCGTGACTCCACTTGAGCCGGAGATTTTGTGGGATTAAGGAGTTGCATGTATTCGGGATAAATTGTTTTACTTACATTTGATCCCTTTGCGTGGACAGAAAATAACTTTCAACAAAGTATTATACCCTTTTTCTGAACATTAGGCACACGCTTTTATTAGGCGCTATATCACCAGGCCTACTTCAAAACATCTTCATACTTTGGAACTTTATGGTTGTGAAACAGTGTATGCAAAATACATTATTATTATGTTGTTATTATTATTATATTATTGTTATTATATTGTGTTTTTTACTAGATTTAACACTATTGTTAGGTTCGAACTGGAAACAAAATATCAGGTAGCTCCAGGTGCTTGCTACACAGGGGGGTTGCTTAGCGCAGAGGAGGAGATCCATTGGGATATATTGGTTCTGACCGCAACATTATCCCCATGTGCAGTATTTCCAACATTCTTGGATCATTTTCTTCCACATCGTTCTTGCAATTTTTGGCCAACGGATAACACTCTCCTGGTAGTGTGATAGCAATGTGGACATGCCATGATGAACTCTGACATATTCTCACCATCTGGGTGAAATTTCAGCTCCCTTGTCTTCTTTCAATAGTTTCATTTTGATGTAAAATGTTTTTAAAATAAAGATCAAAAGATTGGAGAAAGTACTGCACAAAGGTAAATAAAGTAGCAGAACTACGTTGCCCGTTATTAATTGATTAATTTTGAAAATTAATTTTCAGTTCTGTAGAACTGAAACAGAACAGAAAATGATTGTGGAGTAAATAAAAGAAATTTAACCAGTTAAGTGACATTTTACCTCTCTGTCCCATAATCTGCAATGCGTAACATTTGAAAAGCGCTGCCAAAAATGCTCAATTCGTCTTCAGTCTGGTGAACGCATTATAACATTGGAACTGCTTTCTCATGATTCCAAGACACACAACCTGGACGTAGTTCAAGTTTTTGCATGGAAAAGAAACAAACACCTGCTCGCAATTAGATGTGAATGAGAATGAGACAGCGAACAAAAGAAGGAATGTGAACAAACAAATCCATTCATCCATACATAAGCCGCTCCAATTTTCAAGGTGCACTGTTGATTTTCCGGGAAAAAAATAAAATAAAAAATAAAGCTTTCTAAGAGTGCCTTATGTTCCCAAAAATATGGTAGTCGTCTTTCAGACAAAAATAATACAGTGGCACATTGTGGCTTATCTACGAGTTTTGAGTTATTTTCACGTAAGCACATAATCAGGTTTAGTCACAAATACTACTGATCTCGTTAGAAAAACGACAAGATTGTAAAGTTCAGATTAAAACTCATTCCCCATTTGCTGTCAGGAGGGAATCAAAGCCAAGTCAAAAAGTCACCATATTGAACTGAAAGAATATGAAGGGAAACTTCGCAAATCTCCCGACGGGTTTTATTGTATCAAAATACGTTTGCATCAGAAACTCATTTTAGATTCTGAGAGCTTCAAGCATATGCTTCTGCAGTATTACTGCCCGTCTTCATCAATCATTTATTTTAGGACAGCACGGTTGCACTGGCCTCAATACATAGGGGAGGGTACGCCGACAACAAAGAGCCATCATGGATATTTAGTATGATCTCTGTAAAAGAAATACCAAGGACAAAGTGGAAACCTAATGTGAGCAGACATTGACGTGCACATCAAGTGCGTAACGTGACGTCACTGGAAAATGAAAACCTTTAATCTTTGTTCTATGATTATTTTTGACATGGCGGATTAATGCGTTCTACTGCATGGTACTGGTAAAAGTGTAGCTCAGATTATCTGTAAGAGAATGTTTTTATTGAGTATCTCCATTTGACAGCCAAAAGGGTCTTTTAACTGTTGTCTACACTTGGTCCATTATCTTAATTATAAAGACAAGCGAAGACTGATTGGAGGTGTCACAATTTCTTTATTTTGAGGAACCAGGTGTCGGCAGTGTTGGAAATTAATTGTTTTCAGCAAATGAGTGACACTTAAGTTATATTTTCTAAGATGAATACCCGGCTGATGTTTGTAATTCAAATTCGGAAGGCTAAATTAGTCATTAAACTGATTTTCATGCTGCCCAAGCTTGGACCTCAAAGCAAACTCAACAAAAATAGAACAATCAAACAGACGTTATCAAGCCAATGAAGCAAATAACATGACAAACAAGACCGATAAATTGATATAAAAAATAAAATAAAAACAACAATGACTGTTTATAAGAAATTCCAAATATTGATTATGAAGTTCTAACAGCCATTCCTGTGAGTTAAACTTTAACATCTTGAAACTTTGAGTGCACTCATAACAAAGTGATACATTTTACAAAGTACATTCTGGTGCTAGAGTTGTCTAACAAAAGTTGTTTGCTGTGTTTTCTTCCTCCCACATTTTCTAAAAAAAATATGTTAAATTGAGAACTTATGTATTTTGTGTCTTGTACTGCTCGTATTTCATGTGTTCCCATCATCTCATAAACAAAACACTTGTAAATGTGCATTTGGTGTTTGCTTCGTTTATGTATTGAGAACGAAGCCCTTTGTTGGTTCAAAATGAGCCCGGTAATCATTTACTGTATATGCAACAAACCTACACACTCCCTGATAAAATTCCTACTACTACTTATAAAAAATTCCTTCTACTTGAAAAAATTCTATAGAGACCAGTGTTCCAAAAAGAATTTTTTACCTCAGTTCATCCAAAGTCATTTCACTCTTGGCTGAGTCTTTACTGAAGATAGGCTAACAAGTGACCCGAGGTTAGGAAACAAGTTTGATCTATTTTAAAGCCCACCTGACATTAGAACACGTCGACCTGACAAATAACTAAAGATCCCTGAGGATGTATCACCCTTTCTTTGCTATCCTACAACTTCTACTTTCCTTGGAATAAAGATCGTCAAAACAACAGATTATTTGCAATTAATCATCACAATCACAGCTAAATCTATGTTTTATCATGTTCATCTATTTTTCTAATATCTATGCTTATTCGATTTGTTTTCATTCAATGGATTTTTTGTGCTTGAGACATTGAGGGATTAAAAAGAAAAGTCAATCACACCTTGGAGGTGACACTGATTGGCTGTCATTGTGTTTGGCATATCCTGATAGGCTCGTGTTGTGGGTGGGAGGGAAAGTTCAGCAGCAGAAGACATGAAAATGAAAGAGCAAGTAAGTGTTTTTTAACAACAACAAAAAAAAACAACAACAAAAAAACCCCAACAGAAACTTTGATGCTTTTTTGAACTTTTTTTTAAAAAAAGGAGCTTGCTTACCACAGATTTTTTTTTAGTACAATATTACATTGTCAATGATACAATGATACTACAATGTCTCAAACTAAAAAAAAAATTAAAATCTGGTTGAGGGCTTTTCTAAAAAATGTTTAAGTGAGAGTAAAAACAGATTGCGATCAATTATTCACATTTCTTAATTAATCTCTTATTGAATAATCTCAACATTTTGTTTTTACCTGCACTACATTTAACATCTTTAACATTTTCTGTTCACCTGGAGTCATGCTATTCAGTTCTAATTTGCCCTTTGAAAAAAAGAAAGCTTCTGAGACTTGACAAAGGCAAGTCAAACTCAAAACTTACCCGACAGGGTGATGATCCCCTCACGGGTTATTTTTTTTGTCCTCATCATAGAGCAAAGGTCTACCTGAGCCCTAATTGACATACTTGCCAGGCGTATCCTTTATTTCCATCTTTCTTGACTTCATTAGACCTCAGGTTGGTTCCATCAATCTACGTATGCCCTCCTACATTACGGCAAGATCACTCCCTGGAATGGCCGCGGCAGCCTTTCTCTATGGCAACAGCAATCTCCAACTTGCTATAAAAGTGAATCCAATAATTTGCACGTGGGAGTTTTCCCCTGAGATTGCAGGAAGAAGCCATTGTGCGAATTGTCATCTGACACCCCGTGCAACCTCTGTGGGTAGAGCATATCTGATAAGCTTGAAAACATCGTGAAGAGATGGAATCAACCTAGTGGCCGTCAAAACCGCTGAATAAAATGGCTCAAGCGTAAGAGGCGAATATTGTGCGACTAGTCGTTCACACAGGAGGCATTCGTAAGCCCTGTAAAGACTCCTGTTAAGTGTTGACTAAATATTTTTGGCGAAATCAAACAATCTTTTATCTTGTCTTTTCCCACCCCTCGGAATCTTCTAATAACTCACTGTGCTTGTAATTCTTGCATCACGCCCCTCTCAGCATTTGCTACAGAATATTGAACACTCACTTGGCCCCATATTGATAGTAGTGTAGAGAAATGAGGGGGTGTATCATCTTAAATTCTTTTTCATCTCACAGCTTTTTTTTTTTTTTTTTTTATAATGTTTGGTATGTACAAAGTGGAAGGAGGAAGATTGTGATGGTGCTTGCGGTGGGTTTTTTTGTGCCGTGAAGCCATTGTAGATGCAAAAGGCGACAATGACAATGCTTGATTGCACCCCAAGTTTACTTTGCATCACTCCTGGCCGGAAATGCTGTGTTGAGCATTTCTAACATACACAAAAACAAATCTCATCTGATGACTCATCAGGAGATTTCTCTGCAGTGGATTTTCTTTTTTTCAACCAAGAATGGTACTGAGGGATTCATATATTTCTTGTTATAGCTTCTAGCTTCCTGTTGTCAAAAATGTTCAACGAAGATGACAAAAAGTAAGCAATTCATTACGACTAGCTAAATGGAATAACATTCACAGTCTGTCCAACCCTAGCAGTGTTATATCAAAAAAGGCAATTTATTATATAATAGGCACTTTCATATTAAAAGAAAATCTTCCCACTGACACATTTAATTAGATGTTATCAATCCCAGCTTGAATATATTCATCTGCTTTGAAATATCCTGCTTTTTACATAGCCCACACGCCAATCAGTGGCACAAAGCCAAAAGTCAGAACTGTGTCCCTGGGAGGGGAAAAAAAAAATCTTGCATAGAAACATTAAATGCGGAGGAGGAATTGACGCGATAGCGCGCCTGGCTCAGCTTATTACTGTCACGTGTTAGGAATGCTTCCATATCTTACATGTGATCCACAGATTTATCTTTAAGCTCATACAACCTGCTAAAGTCTGCAATTGAATGCAGTTTTGGATTATGTGCACTTTTGTCCTCTCAGTATTGATTGTGAATCAATTTTTGCTCGCCTGTATCGAGTGGAATAAAACAGAATAATAACCTCACCTCACCGTTGAAGGGCAAGGAAGAGTGCGGGGATCGACAAATAAACCCCCAAAATGCAATATTCACACAAGGTGAATATACGACTTGGATGGGATCTTGTGGATTTCTAAGCCGTCAAAACTGTAAATAATTGATGAAGAGGGTCCTGATTACTAATCGAAAGATAAACATCTCTTCCTGTGTGAGATGCGTACTGCATAGCACCTCAGAGAATCAATGACGGATTCAGTCACCCCATAATCGCCCCATTTATTTCCATCGCTGTTGTGTTGCAAAAATGTTTTTTGCTCGCCCTTGTGTATTATTCCATCCTCCTGTCACGGCGCATAGTGTGGTGCCTGCGCAATGAAAGAGCGAGAACCTTAGCTAACATGGGCATTCTGTGACATCATAGATTAAATTTGTGAAGAACGGCCGATTACATGAAATTCAATTAAATCTTTGCAGGCCGATATATAGTGCAGGCAATAGAATTTGGAAAGCAGATTAGTTTGGAAACGATCGTTATACTAAAGTACAATGTTCAGCCAACATATCATTTAAAATTCCACCCTAATGGAATTTTAATCACATTGTCTTATATCCTCCTGTGATCCATTAATTTGTGTCCACTGTTGTCACCTTTATCTCAGCAAGACAGCAAAGTTAAATTCATCCCACCCATGCATGAGACATATTTGGAAAGGATGTCCTCGACTGAGCACGTGAGGACTTATCAAGATAGCTCGAATGAGATGTAGTCCAAAATGTAGGCTGGATCTAGTCAAGGTAGTGCTTTATAAGACCCAATGAAAGTACGCTGTAGCCATATCTACCATCTAGGGGTGAATTCGGATATTGTATGGTTGTTGCTATAAAATATTTTTAAAAGTGATTATTCTATTGATTATTCCATCGAATAACCTGATACAATTTGATTCTGCATTGAAGTGTATAGCAAAATCATTGTTCCCATTAATACAACGTATGAACCTAGTATTGTTGTTTATTTGGTATTGTTTAGAATGAAAACGAATACAATTAGATTAAATATTAGTGTTTTGAATCTTCCAGTCACTTGTTCAGTGGTTTCCAAGTCAAAGCTATTTGCTCATGATTTTGATTAAACTCAAAAGATAATCAGTCTACAAACATAAAACAGAGAAATCAGAGTATAATATATATATATATATATATATATATATATATATATATATATATATATATATATATATATATATATATATATATATATTATTATACTCTCATTTTTTTTATCCGTGGGGCCACTCGTAGTGCAGTTGGATGCCGCATGCAGCTCGCGGTCCCCCAATTTCATCCTCCTTGCACCCACTACAGGCGTATTGAATCACATATCAATCCACCTTGAAATACATGGGACGCTTTCAAATTCACTTTTGAAAGGTGACAAGTGATTGCAATCAGGGTTGTCATCCTTATCACCATGAACTTGTTTGTTCCGCTGTCGTTTATCAAGAAGCAGTGACTTTCAGCGAGAATAATGTTCTGAACATGCATTTCAAACAAGAATGTTAGCTTGCATTTGAAGCACTGGGAAAAAAAAGTGATGTCAGTAACAGTGCCAGCAGTTAAGGAGTGTTTCAATCTACTATGAACAAAAATAGAAACGCAACACAGTTTTTTGCTCCGCTTTCATGATTTAAAACTGATGGATTATTTTGGCAAAACATGTGTGTTCCCTTACAGATTGGTGAATAATATTTAAGAAGAAAATGACCTTTTATGTACATAGAAAGCATTACATCTATATTTATTCTCTATATTTTTGTCTACTATTAATATCAAAAGAGTGTTTAATTTTCCAATCCAAGATAGTATATAAAAAGGTTGGATCAAATATGCTCGTCCCCAACTGTACAGCGGAAGTCTTGGTGAATAATTTGTTACAACGATGTAGGTCGGTAGCATCGAGTTAACCTTGGGTTATAAGTTACTTTGGGTCTTTTCCCTTGGCAAGAGATCTGAGCTATACAAGTTGAAGCAGTTGACAAAGCTCAATGATATGGCCTGCATGGGAAATAAAAGTGACAGGCCAAATGCTTTTGAACCCACCCAATGCTCCACTTTAAACCACTACAGTACTCTCATTAAACCAAAACCAACATGTTATTCAATTCAAAATATTCTCAATCACCAACACAACAATTAAACTCATGTGCTTTTGCTATTATTTCCTAGACAACGGCAAACATGACCTTATAAAACTTGGTGAGCAGTGTTTTCAGCAGAAGACCATAAAATAATATGAGTTGAAAGAGATTTAATTGGCATTTTATGTTTGCCTTTGATAGTCCTTTGGGTTTTTTAGCTACAAACATCATGCCGTGCATAAAAATGCAATAGCTTGCAAAGATATATCGCCTCCATCGTTTTGATTAGAAAGCCATTCATACATATCATAAAAGAGAACACTGCACCTGAATATAATACCTTCTCGCATTGTACACACAACGTAGCATTCATATGAAATAACTGCCTTATTACCGATTATATCCACCGTAAAAGAAAAAAAAAGATGTCTTGTGCCTTCTGAAAAGTCCACAGTATAATTCAGTGGAGCCATTTTATTCAAAACGTCGGATAGCTTAGAATCATCGACGTATTTCTTAATGTATTCATCAAATACACAACCTATATTCGTCATGAAGGACACAGATCGTGTTGTGTTGCGGCACTG
Source organism: Hippichthys cyanospilos (assembly GCF_059441005.1). Classification (NCBI taxonomy): domain Eukaryota; kingdom Metazoa; phylum Chordata; class Actinopteri; order Syngnathiformes; family Syngnathidae; genus Hippichthys; species Hippichthys cyanospilos. The sequence continues at coordinate 10,796,099 of NC_142381.1, read as the reverse complement.
CGGCTCGGAAGAGCAGATGCTACGAAGCCACTGAAAGATCATAGCAACATCTTGCTCCTCAGACCTTCACTACTTCACTCTGTTTATTCAAATGAAGCCCTGGATGCATCAAGGAAAGATATAATTACTTTATGCTCGTTAAATATTAAGCACTCTTTCACTCTTCTCTAAATGCACAACTTCATACTAAGTAGGGTATTTCGTTTGACAATGAATTAAACATTTCTCACATAGCCTTAACAACGGGGATGAGGAAATTTTCCCTCCTTTCATGCCACCTCATTTAGTCAGAAGATAAAATGAATGGGCGCACTAATTATATTTTTGGTTTGGTTTTATTCCCAAGTGGAAAGAGTGTCTTAACCAGTAAGTAAGCTGATTGTTGGCTAATTGGCGTTTTGTGGAAAAAAGAAAAATAAAACATGTTACTTGATACAGGCGTGGATCGACAATAGTACAAGCAACGCTTTGGCTGCAGCTCTTTAATATTTTTAATTTTCAGATATTTTTCAGAAAATATGAATCAAATATCAAGTATTTTGATCAAAAAATACAGTAATCCTTCGTTGTTTGCAGTTAATGGGACCCCCCGCCCCCGACACACACACCACACACACACAGGCATACCCCTGGAATTTTCATGCAACTGTTATGTGGTTACCTGATTTTTTTTTTATAGCTGAAAAGTATTTATCCTATACATATTTAAGACAAATATTACTGCAGAACACATATTTACCTAAATCTTTAATTATTAAACCTCATAGTACAGTAACTGTACTGTTATCCATTCCTATTCATTTGTAGTCACACGGAGAGCTGCGGTTATATTAGTTGCGCTCGGAAGTCTAGTTAAAGTGAAGCCTGTAGCTGACCAAACATGAATATCAAACAGAGTTTACACTTGAAATTCCAATTTATTACAAAAGAAATCAAGGTAAGATATTTACAACAAATATTTGGTGATTGTTTTAATTATGAAATTGGGTCTTTTAACATGTTTCTGGCGTGTTTTACTCTCAGAGCATTAACAATTGTTGCAGTTGACATATTTTTTTTCTGTTGCGTACAATACTACTACTACTATATGACTATTACTCAAAATCAGAGCTTTATGTTGAAGCAATTTCTATGGTAAAACTGCAAGGTTGGAAGTAGCCCATTAAGAGTTATTTGGGTAACCAACATGATTCTGATGTTGGACCAAGGTTGTGTTAAAATAGTCCTAAAGTAGGTGAAATGTGACTGCTGTTGAGTCAAATGACATAACTGTTGGGTGAACGGACTTTTCGGTTGAGTCAATCCAATCTAACCCCAAACCTAGCCTGAAGTATATTCATTACAATTATTTTATTGATGTCATTCATTGTTAACCACATATTCTGGGCCCCCGTGATGTTATGATAAAGATGTATAGTAGACCATTCAGGGCAGGAGTTGTCAACCTTTTTTTTTTTGCTTTTTAGCAAAACTATTATAGAAGCAAATTAAAAGAAACAATTAAATATGCAACCCAAATAACTCCATTGGTTTGGACTCCATGTTCTGACTGTCTCTTTTGCGAGCCTGTGATATATTACGGAAGAGCGAGTGTCAACTAGCAATTAACCCGTACCTTGAGTAGGACTACCGATATTGTCTTTTAAATACAGCTCTCTTTTACTTTCAACTTCTCCAAACACTCTCTTTGGCCTCTTCCCCTTTTTTTGAAGAAGCTCTTCAAACGTGTTTTTTTTTTTTTTTTTTTTAAATCATGTTTTCCTACTAATGTTCTTACCATTTTCCCATATTCCGTAATCCAGACAAGCATTTTTACAGAGGCTTAGGCATAAACTTCATTAAAATGGTTATGGTCCTTGCTCAGCGACGAGGGCATATTTTGTCAGCTGGCTTGGAACAAAATGGCCTGTGGCCCAGTGCTGGTCCAGGGTGGAGACCCCTGACTTAGTGGATCAAACCTGCAGGCCTTCATCTGGCCATATTTCACACGGTATAGTATACAGTACACAATTATCATACCAATTTATTATAACCTTATTGATGAAAGTACAGTAATAACAGCCACTTCCATCAAACACCTATCAAGCCAACTTGCATTGCTGCACTTGCAAGACGAATGACAACACAGTTGGTGAGCACAACCTTTAGAGTCCAGCATGACACATGTACGTTTGAAAACTAAAAACAGGAACCGCATAGAAAGTTAATGCCTTTGATGAAAAGCCTCGATGCCGCATGTGACACATCTTTCTGTCTGCAACATTCTCCTCGGAGTCAGAGATTACAGCGAGGTTAGGTGGAAGGTGGCCTCGTCCAGTCGCTGCACCGCATGCTTTTCCATGAGTTGTTTACAGCTCAGCAAGATTGTTTGGTTATATGTGACCTGACTTGCCCACAGCATCAAACATTGCAAAAGTAGGCTTGTTGTCGCACTTGCACACAAAAGTTTCACTCGTATCAGCTAAAAAGCTGTGCTTTAACTCTTCTGAGCACAGGACACTCACACGGTCTACCAGCACGGCAGTAATATATCTCTGAAGTACATGCTGCTACACAACAAGGTAAGTTACTGTGCATCACGCTTCATATTAGCTGCAAATCTGCCAGTTATGATAGAATACAATATTAACAGCAGTGTGGAAAATGGGTGCAAGAGCACATAGGAATCAACTTTTATTTCCACCATCATCAAGTAAGGAAATACACATCTGATTTTAGTTTTAAGCTGAAAGTGCTTGGAAATCACAGCTTCAAGATTAGAGACGTCCGTTCCTTCTTCCAGCCGTCCGTCATGCTCCCAAATAGTTGATTGAAGCGCATTCAGACATACAGAAATTAAAAATTTGTGCAAGTCTGTTGAACTGCTGAATGAACAGAACAGTCAAGACAAAATACATTATATACAGCATGCGTGCTGTGTGTCGCATCAATACTTAATTGGGATGGGACGAGACAATTCCCACAAGAGTTGTGTCGCGAGAGCAGGACAAGAGTTTTGCAAATTGTAATGAAAATAATATTTCTAAATTTTCCTCTTCAGAATGTTTGTTGAGCAGACTGCAAGAAGGTCAACAATATTGCATGGAAATGTAAAATTAAAGCAAGTAAGGTTCATTTTGAGTTGAGTTTGAGTTTTTTAGTTTGACAAAATGTTAGCTACATTATTATGTTTGTGTGTGTTTGTATTATATATTAAACTGTCTGTCTAATCTGCCAATATTTTATCAAAATATTGCCACCCACTTGATTTGAAAATAAATATATATATATATATATATATATATATATATATATATATATATATATATATATGTCTGCTGTAGGTCCGCGGCTATTAAATATTTTAATAATCAGACTAAAAAAAAGATATTTAAGAAACACTCATAAATGCAAATGACTAAATAATGCATTTCCTTACTTATGAACGATCAACGTTTATATTTTTTAAGGTCAAGAATCTTCTTACTTAAATTTGACGTAAATTCAAACTGTGAGACTAAATTTCCACCTCGCTATAAATTGTGTTCCTACTAAGCGATGTAAAAACCACAGGATAAATATTGCCAGCTGAAACAGATGATTTGAGTCCATCTGGTTTGTTCAACAGTGATCAGCAGGAACAGCAGGCAGGATGTCAGCAATAAAATGTTATAAAGCGTAATTTATGTTGCTTAAACTGCCTTTGAAAAGTAATGCCAGTGCTTTTGAGGACACTTGAGCAATGATGGCAACAGGCGCCATACAGTAAAATGTCAGTGTAAATAAGTTGGTCTGATTTAATGTGATTTCAAAACAACGTTATGCTGTTTATATGAGGAGTCTGGACTTACTTCAGAATTAACAAGCAGTGCATCTATGTAATCCATTAAACTTTTGTCATGTAAAAATAAAAATGAACAATCAATAAGATTTTTTGGTGTGCACGGAAGAAAAACCTTGTGACGTTCTAATCCCTCCCATCCCTAATACTTAAGCATATTTACAATTCCGTATGTCTCAACAGTCGCAATATTGATGCTTGGGATAAAAATATTGCTTAAGTCTCAGCAAGATTTTTCAATCGGATGACCTCACTCGGCCTGCGTTTTCGAACCACCTTAGATGAGGTGCGCCATGCAACTGCATGGCACCAAAAATGGGTAATCGAAAACCGACCACTCAGGAAAGAGCAAGGCCATTTCACGTGGAACTGACCACAATGGCAAGACAGCTTTAGTAACTCTATTTTGGTCGAACTCGCATCTATTTGGGGTGTGAGTCCACTATTTGCCACTTAATGGCAGCACACAAATTACTCTGGGACGGTATAAACTTTAAACTGTCACATTTCTCATTTTGACAATTTAACGGTGTACCAATCTCTCTATGACATGGACCATAAGTCGTAGAAGGGTTGGTACACTTTTCAACTGCCTGCGCAATCTTTTTGAGTGCCCCGTTGCAAGTGCTGCCCCTCTCATTGTATTAAATGTGTTTGTAATATTTTACGGTGTGGTAATAGACCTTTAAGTATATTACGTTTTATAAATGCTGTTAAAAGTAAAAGGTGTCTGCATGTGTATTTTATTAGAGTTCCTCTGTAGTACAGATTTCACTTTTTGCATGGGTAATCTGGAACGTAACCAGCCACAAGTCCCCAAAAAATTCTGAACAGCTCACAGTAGGTGCTCGACCTGCTGTGATGGGCCCAAGACCCGACACAGCTGTGGCAATAATAAAGCATGCCAAGCTAAATCATGGCTATCAGCCATTACTGGGGGCGCATGCTTTGGCATCTCATTCAGCTGTTTGACCAGTGGCTACAATTTCCATCACTTTTATCTTTTTAATTCCAATACCTTTCCAGCCACAAGCACGTTATTTATTCGGTTCCGAATCATAAGACTGAAATCAGAAATGATCGTGTCGGCAAATTGCTCCGATGCAATTATGATGTATATGACCCTGTTAATATAAATGCTTTCACGTTTAATATGTTATGACGCCTGTGCAGGAGGAAGTTAAAGTGCCTTTGTTCCTATTATATAGTTTGAGAAAAGACTCAAAAGATATAGAGACTAGACTTTCATGAATAAATGCATATTTTTAAGCAGACACTCACGTAATTAGGCCAAACAGTGCATTAGGCTTTGCAGCTCGTACAGCAGAGTAACTGCTTCAGAGCATAATACACGAATCGCACTTACCCCTTTTCATATCTTTTTTGCTTTTATGTTTAATTTCCAGCCCATGAGCTGAATTATCGGTAGTTGCCTCCTGTCATATGTTCCACAGTATATTACGGAGGAACCCAGTATTGCTTTCTGTCTGATAACTAACCTTATTATCTGTGTGCATCATTGTGGATTTTGCAGGCAGTATTGTTTCAAAGGCGTTTCTTCGGTAAAGCTGACAAAAGTGTTCCTGTCACTTGTGGGCATGCATCCTTTGAACAGTTTTCAAAACAAATTTAAGACTCAAAATCTAAAGTGACAGAAGGACAAGATAAAGACACAATGATAAACTGCTGCAACAACTTTGATTTTTTTCAAATGGCTTCTATCTTAGAAAGCACACCCATTTTGCCATGACAGTTTAACAATATTAGATGTGTTTTCCGACGACGCTAGATAACAAATACATCACTTGCGATGCACTCTCGACACACGAATGACCAAACAAAAGGCAATTGCGTGACCTCGATTAGGATAAAAACAGGCAGAAATGGCGGTTTCCATATGCAGTTGTCATTTTTGGAAAGAGCAGGTGAATTATCCATTTTTGTAGACTTGTTTTATGCAATTTTATGAAATTCATCCATCCATGTTTTTATGCAACTTCCTTTACCTATACCACCAAAGACGTTTACTTGTTACGCCTTCTGTATGAGAATCTTGAATGGCCATGGGAAATATGGGCGCTACAGGGCCACCACTTAGATAAAACACTGTACAAAATTCCCAGCTGCTGTAGGTCGCAAAAGCCTGGTCTCTGCCTAAGCACGCTACATGCAGAGATCCTTGAGAAGCTGATAGAATATTTATCACGTGAGTTTCACCTCTATGGCTTTGATAAAGGATGATGCGTATTGCTCCAGATTTCTAATGACTCCAGTAGAAAGCTGCACCTGCAATGTATACATTAGAGGGATATTGTGTATGTGTGTGTGTCTATATATATATATATATATATATATATATATATATATATCTTTGTAAAAAAATATATATTTTTGTCAATAACTCAAAACGAATCTCCATGCCATAAGGCTGCTTTTGTGAAAATGTATTACAGATAGATTGATCAATAGATTGATCTAAATGGACTGATGTAAAATTAAAAACAAAAAGAACAAGGAACTCCAATGTAACATTTTCTTTTCAATTTCCTATTCTAATTTGTAATTCCTAGTTTGTGTTCATAAAACTGCTCCGAAAGAGGGACTGATACCATCGCAATATTTGAAATAAGTATTGACTCGATACTTGGTATCGGTACTCAGACATTCCTGATATGTAATCCCTAATATGTAATGAATTGTATATAATACATACATATGCCTTCTTGCAGTCACAAATTCAACCATGTCATCTGTATTTGCTTTATTTGAAACTTTACATGCCACAAGCAAACAATTTAACTAGAGCTGGACTCATTCATCTGATGGTGTCCAAATTTTCATGGTTGTTTTGTTTATTTGATAAAATCAGAGTAGTGTCCTTGGCATGATGACCTTCTTATTGCGCTGAATATTGAGCCATAATTATGGCCATTACGGACTCAGAAGTCCTCATTCTCATTCATCTGGCAACAACGTCTAACTGAAAGTGATGTTAAAACATCACAGCCCTTTCTGGCCACTCCAAAGCCTCTTTGTCTGAATCCCGGTGCCCCCCATCCCTTTGTTTTACCAACTAGGCACCAACATGACAAACTGATTAAGCACTATTAACTTGCAAATTAGTTCTTTTGTTCCCGCTTGGTCCCCATCAGATTTAGTCCATTAGTCCTCAGTAAAGGAAAAATAGACTGAGTAGTCTTAATGTTGATGGTCTATACTTCAGGCTTCAGGTATATCAATTCATACAATCATTTGACATGCTGCACTTTAGTTAGGTCTAATGATTAAATGCACAAGTCTGTCCGTGTAATGTACCAAATGCGCTATTCGTTTTATTATTCTTTGCTTTACGTGGTATGAGTCACAGCCATGTAAGATGACAGCTATTCTTTTCCCCGAAGAAAAACCATAATAATCAGTATTCATTATTTCAACGTTATGCTTGAAAGTGGCAACCCACTATGATGTGAGTGATCATTCTTTCAGGGGCTGACATTAATACAGCATTCAACCCTTTGAATGGACTGAGAAGGGCCAGGCACCAAAGCGCACCAGTGCCCACGGAAAGCTCTGTGACTTTCAAAGCTTTCTGGACATCAGAATTCGCGTTAAGCAAAAGTTTTCTTGATGAGAGTGCAGCGTAGCAATTGAGATGCTGCTGAAAAGCTTGGGAGGGAGGTGCAATCATCTGTCCAACAAAGATCTGAATAAATGAACAGCGAAGAGAGTACGAGCATATTGCTAAGTAAAGACCAAAACATGGTCGCTGTCACTTAGAATCATCTAAATGGATCCACATGTCACAACTCAGCTTGTAGTTTGGAAGGAAGCGACCTTGTTTGTTTTAATATGAGCCAATCTCGTTGAAAAAAAAATGCCTTACCTAGGGTGCCCTTCATTTTCATAAAAGGTGTCCTATCTCACTATGTGCATCATTGCAGTGGTCTTTGCTTTTTCTTTGTCAAGGAGTCAAGATTAAAAAAAAATAAAGAAAAAGAAAATAATTAAGTTTACAATTCTAATGTTCTTTGGTAATCTTTGTCATGTAGATAGTTATTCGCATGGTGTCCCTGGGCCACGCCGATCGACCTGGTGACCATTTTCTGGGTCTAACAAACATTTGTAGGCCAGTGAGCACACATAAAAGCTGAGGATATTATTACTTTCGTTTCACTAACTGCATGTACACAAATGTGCCATTCACAGGCTGCAGCAATAGGGTGAACAAGAATGTGAAAAGAAGTGGAGTATCTCCTGTTAGACACCGTGTATGTGAATGGACAAAGCTGAATGACCGGAGAAGAACCAATTCTGAACAGTTTTTTGAAGGTAAGTGCCGCTCTTTCAATCCTCCTGTAAATCAGACTGTATGAAAAAATGTCATTAGTCAACAATGTTGTTGTAGTCAACATGCTAGTGCAAAACCCCCCGCCAAAAGTGCCCCCCCTCCCCCCGACATTAGATATGCATAAATAAAGTGTGTGAAATCATAGTTAAACCCTCCCTACCTTTCTTTTCCATGCCCAGTGATCTCCTGACCATAGTATGGAAGTTTACCAGTCTATTTTTGGGCACAAACTTTATTGTTCTTTTTCAACACATAGCAAAGTGCTTCCAGTGAATAATGAGGCCCCAAACTCTTAATTTACACTGCAGCACTAAGCACGCAACCACTCTCCCTCCCTGAACATTTCTGTATGCCAGGTCACTCGATTCATTCTGCCAACAGCCTGCCCCCTCCCCCCACCCCCACTTTTTGCATTTCTGTTCTATCTGCCCACCCCCGCCCACATATACGGTAAGTTCCGAACGTTTGTCAGACACAAGCGCACAACGGTGCGAGTCTGGTAGAGTTACTTATAACGTGGCAGATCTAGAAAAGCAGTAGCTTAGTTTTAAGCAAAAGTGTTTTCACTCAAACAAGAGTGTGTATTAAGGCTGTTAGATTGCCTCAGGTTCCATGTTAGGGCTGAGCGTGGGAATGCTGCAGTGCATTATGCGCCGCTGTGAGGTGATGAACCTTTGAAAACCACGAAAGATGAAGCCCCAAGTAGCGAGGGATTACTTGATCTTTTTGGCAGAGAAAATAGTTTAATTGAGATCACGAAGTGGTAGACGGGGAGCAACACTGAGACACTTTATGCTAGCCCGATACAATGGCGCTGACTCACAGTATCGTGTCATCCCAGGACGTTAGTGAATACTATCTACAGCCTAGGAAAATCTTAAAGCCTTAAACCTAAAATTACTGTTTACGTTTCCACGAGGCATTCATCATGACTGATGGTACTTTAGTGATATCCAATTCATGATGGACAACATAGCAAAAGCCATTTTACCCTCCATCAAATTGACCGTGAAGCTCCGACTCTGATGTATTGTAGGGCAAAGAAGTGATTAAGCACTGGATTTCACGCCGCCGTGACATGTAGAGAACACACATGCGCTTTAGAAAGACACCGGAAAAATAATTCACATATCCTTGTCGATAGTGCTCTAACTGTTCAAACGCTGGTCAAAGGTCCACATCTTCTGACGGCATGACGTCACCCCTCGCGAGACAAAAGAGCAAAAGACAGTACCCGCATCAAATCTTACACCAACCCGAGGCAATCAAAACACTTCTCGCAACACTGATCATAATGTGTACGGTGTGGCCTGTGTCAGTATTGATAGATGTATTTTTTCAGAAATGCTCACAAGGAGCCCGTAGGCTTACAGGGCTGCTGCTACTTTAGTGAGACCTGGTTGCATGCATGCGGACGTGACTCATTTATGTCTTCGGGCAACATATCTGCCATAACAAGTTTGGCTGTGGCTTGACTGTGATGGCACGAGGAGATTCTCAAGTCAGCCTGCTCTAATGACTGCCACTCTTGTCGAATATTGTGAGGAAAAAAAATACTATATTGAGGCGCTGATGAATAAAACGCATTTACGTGAACAAACCGAGACAGTCGTGTTATTTGATGAAATAAACGTTGAACTTGAAGGCACGAAGTGAAATGTAGGCAATGTGAATCAAGACCTTAATGCATTATAATAACCCCACTTAATTTTGTTTCGTGTGGTGATTTTTTTTTCTCCTCGGCAAAAAGCTATTTTCCTCTTAGCTATTAAGATCCTACTTCAACATAACTAACTGCTGTCATATGATATTGAGAGGCGATTATTGTTTCATGATGAATCAAATGAAAATTTAATGAAAGTTATACAAATATACTCTGTAAGTGCAAATGAAACTTCTTCCAGAACAGTTTAGAAGCTGTCATTTACATACATATACACCAATTGAGACAGCTTCATTGGAACTATGCGATACTTGAGTTTTTAGTATCCGTTGGTACTCAGGTAATCCCTGAGTGTTTTGGGTTCAACTGTTATGGTATTTTCAATAATTTTTCGTAACCATAAAGTATTTGTTTTTCTTTCCAATTAAACATTGTTGTTTCATTAGTATGTCATATCGGACAGCTGTCTGATAGCATTTAAGCTCTAGTGGCACTTTAGAACATCAAGTCGAGGTGTAGGGCTAGTTTCCAAGTCTAGTTCTAGTTGAATATGCATGCTGTGGCTACATTATATTACTTATGTGGTATACTTATGGTATGTGTTAATTTACAATTGTTTTTATGAATACAGTAATAAGATAGTAAATTAGAGGATGTTTCCAAACTTATTATGACTGAAACTGTAAGTTTCTGGAGAGCTACAATTTCTGCTGTTGTTTTTAGGATTTTGATGGTTTTATTATAAAGCGAATTCAGCGTCGCTGTCATAGCTCACAGTTCACAAACGGCACACTTTTTCTTACATGTCTCTTTGGTAACCCGTGCTTACTGTTCAGTGACCTATCTTCATGATGTGTCTGTGTGAAAGTAAATTCTCTTAATGACTGAATATCATGGTGTGCACATAAACATGGCAGGAGGCGAAGTGAGTGATGAATGCAGTTCAAGGACATATCCATGATCATCTCACCCTAATGCCCTCCGTGCTCCAAATAATCTCCTCTATTAGGGTGGTCATATGGTTCGAGCATGTATGGTCATGGATCTTTAACTTTGTCATTGTGGCTTTTCCTTCCCCCTGCCTACTTGATCAAACGCGTCCCGCATGCGGGCATTCCCTGCTCTGCTTCTGCGTCGCTTGGTATCAGCAGAAAACCAACAACAGAATGAGGTTAAGTAGTTTAGCGATCGAACCTGTCAAGCTGCAGACCCCAAGGCCCCTTGTTTTGTACAACACTGCTTTCTCGATCCCCAGCAGATGTTTTTTTGTTGTTTTTTTATGTTCAGGCAAAATTAATTAATCCAAGCGAACAGATATTTTGCTTGTCTGATAATAGGGGAGCCGTCATCATTAGGATTGATGGCGCCAATTTATTATTAATGATTCGTAAAATGAGATCCAATAGACCCCATTCTAAATACATTTTCCATTACAGAGGAACTGACTAGCAACACTACTGATTCCACTTTCTCCCTTTGATATCCCGCAGCCCTGCTTCACCCTGCGCGTCAGGCACATTGCTTTTATTTAAGTAATGCATGGGTTGTCTCAAATTGAGAGCATTTGTTTTAAAGACCAGAGACCTGTCATCACATCACGCTGCTGAGGTGCTTTGCTTTATGCCAATAGATACAGTGTCTGCTCATACCTGAAATGCCTTCCAGTAGATCATGCCACCTTTAGTCACTTAGTTGAAATACCAAGGCCGAGACCTTGTGTCTGTAAGACCACATAGTGTAACCGACTACAGTGCACTGAACCAACTAACGGCCACAGAGTAAGGAAAAAAATTGTAGCGCTAGTAAGAGATTTAAAAATTAAGGGATTGATTAATTAATTTGTTTTTAATCTTACCTAAAATATTTCTGTGAAAAACCCTCAACCAGATGTTTTTTTCTTACAATTCCATTAGAATAAAACATCGTCCATCTCAGACTTGCTTAAGTGTGTGGTGTTCTCAAGTTTAGTTTGCCAAAGAGCTTTGCTATGGCCCGTTACATTAGCAGCTTTGTTGCTACAGTATCAATAGCTGCGGCTGCGGTCATGGCTGGGTGCTTTGCATTTATGTGGTAGGCTAAACTTGAGCTTGGGTTTATTTTTATCAATGATGCTATCAGGGTGTTAAACTTAATTTAAAGTGAAAGTTACCATTTATCAAACCAACAATTCTTGCATACATGTTGTTTTACTTTTTACTGCTACTGAACTTGCCCTACTTCCCACAACAATAGCCTGTCAGTCGTATGCCAAACACAATGACAGCCAATCAGTGTCCACTTCAGCATTTGATTGACCTTTGTTTCAATCCCCACTAACTCAAGAACAACATGCCTGATACATGGATCTGTAAAAAACATACTCACCTTTATACTGCTATTGCTATCAAAATCTGATGAGAATAATCTCTTCCTTCACTTTGATATTTAACGTTACGAAGAATATTGTGTACTAGGATCATTTGGTGGAATGTGAAAGTACCATTTTCTTTCTGAGGCTAGAAGGTTCCATTGAAAGCAAATTTCAAGTTTTATTCCAGTGAGCACCATATAGTATGTAATGCTTTCTTGCCATACACATATTGATCACCATTTATCCACAGTTTTGTCGATATCTGAAACTAACTGGGCTCAAAGCAAATACGCTTGTCTTTGCTCTCTTACCCTTGGCGAACACAAACAAACACAAATTAGGGCCGGGCTAAATCCTGCTCCGATGCTGCTGTAGTGTGGTAAATACAACATTCAAACCGCCTGTGGAGTTGCGATCAATTATTTCGCAGGTTTCCAAATTAGACTATCTTCTTACAGTGGATATAGCCCCCTTTTAAAAATACCATTAGCAACGCCTTGAGTGTGCTTAAAAATTGATGACTGTAGCAGCCCTGATAATTAAGAGTGATACATTGGATAGGTGTGCATGTGCGCTAAAAGGCCATGCGAATGTATGCGTTATCTTCATGCGAGCGTTTGATTGCACTCTCATTGAACATAGGTGGCCGTTCCTGTTGAGCTGTGACAACAGCACTTAAACATCCTGGTGGTTTCCCACTCATCCGCCTTTACATTTTAGACAGGCGTAAAAAGGAATTCGAGGAAGTCATTACTCCCTCTGACTCATTTGAGGGCTGATGTTAACATCCAGAACAAAAGCATTCAAATACTTCATTTCAGTTCATTTGTATTCAACATGAAGACAACCATTTCGGTTATACACGATAAATTTAGATGGTGTCAATTCTGTTCCTTCAAAGCTTGAAGTGGCTTAATAGAGTTGCTGAATTACTTACACACATGCATGTTTATTAAATGTAGTAATACACTAAATATACATCACACCTATGTGTGCAAAAATATAGGAACATCATCACGGTCCCTTTTTGGAGGCCCTGCCAGAGCCAATACATTTGGAATGATTGTTCCATATTTAGCATATTTCTTCATAGCGTATTATAAGTGTATGAAATATTACTTGTGTGTCATTACAACCCTGTGTTTAAAAACCAACTGTATAAGTAAGATTTCACATTTTCTGCTTCAACTCATTCACCGCCAGCCCAGTATAACTGGATCATAGACATCTATAGTTGTTAATGGCAGTGACTGCGCTAATTCCTTACAAGGTGGGACAGAAAATAGGCTTTCACCGAATATAGTTTATCGCGATTGTGCACCAGAGCTATTTTTAGAACCGCGGACTGCACATGTGCCTCAGCCTCTTTTTTTTTTTTTTTTTTTTGTCCAGATCAGTGATTGCAATGTCTGTGCTGGTATGTTTATTGTCTGCTTTCCTCAGCAGAAAACATGCTAGCCACTACATGGCACCGGTGTCGGTTTTCATAGTTCTAACTTCAAGTAACTTCAAGTCTTTTTTCAAGTCTTTTTTTCACAGGTAGGAAGTGCAATGCAATGCAATGCAATACTGTGCACGGTAATGCAACAATAGATGCTTGCAAATCGCCAAAAGAAATTAAAAGAAAAAGCGCAGGGACAAGTTACAAGTTATGAATGGGTGCGTGAATTGTTGTTTGTCTCTGTGCCCTGCGATTGGCTGGCAACCAGTTCAGGTTGGATTGATTGAGGTGATTGTGGTATATTTTCTTTGAGGGAATGTGCTGCTCTGGGTTTTTCCAGACTATTCCCAGATGTAGATCGTGATGAAGAGAAATTATGCGACGTGACTTCCTTTGGTCGAAAAATGTCAATTTTATTGATTACAAGCGTGTGTCAATAAAGCTGAATTGGTATCAAGTCGCACCATTCTTTAGGGCTCGACCCAGCAACCTTCCTTTTCCTTCTGTGAAAACCTTGCACAGTATAATGGTTTCAAACAACCCTTATCAATACAATACTAATGGTTTCAAGTTCCCCGAAAACCTGTTACGCTGCGTAATTTGGCTGGGGATTGTACAATTCAGTTAATCTCCCAGCCAGCGCTCTGGCTGGGGGGCAAATCGGCAAAAGGTCAGTCACATCTCAACAAAGATGCATGAAAACGTCCAACCATTAGGGCCACTAAACCGAATGAATAGATAGTCCACTTTAAATATATCCAACATTCATTGCAAATTCAGTCAAAAAAAAACATGGATGAACATTTAAGAATTTTTAAACTGACCCATGAATGACTAAAAAGCTCAGTTTTTTTTTTTGTTTTTTTTTTTAGTCTTTCTCCAGCAGTGCTCACACATGCTGGGCCTGAAGGAGATACAACCTCTGTATAAACAGCCTTGGAATAAGTATTGTGTGAACATATCAGAGTATCCCCAGAGCAGGAGATATAACCTTGACTCAAAGTGCAAGCTGGTTAACTATCGCAAACAAAGTTCACACACACATTTAAACAGCTCGGGTCTTTTTGTTTTCTTTCATCTCAGTTGTGGTTTGCTCTACAAAAGCTGCCATAACCCAACTCCCACACCTGCTTGGCAGAGGTAAAAACAAACAATCTTCCAAAAAATATTTTTAAAAAAACTATTTTTGAGTCCTCAGGGCAGACAAAGCTGACATTTGACTATTTAAGACATGATACTTCAGGAATGGTGTTGAATAATGCACAAAAGTAAACAACAAAGTTCAATTCAAGTTCAATTGGATGGGTCTGCAAACCTCAGTCCCGTCTTTTTTTTTCAACTAATTCTAAATTTGAAGATTATAGTTCACGAATCATGTGTGAAAAATACTTGAAAAATTCCAGAAGACAAATAAATGTTTAATGCTATGGCCACATGAACTGTTTTAAAAACTAATATCCTTCACACTTCGCAAGGGGGCGTCTACAGCCTTAATGCTGACACTGTATGACAAAGTCCAGGAGCAAAATTCATATTTATGCGGAAGCCAGGTCAAATATTGTTGTTTTCAATACTATGTTTGATACACATAATTAAATCTGATTAATATTGTGTTTGTTGAACATGATTCAAGATTAATGATTTAATCTTTTGTATTAGTGCGGGAGGAAGCCGGAGTGCCCTGGGAGAACCCACGTAGGCTTGGGGAGAACATGCAAACTCCACACAGGAAGATCGGATCGAGGATTTCAACTCGGGTCCCTTTAACTGTGAGGCGGTCGTGCTATTCACTGTTCCACCGAGTAAAGAAAAATATCGTCTTGAATTCCCCTGTAACTATTTAAAATAATTCAAACTAGTTCCATATAATTCGGCTGACCCGGCAAACTCTTACATATTTTTTTTTCGCCTGGCCTTCCCCCGCAAAAACTGTTAAATCATAAAAACTGCACATCTCAGAAATGAGGATGATCACAACAATTTGAATTCAGTTTACTGAACGGTAACATTCAAAATAAAATGCTTCCTTTAATGCCACACAGCTCAATTCTAACAGATTTCGGTCCTCTTCTGCCAAACACTTGCGCACAGACTCGCCACCGTGACCGTGAAACAAGATGGCATACCACTCTATATGTATGCACATTTAAGCTGAACAGAATTGCCTCTTCCTCTATCTATTGTGCTTGTAAACTTTAAGAGTGCGTGAACAAGTTTGCATCTCTTTTCATATGATCTATTATTCATATTGTGTGATTCATTTTGTCAGTCAGCCTGCAAAATGAAATGCATGAATTCACAGCACTCACATCTTGTGCCATGTAATTAGGAAGAGAAATATGGCCTTAACTTTGAATAATGCAATGCAAATCAATTCCCGTTAAGACTTATAAAGGACGTTGCTGAGGTTTTTACCACAATCCGCAAAGACAAGGAGGAGGGCGTATCGCAAATACAGTCAAAAGAACACTCTACACAAGCTTTCTTCCTTTTGACTCAGCTGTTAGCCTAGCAGCACTTTGTACACGCCACATGATGTGTCATGCTAATCACCACAGAGCAGCTGCAACCATTCTCCATTTGGGCAACTCATAAAAAACACACAGCCCAACAAGATGACCTCAATTGGAGTTTCAAACTTGCAAGCAAAATTGTTCATCTCTCCTAATAGCCGCAATACAGTTATAAAAAACAATTATCGTTCTCCCTTGGAGGGCTGATAAAACACTTTTTGACTCCGGTTCTCATGCACTTAACTCAGACAGTGATTATCTTTCATAATCCAGGCATCATAAGTCCTAAATTGAATCCGAGATCCATTCCGGTCCTTGTAAAACAGATTTATTGAAATAGATGTCTGCTTTAGATTTACTGCGTGAACTCTGCGTATAAATCTATCCGAGCTTAAAATCATATATTATCCCAAATGCGGAGCGTTTCATTGGACCGATTTCCTAAATTGCAATGGCAAACCTACGTGAAATATTACGCTTTGGAGCAGTAAAGAAAAAAGCAGTTAAAGAACCAAATTAACATTATTTAATTAAAAAAAAAATATATCTTAAGATTTTTGGCCCCGAAAGGAGTAAACATTTTTGCATGTTTTGCATATACTGCCTAGTTTACTTTGCTACTACACAATGATGTCAATTAGAAGCTAATTGTTCTTTTGACTCAAGGTCCAGGGCATGGTTAGCTAGTTGAATTTATTGTGCTTATTAAAACCTGGCATGTGTACAAATACTGAAAAGGAAACAAACCTACATGCAATAAAATCGCAGTATTTAATTCAGCATTAAGGAAATATCCTCTTAAGGCAATCTATAATTAGGTACTTAAAGAAACAAGCCGCAGAGCGTAAGCTAATATAGTTTATTGGAAATTATTACATTGAATTGTACTGTATTGTTTACTTTTATAGCAGTGATAAAATCGATCGAATTAGAGAAATAATTCTTGCAGGGACAAGGAAAGCTAATGGTGCAGTAGGAGATAATGTTCAATACCAGTCAAAAGTTTGGAAACACCTTTACACCCAATGCCCTCAAATGCAATTTAGAGGTCAAGACATTCAAATTAACTTTGGAAAATGCACGGCCATGAACTGAAAATTGATACACCGTTGCCATGTTTACGGGTTGGCTCGGTCCCTGTTATAGTTGCATAGAGCATAAATTAGCCTCTAGCTAGCAGTGCTCACTGGCATGAGAGATGTCAAGGACTGCCCACTTTGAAACTAAAATCTATATAAAAGTTTGTCATTTATAATTAACTGGAAATGTGTTATTTGTTTATAATTGTTTTTTAACAAGCAAAAAAAAAAAGTTTAATTGTTTTACTATACATATGTGAGTGTGTGTGTGTGGTGACCCTGAACAATGACAGTGTTCTTTGTTGCATGGTTGTTGCCTGTTAAAGAACAACAGCTTGATATGCGGTCATGTGAAAATGTGAAAGAGTTCTTCCAGCTAATTGCAATAGTGATTGTGTCTTCTGTCATCAATTTACTAAATGACATTTAAGGACTCAGACAGTTATTTCATCTCCTCTAAAATGAGTGGCCAACGTTGACCATTTATTTTCATAGTTTATCAAGTGACGTTTCATTACTTGGATTCAATAAGAACAGGCTTGAACAATTAGAATTACTGATATTCAAACAGAATCTTACCAGCAGTCATTTTAAGAAAGTAAGAAAGAATGAGATGATTTGAATAAGATCCAGTTAGTGATAGAAAAGACAATTTGAGTTTGAAATCCAAATGTCGGCCATAGCAAACAAAGGAGACAAGTCATTTTTAAAGACAGCGACCAAAGAGCTAATCTTATGTTACCTTGGCAAGCCTTTGCTTCATGATCGGCTTCGTATTTTTTTTTTTTTTTTTTTTGCCAAGCCATTTTGTTTCAAACCTGCCAGAGTTGGAACTTTAGTAATTAACCAAAAAATATTAGTAACTTAGGTGTCCAAGACATTGTGACCTGCAGGCGGTGATCTCTCTGATACTACCAACAATGGGAGAACATTTCCCAATCAACCCTTCATTCAAATTCTTTCTTTCGGCAATATGGACATGAATGAAGGTGTGCAAAATCTGTCTTTTCGAGGGAGTGAGAAGAGACTTACATAGTCACACCCCACGTGAGAGTACTTCAGAATTCTTCCCGGAGAGTTTTGCAAATTGCTCTTATGTTTTGTAAATGACAAAATGTTTAATTTTATGGTAAATGAACATGATGATGGGAAAATGAGAAATGCCACTGACGCATTTCAATACAATACAGTAAACAAACCATGGCATAGTTAATTATATTGTTTTCCGAGAGACTTTTGTGGGAATAACAAAGCTGTCTGTAAAGTTTACTTGTACAAAAACAAACAATAAGAATATGCAAAAAGGATAAGAAGAGAAACAACTCCAATTTACAAAATATTTCAAAATCTATAAAACTTGCAGTCGTTTCATAGATATACAGTGGTAAAGTAATTACATATTTATACGTAGTTAAAAAACGATGGCTAAAGTTCTGCTATTTTTGGTGTGCCTGTCTCTGCCACTTGAGGACAGTTTAAGACATCAATCCATCCATTCTGACCGCCAGATATTGTTCATTGAGGTGTCTCATCTCCTCAGTACGGCACTGATATTAAACAAATAAATAAAAGAATAAAATAAAAAATAATAAACAATGCATTGCTCCAACAACTGTTCTATTGTTTGTCTACTTGTGTTGCTGCACAGTTTGACTTCAATTGGTTGTTTAAAGAACAACAACAGCAACGCTGTTTAGCATTAGCATTAAGCTAGCAGACTGAAATGGTCATTTTAAATACTCTGGTGCTATCCTTAGTGAATGTCTTGTACCGTTGGTGAAAACAGATGTGCTTTCCTTTTTTTAGAACAATTTAGTAGGTAAACTGCTGCCGCCATATGCTCTCTCCACTAAAAGGTCCCGGTTGAATAAAAGCCCACCTCTATCATGGGCTGTTTAATGGAGCCAAAAACAAACAAAGTTAAAATTTCAGCAACCGCGTGGTGAACTGCTCTATTCCGGTGCCAGAAGTGGCCGCAGGGTACCAAGGTGAGCGCCCTTCAAGATAAATGATCTGTTTGGAGCATCCAGTGTAGTCATGTGTTTGGAATGAACTTAAGCAGAGGACATCCGCCCTCAGAGACTGAGCAGCAAGCCTGTGAAGTTGGTTTTCAACCTTGGATTCATGCGAGGTCGTTATAGTTAGATGGCGGTATTAGAGTCAGGTACCTGAAGCAGTGTTTAATTTTACTAAACAATAGTATTAACTATCAATTTTTCAATGGCCTTTTTTCTGTCTATGTTTTAAATGTCCAACTGCATTTGAAAGCACCATCTGTCTCCTAACACTGGCAGCTAGCAGAGGCTTGCGCCTTAGCATACAATGACAGCATAACCTGCTAACTGACAAGCAATTTCTTAGCGTCTTCAATCAGCGACTGAACATAATTCATTTAATGACTGTGTTGATGTTGGTCGTTATGTAATTCTATGGCAATAATTTGGGAGAAAGGAGTCACAAGGTCGTGTCAAACTAATTGGACTGCAATCAGCGCTCTCAGGAAAAACTTCAAAATAAAAGCTTAACAAGGCATTGCATTGACATCCATGTATTTTTTCGTATGCTTTTTAAGTATGCTTTGTTGTTGTCAAGTTTCTAAATGGGAAATTTTCAAGCGATTAAATTTGAAATTCAAAATAGCCGCCTTTGAAGATAAAAAGAAATAGTTTTATATTTAAAAGAATGGCATCCCAGCGGGTGTCTCCGCAGCAGTATCATTTTTTTTTTCTTGTGGTCAGTGAGCAAGACTTTTTTTTGAACAGGTACAAAGAAAACGTGCTCTGAAAAGGGATACGGATGAGATATTTGCCGAGGGTGATTGAAAACATTGCTTCAAAAAGGGAGTTTTGTCTGACAGCCACCCTGAAGACTTTCCAATATAATCGTAACCTTTTCCACTATTCATTTCTTCTCACATCTACGCTAAGGTAAGCCAGATGAAAGGTTAGGACAGACCCAAAAGAGTGTCTGAAGGTGCAGGACTGTTAGTGCAATCTGAATTCCCTTGTAATTTTCAAGGTCTAACCCTGTCAGGTGAAAAGATAAAAAGCTAATTTATAGTCCTAGATTGTCGTATATAAATTAACAGGTAACACTGTTAGATAAAAATTCTAAAGTGAAAATTAGAGCTCCCACTTTCCAAATTACATGTCTGCTGGTACAATGGGCAGTTAATAGCATGCGGAGATTTACTGCGCCACATTCTGGTTTTATAATAGACTCCAATTTCATCTTAGTGACAAAAAGCCCTCTCCTGACCTGAAATGCTCAAAGAGAGGTTGAGAGCCACTGGAAGAAGAGCGCATGAGAGAACATAATAATTAGCCGCCGAAATGTCACCATCGCCAAGGAGCAAGCAATTTAGCATGCAGACATCATGTCTCAACCCCACTCTGTTAAGGACAGTGCGACCAGAAGAGATTCTCTCTGTGTGGATGGAAGCCTAATGCGGAAACAAAAAGAAACAAGGCTGAATACGGGGTCTTACTCCCTTGAGGGCTCTCAAGCCTGTTATGCCTCCCACGGGGCTCAAGTCTATCAGCGTGCTGAGGTTCTGGAAGCCCCCGGAGACGGGAGAAGCCGCTCCTGCTGTTCTATGAAGATTGGCGTGTCAGCTCCGCGAGACGGCTGAAACCCATTTATGGCATGAGCCACAAAAGCGGAGATTTAATACTTTTACGACACCGGTGTCAGCACGGCCATGATTCTCCCAATACTTAACCCATCTTTTTGATATGGAGATGGCATGCCTACGTGTGCGATAAAGCTTGCTGGGAAGAGTGCGGCTCTGTGTGCGGAGACCATTTGCATAACAGATATGTGCAAAGTGGCTGTGGGGGGGGGTGATCATGCACCGTGCCCTAAGCGTGTAAAGTTGCTGTCACGGTCACCGACGTTTTCACTGAGATCACACAAGTCTCGCTCAGTTCGTTGGCCACGTTATTTCTCCGTGCCACTAAACTCTGCCTGCGTACCTTTTTAAGCCACTGGTAATATACTAGCGGCAACACAGATAAGCTGATCACAGATCATCTGAAAAATTCATCGCAAAGATTCTTAAGCTTCCGTGCAATGATCTTATCATTTGGTCAGGCGAGAGCGTTAGGAGATGTGACATAGTGACATGTTCGGAGTGACTTGTTATTGCACACCTTCGTGTACCTCATTTTTTTTTAAAAGCTGATGGTACGCCTTATAATCACGTGCGCCTTATATATGGATCAATACTGAGATTGGGATTCGTAGATGGGGAATGAACTGATAAAGTAAGCTTTACCTGTTTCTTTTGTGTGTTTACAGTTGAACAAGGTTGTTCCTATTGACATTGAGTTATTGTGCTATTGAGAGTTTAGAGTTAGTATTTGAGTTATTATTGTTGTTACTTTGAGTATTACTTTATTGTGATTGGAAAAGTTTTAAATTATGTCATTAATTGAGGGTGCGCCTTATAATCTGGTGCGCCTTATATATGGAAAAAGATTTAAAATATATCATTAATTGAGTGTGCGCCTTATAATCCAGTGTGCCTTATATTGCGGAAAATACGGTAGTTTAAGTGCTAATAGAATTTAAATCCCAGCATATTAAAACTGTATAGATGAATACTATCAGTTGTGACAATTACTCACTAAAGGATTTGTTTGTGCCAGCCCCGTATTCCATGTTTCCCGGCAGGTCTGGCTGTGATTTTTTTTTTTTTTTTTAAGAGTCACACGTAACAACTGTTCACTCACACTAGGCATGTTAAATTGGTCGCAACTGAAAAAAAAGGCTACTGTATTATACGTCATGAATATGATGCGACGGTGTTAGGAAGACTTTATATTTTTCACGTTTTGGTACTTGTTTATATGTACATTTTGAATGGCTCATGATTGGCATCTCTATTGAAGCATAAGCTGTACCAAAAATGAATGAATGAAAACATTTTGCTTGAACAGCAATGTGCTCATCTCCCGGCCCCTATTGATCCATTTATGAAGTCGTGACAGCAGAATAGACGAGCGGTTATCAACCGGTCTAAAATGGTGAAGGCATTTCATTGGGTACGAAAGATTTTGATAGGGTTTTGGTAACTTTAATTGAATGCTTTTTATGCCTTGACAGTAGCTATTTTCAAATTAAGCGCAATGTATTAAAACAATGTACTGATAAAATGTTTTATAATCTGAGGTGCACATAAGTGGAATGCAGGTACGCATGCGAGACAAAAAATCACAAATGCGTAACGAGAGTGCTCTTACTGCGCACATTTGCGAACCTATTTTTACCCATGACAAACTGCTAACAAACAAGCCGCTCATAAACGATGTGAGTCATTTGTGGTCATGCGTCACCACCGTTACCTTACAAGCAGACTTTCAAAAAAAGAGTTCAGATATATACTTTAATCATTTAAAATGAATAAAAAGGTACCGCATACATACTTCAAAAAGTGTTTCCACTTGTACGAATTACGCTGAATGCATACAACTTGACAGGTACGCAGGCTAGTCGAGAAGCAATGCCTAATTGCCCTCTTGCTGGGTGACAAAACAAGTTACAGGCCTTGGACTTACTGAGAAAAACTTTGCGAAAGACCATTTTTAATCAAACAAAGGGTGCGTACCAAGTATTATGTCCTAGCACTTATGCGAGTAACCCACTGAAAAATCATTTGCACCCGTACTTATAATGACTCCTTCGCGAAATGATGTGAGCCTTTATTTTGTTAAAATCCAAAAATGCTTCACTCCAGTTTGAGTGTACTTTATTAAAAAATATTTCACATCATTGAAAAAGGTTGAGAACCACTGGAATACACAATGCGAGCTAAAATCGCACGAGGTATAAATGACACCGGTGCACAATATCTTTCTATAGTTTAAGTACCTCATCGAGGTATACGAGAGTTTGAAGTAAAAGAAATAGCTCTCAGTGACACTGTAGACCACTTGAAACTGAAACAAATATATATCTTTCTGACAGTACCATTGAAAGCTGAGTCATACTGTCTTTGTGAAAATGGAGGGAAGAAAATTTCTCTGAAAAGCAGCATTTCATGGAATTCCCCTAAAATTAATTTGCGCGATACAAGTGATACGAAAAGGATTTTTGCACGCTCGGGTGGTTGAGCCAAGGCTGGTGCATCTGTGCGACACTTTTTTTCTTTCACCCCCAATGCTGAGGCCCTGGGGCAACAGTGTTAGTGCTAAATTGACAAAGCAACTCGATGTGACAGGAGGGGTCATAAAATTGCATTTTGTCGGATCCGTGTTTTCCCGTCCTCACTTGTCTCTCAGCCCTTCAAATATTAGATCATTGCTCTGTTCCAGCCAATATAATTTATTGGGGGCTGCATCCGCGTTATCCACTCATACAGACAAGATGGAAGATGAACCAAAGGCAGCACCTTGACTGTTGCTGTGCTCACATTGCGGAACTTATTTTGAGTCTCCTTTGGTGACAACATCATCATTGACTGGAGTTATATTACATGGTTCAAGTGACAAAATCCTTATTATTTGACTGCAAGTTGCACAATGTGGGCATGGCTTGCGACTGCACGGCAAGAAAACCGTCCAAAAATGGGTCATTTGGCACCAGTCCTCTTTTGAAATCAGATATCTGCAAATTTGATTGCAGGATAAATGGATAGATTAGCCATAACTGAGCAATGCAAACCTCAATAAAATATGTCAACCGATGCTTAACTATGGTTTAAATGTTAGGAAACACTAATAGTATGAAAATTGGGACCAAAGGATTACAAATATCTGTTATCATTGGGATGTTTCACTCTAAAAACAGTTTGATTGAAAATAACCTGATTGTAGGTTGAAAAGTTACTGACCCAATATTTGGATCATTTTGACTTCATCTTCTTCTTAAAAATCACCCATTTTATTTCTCTTAAAAAAATGACAAATTTTTAAGGATGGATGGATTCATATCCATAACTGTCAAGCTTTAGCCAAAAAACTCTCCAACAGCAAAGTGAGGATGTCTTTTTTGCCAAGTACTGGCCTATACCTCCGTTTGCAGAAGACACAAGTGCTTGCAGCAAATATGAAATCTATCAACGCTTTCTGTAGTGTCCTCGCTTTCCCAATTCTTTGAGGGCTACAGTAGAGTAGATTACAAAAAGATTCGATGAAGCATGAAGCCCCAGCTGAATTCTGGGTCAGCTAACAATGCTAGATCACACAGAAGTTTTGTATATGCCCACACCCACACTGACCAACACACAGAAGGGATACAAAAGACTTCAGTAAAAAGTGTCTTAGAAATCATGCTGAAAAATATAGCAAAAAAAAAAAAAAAGAGGGAGAACATAAAAGCTATTGCTCACTTATGTCAGGCATGTCTTAGCATAGATTAAAAAGCTTGCGGAGTAAAAGGGCCAAGAGCTTGTGCTGGTAGTGATTAACTGGACTGTGGTCAAATCATGTAAATTGTCAGTTCTTTATGCAAACCCACATCCAGTTAATAGCTGATTGAAATGCTATTACAGTTCTGCTGTAAAACATGATCAGTGTAAAATGAGGCCTTTTGTCCTCATAACCTCACACGTCACGCAGACAAAGGGAAGCATTTGCTCAAGCCGGCAATTAAAAGACACCAAAAAAGAAGAAATCAATGTCTGATGAACATGCATTCGGCCACACTCGGTGAAATTTTCAAGGCAATTTCCATGAGCGGTAAGAACATCCATTGATGCGCGCATGCATGAGGAGGATTAAGTATGTTTCACTGCTCAATTAATTTTCATGTTTTTTTACACTGTTAAACACGATTTACGCCACGGTTTATACCATTCGTCTCAATTTCATATCTTTGATCATTTTGTTGCACAAACAACATTTTATGTCATTTCATCCTTTAATTTTAAGGAACACTGGTACATATTTACGCCGTATTTTCACCAGTAAAAAAGTTGTTTTTAAGTTATAATTTATTTGGTAGCTAAATTTAAATGGACTGAAAAATGGTGCTCACTGGTTTTCTGGGTTTGGTCATGTGACATTCGCAGGCCGAATCATGATTGGTACAAGTATCAGTCTGAAAAAATTAATATTCATATTTTGGACCAAAACAGCATATTTCAGACTTTTTACAGTCATTTTAGTGTATTGTGCATTTATATTTGGATATATCACACAACAAACACAACCACAATATTTTTTTTTACTTGTCTGGGCAGAACAATTCCCTTGTTCCCTTTTTACATGTGAATCAATAAAGAGGAGCCAGCCGGTTTCTTTTAACAACAAGCAGCCACATGCAGTTGCCTTTGAGGACAACAAGCCTAGTTTATTGTGGTTTCATAGGTAAGTTCAAAATTCACTATTTTACCTTGTAGTGGCCTTTTAAAATTCAGTCTAGGGTAGACATTTTTTTTAACGTCTTGAGAGTAAAAGTGTATTTATTTCAACAAGATAAACAGAGTAGGGCACTAGGATGCAAAATTAATTATTGTATTTTCTCACTCCACTGTCAAATGATCCAAAGGTGTGTTTTTTTTGTTTTTAATCTGCAATGTGCACCCTAAAAACAATCAGCATTACAAAAATGATGTAAAAAAAAAAAAAAAAAAAAATTGCTTGCAAAGTCAACATACAGTACCGAAGATTTCCTAATGTGTCATAATAGGACTATCCAAACATCCATACTACCCCATGGCAAACAGCCAACAGTCAGCCAATGCATTCTAAGCATTAAAAAATGAGGAGAAAATGTGAATTCCATTTTGAATTTAATCTGCTCGCACTGCCGGGGGCTTGGTGTTCAACCTCAGGGGAGCCCTAGCAATCCCCCAACTGTCTCTGGAGACCAGCAGAGAAAAATGTGCAATAGAATGGAAACCTCAACTCTCACAGCCCTCCCAGATTGCTATTGAAAGCGTTTACACTAGACTGGGTAATATGTGCAACCATGCATGGATAATCAGGGCGCTAGTCATAAAGGAGGGAATAGATAAGGCAGAGGGGCGAACGCTTGTCTCCTGGTAAATCTTCAGTTCCGGACGTTTAATGCCAAGTAAGTGAGCTCATGAAGGAGGCAGGTGTGGGGAAAACATTTCAAATGTAAGAAAAGTAGGCCAAAGAGCCTCAACTGTAGGTCAGTGGTAAACATGCAATCATCTGCCGCATAGATAGAACAATTACTGCAGACGGGCACGACACGCCATGCAGGGCTGACTGTTTCCCCGATGCTCGAAAGCGAGGCATTTCTGAGTGTGCGAACGACTGCGGTATTTATAGATAAAAGACGACCCAAAACACAGCAATCAATGCACAGATGAGACCTGTTAGCAAAGGGATACAAACACACTGAGATGTGAACACGTGGATGGCTCTAAATTGGTTTCTGTCCACCTGACTCTTAAACAAGCAATTTTTAAACTAGAAATGATAGAGTTGTTATTGGTGCAGACTTCAACGAGCATGTTAGTGCAGCAAGTAGAAGTGATGAAGGGCCGATGGGCAGTTTTAGTATTCAGGAAGGTGGTAGAATGAGGAGATCCAGAAGTGTATACAGAGAAAGAGGATAAGGGTAGGATAAGAAGAAGTGGCACATTGAGAGGGCCAAAGAGTGTAAACAGGAGGACATGGAGATGCGACGTAAGGTGAAAGTAAAGGTGGCAAAGGCCCAACAAAGGGCTGACAATAACTCGCATGCTAGGTTGGACAGTAAGTAGACAGAAGGGAGACTGACCTATTCCCTTGCCGACCTACAGGTAATCTCTCTCCACTGTCATATGATCAAAAGTTGGCAAGGGCAAAGAGGTCACGATAGGTCACGACATTTAAGCAACCATTGTGATCAAGGATAATGATGGAAATGTGCTGACTGACGCCAGTAATGTAAGACATTGAATAAGATGAAGAGTGGAAAGGCACCTGATGGTATACCTGATATTCCTCCGACAGAAGAGTTCAATGTGGAGGCGGGGCTGCACTATGGATCAGGTCCGAGCCCGTTTTTTGCTATGGTGGTGGACAGATTTAAAGATGAGGTTAGATCTCCACAGACTATGATGTTTGCAGATGACATTGTGATCTGAAGTCATAGTAGGCAACAGGTGGAGGAGAAGCTAGAGTGGTGGAGTTCGGCCCTGAAAATGAGAGAAATAAAGATTAGTTGCAGCAAGACGGCGTACATGTGTGATAGGGAGAGGAGATAAAGAAGGTGGAGGATTTCAGACATTTAGGCTCAACAGTACAGCGCAATGGAGAGTGTGGAAAAGGTGAAGAAGCATGTGCAGGCAGGCACAACGGGTAAAGAAAAGTGTCAAGTGTGATTATATAATCAAAGAGTTTTAGTTAAAATGAAACAAAATGTGTACAAGACTATGGTGAGGTCAGTGATGTGGTTTGGACTAGAGGAAAACCAAAGAGGAGATATATAGATGAAGTGAAAGATGACATGAAGGTACCAGAAGTTGGCACGAAAGAAGATGATGCACGAGTCAGCCTAGAAGGACGCAATTATTCACTGTGTAGACCCCAGAAAAGAAAAGCCAAAAGGAGAAGAAGAACTTTAGAATTCCGACCATGCGGGGGGAACAGCTAGCATCACCACCGAGGTTCAGCGGGAGAACCGACAAAACGGGGTTTTTTTTTGTTTTTTAACCAGACAGACCAATGTTGTCAACAGAAACACTAAAGCATTTGTTTCATTCAATCTGTAAGAAGAGGTGAGAGTTGAAGGCCACGCCATTGTACACGGGCTTGCTGGATAATAGGACGTTATTTCTTGCAGCCCCAGTTTGGCCGAGCCAATTTGGCAATCTATTGTACAGGCATCAGCCATGTGCTTTAAAGTCTACCCGCTCTGTTTATTGTGTTCGCATTGCTATTGTCTGGTTCTTACTGGAAGCCAGACTTTCAAATTTACAGTCCCCCCTCATATGACTGGGGGAGGTTTGCAAAACCTTACATCTGGAGTACCAGTCAAAAATTGGGAAACACCCTCTAATCCAGTCTTTATATTATTTGAAAAATACGTGAATTGCATATTTATATTTAAAGGAGAAGTCATCCCACAAGATGTCCTTACAATAATATGTTCTATGTTTCACCAATAGACTGAACCCTGTATTTTAATGAATAGAATAGAATAGAATAGAATAGAATAGAATAGAATGCCTTTATTATCCTTTTTCAGGTGATTGGCACCAAACTCCACCCAGCCATTTCTCAACGTGCAGTCGATTGAAAATCATATCAAAGTTGCTATAGACCAAGCTAACAACCAAATAATATTGTATGTATTTTTTAAGTCCACCTTTTTGTCTGATTAGTTTATTTAATGCAACTGGGGACCTGTAAAGGTCTTGCTCACTTTTTTGGGCATGAATGGTTTAGAAAATGAAGGAGTCTATGTTCAGTAATCAGTAGGATTTAAATAGATAATGGATGTTAAATAGATCAAATAGTCTGCAAACATCAGCGTTTTGGCCAAGTATGTCAGTCTGGCCTTAGTAATCAAAGTGCATTTCAAGGAAACTCGAGCAACAGGCTGTAATTACATAACTGAGTATGCAGAGTAAATTTTCCATCTATCATGACAGACAGATGCTAAAGGTGCTGCACTTACTTCATTATAATTATCCAATTATTTCCACAAGTGACTATTTTTTTTGCAAACTTTACAATGCAATTTCACACTTTAGCCTGATTGAAGTACATTTGATTAACCCCCTAATGAATGCTTTGTTCTTACACTACATGACACTCTTTCACTCTCTCACTTGTGCAAGCGAGTAATGCTAAAACAAATAAATGTGACTCTTATCTGTATTTCTGCACTAATATCTACTACAAAACATGTAATTAAATCAAGTGATCTGAACTGCTCTTGCTCATGCCAAATGCGTGATGAAATACAAGTTATTTGTATAACTGTTTCAAAGTAAGTGGGCTGGAACTGAGGTTAAAAAAAATCCTTGAGGCATTAATTCTTTTCCCCAATACCCATTTATTATATTATATGTCAAAAAAAGAATATGTCCGGCAAATTGCAGCAACAATTATTAATGCTGTACATGACAGTAAAACATGCTGGAAACGATGTGAGAAGGCCAACTTCAAATTAAATCTACTTTACTTAATAATATATGAACACAAATGCCTGGAGATAGTCAATATATAGGTAGAAGGTTGCTGCGTTTTGAAAATTTGTATTGCCAATTTGACTGTCATTGCGCTGATATTTTATTGTACGGTATCTGTTGCCAGGTTTACCAGTTGCGTGAGCTCCATTACTGCAGCGTCTTTAATAAATTAGTCGCTAGTTAGCAGCGCTCAGGCTGGCTCAGATGTGCAATTTCAGCTGGCAACATATACACCAGATTTTGTGAGGAGAAATGTGTCTAAAGATGAAAGAAGTGAGCTGCTAAGCACACATTCACTTTAAGAAAACCCGGTTGATCATCATAAAGTGATAAAATAGTTTATTCATAAAGGGGCAATGTGTCAGTTGATCTTCTGTGATTATAATTGGTTTTCAATAAGAAAAAAAGGTATTTTATTTGAATACTTGTGATTCAATTCTAATTCTCTGTAATATATCTGAATGTCAAAATACTCGATAGCTGCGGCACTACATGGAAGATAGCAGTTGTAATTGAGCTTATCAGTTGCAGTTGAAGAAATAATCCGAAGACAAGAGCATTCAATAATGCAGTTGGGCAGTTTTGGCACAGTAACCCCAGATTTGTGTGTTAGAGATGATGTGATCAACGAGAATAATGCATGAGTGGCATCTCACAAGCATCTCTTAATCAGAACAGGTGAAGAACATGGATGAAAATATTCATTATTTCCCTAAATAAGTAGTGGAGTTGGCTAAAGTACTTCTCTATGCATGACAAGCCTTTGGAGAATCTTGCATCAAGTTCTTTGGATTCCGGCAGCTTCAAAAACCTGCTTGCTGCTAATCAGTGGCTTTTAAAAAGCCGCTCTCTTTGCCTGACAGAAACTTTCCCTAATAAGCCTTTATCTTGCGCTCACTTTCACACACACTCATTATTTAACAGTGCAATTATTTTCTTGAAATGTCCATTGTTTGCATTTCTTTGACAAGGCCTATTCCGCCCTATCAGCAGAAACCGTTCAAAGCAATTGTCAGGTAATTCACCTCATCAGAAAAACCTAATTATTAAGACTGTCTGAGATTCATAAAAGTGATCTAAACAGACAGGAGTAACATTATGTGCTTAAAAAAAGAGAGAAGTACAAACTCTTTTTGCAACTTCAAGGCAACATGTATGTATATGGATTTATAAAGCATATATATATATATATATATATATATATATATATATATATATATGTGTGTGTATGTGTGTATGTGTGTGTGTGTGTGTGTGTGTGTGTGTGTGTGTGTGTGTGTGTGTGTGTGTGTGTGTGCGTGCGTGCCATATCAAGACAGGTCACATTTCCAAGGTGGAACAAGTTGATGGAAAAGGGGTTTGACAGACTCTTCCAACTGAAGTAAAATCACAGATTTTGTGGTTTTGAGGAAGACAAGCTTTTACAGCAAAGTCAGACAAACAGACTTGAGGGGCCTTGCTCTCAGTCACGCTACAGCAGAAGAGCATCCGCCCCCAAACTGTTTCCGTGAAACAGGAGTTTCAGAATTGTTCGTAATTCTGAAAATGTCACATTAAGGTTAAGGCTATTGATTGAGTGAAGTCCTCTTTTTATTTTATGATAATAGTTTTGCACTATGACAATTCTTTCAATCCAGAGCAACTATTATTTTTACACAAAATGATTTGAGGGATTTGTAGGGGTTAAACGATTGCTAAGCAACAGTCGCTATGGTACAGAATCATTAGAGAGAGAACGAGAATGTCGTACAGGACTATCAGAGTGGGGATGCGGCAAGTGAATAACATAAAAAGATGCCATATTAAGCATCCTACAAGTAGATGTTCCCATCATTAAAAAAGTGGTCAAATAGCAGCTTCTCATTTCAACTGTCTAAAAGATAATAAATGTCTTCAGGTAAGTGAATGCCGCAGCATGCCATTGATGAAGATGAATTTCAGCAGTTCTAATCGTTTCTACAAAGCAGAGGGAATTTGCTACAGGTAACCACAAAACCATAACTTTTCAGGAAACCTAAAAATGCCATCTTTGTTTAGATTTACCATTGCATCATGAAAAACCATGAATTGTTTTCCACATTTAAGATTAGTCGATATTTTTCTTAAAATAAATGAGCTAACTTCCAATGAAGGGTTTGCCTAGTAGCAATAGAGTCGAGGGGGGAAAAGTAGACTATAAGTTGATTTGATCAATTTGATCATAATCGGACAAGATTTGCTATTTTATGCAAAATCGCCGATGTTACTGATCAGTTCCACAAATATGTTGTATGAACGTTTTGAGGGGTAAATGAATTTTGCACATCCTTAGATTAAAGCCGAATTTTTTTTCAATTGAATCAAATGAAATCGATTCTGGATCCACTCATAGACCCTAAAATTGGAATCAAATCAAATCATGAGACAGTCAAAGATCCCCCACTATTATGTATGTCCGTATTTATGTATAAAATCCCTTCTACGTTCTTATCCTAGCGAGTATTAAACTAAGCTTAATCCTGAACAAAACGCTGTACGCGTTGTCAAAAGACAAAACAAAACTGCAAACTTTCAAAAAAGCGACACAAAACAACTCAACTTTTAACACAACTACCAGAGCCAAATTCCTTGTGTGTATTTACGTACTTAAAAAAGATTCCACCGAGTTGTCGCTTTTATTTTCAGTACGGGTCGCTTGAAAAAAGCGTCCATCCAAATGCTATGGAGTAACACGCGGTGTTTCATGAAAGATTCAGGAACATTCGTTAAAAGCTATCAGCAGCTGACTGCGGAAAAATGAGTTGCTGTCATTCTGTAGGCTACAAATGAATAGGACTCAGGCAGTTCTAGGTCACGAGGGCCTAAGCTCTGGACTCCGCATAACGGTTCGCAATGAGATCGCCGTCGGCAGAATGCTGCTAAGGTCGGATCGCGCACAAGTGGAGCATTTTAATTGACTAGCGGTGTACTTTTGATATCTACGGTGCTCTCGGTTGTTGCCTTTAAATATTTTGAACTATTCATGTCTATATCCCCAGGCGCCGCATATCTGAAAATTTCCTCTTAAACACAATTCTGTCTACTGCTCTAGCACTTTTCATGGGCACGCCACTGTCGTACTCAATTAAGTCCATTTGAATGACTAGTAAGGATGTAAAGAACTGTGTATGGACTGTATTCACGCTGTTACGTAATATGTACTGTATGTGTGTACCTTACACCAGTAATGTAAGGTACTACACATAGTTCTACAAATTCGGTAAGTCACAAATACAGGTAAACACATTGCAGGAACTAAACACATACATAAATGTTCAATGTGCTTTTGAAAAACCAGACCATCTCTGCTGTTCTTCAGGTTTGGGACTGGCTAGATATAAAAGTAGTAAGAGAGGCATCGGTTAAGAATTTTTTTCACAGGTTCATCTCTGATGATTGTTTTGTTTTAATTAACAGAGGTGGGCGCTTGTCATTCACATCTATAACACAGCTGACTTTACCCGAGATTTATTTGTAGTTGCTCCCTTTCTTAGGTCTGGTTTCAGGCTCTTTGCGAGGAAATGCAAGACAAAATGCGGTTTAATTCCCCAATTAAAGCCTTTTTTTTTTTTTTAATAAATTCAACCGCAGCAATATTTTGTTTCACCTGTAATGCATGTGACAAATGAAATTGGGACAAACTTAAAACAAATGTTAATGAAACTGTCTTCTATAGTTGTGGGGCAAGCAGTTATAAATGTGAACTGACATCCACCAATCCAGAGTCAATTAAGAATGATAATGCCATCCAGTGGATATAAATAAATATATATATATATATATATATATATATATATATATATATATATATATATATATATATATATATATATATATATATATATATACACAAGGTTTCTCGTGAAACCTCAGCTACTTGTTTAGTATTTAATGCTCACTATGCTCATAGAAATCAAGAGAAGACTGCATATCTATGTTAAACGTTTTATGATATGCCAGAAAGATGGGAGCCATATTCTTCTCAATGCGGAAGAAGGTCTTATCTCTCATCAAACGGTTTCTACTCTGAGGACAATGCTAACCCTTTTGCCTTTTTGTGACCTTAGGGTCTTAACCGGTTTCAACTAGATTATATACACCTTGGTGCAGATAGATAGCACGATGCAAAACAAGAAAAGGTCACAGCCTATTTCAAGTCACCTTTCTAATCATATGCGCCAAAAAGGCCTCCTTAAAAGACCTAAAAGAATGTATTGTATTACGAACGTTTGTCCGTGCCTGGATTTCATGACATTTCCTTATGTTTTGAGATAAAATCATCATTCATATTGACAGGCAGTCCTGTAGTCACATCTTCATTTATTTTATAAAGACGTTTCTTGCTCACCCTATGTGCCGCACCTGCGAACTTTTGGCACGTTTGAATCATTGGGAAATAGCGTTGCAAAATTGTACATATAAGTGACACATTGTTTTCGTTTTAGACCTTTATTTTACCAGTCTGGCCCTCTTGAGCTAAAATGAGGATTACATCCCTGATCTATACAGTGACAAATGACAGAAAATATTTGAGCAGTGGTTCTCAAACGGTTCAAAAATAGTTATGAATAATTAAGTTGACGATTTATTTTTGTGAACAAATCTCTTCTTTAACCCCAAAAGAAGACATTTTATAGTTAATATTTTTCTTTGGATAATTATTTATACACACACACACACACTGATGATATGTTTTAAGACTTGTTTTTTTTTTTTATAACCAAATTCTTTGCACAGTTTAAGGGGTGCTGAAAATGTATGGGCTACGTGACTGAAAAAAGGTTGAGAACCACTGTACTAGAGTATGCTATTTTTGTTTTTAATTAAAATCACATTCTCTGTTAGCATTAGGATAATCCTGTATTTTCTTTTTCTTTTTATT
The DNA here is from genome assembly GCF_059441005.1 of Hippichthys cyanospilos. Classification (NCBI taxonomy): domain Eukaryota; kingdom Metazoa; phylum Chordata; class Actinopteri; order Syngnathiformes; family Syngnathidae; genus Hippichthys; species Hippichthys cyanospilos. The sequence goes on along the minus strand of NC_142381.1, from coordinate 10,761,888 downwards.
TTATCCAAATCCAACAAAAACGTTTTGAACAACACTTACCGAAAGTTTGATTCAGATTAAAACGAGGATTGGATTACATGATCCAATTCCATTTCACGATCCCTTTTTCACAACCCATTATATTTGTTCTTCCTAAACAATTAAAATCCTTTCATGAACTTATACTGTACTAATACAGCATTTCATTTGCTATGTACATGAATCAAAGCCAGCTCTTCTTTTATGGCGCTCGTTAGACATTAGTACGTCTCATACCTAAAACGTATCCCATTGCATGTATTTCACCCTTCTCGGAAACACTTGAAGCAGTGTGAAGTGGGTGTTATTAGGCTGACATACTGTAATGTCTGATTTCATTCTTAAGCCTATTTTCTGTGAGACAGAATCCATTTCCTGGAAGAAAAAAAAGAACACACTTGTATCATATTCATATGACATTCATTGCGGGTCTGGATGAATGTAATTGTAAATCCCTTCCTCGTCTTCGCCTTGAAGTGGCGTACGTATTGCAAAGCCCTGCGAGGAACATTGAGCAAACATCTCTTGGGGATCAAAGTTTATTCTGTGCTCTTTATTTCATCAGGCATATATAGACACACACACCTACACACATGGTTCGCCCGGGTCATTCGATCCCCTAGAAGGTAGGTTGCTTTTCAACAAGATGATGAATATACTGTAGATTAAAATTAAATATTAACAAGTCCTCACACTCAACATCTGTCGGGATCACATGAAAGTTGAGAAGTGCACACTGCAAGGAAGATTCCAGAGTAAATATTCAGATTTTGCTGTCATGCTCCATCCATATGTCTAAAGTATACCCCAACCCACAAGACGGAATCTTTTCTCTGTTGGGATGGCCGAGCGCTATCTTGACTCCATTGTCATCGCACTACATAGCTTCCGACACCAAAAAATCGCTGACTAACAATTGTACGATGTACAGTAGCTCAAGTCCCGAGCGCTAGCACTAGGCGCTAGCTACGTGGTGCATTCAAATGCAGACCCAAAAAATGTTCATCTATGCATTGAATGTTAAAAATTGAAAATGGAAAAGATCACATATATTGAGAAGAATTAAAATAAATCATCCATACAGCCATTTTTGTTTATAGTACCTCATCAAACGGAATTAAAATGACTGTGTATACCAGCTACACAATGAGAACAAAGGCGATTATAATACATCATATATAATGTAATATAAAATAAAGAATAGAGTAGGGGTTGGGGTCCACACATTTTTTTTCTGGAAAAAACGTCCAATTAAAAACTTAACAAAAGTAAATGTAAATTAGCACTTGTCATTTTATCTTGCAAAGCAGACAGGAGTAGATCATGATAACTCTTTGCACATCAGTAGATTGGCGTAGAAATAATTGTCAAGCAAATCATTTTGAATCAAAAATTGTCTAGAATCAGAAATGTATTCTAAATATTTAGATGTAATATTTAAAATAGATAATATCTAATACTACATGTAGTATTGATATCAGTGCTTAATGATATAGAATAATATATTTAACATTAATATTATTATTTCTTATATCAACTCAAAATGTGCGTGTGTGCGCATGTGCGAGTAGGTTTGTGTTTAACGTCCATTAAATGATATTAATCGCCTTAGATGAAAAAATAAAAGTAGGCCTATCACACCACATGAACAAATAAGTGTTCATTGTGCACGGTGACTGAAATCAGCCATGGAGAAAATGTTGGGCCGACCTGTGTGGACAGTAGACAGTCATAACAGAAATAATTCAACATAATTGTTAATGAAGGCAGCCTAATCAGCCGCTGACTATAATGGAATGCTGATATACTCGGAGCATTTCAAGCTCAGTTGACTCGGGCCTCTCTTACCTGTGCCCACGCAGCACATGGCCATTGGTGTCAATGCTCGCCTATCAACCGTATGTCACACCATACGTGACAGAAGCAATTTCAAAAGTGACAGAAGTTTAAAAAAAAAAAAAAAATGACATAGATCTCTGCAATGCAACAATGTCAGAATGACATCTGAAGCAGTCAAGACGTGACGAAGGTACTGCATTGAAATTCAAGTGTGCCCTTTACAAAGCTGAGTCATTCTTTACATTTCCTCACATGTCCTTCAACGGGCACGACGGGGGAGATTCTAAACTAAAAAATTCATCTTAAAAATCCATGTGGCCCTGATGATTCCTTTGCCTTTGCCTTTATAAAAAAAAAAAGAAACTTTGTCATAGGAAGTTAGGGTGGCGATTGAATAACCGGTAGCTTAATATCATCTCAAAATCCAGGCAGCCTGGCATTCTACATTATAAAGAAGGACCATTAAAAAAAAAAAATCCATTCTGCCCTTGTGCATTTGATAGATTTGTCATATTCCTCCACAAATATTACTTAAGCATACTTACCATATGCTTGTATATGCCATATCCATATCTGCGTAATTATATTTTAATCACATTCCCAGAAGCCATGTTATTACCAAATGTCGGGCCGTCTTTCCGCAATCTCCGGCATATGGTCCACACGCATGCAGCACACCTCATTTGAAGAGCAAGCCGCCCACCCGCACGCAGATGGGTGCAAGCGAATCGGCCATTTAGAGAGAAACAAGCAATAAACCTTGTGACTGTCCTTGTTCCTCTCTTTGAGCTGAGCGCAAGACAAAGCCCTTATCTCTTACTTGACCCCATTCGCACAGTCCACTAGTCTTTTCGAAGGAGACTTTGTGTGTGAGATGGAAGCGTGACCCAGCCTCACTAAGACGGACAAGTAGAAGATGTGAGGTGACACCCTCGAAAAGATAGGTTGGAGTTTTGACTGTCGGATCTACGGCGCCATACGCGCTTAGCAAATTCCAACATACGAGTGTGTCGCAGCAAGACAATGTTGTTCTGAAATCATATTTCATTGCCATTTCCGGGCGCTAAAACAAACAACTTAACTACATTTTCTTGTTTGGCGCCCGTTGCCAGCGTTTAGTGCAGTGTATAGCATAAATTAGCTGCTAGCTAGCAGGGTCCCCGGAGAGCCAACGTCGTACTTTCTAAAGGGAGTTTCATAGACGTAAATGACTGATTAATTTTTAACAAAGCGGGCCGAAACAAATGTGAATATTTTGATTACCGAAAAATGGATGGTAGGAATTATTTTATACTACCGATTTTGCAAAATCCTATTCTCGTGACTGTAATCTCTCGTCTCGTGAAATCTTGTGCAAACCCTAACGGAAAATCGTGATGTTCTCATTATACTAACCACAGGGTCATCATGCTGTTACTTGTACATACTTGCATTATAAAGAGCAAATTATTCACAGTCAGAGCAATTATCTTAAATGACCATTGTATGTATAAAAGATGAAGGCAATGCAACAAAGCTAATTAGCTACTAAGTTGTGGGGATTCAATTTAGTTATAAAACACCATGATTTTCAACCAAGGTTTTTAATAAGGTTTATAATTGCACACTGACAAAACTATCATTATTTTGGTATATAATGTAAACATATTTTATAAACATTTGGTTTGTGCAGAAATGCGAATCCAAAAGCTCCGCAGGTAATAGAAGGAGAATCTCAGAATGGGAACTGTCTGGTTTGATGAGAATAAAAGCGTATCCTTCCTCTGTCTACGCTCTGTATTACACTGGACCACCTTCACTCAGTGTCTGAAAAGGTTTAGTGGCCCCCAAATGTGTCTCGGCCTTCTTCTTAGTCCAACACAGCTGCCACTCAACAAACATGTGTTTTTGTGAGTCAAACAAACGATTCCTCTAAAAAGTCATCAATCAGGAGCGCATTTTTCAAAGTCATTTCTAAGCTTACGTAAGAAGTGGTGTAAAATCAGTTCTGCTTTCTTATATAAAATTGGAATTTTGTCTGACGAACAAGCTCTAGGTTGTCAGAACACAAAGTCAAGCTCGCAATATGTCATGATAAGCTGTCGTTATGGTTTCCAAGTCAATTTTCAGTCTAGTTTCCGAGTCTATTTCCCAATGCATTGTTTGTTGTGAATGCACAATTTCTACTCGCTCCAAGCTCCTAACTCGTCTCCTCACTTGACAAGAGTTCCAATAAAAACCATGCTTGACCCGGTACAAGATCGCTATCTTCATGATTCTGAGATCTCCCCCTTGTGCACAAGAAATGAGATATTGCACCTTCAGTATGTGACAGCGGTTTTATTTTGTTTGTTTTTTTTGCAGTAAGTAGTAGCAGTTGCTATGCGTTTTAATACAAGTCCCCCTCTGTGAAATATTATGAAATGTCCTTTCTGAGAAAGGGGTTTTCCCATAATGCATTTGTAGAAAGCTGTCAAGACACATTTTCATGATATTTAATCATAAAACACAGCACAAAGCAAAATGTCATACCAAGATAGATATGAGCAATATTTTATCCTTTGACGACATAGGTCACGCGCACGTCTTCCCCGTCCATGTATCAAAACAACCTTCACTCGGGCTCCTTTTCGGAACATCCTGAAAAGCAGTCATAACAGTCCGTAAGCACTAAGAAAGAAGTGCAGGGCCCCCCCCCCGACAATCTCTCCGATGTGGGCCATGCGTCAGCCCATTTGATTAATGCAGCGACTGTGAGCGAGATCTAATTGTGAAAACAGGATAAACACTTTCTCCAAGAAAGGAAGCGGTCCAAATCAGAGCGCTCCCCAGAGTATTGTTGAAGGAAATTGGTTTAAGGATGAGACACAGACTCATGTGTCAATGGAGGCGCCTGTCATCCCTCTTCAACTCTGCTGCAGCAGGCACTTAGGATTCACATTTTTACTGCATTTTGTGCATGTGACCCATCAAGACTTATCCTTCCATGTAATTGAAGCTTATGACTTTAAGGTACACAGTAAATCATTTCTATCGAGGCAACGTGAGCTCACCCATTAAAACACAAAAAGCCCACTAAAGAAAGCAGTTAAAAAAAAAAACATTGGAGATGATTGAAAATCTTTGAGCCAAAAGTTGTATCGTTGAAGCATAAACCCTAATCCAATACAGTGGTTTACAAACACTAAAAAGGCAAGGTGAGAGGTAAGGAGCTTCCGTGAAGGGTTGATGCGAAACTGATCTCCTAGTGGTGCTCTTCCAACCGAGAATTTGAGGGTTTGATCCACCCGAACGTTGTGAATATATTAAACAAGACACTGAAATCCCACTTGCTCCTAATGCTGTCGTCAATAAGTAAATGAGTAGTCGGTGTAATTTGAAATCCGTATCTATTTCCAAACTTTCCGGTGGATTTTGACTCATTATGAAAAGGAAAAGACGGCTTGACTTGTCTCCTTCAGCCCTTGGACGTGTGCTTGGATGTCGACGGGTGTGTGTGTATGTGGAGGGGTGGGTGGGGGGGCGACTTCCACGCTCTGATCTCACAACAATCGTCGCTTGGGTAAAGAATGCTTGAGATCATATATCAAAATGATGATGATCAAATGTCATTAAGAACACTTAACCAGATTTAAAACATAGACTTTTGTTACATTTCCTCCATCAATCCAATGCCAACACTTGAACAATGGCGCCGACCCCACCGGCTTTAGTAGGTGAACGTGAAGGTATTTGAATGTCCCGTACCGCCCATTTAATTACAGTTTTTGCCGACACTGCAAAAATTGAATACCCCGAAGAGGAAAGTTTTATCAAACATGAAAAGTGGGCCAAGTGTGCGACTGCACATTTGTAAATATGACACTGGGAGACCACACTGTATAATTCTGCACCTTTGTAATTGTGACGCTTTCTTCTTGTGATCCAGAGATAATTAATGTTCTCGCCATTTCTTACCCCTCAGCCCTGTGGCTTTTGCTTCAGGGGACAGTTGAACTCCTTTATTTCTTTCCTGACAGCTCCGGCAGGGAAAAAAAAAAAAAAAAAAAAAAAACATATATACAAGACCAGTCAATAGTTTCAGAAGCACTTTATAAGTTTTGTTTTTTCAATATTTAAAAATGACCGAATTGTAGAATACAGGACTTTCCGCACAATACAGTACACCATATTTTTACAGGCTCAGAAAAGTAAAACAAGTAATTATTGCTATGTTATTAACAGCTTGCCTTACAATACGTAGAATTTCTTTGTGTGTCATTTGTGGGCAGAGAGTGATCATGTGACCATGTAATGATGTATTGAACAAAATACAGATTGATTTAAATGGTTACATGTAGATTCTACATTGATTTTTGTCGACTAAATCAATGTTACAAACCTGCGGTAATTAACACTGTCAGCAGAAAATACGACCAAGTACGCCTATAAATGCGTAAGATCTCAAAACCAGTAGGGCCAATGTGGGAAATTATTTATAACAATAAAATGGCGGACCTTTGAGTGGAAGGGATGCACTGGCTTGAGTTTAAGAATAAAAATGGACAAGAATGACATTTTATGGAACCAGGCTCTCACAGAATACCAATTTGTCACTATATCTTCTGAAAAATTACTCATTATACTCTATTTCACTACGTGTGCATTGACTGACCTGAACGAGCGGACAATGTTTTTTTTTTTTAAATGATCATATATCTGAAATGTGTACTTGGCTCTGAAATGCAAATCAAACATCAGTTTGGGGGCACGCTCCAAACTAATTAATGGACATCTCCCAAACTGTCCTGTTGGACTCATGCATCTTTTATAGCGCTAATGATTTCTCTGAAGACTACTAGATCATTTGCACAACTGCTCCTGCATGGCGCCTCACCATCAGACTGAAAATAAACAACGCTCGACTGCTTTAGTGCTTGAAAAATTCACGTGTTGTGCATTTTAGGTCCATCTGTGTGTGTGTCTGCGTTCCTGTATGACTGTACTAGTGAGGACCAATTTGGGTTTCCTACCGATATAGTGAGGACATTTTGGAGAAGGAAATTTAGGCTGGTCCTCATGCTTTCAGACCTTTTCCTGAGGGTCAAGACTTGCTTTTAGGGTATAGGTCTAATCTAGATTAAGGTTAGGCATTAATTTCTGATGGTGTTAGGGTTCAGGACTATGAAATGCATTATGGCAATGGATGTCCTCACAAGTACAGCCGTAAAAACTTGTGTGGGTGTAAATAAATCCTGCAAAAATTCTGTTTGAAGCGCAAGATTTTTTGTGATTAAAAATCTCAACTAAAAACAGAAACCAGGTGAGTCATCAGTGTTTGTTGCCTGAGCCCTGTGCAACTGCGATGTCATTTTTTGTGGTCCATTGGTGGCAAAATGGCTACCACCTGTGATGAATTAAAAAAGCCCTTTGATTGGTCAGATAAAACCACTTCCATCGTCATGGTAAAATAGGAAGCGTTGATTGCATCAGGGATTGCATCAGATTGCATCTTATTATTGTAAAGCAAATTTTGAAAAATGTCTTTCCCTTTAAAGGTGCAAAAACTTTTGAAATGGTTTATGTTGGTCTGATACAGGAGTGTGCAATTCCAAACCTGGAAAGCAGTTATCCTGCATCTTATGGAAGTTTCCTTCTTCCAACACACCTGATCCAAAAGTCATGATTCTTATTAGGTTTCGTAGAACTTGTTGATGAATTGAACATTTGAATCAAGTGTGCTGGTGAGCGGAAGGAAACATCCAAAAACATGCAGAATGGTGGAGTTGCTCACAAAAAGTAGCAACAAGGGTGTGTAGACTTCTTAAAACCACTGTATACTTTTATTTTCAATACTAAGATGTTTTAACTTGTACAGAACCATTTTTCAAAATTAAATCAATAATGAGTGACTCAGTGTGCCCAGTTGTCCGGAAATTATGATTAACCCACTTGAGTACGTTTTATTTATTTATTTATTTATGTACTTTTTTGGTTCGATAAGACCCGGTAGACCATTATGATCCTGTATTGGACTATGCTCAATTTCAGAGTTTCAGAGCCAAGTGAGTATATCAGAGAAACGATGGCAGTGTCACTTCTCTTCCCTTTGATTCGGGGTTAATACTTTTAAAGCCTCTGAATTTCCAAGTTTGGGAATAGCTCAACAGCTTTGAGTGGGAAAACCTTCTCCTCGCTTCCTCTGAACATTACCCTAAGGTCCATTAAGTGTCATATCACAGGAAGGGCTGAGAAAAGCTAACCTATGGATTCAGCTGTCACACTTGAGCACTGTGATTGATCAATCTTCATTCCGGTGACGCGGCGGGCCAGACACAGGGAGTCCAAGTAGCTCCTTTGCTTTTGCATCCCATCGTCATTCAAATGCTTCATGCCGCCTGTTAGCTCTTCAAGGCCTTGGCAGATTTAGCTCTGCTGTTCCACATCACAGGAGCCCATCTACTTATTATCTGTCAAGTCTCAAGTGGTCCCTGGCGAGCAACAATATTTAAAGTGCTGCTGCGTTCAATGCGAGTAGGATGAGCGTGTACCAAGACACAAAAACGTCACCTCGGCCCTACGTTGAGCGGGAAATCATCCGGTACCGTCATGAATTGTCATTTTTTTAGTCACCGAAATCTGATCATAAACACTTTAAACTAGTAGGAATGTGTTAGGGTGACCAGATTATCAAATCAAAAACCGCAACACTACGATTTCACTGATAATGAAAAATTGGATCAATCCTCACCAGGAATTATTTATAACAAATTCAATTGCTAGTGAGCATGGTGAAGGGTGTTATGTTCTTACTTGAGCTCAGGCCTTCTCAAATAGTGGGATGCGCCTTGATGCGATCGCAAGGGGGCCGTGTGGGGCCGTGTGGGGCCATTTCCCCACCCTACTACTAAACTGTTACTGTAAGATTTTTTTTTTTTCAAAACCTTGTTCATAAACTGAATTTAATTTGGCGCAATACACTTTGCAGTTCCATGTTGGACCTTCTGAGCTCACTAGTGTCATTCTGTGGAGGCAGAAAGTGGCTCTCGTTCCGATATCCAGCAAATGTGAATATGATGTAAATAGTTGTGACTCGTTTTTAATGGTTTTAATGTATGTATCGCTATAACATCTGTGTGACTGACAGACAGACACATGGCCCATAGAATTGGCTTGCTTACTGAACTAAAAAAAAAAATGAAAGTGAGTTTTTAGCCCCATGCTGAAACGTATGAATATGAATGACCAAATTCCACCCCCCAAAAATATTTTGTTAACAGAAATATATCCAAAGTAGTGCTGTAACTATACCACTGTGAGCTGGAAGGGAATGCATTCAAAGGACTACATGGATTAAACCCACCCGCGCAGCATATGTAATTTTACATAACAATAGCAATGCAAAAAACTGCAGAGTGCAATTTATGGAAGAAGCTATTCATAACCCAGAGAATGAATGAGATATAATATTAGTGATGGTGTGTAGCAACGACACACACACACACACACGCACCCCCAACTCCCAAGTCTCTCCAAACAGGAGCTCTGCTCTTTGTTGTGCTACACTGGCCACCAAGGCCTCATAAATTCACCAAGAAACATCAGAGGTGTGACAAGATCTCTCTGGACAGCCTCGTCTCTATTTTTTCCACATGTATACTGTATATTGCCATATTGTCACTGAAAAGATGATGGGTACTGAACAAATAATGCCGGTCATGACAATGATAAAATCAGGGCAATGTTTACCGGTGCAGAAGAAAAAGATTGCAACTAAACATATGGAATCGTTGAAACTTATTGCAGAGTCAAACTGACCCTTTTGTTGGTTAACTGATTGTTTTGACATATTAGTAATATTCTAATGTTACCTGATATCTGTTACTTATAACCATACATAGAGTTTATATATTACAAGGCTGAGAATACATCTTACAAACACCTTACAGAGAGAAACACAATCTCTTAAAGGGACAAGGTGTAAAATTTAAACTGTTTTCATTAAAAATGAATAAATGATTATAAAGTTCAAAAACTTGTAAATAAATGTGCTCTTAACAACCAACTGTATGTTTTAAATATAATCGTAGGTCTAGTTATTAAATATTACATGAGGGGTGGCACTCCTCTAGAGGCAGCCATGTCTGTTATACCTATGAACATTGAAAGAAGACACAAGGGAGCTGAATTTTCAGCCAGATGTGAGACAACATGTCAAAGTTGGCACGACCACTTTGTTATCACACTTCTGGGAGTGTGCTAAAATACTGCAAAATTTAAGTGGAAGAAAATTAGCCCAAAACATGCTGCACAGGATTAAACAAATAAACAATCAAAATTAAACAATGAGAAATAACTCCTGTAAAAGCTCCTATTCCAAAAAGCAATGGATTATTATGATTTTACCGAGGGATTCATCTATTATGTGGACACTCATTAGGAACAGCATAGATTTAGCACAGGATTACATTTTCAAATGATATTCAAGCAAATGAATACGAGTCGGATTGGATGGCCCATTTTGGGAATGGAGTCTTCCACATTAATGCAGGCTACGAACTGAAATAGCACTCCAACATGCACGCGGCATGCTAATTAGGCCTGCCCCAGCATATTAAGGCAGCCTTACGCCAACACATACTGATTCTCTTCAAGTACAAGACCTCTAAAGATCTCAGGGTCCGGATTAGTCTTAAAATCATTTTACATGAATAGCATGCTTCAACAAAATGGTTGGATTAGAGGGGCCGCTTGAAATCATTCGAACCCAGACGTGCAATCAGACAGCTCTTACTTGATTATCACGAGAGCTGTCTGATTGTTGATATTCAGTGGAAACTTGCATGTAACGTGTCATAGAGTTGAGCGAGACAATGCCATGATAGAAGAAGTATACCGCGAATTTGATATTAGCAGAAAAATAAATGCAGACTGTCACAGCACACCGGGGAGTAAATGACAAAAACAAAATGGAGGAAAATACTTCTGTAACCGAGAGGCTTTCTTCCACTGCTAGATCTTCTGCACTGACGCAGCAGAAAAACAACTACGCACATTTTTTTTAATGACCATGTTATTGCAAGGCACTTTCTTTTTCTTGAAAAGGAAACTACCATTAAGACTTTGAAAAAATAAACAACCATGTACAGTAAGGGTTTTTTTTTTTCAACAAAACGACAAAGTAGGTGATTTTTTGCTCAAAAATTGACCAAAGTAGGGTCAAAGTTTGATGGGCGGGGCCTAGCACTTGGTTGGGTACCAAGCTTGAAGAGCAATGGAAACCAATCAGGTGTTAGGACCTGTCCACCAAACTTTGACTGTAGAGGTTGATAGATAAAATTATTTATTTAAACGTCACCCGTTGGCGCAATGTTTTATGAATTATTTTTATCTGTAAAACTTGCTCATCAAAGTTAGTAGGCGGTGCCAAAGCCTGTTTAGCTCAAACCTTGTCCAATCTAATGCTTCGGTGGTTTGGAGACATAAAATGAATTCATGAAACGCAGAAACACAGAAGAGCAAAATAATTATTTTTTTTACTGAAAATGGTAATTTAACTATTTAACGACATCCAATTAAGTTGATCTAACTGATAATGTAATGGTACCTTTATTGATTGAAATTTGACACTTTCGGTCCGACAGAGAAAACATCATGAAGTAATCCTTAAATATGTATGTATAAAAAAAGTAAATCAATCAATAAATATTTACATAAGATGATAAATGCATTCCTTTGTAAAATATGCGGAAGTCGCTCAAATACTTGGGGATTCGAAAAACTTCAAAATCACATGTATCCATGTGAGCAATCTCTCCCCAGTTCCCCTTCCTCAGATTTGTCCAAAATGAATGTTTCTGGTCATTTTCCTCGCACCAAATGTTTATCTTGGTTCAAGATTTTACAACCTTTTATCAAAAATGCACAGTGAAACTTTGAATCAAACAGAAAACATTTTGTAGGATGATTTTATTCCGTTTATCAAAATACAGAGCAGGCACATAAATTCACTATCGTGTGTACTAAGAGGTCAATTATCAAGAACAAAAAGCAATGCACAGCAAAGTTGTTTACTTTTCCAAAATCAAATCAAGCAAAACACAAACCCAGCGAAAAACAAAACCTTGAGATGATTGGTTGTGCACAGAAAAATAAAACGCTATAGAGTGAGCACACGCATATCCGTCCGGGATTAGTTCACTGATGCCAAACAGGCAGGAGAAAAAAAAAAAAAAGAATGGGAAACTAAAGCAATGTTTGAAACCTTCAAAAGTAAGAAAAAAAACCCCTCAATCAATGCCATCAAAAAGCCATTTAATGAAACAACAATTTTAAAGCTTTTAACGCATTGTGAGTTGCTTCTAGTATTTTTTTTTTTTTAAGATGAGTAAAAGGACTAGCAAACAAGTCCTTATTAGGGAATCTTAGGGCGCCACTTTCTTTCCATGCCTTGCTCACAAGCAAAGTATTGATACTTCAATTTGGAGGCATTCTTAGGCTACGGCGGCTGCACTCTGACACGAAATGAAGCCGGGCAAGCCTTGCAGAGAACACACGTGCATCTCTGATGGTTTGGCCCCGCTGGGCTTTAGAAGACTTTATCAATAAGCCTCAAATGTTCAGAGCTGGACTGAGGGGCCGCATCTGTTTGGCTTAAAATGCTTTGTTGCAGAACAACAAAAAAGTAAAAAAAAAAAAAAAGGTCCTAGCTTTGACAAATATAGAGTATAAAAACTGTCTTGTTACAGATTCAAATCTTACACTTTGCCTCGAATGAACCAAGCAATTGCTCGACTTGAAATAGGGCAATTGGGCATTTTGTATCGCCGGTATATTTTTTGCACAGACTATCCTCAAACAATGGGAAAACACCAGAGAACCCCAGCATGGTAAAAATATAAGCGGAATGAGACTTGTCTTGTGGAATTAGGTCATACAAACACAACAGGAAACAAATGTGAAAATACAAAACAAAAACGCCTGCGTTGATCCCTTCCAATTTTCCACACAAGACGGTATACAGCAGTCTTCGGGAACTGAGACGAGGCAGACGTGCTCATATACAAATATGCAAAGATAACAATCCCCCCCGAAAAGAAAAAAAAAATATATATGTATATTTGTGTTAAAAGCTCTTTTTCCAATAAAATGCCAAGCTTGATCTCTCTATATATATAAACAAAAAGAAGAGAGGCTCTAGATACTATCCATGGCTTTAAACTCGCTGAGAGCTTGCACGGGGTTGACGTGCTTCTTGTGGGAGGATCGCTTGACCCGATTGGTTTGGCCGTCGTCTTGCTTCTCTCGCTTCACCAGGGGTTTCTTCTCAGGTGCCTTCATCCTCCAAGAAATGGCGGGCATGTTGAGGGCCTCCATACCTTTGTTCTTCTGGTATTTGGTAGAGGCGACGTACGACGCCTTGACAGTGGACACCACCGTGTTCATCAGATTCTTTGCGGCCTGAATGAGGGACATGGCGCTGTCCAACTGCGCGTGTGTTGGGGGGAGAGAGAGGGAGAGGTGCAAAAATGGTTAGCTGCTGATATGTTGGAAAACAAAGGCTACATTGTTTGAAGCCTAGAATCAACAAAGCTTTTCACGTTTTGACATACAAACATATGCGAGGAATTGCAAAACAGAGAAAAAAGGTCAGACTAATTTAATCTCAACTTTTTAAAAGCCTCCCAGACGTTGGTGACACTTATGCTAAGTGTCGAATGCGCAGTGGCCTGTCAGCCTTGCTGAAAGGGGATTCATTATTTCATGCAGAGGCTTCTTATTAAAATCAGCTTGAATGGCAAGTGGCTAATTAATGCTTTAACAACTCTGTAAACATTTCTCATCTTGGAAACAGTGCACAAATGCAGGCAATGTCTGTTTTCTATCAAACAAAGCCATTACCTTTGTTATTAGTCAATATAGACCAGCGCTAATTCAACAAACCAATACGCATGCAAATGCTGTAGTTGTTTACGTGGCAAACTTGGGCAGCAATTTATCACTAAGTTATCCACGTGATTAAATTAAAGTACCGTGGAACCTCCGAAGTGTCATGCTCTTTAAGTGGAATGCTAGCCCAGAATGCCTGGAAAACTATTGGGTGGAAAAAAAAAGTCACTAATGCGGGACCTGCAGTTACAAAAGTAGGTGTTTAAAATCTTGAACATATTAACGGATCTGTTATGGAAGTTTCGTTTTAACCGCTACTCTCATAAGCTACCTGGTGTACGAAATGTATAGGATGCAAATCAACAGATTTTCATGTGACGTGAGCCAAAGCATCCAAGTGACGCTCTCTCAACTTGCTTGTTTTGTCTCCACGCGCGCCACCACGCAAACACAAGTTTGTGAGTTGAGTGGCATTTGAAAAGCTCTTTGACGGAATGATTTGAATCTTTTGCCGGCTTTCTCCTCCCCGGTATTCAGTCGGTTTACCTTTGAGACTTCCGCACTCGACTTCACTCTCCTCACAGGAGTTGTCAAAACATTTCACCAACAGTTAGGCTTATTTCATATGTCATTTAACATCCGTTTTAACTGCTCCACAACTCTTGGGTTACTTTGGTGGCTGAGCACATTGGATAGGGTAAATTATAGATGGCTCCCCGTTGCCCATGATTAAAACGACGGTGAACTTACCCCCGAGACGACCAGCTCTCCTCCCAGATTCTGAACTTCAGCCTTGACTTTGCTGCAGATGTTGAGCTGGTGGCAGTACAAGGCGATACGCTGCAGGTATGCGAGCAGGTCCTGCTTACAGGTTGAGTCAGGGCACTGCAAGACACAAAGACAATCCATGCACAAATTTGACATATTTGTTTGTATGTTCTGTCTTAGAATGGACTGAATGCTTGTACTTTCGATTGTGGGTGCTTGCAATGAATCCAATTAGTCACTTTAACACTTTGCTAGGGCCTCAAGCTTGATATTTTATGCTATCCGGCAGACACATGATGCCACACTTTGAAGATTACTTGGTGGCAGCATGACAGGTAAGGTAGGCACACACATTACAAACACACTCACAACCAAAATGATAAAATTCAAAACACCCACAGAAAAATTTAGTCACCGGTCGCTCGCATAACAGAATGCAAATGTTATTATAAATTATTAAGATGTAGGTGCGGGCGCTTGTCAACAACCTTGTGTCAAGTGGATTTGAATATAACTACAAATTAAAATGTGGCACTATTAATTGACAATGACAATGGACAACATTTTTGAGTAATCTGTGTGTGGGAACACTGCAGGATGCAAGATAAATGAGTTTATATACAAATCAAGAGCTGTGAATATTACCAAAAGACTTTAAAATATAACGCCAATTAAATTTACATGTCCTTCATTTGATTAGGCAGTGTGTATTTGTGCCAATATCAATGCCATCAGATTCTCTGGAAGAAGAAAAAAAAGCCAACTGAAACAAATATGGCACTATCAAGTATTGCCATAATTTAAACATGCAAAGCTCCATGTCTAAAAAAAATCCTCATAATGTATGTGCACAACTTGCCCGCTTCCCACTTTCATATTTTGATAATAGAACAGTTGTTATCAATCATTTTCTATTTTACAGACAACAGAGCCAACACAGCCAGTTGCAAAAGAAGGAAAACATGAGCATCCCTACAATGTACGAAATCCACGATTGTCACGCATATTTATTTGAAAATATTAGATCACCGTCGCAAGCAAGTGCCCAATCCGCTGCTCAGCTCCTGTCGACCCTTCAGACGGACATGCCACAATGCCCGGTCCCCCTCCCAAAGCAGACCCCAGAGGCTACCTGGTTGATCCTAGCATATCCGCATAATCGTAAAGATTAATCCATGCAAGTCTAAGCACACAGAGTGAAACCGCAAAAAGCTCATTAAATCAATGGTTCCTTTGATCGCGCAGCTCTTACATGGTTAACTGGCAATTCTAAAACTAATGCATAACACCCGTCATTAAAAAAAATGTTTGAAAAAAAGCCCCATCTCACTTTTTAGTGAGATGGAGCCCAATTACACCGTGTGGAGCATACTCAACATATGCCTAATGTACAAATGGGTTAAAACTGATCTCACCATTTGTTCATAACATTAGCCATCAAATTACCAGAAAAAAGTTCAAAGAAATCCCCCAAGGTCCAATATGACCATTACATTGATTGTCATGTTGAATGAGTAAATTAAAATAGACGCCTGAGCCCAACTGTATACGCCTTTGTAGCCTTTATTGAACGCCCTATAGATGCTCTGTGACAGTATGAATGAAATGGGCTGAGTCTCTTTCATCATCCACTATCTATTCCTGATTAATAGAAATATGGGCCAAGCAGAGAGGAGGGATATGTAATAGTTGGCGTTCCATTAAAGAAACATATCAAAGAAGATGAGGGGAGCGAGAGCTGCAGGGGATGATCATCTTACAGATGAGGACTAATACGTAAGATGGTAGGAGGAAGAAAATGGGAACAAGAGAAAGGTTAAAAAGCTGGGCAGAAGCGAAAACATCAAACTGAAAACAAGCACTTGGAGAAAGCATGAGGATGAGGAGTGAGCCAGAGGGGAAACCGTATGGAGAAGTAAATAAGAGCGATATCCAACTGGGGAGAAGGGAAACAGGAGGATTCAACTGCAGCTCGCACGAATACTGACTGTGTGTATGGACATGCATGTGTGTATGCGTGCAAACACACACGCGCGCACTCGCCAAGACCTGCGATGAGGCTGAATGCAGCAGCCATGCTAATAAGGGCTGGGGGAAGAATTCAGACGGCTGAGAGCAGAGCACAGTGAAAGCATCACTTGTGCTCATGCTCGGCTCAGCTGCTGGCTTCACTCTGCAAGGCTTCCCGCGCCGTGACAAGCGCGCACACAAGTTGCGCAGAAGCGACAAGATCCTCGAAGATTGTTTGGATAATGCAAATTCAAGGCTGGTGTGCTTAACCTGTGCTGGATTCGCAGGATGCATTCGACTTTCTGGTTCTATTTCCAATACAACATGCGTCCATATACTAATTTATCACGTTTATTTGCTTTTGGGAACAAATTATGTGCTAAATATTTGCTTGGTTCTGAGGATAAATTAGGTCATTTAAATAATAATAATAATTGAGCTCATTTAATGTTAAAAGATAGTTGGTGTTTCCCTGCTTGGCATATCCTACAGTACACCAGGGCTGTCAACAAAAATATTCTAAATTCGATTTTCAAGTATTCCATTGAAAAATCAAGCCCCCCCCCCCCCCCCCCCCCACACACACACACACACACACAAGCCTATTTTTTTAATTTAACTAATTTGAACATCTAAAACTGAGCCACTATAAATGATTTTCTTTTTTAATTACACATTGTTCAAAAGGTATCATACTGGAGAAAGCTATCTAAAAATATAGCGTAGCATTAAGCATGAAATAGGAATGCGTTTTAATAAGTATCCCAAAAATACAAGCGGTATCTTTGCTGGTGACTGCAAGGGCTGTATACCCATAGTGGTATTGGTATAGAAACAAATAATAAGAGGCGCTGATACAATTTCAACAGCCTCATGTAGAGCTTCCTGATAAGAATATCAGTCATGCGTAGACAATTTTAAGGTAAACATGAATGACAACGCTTTCTAGCAGTCAGCTGCAGTACTGACATGGGGCCTCTGAGGAGGAGCTTGCCTCTATCATAGATATAATCTCAAATATAAAACCATGCAAGCCTAAAAACACACCACACGGACCTGTACAGTGAAACTGTAAATGGCTTATTAAATCAATGGTTCCTTTGACTGCTGTGATCAGATTTGATAACTCTGGCGATTAAAAAAAGAATCTGCTGCTGACTTTATAAAAATGGTCTGGAAAGAAAAAAATAAATACATTTTATGAAGAGAGATAATGTCCGTGCTGCTACTTGAACAGCTGGGATTTTTTTGGTGGGGTGGTACTATGTAAGAAGTCTTGGAACAGTGCCATAAGAGTACAACGGCAGGACAATGTAGAGATAATTTAAAATTAGGGACGTTTGATATCGCTCAGATAGATACCAGTAGAAGTACTTAACCCTTTCACTCCCGGTGGGACAATGCATCCCACAACTTTTAAAAAAAGAATTCGCAGTGGGAATAGGACTCGTAGCAATGTATTCAAATGGATTGTAGGCGTTCGGTGATAATTTTCACTTCTCTGGCACGTTTTTTGTATAAGTATCGTGGTCTATGGAATATACAATCCCAGTGGCATCGATACTGACCCAACCAAAGTAAAAATAAATAAATAAATACAAATTGACAAAGAACCATGTTGAATCAAAGGATTTACAGTGCCACGCACTAGCTAATGTCCATGATATAAATGATGATCAGGAAGGTCAGGTCCAATCATTGATAATGCCACACCGTTTTGCTGAATTCTATTACGCGCCACAGACAGAGGCAGCGCTGCTGACCTTTAAGATGCTTCGCCCTGAGGAAATGCCAATCTCCAATATTTACTGACACAGCAGCATTCTAATGAGCCACTGCCAACAACCTGTTGAGTGAGTGCCAAAGAGAAGCAAACAAAGTTTTTTGTTATTGTTATTCTGGCTTAAATACTATTTGCACATATCAAAGTATAGAAAATTTGGTAGACCAGTAATTGTTGATGTCACCCACATTGTCTTTCCACACTTCTAACATTGACTGACTATATTACACATTAAGTAATTTATGCGCAGCACATTTGATTCCCCAACATGTTCAGACATTTTGTGGCCTGATTAAAAGGGAGAAAATAACCCATCCCAAGACAGTATTAACATGGGTGAACACATTTCAAAAAGATCAATGGTACATTCATAAATATCTCAACCAACAAATCGAGTGAGCTCTTCGTTGGACATAACTCCAATCGCCTGCAAGACGACCCTTGAACTGCTGAGTTGCGAATTTATGGGGCTCACTGGGTGATTTTGCTTCTCCAAAGCAGTAGGTAATTTACAACCTGGCCTGCTGTTCAGCATCTCAAGCCAGAGCCAGGATTAGACTCTGTCCAGCTACAGAGCCCATTGATCACTATAAATCTCTACTTATTGAATGCAAATCGGAAAAGTACACTATGTATGCCAGCATACATCATGAGGAGAAAAGCTTGTTGGCAGGCACATACACACATCTGTATATACAGTGTGTTCCTATACATGTTCACGTGAAAAACAGAAAAGAAATAAGCGTTACAGTCCAGTGACAAGATTTTATTTTATTTTTTTGCCAAATCTTAATTACACAAAATATGTTTATGAGCAGACTGATAGAATTCTGACTTGCCCTGCATAAGTGTCATAAATTCTTAATAAACTCCAGTGCAGACCCTACAGACACTGACCTAAATCTTACAGCTTATACATGTCTTATTACATTCTACTTTAATTAGGCTCTGTTACTCATATTAACGTTTGTCAAGAAGTGCCACACTTGATCAAAATTACCTGCATGTGATCACGGCATGCATGTAGCGAAATGCAACACAACAAAGTCTCATGAAAGAGAATGAGGGTTGAGATGTAGTGCCATCAATGTGGGACCATCTGCCGATGTTTTATATTAGGATAAAATCTCATAGGCCCTCTATGCCAGAAGTACGGAGTGCATGTGATTAATACATCTATGTTAATGAGGAAGGCCCAAGATTGCCTTTTCTCTGCTGTCACTATGTATGCATCTTAGTGGTGATTCACTTAACTATAGCTGCTGGAGTATGCAGACATCATACCACGCGCATCATACCACACGCCTTTTGCCATTAGCGGGCCTGCGGCATCACTATGCTTTGTTAGAGAAATATCCAAAATATACATATATTGTGTGAGTAAATGCATGCAGTTTAGGAAGCGCCACCTGACAATTATACTGCTAATTAAAAGGGCAAAGCACACTTAATGGATTCATCTCTCAGGAGGGATGTTCTTCACTCCACAGAAATGCACTGTCCATTCTCTCTAACTTCCTGTTCCAATCTTTCTCTCCTGGATATTATACCTAAATATGACTGCCTGTGTTATAAGTGAATGTCACATAGATGTTTGAGCTTGGCAGGTTAGATGGGATTTGAGCCTGAGGGGTCTGCACAAAATCATCACATTTGTTGCAACACTACTATCAAAAGCATCACCCGCTAATTTAAAATATATATAATAATAGCGAATTGTTGAAAAAAATAAAACAGCCTTCTAAACCCAACATGAGATGTACAGATATGTGAACACTCACACCTGCAAAGTTGCCCATCCGTTTTTATTTGGGAAAGCACTGCTTTCATTTATGTGAATAAGAATCATCAGACTGTCAGTTTGGCATAGAAAAAAAAACAAAACGTACAGCTGTTACAAACTCAAACTACTCAAATGAAATTAAAGGGGAACTCTTTTGTTGAAAACAATTACCTTCAAGACACCTCCAACAGTCAAAACACAGCATTCTGATTAAAGCTGTGTTTGTAGAATATGAATCAAGCAGCAAAATTTAGTTGTTTTTTTTTAATCCATCTCTAAGGGTGCCCATTTTGCCACTTGCTGTTGACTGAAAAGGAAATCAGAGTTCTTCGGGGCACAGGTCATGACCAATCACAGCTCACTTGTTTAAGTTTGAGTTTGTACATGTGATGGTTGCTAGTTCAGCCGCAATTAGTCATTACTTGATCAACTATGTTGTCATTTTCAGTCAGCAGCAAGTGACAAAATGGCTGCATGCTGAGATGGATAAAGAACAGCGGAATTTTGCCACTTAATTCCTATTCCAGAAACAAAATAAAAAGCCTACTCCTCAGCTTCACTGTTAAAGTATATTCAGGGGTGCTTATTTCCCATATACAATATTAATCCAAAAACTGTGTTAAGACTAGTGGGGCTGGGCACAACATATTTTTGCAAAGAGAATTCTTAGGTCAACTTTCCCCTTACAATACCAGCAATCCGTTCGTGGACACTACCGCATAGAACACCCTAATGGTGGAAAAAAAAAAAAGTCCTTAATAAACAATTTAAACTTCAAGACAGCCCTTTTTTGCTGTTATGATTGCAGTGGAGCGAAGAGGTCAACCCTTTCAATACTGTCAACATTGAAAATGCTGTGGCGTCGTTTTTGCGCCACTCTCTTCCTTCCTAAGTGGCTACACATTCCTGAAAAGAGACACTGGAAAACCCAGTGGGTGCAACTTAACCACTCAAGCAGTCTCAGAAGATCTCAAAAGGACAAGAAGAACTCGTGGCAAACATCAAAACTGCGATTTCACAATAAATAAATGTATGTATACTGCGGAAAACGGAGATGAGTTTGCTGTAGACGGGCACACAGAGTGTAAATCATGTACAATGACTCCCTGCGGAATAGTACGGTGCATGTATTTAAGTGAAATATGAAGCTATAGATTATTGAATGAGTGTTTCCCTATGTCAAGGTCCATCATCTGATGTGGGTGAAAAATATATATGTTGAGGGAAGATGGAGTTGGGGGAGTAAAAAGGCATCTCAACTTGTACTATGACAAATACAAAAAATATGTGACTAGACAGGACACTGGAATTCTCCATGAACACCTCGGGACTGTATGTGTGATGGCAACTTACATTGTCAGCAATGGTGCGACCCAACTTGTCCATTCGAGATCCGGCTTCTGCAATTTTCTTGGCAGCGCTGATGACATCAGATGTATTCTTCAATGGTCCTTTACCCCTAGGAGGAACATTTTAAAGATAGTTTCTTAGTCGTTGTTATATTACAGTGGCAATCACATCAATTTCATTTGTTTTAAAGGGTGTTTTTTCAGACAGAGCCAAACCTGGTTAAAACCAGTGCGTGGGTCCTCGGGTCATGACGGCCTCGATTTACCATGTTTCTAGATTACGAAGGCGCACAGTAAACAATTGGCCATCACCATGAAAGTGAAATTAGGTATTATTAAACGCCAACGACAAAGTTGTTGTAATATGTATGAATGTAAATGAATGAAAATGTAAAGTTTGCAAAAATGGACTTCAAACTATTTTACAACTGCTGAAATTGTGTTCATCTACAGGGTTTTACATGAGTCCATGTCCTTGCATTTTGTTTTATTTGTTGATTTTTGTTTTTGCTGGAGCAGTGGTAAAACAAAGCCCCATCTCCACCTACGGTTTCTACCCAGCACTAATATTCCTTGCACTACTCGACTCCACTCTACACCGGAGCACATTGCATCTTCACTGCCACCGCTGCTCTCCGGGAGCCCCTTCTCACGTCACCAGTGAGGTCATGTTACCAACTTAGGTGGAATTTACACCACCACTTACCACGTATCAATTCAAAGCTTCTTTGCTTTCAAACCAGTTAGTTAGAATTACGCAGCTACTGCAAGCAGTTCATGAGTTTTTAATTGTAATGTAATGTAATTAGAGGGGAAAAAAAAATTGTCATTTCTTCTGTCACTTTTAATTTGACAAACAGCTCCCTCATCCCTCACACAAAGACCTGCCAGCTACCATAACCTATGTAGTATTGACACAAAGCTCCTCATCTGCTTTCAGAATCCATTGGACTTGTGTTGCTAGAGCAAACGGTTCAGGAGTTATCGTGATTCGAAAACCATGCCATTTCACTTTGGCTAACACAAGCATATAGTTAAAGAGTTTAATTGAATGTGATTGCAGGAGAATATGAAATCAGCCGACTAACACCATGGCACTTAAAAAGGACAACAGGCATTGGCAATTTTCAATCCCAAAGCTTTCAGAGAAGGCATAATTATTATTGACACCAGAGAATTAGCAGCAAAAAAGAATAAATAAATAAAGCAAACTAGATAATATTAATTGGTGAAGTAAAAACGATTGCTCATACTTTAACAGACCTGAATGAAACAATAACTATACTAACTGAAATATTCTCTCACACTGCAACAATTTTTGGCCCAATACATGTCAACAAACAAACAAACACACAAAAAAAAAAACACTTCCACCACTAGGGATCTAAGGACACATTTGGCAGGAGGCATAGATTGAAGTCAACAGAGCTCTTGCTAGTTTAAAAAAAAGAAAAAGTCAGACTGAGGACAGATGGAAGTTTGCAACATGTTCATCTCCTTTACCCTCTGTTGCCCCTGGTGCAAAATAAGGCAGCATCCTAAAGTAAGAGGCTACATGAGAAAGCACAAAATAAAAACTATCAAGGGGCAAGTAAGACCTTCACGGGCAAAGGTTTGTAATGGCTCCTGTGTCCAACAATGTTAACATAAAACGAGAGAAAACAATTTTCTAGCATGGCGGAGACAATGGAGTATAATATTGTAGTCTCCACCAATTAATGCACAGCAGGAGAAATTTCCACACTGGAAACCCTAGCCTGACCAGGTGTGACCAGAAACCATCTGCTAAGCCATAGGTAAAGCCCAAACGCTTTCTGATATTTTTTTTTTCCTGACATTCAAAGAGTACTTAACCTAATGTGAGGTTTTCCAATATAGGTGATTAAGTCTCTCAATAATCAAGCCCCCTGATCACAGTACACTTTGGGGTTAGATTTTCATGGTGATGAAAGGAACTAGAGACTGAAGGTCTGGACACAGCTGCAAGCACCATGGCATGTGAGCCACATCGGACCAAAACGAATGAAGCTACCAAGAACGTTACATCAGGTGGCCCCCAAATATATCTAATGTCTCCGAGTCACAAATGTGTTATTCATGAGGGCCAACAGACAGCCATAAGCAATGCAGGAAGTCAACAAGAATCACTCTCACTCTGGAGATTTTTCATGAGAGGTCGAGATCAATTACCTCATGGAGTATTAACCTTGGCAAGGCATTGTGTCAGCTCAAGGTTGAAGGGGCAATAATTTGGGCGAGGGTAGAATTAGCCAGCTACTGACCTTCTGTATGCTGCTATACTATGCAGGCGTGAGGGAATAATATGGAAAAAAATAAATGATATATACATACTTTATGTGCCCCCAACTGCCAAGTGTTTTCATTTTATCTTTGTTGTCATTCAGAACTTTGTTCTGTCAGGCACAACTGAGAATATGTTTTTATCTGCATTTGTATAAATGAATTGTCGGTGTCCTATAAAATCCATACATCAACAGATTTAGACTTTGTACATAATGTGAATGTTAGCGCCTCCTATGTCATTTTTTTCTTCTAAACAAATGTAAGTCCACACAGGGATGGGTTTTAAAACTAATGGCCAATCTATTGTTGAAAATTTTGTAGGTCCAAAGGTTCCACCTAACAAGAGCTATATCTGAAAAGACTAGTTCTTCAGAGACTATTCTGAGCAGTCAGGCTTTTATTGTTCATCTCCACTGGTCAGATTACGATGTTTAAACAGATATTATTACTTATTTTTGCGGGATAAAATAGCATGCCTAACAAAACTTACCTGGTGAAGTCTGTCATCTCCATCATAATCATGCACATCTGTTTTGCCAAAACAATGATGTCGTTGCCACTATCATCCCACTTGGATACCTCGGCATCCAGCTTGCTTTTCTCCTCCTGAAAGCTTGCAACTTGCTCTGCAATCTTTGCCTTCTGTTCCTGTGGCAACTGAGCCATAATAGCCTAAAGCGAACAATTGAACGATAACAGGTTAATAGAGAACATGGTAAAATTAGTCACTTCGCATACGTCATTAACGTGTATCACATGAAAACAACATAATTAGGTTTATCTTTTGTACTTCAACATTACTGTATTCCTCAATTTCTTCAAGATATGACAACTATGTTTTTTTTTTTTTTTGGCAGTAAATACCTTTGTGGTCTGCATTGTCTATTGGTATTATAAACTAAAACTCACTCACCCTTGCACTCTGGCCAGCAATTAGCTGGTCATCTTCTGTCTGCACGCTGGTTCTGCTGCGAACATCAAAGTCTTCAGTTTCAAAGTCAGAGTCATCCAACTCTTCTGGAGTCTGTAAAAGAACAAAATGGATTTGTTAAAAGAAGCAGAAAAAAAAGTTAAATTAAACCTAACATGATTTAAAATCATAAATGCAGTCTGTAATGTACAAAAAAAAATCCCAAGTACTGCTTGGGAAACCGCAAGGAAAATGAAAGTATAAGGTAGCACTCTGGGAGCACAATATTTTAGAATCCCATCTGGCATTCCTGAAAAAGAGGAAGATGTAAGACGTGTGTACCCACGGTGCAGCTACTTCAAATTTGATCCACTGAAATATTTTAATATGAAACCCACCATATGCTTCTGTTTTTATACAAATGTTAAAAACACAGTAAACATCAATTACTCAAATACTTTGGGAACACTACAATCCCAAAAGAAGGAAAGCAAAAAAAGATGGCCAAAGAACATGATTATTACTATGTTGTACTTATTAAGTGGTTTAATGCTGCCCATCTTTAACTATTACAGAGACATTCCATTTAAAAATATGTGAGCACCCATTGTTTTACGGATTGTAGTGATCTTGTTGTGCAAGGAATATGGATATGTGCTCAGGTACCGGTACAAACGTGTACTGACTCACAGGCATCTCTTTCAAGTCAGACAATGGTGTTCGGCGGGGCGCACATATCACCTGCAGTGGCCTGAGCAACAGATGAACGTGGGAGGCTCACAAACGAGAGCCCTTGTTTGGCAGCAAAAATACATATTTTTTTTTTTTTGAAGTCGTGGCAATACTAGTCTGTTCTTAAAAGGGTTTTGTCATGATATCCATGTCTGATATTTTACAAGTGATAAAATACATCATTTGTATCAACTTGTTTTCGATATTAAGTATGCACAACCTACCTTGCAAGAGCTTATTTTATAAATATTGGCCTTATAATAAGACCTCTAGTTAAAATTTGTTGTCTGTGTAACAGTCACGCCGTGACAGTTTTTGCTCGGATGCTCTCCAACACAATGAACTAAGAGACTTGGGAGGGGAAATCACCTTGAGCACCAAGCTATAAAGGGCGAGGGGGAAAAAGGTAGCAAGAGCTGCCCCCCGTTTTGCACTGTCAGCAGCTCTCATACTTATATGATGCTCTCATGTCTGGAGGGCATATTTTCTGATGTCACTGTCTGATAGCAGAATCTTCAGTCCATTTTTGCAAATACAGTCTGACTACCACTTTTGTGAGGCAAACGTCTGTTGGACGAGCAATGGCTCAGTCCGTAGGGATTTTACTTTAAAATATTGGGTTTAGTTGCTGCAGAATGTCAGCTTGTTGGCTAGACTGCATTTTTAATTAGTTAAAGAGTATGTTTACGCCATTAGGTGCTAAAAACTGGAGATAGTTTTATTTTCTTTTTATAACAGTCATACATAATGATAAAATACAGTCTAAAAAAATGTTGGGAAATATGTTGGTATATTTGGCTTAGTTGCTTCAGCCAGTATAATGCCACAACTGTTTTGACTCACTAGCACAGACATTTCTTGATCGAAAACATGGTACGATTGGAAACAAACTTATATTCTCAGGTTCCAAATGAAACCAGAAATTAAAATTTAAAAAAATGCCACACGTGCCAACCCCAATGCCAATGAAGTTTGCACATTGTGTAAAATGTTAATAAAAAAAAAGAAAAAAATATTTGTGAAAATTCTTCAATCTACTATATATATGTCACTGGAGCAAGTGGCTTTTTAAAACATTGAAATTAGTTGAGTTGGAATTCAAATGTTTGGTTTGACTCATTTTTTCCCCAGAAGATATTCCACATTATGTCCAATAACTTCATGGGTGCCAATAATGGTGAGCAGGACTGTACAGTACATAGAAAGGCTGCAGCTGTTGACTCTCCAATGTTCTTTAAAGTTAAGTCATTTTTTCTTTGAACGTTGTTCACTGTGCCTCGATTAATGTAAATGAATATCAATTAAGCAGTTACAATAAACATTTTCATCCCCATCTCTTCAAGGGGGTGCAATTTTGCCTTGTCCTGCCTGACTTGGTGACATTATGTGACCAAACCCAGAAAAGCTCTGGTGAGCCCTTAGGTACTGTGATGTTCTTTACAGTCGATGGTAAGTAAAAAGTGTAGGGGTTTAATTGACATTTTCACATTTGTACAAGATAAAATAAAAAATCATGAAGTAGAGAAGCAATGTTTGCTACCTACCCTTATCATGAGCACAGCCTTGCGAATGTCTCGAATGCCATCATATACAAGACGGGAAGCGTCAATGAACTCATTCTCATCAACCGGCTGTGAGGGGTTTGCGCTCAAGGCCTCCACTGCAGACTCAATTTGCTCCGTGAACCGTGGCATCACTGAGGGAGGGTGAGATGAAAGGTGGGGAAAAAACAATATTGAGGAACACTTTGAAGAACCAGTGAGCTTAGGCCAATGCAACCACAGTGTAACAAAATACAAATAAAAATGACTTCTTACAACAACACAATTGCTAAGACAACTACAATTTTAGCAAAAGTTATTATTCAACTTTGCACCTGTTGCATGTTTTTGTACCTAGGGTTAATCATCATCTTTTGTTACACACGTGTATATACATAGATTTACAGTAATTCCCCAAATATGAGGCCACTTTTTTCCTGAAAACAAAGGCCAAAATTATAGGTGCGTCTTATAAATGTTAACTTAAAAATTTGATTTTTTTTGACACCATTCGAGGAAGGTTGATCAGTCAGCCACATAAGTGGAGTTTTGATGCATGGATGCATATTTTTACTGTCGTATTTTTTACGGCCATATTCCTACTCACAATAATTACCATAAAAGAACAAGCTAGAGAGTGGAAGTCAGTCGGCTGTTAGCAGCCAGTACCTGTTGCACCTAAGAGCAGCTCGTGTTAGCTTAAGTTGTTACAGCATTATTTTCAATAAAAGAAGCAAGCAGGCTGAACCAACCACCGAGTCCATCCTTGTTCACACACAGGAATATTAATAAAACGAAGAGGCCGATGTAAAGGTTACCATAGAATGGCAAGGTATGTAGCTGAGTGCACTGGTTAGAGAACATGGACAGGTATTCCATTTGACCAATTTATTAATTGTGGCCTTTCTGCATAAACTTGTTGGAACACGGCTGGTGCGTAACATCGGGTATTAGACAAAATTAACTCGAGCTGCATCGTGAGGAAAAGGAAAAACAACTGCTATGAGCGCATTCATCGTTACATTGGTGAGGCGTTCACTGATCGCTCACAATGTGAGAAATCTGAAACACACTTAACCTACAACAAATGTATAACTTGCAGGTATGAACACCAGAAAATATGAGGAATTGACAAAGATCAGATTTATTCTGTTTTGCTGTTTTTTTTTTACAAAACTGTTGGTGCCTCCTATACACAATAACTAGGCATGGGGCGATAACCATAATGGTGATATATCGCGGCTTTGAAAGTCATGGGTATTTGAAACTATCCAAATCTGACAAAACCAATAAGTTTGCGTTAAAGGGCAATTTGCAGGCTGCAGCGAGAGCCTCCTCTCGATGTGACTCACACTCTTTGGCTGCCACACAAAAACAGTACGAATATTGTGCTGCTGTACTTAATTTGTGTCAGTCGTTGTACCTGTGTCAGTCAAGAGCTTTGTGGCCTCCAACACCTTCTCTGTGTAGATTCCAGGTTCATAATTGTCCATTTCAGAAGTGACCACATGGACCACTCTGGCAGCACGGCCTCGAATAGCCCCAGCAGTGCGATCCAAACCATCCACATCTTTCTCTTGCAGGGCGATAACACACTTATTCACATCCTCCAAGATGTGATTCTCTGTGGGAGAATGCAAGTTACAATGCATTAGGTAGAATTCCCTACATGATGATTTACACCATATATCTTGGTATTGGGGAGGGGTGTTATGAGTACCACATACCAGAGACACAAAGGAAATCATCGATGGATGTTATGTCATCAACAGCATCAGTGAGGACTCTGACCTGCTTTTCCCATTGCTCCTTGAACAAATCCATATTATCTTGTGCCACCTTACTGTTGGGTTTTGCAGCTAGGGCCAAAGCTGCATTTATCACCTGCATTTATCCAATGGCATGCATGTTAAACAATGAACATTGTTTCATAGAAAATCAATTCTGAATGAAATCGTGGACGCAAAAATCGGAAACAAATCGAATCATGAGACAGTTAACAATTACCACCCCTAGAATGAAGCATAAATCAATTTTAGTTGAATTTAGTAGTTTTGAATACAAAATCATTTGATAGAAAATCAATTCTGAATCGAATCGTGGACCCAAAATCGGAATCAAATCGAATTGTGAGACGGTCAAGGATTACTATCCCTAATACCCATCATGCATGTTATTAGAATGGTTAAGGAAACTAGAGTAACAAACATTTATTCAGGTCTCATTTTATTTTACAATTCTAGAAGTCTAAAGTAAGCTTGATGGAAGTGTGGGTGTAAACAGCAATAGTACCTGAGGGCAAAGAGTTTCCAACTGAGACGCTGCCATCCGGACCAGCTTCACTCCTTCTTCGTTGTTTGAGATGGAGCAGGCCAAGTTGGCAACCTTATTTCAAGAAAAGGAATTAAAAAAAAAAATAAAATAAAATAAAAGGCACACAAGAGGAAAAAAGGACAAAGTTCAGAATTTTCTTGAAAACTACAAAACCGAACATCATTTTTAAAAATATTTTTGCATCCACCTAAGAAACATTGTGCTTCGCCAGGAAAATGTAGGTCAGAGACTGTTGTTTAGATATGGTGGCAACAATGTAGAAAGAAAATGCCTGGGATGAGGGGAACCGTACTAAAGTGGGATTATCCAGACACTAATGTGCTGTAATGTAATCTATTACAATGTTTTACTTTGCTACAGTAGAAAAAGTGTTGACACAAGTCTGGCTCTCATGCTTGTACATTTTTTTAATTCAACTTAGCCTACGAAAAGCCGCATGGTTCTGACAAAGGTAGTGGATTTGTTTCGATGGCATCCAAAGATGAATGTGGGTCAGTAATAATGTCATAATGGTTTCAACAAATGTGTATAAACTAATGGACCATTTGCCTTTAGGCCACCAACTATTATGCTCATATCATGTGAACAGAATAGAGCAACACTGATACTAATTTTGTCGAACGCCAGTTTGAAGAGCACAGATTTTCACAGGGCTACTTTGCTGCATCTGACAGAGGGAAGAGGTTTAAATCTATACAGTTACAGTACAGTTACTGACGGCGAGGCGGTTCCTTGGCAATTTAAAGGTCTGCTCTCAGGTGTGGTGCCCCATTCTGTTCGATTCACCAGCGCTCTGTTTTCAGTGGAGCAGCCAATACACTGGACTTGTGGTCAACAATCGCCCATGGGGAGATGTCCCATTTCAAATGTCACTATTTAATGCTCAGACATGGGCATTCAAAGAACATAATGAAAGTACACTAATAAGAGGTCAAGCTAGTGGTGCCTCTTGCTTGTTGCTGCTCTAAAGTCACCATTTGGTGGTCTCTCATGTTCTCAGGAAAAAAGCAATCATTTCAATAATCAGTATGTTATCATTTGTGCATGTGACTGCAGAAGGTAAAAGGCAAACTATTCAAGAATTTGGAATCATTATCCTGGAGGAACAGGTTAAAATTGATCAGGTTTACTGCCAGAAGCTGGTTAAGTTGGTATATTTTGAAAACTACAGAAAAAAATTTGAAAAGTGGATTTGAAGAAAGGCTATACTTTCTAGTGGGTTGAGTAAAATAACAGAAGCCAAGAAGGGGATTTAAATCTGATAAATTAGGTTGCGCTGCATTTTGATGAGGAACATCGTACATTACCTCAATCAACTTGTTGGCATGCTCCCGAAACACCTGTGCATATTCCTTCACTTCTTTCTCATTGCCGTTCTTTGCGGCTTCAATAAGAACCAGGAGAGGTACATTGGTTTCCAAAAAGGAGTCGGACACATGGTCCATTACAGCTTTACGCAGCTATCAGGGCAAGAAAAAGAAGAAAATTACGTTTCAAAGTGCATGTCACACTCACTTGCATTACAAAAGTGGTAATACTAAACAGGGAAGGAAGGGAAATTATTTCAAAAACCACAAGAGGAATAAAAAATAAAAATAAAAAAAACCTGTCTGCGGAGGTCTCTGGTTTTCTTTGTCATCCTGTCGATGGCTGTGTTCAGAGCATCACTCCTGTCCTTTCTGCCAGCCTGGAAAGAAAACATGGGAGCATCATAGACTGTATTGTAACGGCTGTTGCATGCTATAATCCCCAAAAACAACAACTGTTTGTTTAGAAGTCCCCGGATGACAAACTTAATTTATTACAGTACAAGACTTAACACCAGAACCAATAAAGGAAATGTCCTTCTATTTTTTTTTTTTTTTGATACCCACATTTTCAAAGTGGAATGAGAGTAGGGAATTATTCCAGTGCACACGAAAATAATAATTAACATCCGTATATCCATATTCTGTGCCTCTCATCCTCAGGGTTACGGGTATGCTAGGAACACTCATCAGAACTATTTCTCAATTTGGCTATGTTACACAGAGTCAGAGATTTATTTATTTATTTTTTGAAGACTGAAAATACCATCATGCAAACCTCAAGTTTGGATGAATTAGGACAACGATGGCTATGTGATCCTAAACATACATTTTCATCACTTGGACGTTTTCTACAGTAAAACTTTGTAAGCAATAAATGCAACGTTGCTGTTTACATGCTTGACTGTGCAGAATCTCCCATTCAGGGAATAATAAGAAACAGCATCAACAGGCTGCCATAGATGCTGAGTGCTAAGGTAAGTTTGGAAGTATGACTAAATCAGTTAAAATAGGAAATTATGCATTGATATTTGAACAAATTATGTTTATAGCATCTGCAGGAAATTCTGGAAGTCAACCAATGATCGTGTTTGGCCTTATAGGTTGAGTTGTACAATGACGAAAACTGAAACAAAAGTATGAAAGTTGTGCAAGACTATATTTGTAAAATGTAGAGTTTAATAAAAGTCCTTAAATTATGTATAGAAAATTAGAAACATTCCAACAGTTTTGGCAGTGAAAGCTAAGTGCTAAGCAGTAGTGAAACTACTAGCCACTGCTCCCCACAGAGCAGAGAGATGTTCAGCCTCATTCTGGAAACTGTTCAAGTGGAAGTTACCGGAGCTAAAACTTCTCAAATAAACACACACTGACCTAGATGTAGAGGTTCTAAGAAAATTAGATGGCCATAGAAGCGAAACAATTAACCATTTAGGTTCTGGTCTCGTCATACTCTTGACAATGTGTAAATCAGAGGCAACAGCACCATGAACCTGTCTCATACCCAAATGCTGTGTGCCTATCAAGAAATGATAGTGGGTGAACATTGAGACAAGGGATCTGCTGTAGCATTAATCTTCTGATTTGTGTTATTCGGTTGGATGCAGTTTTGTCGTTGGGTGTTCGTCCATTCTGCACCCAGAAATGTACCGGTAGATTATTTTAACAAGGCTTGAAATTCTGTAAATACTGTGCTAATGCACTCCTCCAGAAACATGCAAATGCAGTCAATTGTATTTATTTTTAAAATGTTATTTTTAATAAATTAGAGCCTTATTTATCAAGTCCAACAAAGCAAGGCTTTAATTTACAGGTGTGAGTTATTTCAAAAGTAGGCCACCCTGACATGTTAAAAATATCAATATTCTGATCGTGATAAGTCAGGCGGAAGAAGTGGGGGTGAAAAGAAGACTGGAGGTGCACGTGCAGTGGTATGAGGCATGGAGCAAGTGATTGAGGGAGTAAGAGACCGCCAGCGAGCAAGAGGGTTGTTGTGTGAGTGGGAGAGAAAAAGAGAGAGAGAAAGAGTAGTGATGGTCGACGCCAGGCTGCCACCACTCTGTAGCAGTGAGTGGCTGCAACAAAAAGCACAGAATAACATCCCTGGCTCCCCGCTCGGCTTTTTTTCCTCTCTTCTTGCGTCTGAGCAAGCAGATGAGGGCTCTGCTCGCGGCTCTGCGAAGGCAATGTTGGGACTTAACCGGCGTCAGAAGCAGATTCTTTGGATGCCATCAACAAGTTAGGGGTGGAGGACTAGTGCCATGAAAGGAGAAAGGCTTTATCTTGAAGTAACCGGCTGATCTGACATCATTGCAGTGCCAAGGAAAGAAAAAGGTAAAAAAAAAAAAAAAAAAAAGGAGGGAGGAGGAGAACCTTCATAAGAACTGCAGGGACTGCAACAGCTCAACTTAAAAAATATATATATAGATTATATCAGTTCTAGAATTTGTTGGATAAAGACCACAATTCAAACCACTATTGGATTTTATGGGACAGCTAAAAAAAACTGGAATAAACAGCCCGGGACATGGAAATTTTTATTTTTTCTCCTTTGTGTGGGCTCAATATTGCTTCATTTCAAAAACAGTTGGTTCATTTCGAGCTTTTCCAAAAAGGTTCTTTCCTTTTGGATTTTTCTTCCATGTGGTTGCTCAAAAAGTCTGCGGAGAAGGACAGTTGAATGCAGCTTCCAATGTGCAAAAAAGAATGGGTAAGTTTGATTTTTTTTATATGAAAAATTTAGATATGAATAGGGAAGGCAAGCTAGACAAGTAAATAATTGAAATGATGTCACAATTTATCCACTCTTTCCTTCTACGCCAACGCATACGCACACATGCGCATACACACACACACAAACACACTGATTTGTCAATGTATTGTATAAATGACCGTGTAATCCAACTGCACCACAGGATGCTTCATGAAGGGAACACAACGTTAACAGAGGTTGTTATACTGTACATTCAATTTAAAACATAAGTTCATTCATTATATGTTAAGAGGTGGTATTAACTGGCAGTCTAAGTTACGGTAGATGATTATGATTGCATTGATTACTGTAGGGTTGGGAAACAGCGTATAGTTTCCCGCTTCCCAAACACATGATCTGCATGATGACAGAACTTTATGCAGGGTAGTTGCACTCTGTTGCTGGAACTGAGGATATTGGTTTACGAAAAAGTATTTTGAATATTAAAAGAAGAAAATTTAGTTCAAATGCTTGACTAATTAGCTTCGATGAGCCCCCCGCACCCACATCTACTGCGCTCATTTTCTTATCTTCAAATCCACTCAGGTTTTCATTCAAGGTGGCCATTGGTGGGACCTGCACCAGCGGCTCTTTGTCTGTATATGATCAGCATGCTCCTTGTGTGCCTGCTGCCTTCTGCATCATGCACAACCTGCCCTCAAAAATGCCGCTGTGAGGACCTGCAGTTCTACTGCGACACCCAGGGACTTCAGGCACCCCCAGATGGTGTGGACAAAGGAGCTCTGGGGCTTTCGCTACGACACAACAGCATCACTGAACTAAGCCCTGATCAATTTTACGGCTTCAGTCAGCTCACCTGGTTACACCTAGACCACAACCAGATAACTACTGTTCAAGAAGATGCCTTTCAAGGGCTCTACAAGTTAAAGGACCTCAATCTGAGCTCCAATCGTATCACCAAGTTGCCCAACACAACCTTCATCCACCTCATTAATCTGCAGATTTTAGACCTGTCCTTCAATCAGATGACCGCATTGGAACCCGAACTGTTTCATGGATTAAGAAAGCTGCAAATTCTCCACCTACGTTCCAATTTACTTCGTACCACACCTGTTCGGGCATTCTGGGACTGCCGTAGCCTGGAATACCTCGGTCTGAGCAGTAATCGTCTACGGAGCCTTGCACGAAATGGTTTTGCTGGGCTCATCAAACTCAAAGAACTCCACTTGGAGCACAATCAGTTGACGAAGATCAACTTGGCCCATTTTCCACGCCTCGTGGCTCTCCAATTTCTGTATCTGCAGTGGAATAAGATCAACAATATAACATGCGGCATGGAGTGGACATGGACCACTTTGGAGAAACTGGACCTTACAGGGAACGAGATCAGAGTCTTGACACCTGATGTCTTTCAAACGCTGCCAAATCTTAAGATTTTGCTGTTGGATAACAACAAATTAATCAGTCTGGATGCCCAAGTCACAGATATGTGGCAGTCTCTAAGTACTATTGGGTTATCGAGCAACCTCTGGGAATGTACCAAAAGGATTTGTTCTCTAGCCACTTGGCTAAGCACCTTCAAGGGAAGGTGGGAACATTCCATTCTTTGCCATAGCCCTGAGTACGCCCAAGGAGAGGAAATACTTGATGCCGTGTATGGATTCCAACTTTGCCAGAATTTTTCGGCACCAGTTGTTCAGACCACAAGTACAACCACTGACGCTACCACAGCTGCAGAGATGACAAGCTCCTATTTTGGAATTATGCAGCCAACCCCTACGCAGGACTATGCAGAGGAAAACTGGAGCTGCTCCACATTCACTACAACAACACAAACACCAATCATTTCTCAACCAACCACCACTATATGGGAAGAACCAGCCGTAACAGATGACTACTCCATCATGGACAACACCGTTATGACTCATAGGGTTATCATGGGGACTATGGCTCTTCTCTTTTCATTCTTTTTCATCATTTTTGTTGTATATATCTCACGGAAGTGCTGCCCCCCCACCCTGCGCCGGATACGCCACTGTTCCGCTATTCAGAACCGCCGACAGATGAGGACCCAGCAGCGGCAGCCTATGGCAGATCTAGCTACGCAGGTGCCCTATAATGAGTATGAGCCCAGTCATGAAGAAGGAGCACTTGTGATCATTAATGGCTATGGGCAGTGCAAGTGTCAGCAACTGCCTTACAAAGAGTGTGAAGTATAAACTCTTATTTATTTCTAGGACATATGGTTTGCCATTTGCCCATTTGATGATACAGGGTTTGTTTTTTGGATTTGTTTTCCAGTTCATGTCAAAAAAGAACAAAAACAAAACAAAAAAAAAACAAAAACAAAAAAAAACTGAATTTCTACTTTCCGAGATGTGAGAAAACATGACAAATGCTTATTGTTCCAACGACAGACATGACGGTGTTCGGGTGATGTAGAGATAGGAATACATTTATTTTTCTATGAATGGAAGTTGTTTGTACAAGGCAGGGGCAATCATTCTGAACAAGAAGTGTCAACTGTGAGGTTTGTCTCCACCTTATATCAATAATGCTCAGCACAGAGCAAACAGTCAAATGCCCCTTTTCTAAATACATTAATGGAATCATTGCATCATGTTTTTTATACAAATTTGAAATCACTTCTGACCAACACCAGAGGCACTGTTAAAAAAAAAAAAAAGTAAACCAGCAGACACTGATCTATAAATTCGAAAAATGTAGTCTGAGATGTGAGACATTTGCATTCAAAAATTACAAATCACAGTTCCTGAGGGTGATCTATTTGACAGGCGAATGAGCCCATTTCTAAATGTTTCATGTTTGTAGTAATGCCGATGTACCGTCAACTTAAGTGAAAAAGTTTCATGCATTCTACAATACACTAAGTTAATCTTATTTGAATAAGCTATAGAATCTACATGCAGATTCACCCCCCCAAAAATCCTGACATTTTTCTACCTTGCTATGCACAGGTGGATGGCAAGGAAAGAAATGCTAATGAATAGTGCACATGCCAGACAGGGGACCATTTTATTGTGAAAAATCAAACCATTCAGTACCCCAGACTCTTTACAGCTAGCACACTAATAAGGACTGACGGCCCCAAGATTAAACCAATTAGGGAAAGGCAAATGAATCAAATATTCTGTCACCCACACCAGTGATCCGGCAACATTTTGCTTGCTCAGACACAAATGTAGTTCTTATTAAACTCAAACACTATGTCAAATAAAATCACGAGTGATTCTTTGTATGAAATAGTTTTTATCCGGAGACAGACTATTTGCAGACTTCTGCATTATGACATTTACCGGGTGTGTCAACCTAAACTATGGACAATACCATGAAAACAAATAGAGATTAAGCGATAAGCAAACAGTAAGCCTGGGTCAGGAGACATTTGTATGCAGGAGGGAGAGGATGTGCATTAGCATCAGACTAAAGCTGCTGCCGCAGCTCCGCACTTCTTTGTGCACAGTTTGGTGATGGGGGGCAGGGTGAAGGAGAGAACCACAGAGGATATGATGCTGAGCATGAAAGGAGCAGCTCGGGGTAAAGTATCTGTTTATTATAACTAATGTTCATGTTTCTGACCTGACCAAGTATGTGGGATAATACTTAACAAGTGAAAACAAATTTGGTTTGCATTGAAAAGCTCCACAATTTAATGCAACATTTTCACAAAAAATGGTCATCTAATGAAAATGTCAAGGAAATGTTTCATAGATAGACCACAATGTTCTAAAACACCCAAACAAACCCAACGTTACAATTTTTGGCTTGGTCACAACAGGTTGGTTTCAAACATAAAAATAAATGTTTGTGTCAATGTGGCAGCACATTTTCATAAGATGTGTTTTTTATACATCAAATTGTTCCGTTGAAAAGCAACAGGAAAAAAAAGGATTAAAAAAAAAAGAGAAAAAAAAGCAGGTCTGCTGTGTTTCTACTTTTGATTTCATTCAGCTTCGCACTGCTATACAACAACCCTTTTATCCGTCTTGCATGTTTGAAAGTGCCATCCAGGATAAAGAGACATTCTTTTATGGTACAGCAAACGTGAGGATTATATGGCATTCCAATAAAGTTTGATCAACTATTTGACATTTCACTGTTAAAAACTATGGTTGTGCCATGTGATGGAAAAGCCACAGCATTTGTAGAAATATGCATCCCTCTGCACTTTGGCTCTTTGTAAAATGTTTTCGTTTCCTCGTCATCCTTTAGCTCCCTATCTTGCAAAAAAAAATAATAATAAAAGGAAAAACACAGAAACTGATCCCTCCCTCTTACCCAGCATTTTTGTGCAAAATGAATGCTTTGCATATTTTGTATTGTAAATGTACAATTTCATATCTGTATAGTGCATAAGATGTGCCATCATGATAAAAAAATATCCTCCAAACATAACAGTATATTTTTAAATAAAATGGTTCAAATAACAGTCTACCTTATTAATGCTCAAAATGTACTTAAGTTGATCACATTGTTACTTAATGGATGTTAGCATACTGAAGACTAAACAAAATGGCAAGGAAATAGATTATTTTATTTCAAACCATAAATGTACAAATATCTAATAGATGTGCTCCTGTGACTGGATGATACCAAAGTGTACACTGTCTCTCCAATGACGCCAATTTCCATGTATTTATTTGATTAATTAACATTTTAACAATGACAACGTACTCAAATTTCAGCCCTTTGTCAACTTGGAATGTTGATCTTTTCAATTAGAAATGATTTGCAAATGTGTCACACTAAACCATTTTTTCCCCACAAAAATCTAACATTCCATTTTTTTAATCTATGGCTGCCTAAAAAAGTGAGTTCCTTTTTTTTTTTTTTTTTTAATTATGGCTGTCTGAAGTTGTGTGCAATGTGTAATTATTGTCTGCATGAACAGGTTTGGATTTCTGTGTAGCTCATTTTCTTTTAAAGGACTTAAAAACTTGCAAAACATATCAGACGTACCAAAGGGTAATATAGTGCACAGCATGCGTTCCTTTGGAATGATGTGCAACCATTTCATCTGATTACATAAGATTGGGAGGGTGTTACTGGGAGGGAGAGTGGTTCATCCAACTGCGAGCCAGAATGCCGAGTTACTCTCAACTGTACTGTACAATGACTTTCTCCTCTGGAGGCCAGAGAAGCGCTAGCTAAACAGTGCCTATTGGTCAGCTCCTGGTCAAATAGATATATTGACTGAGGCAAATTCTGAAGGAGAACTGTGCTTTTTATTCTTTGCTTGATATTCTGGTAATACAGTATATCATTGAGATCAGACTGCAACCTTGTACCTCCAAAATCATAGCTTTCCAGGAGACCCCCAAAAATGTTTGTTTGTTTTATCATTAATGTTGCATCTCTAAAGAAAGCAACCCATTACTAACAATAATACATAACTCACACACATGGATTTACCAATAATGAAAAAGTTAAAAAAGTATGAATGACTGTAACTTGTGATTTGAACTGACACCAACGATACGACCGGGATAAGGTTTTCGGTACATTGCCAAGTTAAATGCTGACACAATACATTTTCAAAACTAGTTAGAAATAGAAAAGTGCAATAAAATATGAATGCAATGAAATGACTGATAACAGAAAACTATTCGAACAAAACGCAAAGAACAAAGAATATAGAGACAAAATATGGACGCGAGGCAGCCACCATCGAGACAAACAACTGGTGTCAAATCACAAAGGCCAAATTTCTTCATTAAAGCAGGGGTCCCCAACTTTATATCACCAAGGACGCGGTTCATAAAATATGAACGTACCATAAACTAATGGGAGCACTCAGCTTGTTTCTCTCTTTGCACAGGTGGACTTTTGGGATTCTCGAACATACTTTTTGAGGCCAAGGCTATATGCAGGTCAACTCTTGACTATTTTACAGTTGACGGGGGGGGATGGCGTACTCACCATTAATGCTAAACTAATAGCCCCTAATAGCCCTAAGAGCCCTCAGCTTGTTTCTCTCTTCACACAGATGGGACGTCGGGAATCTCGAAAATACTTTTGAGGCTTCTGCCATTTACAAGGTCTTCTGGTTCGGTAACAAAAATGTGGACAATCCTTTCCTTGTCAGTTTGTGGTTACTTTTTGGACAATGTAGGGATCAAAGTCCTTACAGCTAGAAGTCATAATTTTTAAAGTAGGACTAATGGTATTGCCTGTTAAAAGCTTTCTTTTTCTTCAAAGTTGTAAGCTCATCACCTAACTCTGGACTGGGCCCTTTCCCCTTCCCAAAGACGTGTTTTTTACGAATGTAACTTATTTTTGAGTAATTTTGCTTTTTGTTTTTTTTTACAAAATAAAATAGCTTTCAGACTCTTAATACACAAATATAGTTCATTATTTCGGGTTTGGCCCATGCGGACCGGTGCGGGCGCGGCTCAGTAGTTGAGGACCTCTGCATTAAAGTTAAAGGAAATTCACCGTTTCTTGTGTCCAAACAACGCTCCATTTAAGAAAGACTTAACATACATTAAAAGCTAGAGATGTATTTGTTACAAAGACAATCAAAATGTCAAAATTGAGGTCTCACTATGTTGCACTGCAGGGACAACCAGGACCCTATCCATTAGAGGCTGAGTTTGTAGCATTACATAACCACTATTAATTTATGACTGCTACATTTTCAAGGAACAGACGTCTCCAAAATCGCACACAATGAAGTGTGATGACAATTATATACTTATATTTTATCACCACTTCGAGTTAGGCCTCTCATTTCAAAGTAGTAACCTTACTCATCAGTTATAGGAAAAAGCGATATATGTAGCGTGTTGAATGGAAAAGCATATTAT
The DNA here is from genome assembly GCF_059441005.1 of Hippichthys cyanospilos. Taxonomy (NCBI): domain Eukaryota; kingdom Metazoa; phylum Chordata; class Actinopteri; order Syngnathiformes; family Syngnathidae; genus Hippichthys; species Hippichthys cyanospilos. Next base: position 10,721,823 of record NC_142381.1, on the reverse strand, counting down.
TGCGACTTGAGGGAAGCGTTCAAACGGAGGCACTTATGGACACTTCACTTGATTATGGATGGTTAAGGTTCCCCCTTCTAGCTAAACCGGCTTAGTGTACAGCTCTGTTTGTTTTGTTCTGTCATGCCACATCTTTTAGGTGAACGCTATCTTTAATTTCTCATAGGGCTGCACGATTATGACCAAAATAATAATCATGATTATGTTGGTCAATACTGAAATCATGATGAATAATCATGATTATTCATCATGTTTAATATTGCTGAGGATCATCTTAATTAATTGTGACAGCCAATATCCTGATTGCGATTAAAGTTTGATTAATTGTGCAGCGCTACTTTCTCATGAATTTTAGGAGGATGAATGTGCCTGGTTTACATTGAGAACTAAATGGAAGAGGGGGCTGGGGGGGCACTGACAGATAGCACAATAGACCAGGAAAAAAAAATTAAAAAACTTATGAAATCAACACCACAAAAAAAAGACATCCAAATCCTTTCAAGATATCCCAAATGAGTTTAAGATATGGTTACTCGCAAAGCCGATGCGTGCATTGTATTTTAATACATTTGTTTGTCAAAGAGAGAAGAAAAAAATCTAGATGAACCCTTTTACCAACTTTAAAACACTGAAACACTGACAATTAAGGGAGGTTTCTGCAAATTTCCTTATACACAATTTTCAATCAACAAATGAACAAATATTCGTGAGTCAAAGACCACTTAGGAACTTCAGAATCAAAGCCGGACATTATTGTTAGTGCAGGAAGCTGTAAGTGCTGCGTGAAGACGGACACAACAGTGATATTATTGTAACAAATATTGTTGCTGATACTTGAATTCTAACAAATTTGCAAAAAGGGCGTTCAAAACTTGCTACATCAACCCTATACAAGGTGCTGCTTCCAAGTATGAAAGAAGTCATGCCAACTTTACATATTTAGTCTTTAATCACAAGTGTCTCAAGGAGCTTCCCAAATCCACGACAGAATCCTCTGAACTAAGCTTGTTGGAACCCTAACCCTTCCAACATACCAATACAAAATGGAAAAGCTCTATCAATTTATGTTAACATAACTGACGCAATCAGTACAAAACATAACAAATTGATTTTTTATTTTTATTTTTTTTAAAGTTGAGGCCCCCAAATTTTAAAGAATGGTAGCCAAGTCCTGCTAATGTAATAAGGCTAAGCCTAATGGTGATGACAAAATTAAAAGGGGGGAAAAAACTAAATTAAAAAGGGGGAAAAAAACACTTACATTGCCCATGTACTCGGACAGAAGATCCTGAAGAGCCTGGCGCACTGAATTGCATTCAGCCACAATTCGCTCCCTGCGGTCATCCCGAGTGCATGAAGAGTCGGCCATGAGGGCAGCACCACTGATGATGCTCTCGAGACGTTCCTCCAGGGATGGACGAAAGCGCTCCTCACTAAATGCCAGGGGGTCTACAATGATTTGTTTCTGAGAAAGAAAACAAAAACCATAGGGTATTATTCAGATGTTAGAGATGCCGTTCATTAGACACCCACAGTCAAAGCCGCATCCAGCCCCCTGCATTCCATCTAATCTGACCTTCTATGCTTCCGTGTCATATTGCTATGGCAACAAGCACAGAGACAAAAAAAAATAGGGGTGGGGGTGCTATGCTGGTGATGAGGAGCTGACTCATCAGCTAAATTTTACCTTGCACATTCATTTTGAATCATTTGACTTTAAAATATACTCTCATCCTAGCCAGTTACCATAAAGAGTAAACACATCGTTAGCGAGAGACAAAGTCAAGTTGTTTAAAGTTCTGAGAAAGAAATGACTTGGACGTATGAGAATATTCTAGTTAAAACTAGATCTATTTTATGTATTCGATTTCTTAACTCTGGATGATAAAAAACGACTGCCTAACATGGTCGATTTTAACTGATCTGCCATCAGCTCCCATCAGTTTGTAAAACGTTTTACGTCGATCATCTGATGTGCAGCAGGGAGTCAAGTTTTGAATTAAAAAAAAAAAAAAAAAAGAATAAATAAATAAATTGATGAACCATTTTAATACCAATTTTGTTGATTTTGATAACTACATTTCATGGGCAGTTAATGTTGTTTATTTTTCTTTTAATAAAATTCTACTACTGCAGCACCTGCAGAATTTTGAGTAATTAAGCACTGTGTCACATATAGCCATGGGATTGCAAACGACAGTAAAGTAGAAGACATCAATCAAAAAGGTAAACAATGTCCCACTGCGAGCGACTAGTGCACAGCTATGCCCAACGGTTCAAAAGCTAATTGACACAAGAGCAGGTTGGAACTTGCAAAGTATTTTTAGAATTCAGACAGGAGCAGCTAATTATCTAAATAGAATAAATATGAACGTATTTCATAATGAAAATTATGTCTGTTAATGGCTTAATTGGCAGCATTTATCACCCCACACAACATTATGATTAGCTCAGTGTTTTATCGTGCTGTTTTTTTTTTTTTTTTTTTTTTAAACACCGCCAAAATATTACCTACAATGAATATGATACAGGTGGTTTCAAACGGTGCCAGACTTAGCACCAGGACATGAATGGAATAGTGCCTATCCATAACAAGTCAAAATAGGCTAAAGTAAATTGGCTGTCATTTTGCACCCACATGTACTTACATCAAAATTGTTGAGGGCATAAGCGAGCTCTCCACCACCTGCCTGCTGATTTAGAGCAGAGTCTTCTGTGGCAGTGGCCTGAGCAGCGTTAGAGATACCAGAAACTGCATGTTGCAGTTGCTTGTAGATCAGGTCACGGTTAGCTTTGTAGGCAGCAACGTCAGGATGCTGCAGGCAGGCACGCGATGCAGTGTACAGCATAGGGATGTTTTTCTGGAGAACACCACGGGCAGCAGCCATTTGGTCCTTGTGCTGGGCATCCTTTAACTCCTAAATGGAAGCGTTCAAGAAAAAAGTGAAGGCATGGGTTATGGGATATACTGGTAAGGCACTTACAATATTAGACCGTAAACAGGCCTGTCATGCCCTTACATTAAGTGTGACGAAGTCTTGTCTGGGTGACCTAGATATATTTTTGTCCCCAGCAGTAACAACACAGTCAGTCATGCCATTAAAAGATGTCTTTGTTATGCTATGTGTTTCTATTCAAACTATTCAGAGTTTCATATACCAATGACACCATGATGAGAATCACTGGCATTGTTTTATGTTTATTTATATATATATATATATATATATATATATATATATATATATACATATACACACACACACACACACACACACACACACACACACACACACACAAACAAACACATAGCGTGGGAGTGTTGCAGAGCATCATGCCCTGCTGTGAAGTGTCAGCCCTTTGGAAAAAAAAAAAAAAAATGAAGGCACTGAGGCCATTAAAAAAGAATGAAAACAAAAAAATAGTACTGTTGTCAATTGATTGGCCATGCAATTAGTCAAATCAGCTCACGGGCACTCCTATAAGCCACAAGATTTGCTGAAATATGGGCACTTAGTAATAAAACAACAATATTTAAAAAAATGATCAAATCAATCATTCAACTACTATGTGTATCAATTGATAGTCCAATATGGATTCTGCCAATGACTTTGAGGGATATCCAGCATAGGTCCAATTCTGGGATTGGGGATGTCATCCTGTTCATCTCAATATTCGAACTGTACCTGTTGTCTCTTGGCTGCCATGATGTTCAGCTTGTCAACCTCCGGCTTCAAGGCCTTATATTGGATGCCCAGATCCTGTTCTGTTCCCGCATTACGCACTTTCACAAGACTGTCCTCCACCTGAGGTTGAGAGAAAAAATGTTTCAAAAATTTTAAAACTCTTACAAAACAAATTCAAACAATGTTTTTACGTTACCAATATAATGAAACATGACTTTTGGAAAACTATTAAGATTGAATGTATATGGGAAGGGTAAATGGCACCTCAAAAATATATGACTGTGGTATAAATTTATGTCTACATTACAGATATATCCAAAATAAAGTGCAGTAATTCCTCATTTGTCACTGTTAATGGGGACCAGAACCCCCTGCTATAAGTGAAAAATTGCAAAGTACAATGGAATTTTCATGCATGTGTATGTGGGTACATGAATTTTTTTTAAAATGTGATATTTAGACCTTACATATTTAAGACAAATATTACTGCAGTACACATATTTACTTAAATCTTAAACAACAACTGTCTGGCGGGAGTAGATTACAGTTGTAATCTTCTCTTGCCCAAGAGTTGTATCTACTCCTACTCTCATTGGTCAATGGTTGCGCGAGGAGCCAATCATGTGTCTTGTAGGAATGCACGTCTCTCTCATGAAACTCATACACGCTGTTAAGTAGATTTGAAGGAAGAGCAGAAAAGAGCACCACAGCACCCAAGCGTTGTAAATCTCTTTCCTAGATTTCTTTTGTAATAAATTGGAATTTCAAGTGTAAACTCTGATTGTTATTATGTGTGGTCAGCTACAGGCTTCAATCTAATTACACGTCCACTAATATAACCGAGACCCTCCATGTGAAGACAGCCAAAGGGATGGGAAGGGATAAAAGTACAGGTTTAATTTAATAAAAGGTTTAATAATTTAAGATTGAATTAAATGTGTACTGCAGTAGTTCGACGCCTAAGGACTGCCCGTGGCAAGTGCATATACTGGTAACTCGTCTGTCTGGCACTCAGGAAACCTTCACAGCACATCTCTCCGCAATATAGGCTTTTTTAAATTTATTTATTTATTTTTAATGGGGAAAAAAATCTGTGATGCACTGAGGATGCGATAGGGGAGGCGTGACGTAGCGAGGGATCACTGGATATAAAATGAGACAAATTGTAATGTTTTTGCTGACTAAACATCTGTCAAACTAGCCTTATCTCGCAGTTCTCCATACCTTAATCTTTTAATATCCTCAATTTGTTGTTTTTATAGGTACTTCTCAATGGGTAAAAAGGCATGAATACTTTCTCACCAGTTTAAGCTGCACCAGCAGTTTGTAGACATCAGACATATCAGCCAGAACCAACAGATGTGTGACTGCCGACAAGAGGGCTCTGGCAGCACGAACCATATTGCCCCTCTTTACAGAGGAGCAGGGGTCTTCAGCAAATTCTCCAGAAGCCTGCCTCATTGAATCACCTGGGGATGGGAAATAGCTGTGAGCATGTCTTCTAACATTTTTACAATTGCTTTGGCAACTGAAAAGCTTACGTGCAGTGCTTCTATAGTTTAAGCCTACATTACGCAATCAAACTATGTTATCGACTGTGGAATTTATTTTATGTTTAAGTATACTGCATGGATACATTAGTTTGTCTTTTCGTTTTCACATTGAATTAGCATTTATGTCATTTTTTATGTTTGAGTCGTATATTTGTGTGATAATTATGACAGGCAATCAAAGTGTTCACAATGGAGCTCAGCTTGACACATTCCATCTTGCACGATACAGAGCAAACTCCCAGAAAAAGGCCTACCTACAATCATGTTTGTCCAGCGCCATGATTTGTCCTACATTGGCCTATACGGTTGACAGAGCACATATTGACTTAGTCCACTCTCATTATGAACATCAGCACATCTGTCAATGAGGTTGCATTAATCGAGCAACATGCAAATTCAAAAGATTTCATTTTAAATACCTTATCTTAGCTTACCTTACCTTACCTCTATTACAATCACTAATCCAGTAAATCTTTCAGCAGTAAAGATCTATTTTGTCAGCAACTTGATGGCAATTATTTTTCATGTATTAAAACTTATTTAAAAAAAAAAAAAAAACAGAGGCCATTTGTTTGTTTTTGTTTTTTTGTTTTTCTAAACAGACTTAGTGGATTAGTTAACACTAGGGCTGCATGATTATGTCAAAAATAATCACGATTATTTGGGTCAATATTGAAATACAGTCATTTATCACGATTATTCATCATGTTGGGTTAAAATGTCCATAAGAAGACGTGCGGAATCTCGTGCGCATGCGTTTTGGAGAACTTAATACTCGATGCGGCTTTTCCCCGCAGTCAGCCGATATTCCCCCTTACTGGTGGCAGTAGATAAAGTCTACAGCATACAAACACTACTCAATAACAGAGGTAGAGAATCCTTGTAGATTCAAACAAATTAAATTTTTTAAAAGGTTTTTTTTTTTTTATACCGGCTCCTCATCTCTCTCGCTAGGAGTTGTTTACAGTATTTAGGTCACTGTAGTGACTACAGTGATCATTGTACTTTTTAGCTGAATGATAATTGTTTGACCGGCGAACTTCCATTAGCAATAGTTTGCCTGCCATGTTGTGCGCGCGGGAGAAACTCCGAAAATGTACTCATTGACGAAAATCTGGCACGCGCAGATGGCCGTGGTTGGCAAAATTACATCTTTTGACGCGTGGAGCTCGCAGATGCGTCAAGCATAACCAAAGCATGCTGCTGACCTTCTTGCACGATTTGCTTGCTTGCTATTTCCAAAGCTTAAGGAAGCGTTACCCTTATGTTTGCCCCCTGGTGGTGGGATGACTGAAAGTGCTTGATTTGACATGTACGTAGAGCCGGCTTTTTAAATGTTAATATTGCAGAGGATCAGCTTAATTAATGGTGGCAGCCAATATCGTGATCGCTATTAAAATTCGATTAGTTGTGCAGCTCAACTTAACATGTGCACAGCAAAAAAGGAAATGAGCTTTCAGTTTGAGAGGGATGGTTATACTCACACAAAATTCAAACATTTCATGCATAGCAAAACAGCTTCAACAATGGCAGTACAAATTTTAAACTACCTTCACCTCCTGTGAACCAAGTCAAGGCTGTTTTTAGAGAAGATGGCAATCAGTTATTTCTACTTTATACTTCTCTTTTTTATGCTCACTTGAGGCCCATTAAAGGTATATCACTCATTAAGTTTCAATAACAGCAATGCAAATAAAAAAAAAAAAAAGGATGTGAAGGGCAAGATAAATAGCCCAAGGATAGGGAAACGCGAACAGTTATACAGTGCCTTCAACATACATGGAGAGAAAGTGCTATTCAACATTTACTAAAGTATAAATTAAAACTAGTGGCAAACTATTAAACTTAATCTCAAGGAAAACATAAAAGCACCTGGGATAAGCGCATGTTACACGTGCAAAGTCATCCTTGATCATGTCGTCAATGTTTTCTTACATTCTAACAGCTGGCAGGTCACAGCTGGGTGGAAAAGGTTACATGAAACCAAGGGATGGAGGCAAAGTTGGCGTTCTCAATGGTCACATTATCAGTTCGGTCACGCTCCACCGAGCAGCATAGCATAGCTGACAGCCAGCACGAGGCACCAGTGTAGTGCTTGCATTCCAGCCGTGTGACAGCTTACTGCAACTACAGTCACAACACTGGGAAGTGTGTGTCACAAAGGCTAACTGGCCACATGTCAGCCACCTCAGAAGTATTGAAAGAAGAGCTAAAACGGAGGGCACATTGAACTTGCTAGCCAACTTGAGGGAACAAAGACACATGAGCTGTCACAGTAAATGGGAGATAATGGTTACACTCAAGACACACATCGAAATGTTCTGGCAATATGAAAAAACAGATAACCAGTGTTAATGAATATAATAATTGAAACTTGGTGAAAGAACACCGCCAACTTTCAGACAAGCTGGACTCCTAAATTGCTTTCTCCCTGTGGGACCAAGCATTTTTAAGAGTGACTGAGTATCGATAGGTATCATGCCTAATACTGCAAGTGCCAAAATTAGTTTTTAAGGTATTAAAGGAACATGAAAATTAATTCAGTTACTGAATTAATCATAGACACAATACGAACTATTTACTGCTGAAAATGGTAAATGGAGTGCACTTACATAGCGCACTTACATAGCGCTTTCTATACCATATGGCGCTCAAGGTGCTTTACAAAAGCTTGCATTTACACAAACATTTATACATATATGGAAGCTGTTGCCAAGCAGATGACTGCTGCATCTACTGGGAGAAAATCTGGGTTCAGTGTCTTGCTCAAGCACACTTGTAAATTACGAAATACACAAAATAATTATAACCCCCCAATTGAATTTAAGTTTGTTGAATTTAAGTTTTACTATTCATTATAATAAGGCTGGATTTTCTGTATGCATAAAGAGCAAGATGACGACATTTGACAAATTCTCTGACAGTGGCGTAGGTCTCAACATGTTGAGACAAAGGCACTCAGAAAACTCAAATTTGAAGAGACAAATGGAAACGCCTCCTCAAGTCACAAATCTAACTAGCACAGTCTACTCTGCGACACTTAACTGCAATTTTCAAGATGGCTGCTCTACATAGTAATGCTAAGTTCAAGTTTTAGTTGAAAAAGTTCCTATATTGTGTCATTAGTCTGAAAAAGTTCCTATATTGTGTCATCAGTCTGTCACACACCACATTGTTAATGACAAAGCCAAAGGTGTGCTGATGACAACATCCATCCATCTTTAGCTAATATTGTACAAATACATACAGGTAGATGTGATTTGGCCATCTTGTTCATCAAGAAGAATTTCTGGGTGACAGCATTTCAATCTCAGGACTGCAAGTAATGTGGCAAATGGATTGCAACACATCTGCTCAAGGACAATCCATATTTGTCACAGAAAACAACCTAGTAGCAACTGGATTGCGACAGATCTGCTCATAAGCACAATCCACATTTGTCACAAAAAAAAAACAACCTATCTGCTTAACTGTGATGTTATCATAGTGACCTGAATATTCCAAACCAGGTTCAGACCCTCTTTTCACAACACTGATGTCCAATGAAGATTGATATTGTACTAAGTGCCTGTACCAAAATGCTGTTGTCTATAGCATTTCACTAGTACTTATGAAGCACCGTGTTGTGTAAATAACCTTCTGGTTTATTACTATACGTATAGAAGCAGTGCATGAAGACCAAAAGAATGGATTAACTCTATATTTTCACAGTACCTTGCTTGCGAACATCTTCGACTGCAGCAGTCAGCTCATCCTTGAGGAACTGGCTCTCCTTTGCAATCTTTTCTCCTTTTTCCAGGAAGTTCTGTGTGGCTGTCTCCACTGAAGCAGCCAGGACATGAGCCTTCTTGGAGCGTCCCTTCTTCTTGTTAGAGGGGCCTTTATTACTTGAATTGACCAGAGTGGTGACCTATGAAGAAGAAAACACTCTATTTTTCCCAAGCAAACTGATCTGACTATTAGTACTATCAGTAACAAGTGTTCAAAACATCATTATCAGGTGTATTCACATTATCTACAATTTTGTGGACAACTTCAGAATCACCAGTTTTCAGCAAAAGCCTTAGCTCAGCAAGCATCAAATTCGGTTCCCCTCTTTATTCATTTGGCTTTTACGCAATACAGTAGCTTTAAACATTTGTTTAGCAATGGATTCCATCGAGGTAACTGCTTCCTCAACAATTTCAAATGCTTTGATTGTCTTTAAACTAAGGGATAAACACTTGTTTTCCACAGTCACTCTGCCCCCCATAGCGAAAGCACACGGCCAGCTGACACAAACCCTCATTGTCGAGCGAGGCAGAGATTCAGCCCACTGGTTGCTAATCTACTCAGTGTCCGCCTAGCTATTGGTCCACCAGTACAGGGAACTGTTCTGTACTGTTATACAAAAAAAAAAAAAAAAAAAAGCATGTTCAAGGCACACTCCTGGTAAGAGTGATTTCTAAGTGGTCGTGCCAAGTTGAACTTTGACATGTTGTCATCATTTGGGTGGAATTTCAGCTCCCTAGTGTCTTCTTTCAATACTTTTGCTTTGATGAGAAATGCCTTTGTTGCAAAGATCAAAGGATTAGACAAAATAAACGCACATGGGATAATTAATAAATACAAAATGCATGTATTTTACAAGAACGTTAAAGGCCTGTACACAGGGACTTCTAGTGTTTACGTTTGAATGGTTAACAACAAGATGCAGGCTGACGCTGTTATTACCTGTGTGACCAGGGGCTCTAGCAATCTCTCCACTGCCAGAGTCCTGATCTCCAGACTCTTCGGGTCCCATTTGAAATTGATGTTTGCAGTGTTGATGCTTGTCATGTCTGGAAGTCTAATATGAAAGACAAAAGTCATATCACAGACACAAAGAACTGCTACCACCAATCAATCAGTGTGTACAAGAAAGTGATTTTCAGGATGTCGACAAAAACTTTAAGATACCGAAGGACCTAAATGTCAGCCTTCAGAAAACCTTCCTTTCCACTTTCAATGGCTGCTACTGCATTGATTTGGTATCAGACATAAGAGGAAAAAGAACATCAAAAGGAGTCATGGAGAAAAGTAGTGTGGACATAAAAGTTGCTCACCTACAGTATAGAAAAAATCATAACTATCAGTGTTGAAGGAAGTGTTATAATCAATGCCTGTAGTTATGCTTGATTATTTGTTATCAATTGCTCAGATTTATATATATATATATATATATATATATATATATATATATATATATATATATATATATATAGCTGTTTATAAAAGCTGCACTCTTAAAAAAAAGTGATAAAATGCCTACCTATATACTGTCAGTCTGTTACAACATAGAAAATCCCAAACACCAGTCACCTTTTTCTATGAATTTTGCAGCATCGCATTTCCCAAAATTGGATTTAGCAGAGGGGCCACCATAATCACATTTGTCGTGGTTTTTATATGTCTTATTGTCAATATAGTTGACTTTTCTGACAAAACATTTTGAAAGGTGGGATTTACATGAACAAACTATTGGCACTAATAATTATCATTTTGATGAATGTCGGCATTTGAATTTTCTAAAAAATCTGATTATCGGTAATAGATCGCTTATAAACTGTTAAACTCAGGGAAGTATTTATTTAAGTATTTGTGAACTTTACAAAAGAGTCTGCTGAACTATGTATGTTTTGTTTTGTTTTAAAGCAAAACAAAGATAAGAAAAATTGTACATTTTGTGAGAAGTTTCCAAAGACAAGTGTCTTCTAAAATGTATTAAGCAAAAAATCCAGCATGATAAAAATCGGAAAAGTTGTTCAATAAGAAGAGTGCCATGTTTTAATTATTATTTACTTTATTTATTCCAGTTTAGGATTATTATTATTATTTCTAAGTATCAAGCCTTGACGCCTTGTTTATAGAAGGCTTGTTTAAAACCAGGGCAATAAATTCACACGTTTCAAACATGATGAATAAATGGGATTAATAACTGTGATATAAATACTGACCAAAATAATCGTGATTATTATTTTAGCCATAATCGTGCAGTCCTAGTAATAAACAAGGGCTCATTTCAAACGGGCTTCAAATATCTATCTAACGATATCTATTGATAAAGTACTCAAAAATTAATTTCCAACTGGGTCCAACCAACAGCAATCATGTTTCTGATAAACAGTTTACCCTCAATAAAATTCGGTGCATACGGCAAAAAAAAGTTGCTTAAATCATTGAGCAGTTCGCGAGTCCAAAAACTTGTGAGCAATATGCTAACAAGTAGCTCAATTTGCACCTGTGTGGCTAATTTAAAAAAAAAGTCAACAGCGCTTATTTAAATCGTTAAACGTGGATTCTAACGGAAAATCACGCCATGTGAGCAAGACAATCATTCTAAATATTACAGGATGATGTGTTTAGCTTACCTACAAGCGTACTTGTCCAAAGTCGACACCTCGCTAAAGCTAATGCTAGATCACAAACAAACGCGACACGGGCTCCGTACACTACCACGACTTCTAACTAAAAGTAAGCGAAACTAAAGTACCATCAAACGGTCTGCATTTCATCCTTTCATCGTCACTTCTTTATTACGTCAAGTGACTTCAAAGAGCCTCTTTTAACTTAACGGCAACAATTCGTTGGGAAAGTTTCAAGATGGAGGATTGATAACGCTCCCAAGTTTTCCTCCTTTTCGCTACCCTCCCGAAAACGATTTACTTTGTATACTACATACTTTTTAAACTTAATCTCACGTCTAAATAAACTCCCCATATAAGGAAAAAAGACACACAAACTCTTTCGGTAAAATGTTACCTCAAAAGTTTCGATCGCGCTGGTTTCGCTGTCGTGGACTTGTTTCCCAACAATAGCCGAGACAGAGGGGGGATTGGGCGGTGACCGAGTTCCTGAACTTCCTGGCAGCGAGTCTACCACGGAACTCTCAACTAGCCCGCAAATGACGACTTGTTTCGGGCGTGGCAGTAATCCTGCCTCTCCATATATGGATTATTTACCGCTTGCACTAACCTGACCCACGGCAGTACAGTTTGACTTGTTGACTTTTAAAAATAAAAAGAATAAATTAGATACGCGTCCCGGTAGAAAGTTAAAACATGTTATTGATTACCCAACAAAGAATTTGAACCGGCAAAAACATTCCGCAATAAAAGGGAAGTCAAGTAAAATATTTGCTTCAACAGGTGTGTCCAAACTGTGACCCGGGGGCAATTTGCGGCCCTCTCTATATTATTTTATTCATATATATATATATATATATATATATATATATATATATATATATATATATATATATATATATATATATATATATATATATATATATATATATATATATATATATATATATATATATATATATATATACTGCTTTTAGGATAGTGTGCGGACTTCCAATGAGGATTACCAAGAATCTGTCAAAATCTACAACTATTAAATTATGTTGCCAAAACAGATAAACGATAACCATCTACTGAGTAAATGTAAGAACCCCCACACCTTATCTCTGGCTTTAATCAACCCTACTGCATACATCAAAATGCTGCTTTTGACATCCCCGTGCAAAAAAATATTGCTCATTTTAACACAGCTATTTTTTCTTGCACACCCTCCATTTGAAATATGTTTACCTTCTACTCCTTACTTTTATAAAGTAGGATTTTCACTTTTTTCAGTCTCCACGGATGACACAAAAATATAATAAAGGAGGTAGAGAAAGAGAAAAGTCACCTGCAGTTGAGCTCTTTATTGATTGATTGAGATCTTGGGAGGTTGGGGTGCAAAAAAAAAAAATATACAGAAAAGTGTGCAGTGAGTGGGCAGAAAAATGTAACATTGCAAGAGGCACTTGAAAATCCTCCTGATTGATCCAAAAAAAAAAAAAAAAAAATATATATATATATATATATATATATATATATATATATATATATATATATATATATATATATATATATATATATATATATATATATATATATATATATATTAATACTTGTGTTACAATGAAATATCTGTTGGCTTGTCAGAAAATCCTTTCTGTTGTCCTCAAGAATAAAAGAATAAAAAATGCAGCAGACGTTTTTCCCGAGGCAGCCATGTTGACTTTTAGTCCTGTCAGCTTCTTTTTTATTTTCCAACTTAACTGAAACACTTACCATTCTGTTGTTGTAATCCTGCACTGAATTTACGCCGAAGGGGTTGTTGTTGTATATAGTTTAAAAGTAGGAACTCATTTCCATTTGATTTGACTCAGGTAACTGGGGTGTAAAAATAAAAACCTTTTTTTTTCACTGTCATAAATAGCCACAAATTTTGGAGCTCATAGACTGACACATTTATATTTGTTGCAACTGTGGCCGATAGCGCTAGGACATTAGATAAATGTCTTCTAAAGTGTATTGTAGTGGATGGTAGAAGTGTGAATGCTTTAAATAGACTATCTTAAGAGCCTGTGTGGCACTGGATCAAATTCCCTCACACACACAAGCATGTAAGGACACAGATTTCTTACTTTATAATTTTGTAGCAAGTTATCGAAAACTTTTTTTTGATTTAATAATTTCCTTTACTTCTTTGCCACCTTTTCACTGTGGATGCTCAACCAAATCAATCACAAGTTGAGAGAGAAAATTGCTTAACAAGGACAGGCCACAGGACCACGATTGTCAATCGCAGCAAAACGCCAAAATGCAAATATGTGTTTGTTGTGCAATCCATACACCTCAAACACATGTTGTTGGCTGAAGTAATTGTTCATTCAGAAGCACCATCAGTACAGCTAGAATGTTAAGTCCTGGAATTAATATGTTGATTACTGCACTCGTAAAGTCTGATTGTCAAGAAGAAGGTACATCCTACCTCAAAAGGTTACTAAGGGCCAGCCCTTAATGACTTTTCAAGTTTTTAATCAATTTTTTACAATTACAAAATCATTTACGATTACATAAATACAAATGCATGTATTAGATAATATTATGATAGTCTGCAGGAAGTTGATGAATGTAGTAATTTTAAAGGTGCAATCATTAATTTACGACTTACAAATTCTTTTGACAACTTTGTCAATATTTGTTTTGATCTTGCGGAAAAAAGAACGTCAATCAAGAAAAATAGAACACAGCTAAATAAATTCTGCTCACGCAATGAGTCTCACGGCATAAGATAATGATCAAGTAGATGACAACTAGATTATTGTCACGACCACACTTCCGGTTGTAAAATGCCCTCTTGTAAAAAGTGCTATCTTTAGGGCCAAAACAATGTAAACTTGGCAATTTTTGTGTATCAGTACCAAGTCAAATAATACACAATCAGGTAGCAATGAGACAGAAAGCAAAGAAGCAAAAACAAAAAAATGCTTCAGAAGGTCGATAAGAGGAACAAAACAGGCATATTGAAAGTAAAAAGACTAACACTCATAATAAATAGCAGACTTTTCTACCAAAATGAACTGTTATTTTCAGTGGTTGCAGTATGAGGAAGATGATGACAGATGCTAAATGTAAGTTCTTTGTAAGTTCTTAGTAAGTTTCACTTTGACATTTGTTCATATCTGTTGTTGGTTTTTGGTCACGTCTTGTAAACGCAGTTTGAACCTTGTACTTACTTTGTCGTTTTTGCTGTGCAATTTTTGAAATACAGTGTATACTATCTATGTATATTTTGCAAGTTGCAGTACTGTTGCCCCCATAGATTTTGTTTTGGAAAAAAAGATTATCAACCTTTTTACTGATTTTCTGAATTTACTGACCAAATAATAATAATAAGCAACCAAAACATAAAAACTTCTTTTTGTATTTTCCATTTGGAAAAAAAGAAAAAAACTCAGTCTTCTCAGAAAATGATGGATTTTTTTAAAAATCAGATTCATTGATGAATCTCAAAAATAATTGACAAATGAACCGATCATTAAAATGATTGTTAATTTCAGCCTTAAACTATTTTCCCAGTGTGCATAATGCATTCCTTTAAATATTTGCTGATCTGGAAACGGAAACATTGCAGTGAACTATATGACGTGTAAAACTGATGACTTGCCACAGACTCCGTGACACAAAGATTGCTCATCCAATGATTGTTCTGTAATGACGAGGGATTAGGGGAGGTGTGAGTGTATGCTTAAATGATGAATGTTTGCCCAAGTAACAGCTACCTGCCAGACAAGTCGGGATGTCCTTGAACTTTATTTTTTTGTACCTGCTGGATTCAACAAATGGTGGAGAGCACAGCATGATATAAATAATTCCTTCTAATTATGAGGAAGCGTGCATGTTTGTCACACACTGCATGTATAATTGAGCACATGCAAATGAGTAGTGCAGAGATGGGGGAGATCAAAACAATTAGAAAATGTTGAAATAGTTGTGTGTGTATGTGTGTGTGCGTGCGTGTTTTCAAATGATAACATTAGGTGATGGTTGTCAACCATGGGGTTGATAATATGAATATTTATTAACAATTTAATTTGACTTTATATGAAATTATGCCTCCATAGTGGTTGTGGGACAGTCAGGTTTGCACAACACAGTTTTACAATAGTTGTGGGAAACTCACTGGTGTCAGTCTCACCTGAACACACTAACAAATAACAAGCAGGGTGAACAATGTTCCTTTATACACATGCATATACTGCTTCGTCGGAAAGTAGAAGACTTACAGTATCACAGTCGATCTCCAAATCAAAGACAGGGACATCTAAAGCCTCTTGCTGTAAAAGACAGAAATGCGGCATATAACAAATCTTGCTTTCAACCTTGAATATGAAAAAACAAACAAAAACCCGACAATATATCTGGCAAGTTGCATTAGAAACATTTTTGGTTGTAAAAATAAAAAAATACACTCTATTAGCTCTAAAAAACATAGATTCTATGTAAGAGCAGGCTCTTTAAATATTTAAGGCTTTACCAGTGTGATATCTCAGGATCTTGGTTGGAAATTATGTTTTGACTGAAACACTGGTTGCACTACTGTATTTACTTCTCAGCATGTGGCTTTTGGCCGAGTGATGAGACATTTTATTCAAGAACAGCCTCGGGCTAGCAAAAAGGGACTGCCACAGCGAAGTAGAAAATGTAGAGAATAATACAAGTGTTCACCTAAGACACTACAAAGTGAGGTAACGTGCTGTTTATTCATTTTTGAGTTAACCGCATTTCGTGATTTTTTTTCAGCAGGTAAATGTATATGTGATGCAAAATTGAGTGAAGGTGTGAAAAGTGCAAGATTACATTAATTTTGGTTAGTTTCCAATATGTATTGAAAATATTAATGACAGATGTGCATGACCAATGATTAACAAACAAGGTTTTAGAAATTAAGGAGAAGTTCTTTCATAAATTACATGGACTGGTAATGTCTTATCAAATATCAGTCCTGCGAGTGTGGCATTCTGAATCTGCCACAGGTGTAGTATTGATAATTCACAATCGTACTATACAGTTATGTACAAGTATGCATAATGTAGCTGCCAACAAAGTTACATTGACTGAATTTGTTAGAAAATGATGTTTGGGGCTTTCACTTTGCTCACATTTACCTGGCTCATCGGGACAGCCATCCATGGAGTGGTATGAAATCATTGGCTGTCTTTTGCTTTTCAAATGAGATTTTGGCCCTCTGTGTTAAGCAATGTACATGGTGCAATTAGGTTGTCAATCCAAACAATCCAATATATATATATATATATATATATATATATATATATATATATATATATATATATATATATATATATATATATATATATATATATATATATATATATATATATATATATATATATATATATATATATATATATATATATATATATATATATGTCTTACTTATATATCTTTACAGATCGTCTTGGATTTCCTTGAATTTTTTTGATGATTTTGAGCATGTAAGTTTACCAAACACACATAGACCAATGTTAAGCCTTGATTGAAGGCGTGCCTTCTGACTGAAGGCTAAGTCTTTCCTGTGGCTATTTGAGCACCCCCCCCCCCCAAAAAAAAAAAAAAAATCTCATATGGTAGCCTGAGAAGGTTGCATTTCTCTAAACGTCTGAATATATTTCACTGGCACACTGACTAAAACGGGTACAAAATCGCAATGATTACGCACTAAATTGCAATCAGCAGCAAATCTTCAACTGACCTTGTTTTATTCCAAAATTCTCCTGGGAGCTGTTGTCCTAATTTCTTGCTTTTCAAGTGGGATTCAGGCTAAAAGGAAGGTGAACTATGTGGAGGAAGCCACAAATTAAATGTGGCTGTAAATGAGTCACGGCTTTAGTCACTCTGATGTGCACAAACCAAAGAAGCCAAATGTGTGTATGCCTGGGTGCCTCACAAATAGACCTGCATTTAATGTGCATTCTTTCATCATATTGTTACCATGACATGACAGTTCATAACTTTAAGAGTTGATACAAATGTGTTGTTTTAGAATAAAACCACATGGCATTCAGCTAATGTGTGATTGACAATATCCAAGAGCTGTCAATTTAGCAATATATATATTTATTACTGTAGCTGTGGTTTGACATGTGCTTCCTCACATCATACTGCTATCTGCAACTTCCAAATCTAATCAGCGGATTCAGAAAGAAAGTGTACGTCCCAGGAAAACAAACAGTAAAAAAATTACAGCTTGGATTAGGATTTTGGCTGAGCAAGTGATGTGCCTTCCAAGTGGGGGGAATTGCTCCCTTCTCTAGGGAAACTGCAAAATCGAGCCTCTGCAATCCAAAGGTGATGAATAGGCAGGAACTCCATGAGGATGTCAGCCCACTTATCACCCCATTTACAACATATTTAGTTTCATAAAAAATTGCTGAAGCTCCCTCGCTCATTATTGACTCTGGTATCATGCAGAAGTAATTGAAAGTGAACATCCTCTTACTCACATCGCAGCTAATGACAAGCAGGAAAGCAAACCTGATAACACCATTGATTTGTTTGCGTACTTTTTTTTTTTTTTAAGACTGCAACTCATGCTGTTTGTAAATGTCCCGAAAACTTGACACTGGAACCACCAAGGACGTTCTGGTCTGGTGTTTGGATTTTGATATGTTCCTATGATAGAAAACTGTGTAATGGATAGTGTAAAGTACAATATTTAATATTTAATATTTTTATGTACTTGTCTCTCTCCTGGTGTTTTAATTCATTTGTACTTTTCAAAGCTGGTTATTATCCCTGAAGGAAAACTCTGAGTTATATAACAAAATTTTGTGTTGCACACCACTGAGGGACACAGATCGCACACTTGCAGGCATGCAAGGAGAAATGTCAGTGTGAAGGGGCATGCAAACTGTGCTGTATATCAGCTCGAGAAAGCTTGGGGCAGGGCGGTGCCTTGCTCAAGGTCACCTCGACTCTAGAAGCAAGTCTATATGAAAGCAGACTGGCTTTGCTAAGTTAATGGAAGGAACAACACGCATCACATGCCAACAACATGCTGCTGCGAAGGCCAACTTCAAAATAACACTAAATAATATTACATGGATGTCGATGCTTTTATTTTGAAGTTGGCTTTCGCATCAGTGGTTCCTACCAGCTAGCTTTATTCCTTCTCACAATTGTTTTTATCACCATCATATCCAGTCTATATCAATGTTAACACACCTCTAGTGAAAAGTAATATTAAATCACTAATTAAGGACAATAAAAAAAGCTATTCAATTAGGCTGCAATTGATCGATACTGCACCAATTTCCAGCATTAGCACAAGCTGCCGCACTTTGTCTCCATATCTCCATTTGACATTGTCCTGCAAAGCAGAATAGAGTAGATCATGACAATTCTTTGCATATGTATAAAATGAAGCAGAAATCATTGTCAGTCAAAACGTTTTGAGTTGAAAATTATATCAAATCATGGGGCAATTAAAGATTCCCACTCCTGTATTTTATAATATAGAAATTGACACTGTGATCTTCTTCAGTCCACAAGTTCCTGTTAATATATAAAATATAATATTTTCTTGAATATTGGTCAATTTGCACACAGGCCCAAGGATGCTCGACTTGATAAGATCCACTGTCATTCTTTAAAGTAATAAATTGAAGTGACTGAATGAATGAGAGGTAACATGCTCTCTGCATGGTTGAACAAGCCTTGTTCATTAAGTGCTAAACATGTCACCGGTATCATCATTTGTTTATGGTTTCAATCCTAAACTGTTGTTCATCATTTTCACCTGATTTGCAGCTACCATTTAGAATGCATAACAACTTGTTGAATTAAGTGAAGCATTTGAAGCGGCACCTGATGGCGCCAAGAAGCTTTAAAACCTTAGAATGACATTAACATTCAAGGGCCATTTCCTGCCAAAATAGCATATTTGGAATAATGAAGCGGTATTTAAGGAAAAATAGATCCACGGATATGCAAAAATGACCCATATTCAAAATTCAACTGCAATCAGCCATTGAGCATTTAATGGGGATATCATCTCCCAAAATACTATCAGGTTAAAACGCAGTTTTTATTTGTCAGTGAGTGTGCAGCCAAATGATGTGAATCAATGAAAATGTTGAAATGGAAACAGCATGGTATGATTACCAGAACAATGACCAAGATTGTGTTCCGCTCTCTCTGTAAATTGAATATCCACGCTGGTGAAAACATCATTTTGAAGAGGTGAAAAAAAAACAGTAATGTTTATTCGGGCGTGTGTGCTGCAGTGAATGTGCTCGCCCAGCCAGGGAGTGAAGTTCAAGTGTGAAATACGGCCACCACACCAGACAGCAATAAACGCCCAGTCTTTGCCAGAGCCCACCACAGTAAACAATCACGGGGTATCTGTCAAGTGGATGTCTAATCAATCATGAGGATGTGTCCACTAATACTCTGTCAAGAGAGCTTTATGGATTTTTGTTTTGACATATCAGTGCTGCCCATAATGAGAGAATCCCCTGCATGTCTTATGAAAATGACCAAACATTTCATTCGAGAAATATATCCTTTTTAGTATAAAATCAATACACATATTTCTTCGTTTGAACATTTTACTCAGATGAACTGTATGGTCGTCCCAGCTGTGACTGTAAATACATCTAGAGCCCTCAAATTAATTGATTATTGACAACTAATCAATTATCAAATCGATTGACAGATCTTTTCAGAATAGTGTAAACGCTTAGACTCTAAGCGTTAGAGACTAACGCTAAGACTCTAACTTACAATAGGCCAGATCATTCACTTTGAGCCTCTCAGCAGTAATTATTCTGATTTCCGTAGTCCTTCATAAAAGTTAGCGGATTATCTTTTGTTGTTATTCTAAATAAGATATTTGCAAATATTTGCTGTAAAGTTTATATATTAGACATTCCAAGGTGCCCCTATGTGTGTTTGTGAATGGTTGTTTGTCTCTGTGTACCCTGCAATTGGCTGACAACAAACCCAGGTTGTCACCCACCTACTGCCCGAAGACTGCTGGGATAGGCATCAATTTGCCAGTGACTCTAGTGAGAATAAGCAGCTATAGAAAATGGATGAATGGATGCTTTTAGTTTGGGAAAACAAAGCACTAGCTGAATGAGTTTTGAATTGGTTAGTAAGTGCTACGTAAATCCCTCTTATGTGATAATTCTTAATTGCTTGTTTTTTGATCACTAAACAATATCAAATAAACATAAATAATTGGTAAAGAAACTCAAATTTGGAAAAAAATTCATTTTGCAGTACAATACAATACAATATCTAATGTATTTGATTTACTGATAGAGGAGTAAATAGACTATAGATTTAAAAATTCTTGATAGGGACAGCACTTCCTGTAACATTCAATTTCTACAGTTTAACATTTATTTGAAAAAAAAGAAACATTTTTATTTAACTATATATATTTTTTTAATTGTTGAATTCTATCCAAGGTTCAACTTTTGTTGCATTTTTATGTTAAAATATAGTGTGCTGTCTACAGTTTAGCATTTCTTTGTAACCTAAAAATTGTTAGGTATTCTTTTAAATCACTATCCATCCATCTACCCATTTTTTATAGTGCTATCCTCACTAAACAATAAACAATAAACAACAATAATTGGTACAAAGTAAATGGGGTAAATTTCTTTTGTAATACATTTTAAAGAAAATTAAAACTGTATTAAATTATTTGATTAATCGATTCAATGGAGTAATCGATTCTAAAAATATTTAATGACAGCCCTTACCATCCTTTACCAAGATACAGCTACAGATGCACAGCCAAGTTATTTTTGAACTACACTCAGTAAACATAGATCTCTAAATTAGAGATTGGGATGTAGGTTATATCAAAGACTTGCAGACATTCTACTAGGAACGGAAAATGTTATTTTTTGCACCACTTGGAGGCACACTGAGCTCACTTTGAGAAAACTGTTATTGCACTATGTCACTTTACATTGGCTGCGACACTGTATGCTCTCAAACAGCCTGTTCACGTACATGGCAGCCAAAACTAATCCCAAGGTTAAACTCCAGGTGACTGCAGCAACAACTTGTCATTGAGAGCGATGACAATATTGTAGTGACGATGAAAAGACCCTATCACGCTGCAGTTTCAGTGAAAATCACTGGCGCTGCTCCACTGAGCAAAAAAAGTTTATCTCTGACCGCGTTGAAGGTTTTACATAATCTTAAAAGTGTGGCATCAAGCAAAAGGGAAAGAACACAAAGAATGAGACATCTTTTTTTAATCTTTGAGAAAAATGAATTTGAATGATCTGTGTGAAAATACAAAGCAATGAATGGACTAAACTAAAAGTTTGCATCAAAGAAGGCTCAGAATGCACAACAAGCACACTGCACCTCCTGTCTGGTTGTCACAGCAGAACGCTCCCCATCAAATGCATGTCATGATGTCAAGGAGATTTTACTTTGCCCTTTTCTCAAAGACTTACCCGCAAGTGGGACCCTTTGACTCCATTCATGCTCCTATAGGCTTCATTTCACTGATTATGGTAAATGTTTCATATACTATTTGAAAGAGGGTGTTCCCACAAAGATGGCTTCTTCATGAAATATTCATTCCGGCAGATGTCTGGGTAGGCCTCCTCTGCCACGTTAACACTCATGTGGGCCGACTGAGAATTGATTAGAAAGCTATCTACACTGACTTTGAAGATACTACAGTATCATCCATTGCCGCCTTGCACGGGCTTGCATTTGAAGAATTCAGTGCAGACTTTTGGAAAAAATAATTGCTGGCAAAATGAAGTCATTCATGTCTGACCTATTGAGCAAATTGTACAAACTTAACTTTAAACTTGAGCACGGGTCTATAAATGAAAAACGCTCTACTATCAGGCTTAAACCTTTGTTTTATACATCCATCCAATATCCTCTATAGCCACTTACCCTACTAAGGTCGCCTGCTTGCTGGTGCCTATCCCAGCTGTCTTATATTAATGTACACACACACAGACACAATATATTGATTTCAGTTGACTGGCTGAAAGCCTGTCCACCTTTTGGATAAGACTATGGAAAGCACGATAGTACAGCCAAGATCGTGAATCAACAGTTGCCATTATGCTGCTCGTCAGATTTCCTTTGCTGTTATTTTTTAAATAGTCACTAATCACTCTTTTTATTTAGGGGTGAATGTACGCTGTCGTGATCTAACACATTACAACATTTCAAGTCACAGAGAAACATCATATGAATGCAAAAGTGCCAGTACCTATATGAACAATATATTTTCTTAATATTATGGAATGAATGCTGTCTTCATAATAATAGCCTATACCTTGATACAACACAGGCATGTTTAGATTGCCATCTTCACTGTTAATGCCATTTATAAACGTGTGTCTTTGGTTGTGGTTGTTTTATGTGGTTGTAGACTGAGTCAACTCGTTTGTCAGGATAAGTGCCCTTCACATGTCGGCAGATGCCATTTCATGTAGAAAGATGGGACGCGTCCTAATCTCTTAATGCAAAAAATGGAAGGACAGTCTACTCTTGACAGGTCCCGCTCTTAATCATCCCAGCATTTGTCTGTCCTTTATGTGAGTGCAAAATGTAACGCTGGCAGTGTTCCAAGGGGCCTGATTTGATGAGCTAATGAGCTATGTACAAAGTTGGAAGACATCTGTAAACGTGCTGCTGACCAGCAGGAAGGTCTCAGTATTTACTTAAGACATTTTATTTGGGTTTCCATCTCTTGCTGTATCCAATCTGTTGTTCAACTATGCATGTTGTAACAATATTTTACGTACACATTAAAAAAAATGTTATAGTATAGTTTACTTGAAAACCTAAGGGCAGTTTACGTGTATTTTCTCACAAATGTCTCACTTGTCCCCGAGTGCCTCACAGTGTGTGTTAGGAAAGGTTCTGGATGATTGAAATTGATTTCACCATCACTGTTTTCCAAATCTTTGCGCTTCCGTTGATTAAAGGCTGTTAGTGAGAGTGAAGGTTCAGAAAGTTGCTGTGTGCAAGATTGTCGCTGAAGTCATTACTGAATTAATTGTGCTGCAGTACTATTAACTTAAACCACAGTGAAAAAAAAACGTTGGAATGCTGAATAAACCCTGGGATACCTCTTAGCACACAATTTTGAGACTCAACTATAACACGATAGGCTTTAAATTAAACATAACATGTAAACACTAAACATTTAAGCAAGTCCATGCTGTCCCATGTTGGTTTTACGCATGCAAAAGAAAGACAGACTTCTATATCGAGAAGAAATCTAGTTGATAGTTTCTCTAATTGATAAGCTTTCTGTACATTCTATCTGACCTTAAACTTGGCAAGAATTGCAAAATTATTAATGCAAGGGTGGTCAGGAATATTGAGCAGTAAAGGACCAGATTTGAATGCTGATAAGCTAATGAAAGGAAGGCCAATGTTGAACTCTATCGTTAATTATGTTAGACACGTTGTCCAGTAAAACTTTAAAGGGCCCCTAAAGTGAGTTGAACATTGGTGCATGGCATCATTTCTACATAAGTCTGTATGAAGAAATGATGTTCACCCTAAAATTTTCTTTCAAGGAAATATTTGGGTTTTTCATATGAGATTTCAACAAATTCTGGGATGCCCCAAAATTGTACATTTTCTTGACAATATGAGGAATATCTTATGACTCAAAATCAAAAATATTGTGATGATCATTTTAAGAGGTCTACAGGTTGAAATGGACAAAGGTAGGACTGTGTGTGTGTGTGTGTGTGTGTGGAATTTTTGGCGGCAATTGGTCGTAGTTTTCCGATATTTAAAGACACTAAAGTTTTTACCACAGGCAGCCAGCAGCTCTCTGGTCTGTATGCTAACTCCCGCAGCTAACTAGCTAGCCCAGTTAACTGTCCACTGATGCCGTCGCCCAGGCAAGGCTCAAGTGCCTGTAGGCTAAATACCGCGACTAATTAGCTAACACAGCTAAAACGCTAACCGGAGGCTGCCTCTGTCCAGCAACAAATGAGTTCAGATCACAGGAAAGGTTTGAGTGTCTTCTTACAGACGAAATATGAAGTACGTCCGGCCGACGCGCATTGAAGCCGAAACGGAGCCAGTCCTCAAAAATTTAAAGTTGGACTTTGAAACTCCAGCACAAGTACACGCAACTCTAGAGAGGATGCAGGCATCGATTGACTTTTCATGAAAAATTATATTTTTGTGGGCTTTTGTGTTGCTATTCCATTTCAATTTACCAATCCAACAGTACCTATTTTGTGTTCTTCAGATTTTTTTCCTCTGTGGTAGAAAATCATCATGTTGACACAAGCATTACTTACAATGCATGAAAGTGACTCTTCAAATACTGGGAAATGTGTTCTGAAAAGTGCCAAAAAATGTCTTATTTTAAACTTGGATTGGAGAAAGGTGACATTTAGGAATATCCAGTGCCTGAAAAACAACCATTTTTTCTCAATGCATTTGCTTGAAGCAAAACGACGACTAATCTAGATTTTTCTTCTTTTAATCCTATTTAATTTTTTCCAAGCATTAATAGAACGTGACCAGCCTGAATCTACTATCCAAAAAGTCTCATTGTGGAGTCATTTCTCATTATTCAATCAAGAATGTGTGACTGTAGTTCAGTGCAGTGGATTCATGCATAAACAGCGATGCCTTGAAGCAGAGATGACTCGAAACATGCCAATAATGCATCCAAACATGACAGCAAAACAACATTATGTGCAAAACAAATCATTAAATTTCCCCATCTCTGATTATTATTATTATTTTTTTTTTTTAGATTAAGCAGTTCAGAAAATGGATGATGGATAGATGAAAATTACTTGATCATTTACCTTAGTGTTGTGGCCTTACAAATTAAAGGATGGAATTTATTTTCCCCTCATTTTCTGCCACCTGGTAGCCAAAAGGGAAATGATTAGCTGATTATTATTGGATAGGGAAGTAAATTGAAAATGGATGGAACAAATACAATTTTAATACAGAATCTATCTCCAGGGGAAAGCACAATAAGATAGAGGCAAGCTCCGTTTCTCTGCAGGCTTTTGGACAGCACTAATTCCCAACACTGCGCTAAATGAATAGCATCGGCCAATTCAGCTGACAACGCTAACAGAGAAGGTTATGGCTATACTGAGACCCATGAAGCAAAATAGCTGGGGAGAATTTTCATTTATAAGCAGAAGAAAAGTAATGACTTTGCAATTGGATGCTGGCCATAGTCATGCTTGAAACTCTTTCACGAAGCTTTCATCATGATGCTCCACTGACTGCGATATGTCTCCGCACAGAACGTAAACATGCAAAGTGCAAGAAAGAAGGGAAGCAAAAAAAAGGCCTCAGGAAAAAATAAAAGAAATGAATCCAAGCGTCCGTGTTTGCGTGCCTCAGGATCAATGCTGTCTATACCCTATATTGCAGAATAGTGTATCTGATCAGTTCTGATAATGAGTTCCCTCACTCATTACAATGTTATGTTAAAGATTCACTATTAAGAAAGCTTTGTGTGAAAATCTCTACTGAGGTAATAATCAAAATACTGTGTTTAGACCAGGGGTGCCCAAAAATTTTTTTGCCCCGAGGTCTGCTTTTTCAGCACCAATTTTTCCGCATTTAGTGCAATGCGTACAACTAACACTCCTTACGTGGGCGACCGGTTGACAGTGGTCGATGCATTAAACACCCCTTGGATAAAACTAGGCACATAATTTTTTGTAAAGAATTTTAAAACATTTTCCTGATTTACCACTTTGAAAGACAGTTTGAACACATTATTATTTTAATCTTTGTGCCGCATTGTGAAGGTGACCAAATTTTCAAAATTAAAAACCAGGACACTACAATTTAGCTAAAGATCACAAATACAGGGCAGCTCAGTGTAACAGTGGTTAGCACGTCCGCCTCACAGCTCAGAGTTCCCAGTTCAAATTAACTCTCTTGGCCTTCTTGAGTGGAGTTTGCATGTTCTCCCCAAGCCTGCATGGGTACACTCTGGGAACTCCGGCTTCCTCACGCGTTCCAAAAAATTCATGGCAGGTATAATGGACATGCTAAGTTTTCCTTGGGTGTGCTTGGATACATGAATGGTTGTTGGTCCCTATGTGCCCCGCCTACGGCCTGAAGGCAGCTGGGATAGGCACCAGCTAGCCTGGGACCCAAGTGTAGAACGCGGCTATGCAAAATGGATGGATGGATTGATGCATCAAAGATACAATAAATTCTCACCAACAACTATTAATGACAAACTTAATTGCTCATCAATCTTAGCATATTTAACACTAAATTCTATCAGTTCTTAAGTGCAAAAAAAGTCAATGAACTTATCATGACTTAACATTTTTCACAAATCCTGTGTAGTGCAATTGTTGCTTCGGACATCCAATAATTATTTTGGTAGATGTTGGAGATGCCATGCTATGTGAGTGGTAAATGAATGCACCTGGTCAACTCCCAAATGCAAGTTGAAAATCCAAAAAACACAAAAGTGTGTTCTTCAGGTGCCACATTGTAAGTCTGTGAATGCACGGGTAGAAATGCTCAACTAGCGTATGGTCTGATTGCGTATGGATTTCCTATGATCATCACACATGGAAACAGAAAGTAGGCTTGCCATGCTAATGACTACGGCTTTATATTGATGAGCAAAGACTGACGTGTTTGTATACACACTGCATATTGTAAAGCAATTTCAAGTAAGCTGTAATCTCTCAATCAACTGAAGATCTTGCAGTGGAGCTATGTAATTAAGAAAAAAAAAAAAGAGTGCCATATACAATAGCTGTTAGCCGAACAATGGAGGGCATTAGCTTCTTGGTTAATAGCAGTCACTCCTCCATATTGATGTGCCACACCCAAAAAAAAGAGGGATAAAGGGTTGCATGTGCCTATGAATGAACGAGACATGGTTGAGGAACTTGAAAAGTCGAAATGAACCGTGTTTCTAAAGCCTCTTCATCTGTGAGTAGGTATTTGACATAAAAAAAATAAAAGATTTATTTTAATTAGCATGACCAATGTAATTAAAAAGCTTGAAAAAGGCAGTAAATTGTTTGAATGTTGCCAATATATAAATTATGATATTTTAAAGACATAAAAAACTATCATACATGATTTATTTTTGGCAATCAATATTGTTATGAAAAAACACCCAGGTGATGACTTTCTTTCCCAAGTTTCCCAACCACTCTCACAGTCTCGACAACATAAAATTTGACATTGTATAGTTTTCTTTGGCATTGTTTAACATTGGATGAAATTTTGCTTGCATGTCCTCAAATATCAAAAAAATTAGGCACGATATGCCGATATAAGAAAGCAACTTAGCTTTAAGATTGTTGTGGCGGGCGTTATCCCTCCATGTCTGCGATAATCATAAATATTTCATGCAAATCAGAAATTTGAAAAGGAGGCAACGGAGATAAAACTCTACAGAAAATGGACACACAAAAACACATTTTTAACCAGTCACAGTACTTTTTTTTTTTTTCTGTGAGGAGTGCAAACAGAACTACTTTATCTGCCGTCTAGCAAATTGGCATGCTTGTAAGCGAATGAAACTGCACTGTGCTGGATTTGTACAGATGTGATTTCTTGAAACAAACAAACAACAATGATAAGGGGGAGACTATGCATATTTTAGTAAGCCGGTTACATGTAGACAAGGCCTGAAAATGATTGCGTCCAGTTTTTCGTATCGAACACAAGGTTGATTCCGAAAATTCTTGTGACAGGCCTAGCAGGAAGTAGCCCTAGTTCTGATATGATGCAAACGTGAATGTGAAGTAAGTAAGAAGGAATTTAACAATTAAATTCATTTTTTAATTTGCTATGGCAACTTTGTGATTGACTTAGACATAGCCAACACAACTGGCTTGCTGACTGGACAATAAAAAAAAAAGTGGTCATGCCGGGCGCCGTGTAAAAGTGGGACAAAACAATAGGACTGGCGAGGCTCAAAACAAGGATCGTACTGATTAAACGGAAATCCGGTCACCCTCGAAAACTGACTTGTCATAACTCTGACAGCCAGCCAAGCCCAGGAGCTTCCTTGGAGGAGATTACAGAAGGGAATTGTGAATGCATGGTGAAACATTTACCCACAGCCACCATGCATGCGTTTTCATGTTAAATGAGAGCACAGTGGGCAGAAGACAACTGCTTGCGAAAGCAAACCATGGAAAAATCACATTACCTACCGTGTAGCTTTGTTAGCATTGTTTGTTGGCACAAACAAGAACTTACATTTTCTACTGGACTATGGAGAGTCCGTCTGACCGAAGGAAAATCAGCCTTCTCAATGAAATCCAGCCTGTTGCGAATAAGGCTCTTTTTTCAGCATCACGAGATGGAGAGTCAATCCAAGATGAGGCTGCCTATAAAAAGGAGAGGCAATCTTGGTCCCGAATGGAACCTGAACATTCAATCAGCAATACATTGCCCTCCAAAGAAAATAAGGCAACCACTTCAATCCTTGATTTCTTTTTGCTCTCCTTACTGATATTGTATTCGTGAGCAAAGACAGTTGCATCATGCGAAGAATATTCAAGGTCTACTGTATATGGATATCTTCGGGATAAAAGAAACATCTGCTGTCAATTTGGATGCACATCTCGAGTACACATTTGGCGGTATTGTTACTGAAATCTGATGAGCCCATTATTCAACCTCTACAGCTGCAAACCAAAGTAACTCCGCATCAATGCACAAGGGAGGCATCAATTAGTTTTAATCTCAACAAGTGAGCATCAAAGCAAGGTTCGATGACATGTACACCGTGAAGTGGATGGCAAGAACGGCTGACACGATATGTTGTAGTATGAGGGGAAATTTGCAGCACAAAGGATGCGCGAGACAAATCACATGCAACAGCATCTAAGATCAGAGGAAGAAATCAGTAGAGACCTGAACCAGCCTGTTGTTCTTTTTTTTTCGAACAGCAGCTATAAACACCACAAGAAGCAGGTGACTGCAGTCAGTTATGTACACATGTTGCCTTTTTACACGCATGTCTTCTGTCAGTCCGGCTTTGCTGCGGTAATTCAACAAGCTGATAATGAGGCGAGAGTAACGTGCAGTGTCAACTTTTGACCAGTAGGTGGAAATACATGCATATTAAGGGGATAAGTAAATGCCAAACAAATTTAACTGCAGTGCCAGAGGTAGGAGAATGAAGCCTTTTGAGCTTTAAAGTAAATAGATTAGTTACATCTCCACCATCTGAGCGGGCGTGAAACTAAAATCAGAATATGAGAGGAACATCAACATCTTATTTATTGATACTGCACCCTCATTCACAGTCATATGAATGAATTGAGATGGATAGAAATGAATCTGACTGACACTCGACACTATTTTCAAAAAGAACATTCACACGAACGATTTAAATAAAAATGTACTTTCTTGCATCACCTAAGATTCAATATGTAAAAGCCAACTTTTCTATTGAACACACTTGAAACTTTTTATCACGTCATGTTCTTGCCAAATAGTTGAAAAAAGTTGAAAAGATGAATCCAACATCATTTAATATTACTTGACTTTAGGTAAATATAAAGAAAGTACAACCACAGACTTAAAGTACTGGATGAATTCTTAAAAATGGCACATAATCATTCAACCCGGGGTGCCCAATGCGTCACCTGCATTCAACTTATCAAGCGCCTAGCTATTTTAGTTACCTGCATGAAATAGAAATACTCAGCCTTAAAAAAAAAAAAATGTCAATCAAGAAAAGAGCTTCAATTGAAAAAAATGAATGTCGGTCGTCCCTTGTTTCTGTTGTTGTTTAGCACCCTTAATCGACAGTTTGAACTGTATTTCAGAACAACACCATGTGAATGTGATTTTTGAACAGTACTGTGCTATTGCTGCTCACTCTGGGAACCACAGATTACCGACTTGGGCACCCCCACACCTTAAATCCATTAGGCTATATATTGTAAATCCGTGCTGTAGCTTGTTCTGGTGAAGCCAGTCGTGAAACTCATTAACTTTATTTGAGCGAAGGGACATCACCATCACCAGTTTATTCATTTTCTTGAGGAAACTAATGCTAATCACGCATATGTATTTGTACCATTCTAATGTCTGCTGGATAAAATTGGGAAAGGTATGTCAACGTGCGTGGGAGCTCAAACAGAAGATTATTTCATTTTTGAAGCTATTTGAGAATTGACAATTTTCCTGAGCTGAATGACACAGATTGGTTTTGTGACACACATGAACGAGCTGAATGTGAAGCTACAAGAGAAAAATCAGTTTGTGCAAGATATGCAAGAAAACATCGGAGCCTCCAAAACCAAGCTGGTTTTATTTTTTAAGTTAATGTCAAGGCCCCGGAACATGTGAAAAAATATATAGAAAATTACTGGATGACCTGCATGAAGATTTCTGCGATCGGTTTTTGTGATTTGGGAAAAATTGAAAGGGCACTTCAGCTGGTGTCATGTCCCTTGTCACAAGACCTGGAAACGATGCCACAGGAGCTGCAGTTTGAACTGGTTGATTTCCAATGTGACATGGTGTTAACGGACAAGTTCAACTCCCTGAAACTGGATGTTTTTTTTGCTTCATTAAGTGTAGCCAAATATTCAATTATCCAGATGCCACAGAGGATGCTGGTGTTGTTTGGCTCTACAGACACTCTTTGCGTGAACAGACTTTTAGTGTGATATACAAATCATCCCACAAATCCCAAATGAGAGATGAGCACCTTAAATCTGTTCTGAGATTTGCCACAATAGGACTAACACCAGACTTTGTGCATTGACTAAAATGGATGATTGACTACACTGTTGTCATTAAAAGGTACGTTAATACTTTAATACTTTTGCACTGTTTATGTTTGATTTGAACTGTTACCAGAGGTGGGCACTCCGTCAGTGCCGACGGACACCCGTTTTGCCAACAGACTGAAAAATGACGGGAATGCTCAAAAATGATGGCTAATTAAAATTGTCGGAAGTGTACATTTTTACGTCCGTCGGTCCGCCATGCCCTTTTTTTTTTATATTGAATTATAATTTAACTGTCTTGCATAATTATCTACTATGTTTCGGCATTTATAAGTAAATCTGTAACCAGCCTTCAGTCAATGTGACATAAGTCATTTTACAGAAACACCAAACATTGGAAAAACACACACAGTTGAGTGAATAAACTGGGATGGTTTTCGATACTGCTTGACATTCACTGCTATAATATTTACCAGAGATTTATTTATCGTTTATAGCTACCACAGTCTCGCTGATCAAAAGTCAAAAATAATGTTTAGAATGAAGTGTTAAGAGACTTTAAAGACACATGTGTAATGTACACATAAAATTACGTAGGTGTGAACTAAATGGTAGTCAGTGTTTGTTGACCTTGAACGATAATTGCTAGTGCACAATCGCCAATCATAATTGCTAACCATTTAGCACAGGCAAATGTTTTTGGTGTCTCATAATTCATTCATGTAGAAAATAATAAGCAATTATTTCTGTCCACTCCAACTCATGTTCAACTTTGTTAAATTATTTTAAATAAATAATTAAATTACAATCCATGTTTGTTTGTTTTTTTTAGGAGGGATGAATGAGGAGGTGCTCACTTACTCGATTGTTTGATGGAAAAATCAATGGGTTAACAACCACTTTGTCCATACTACTATCATTTAGTGAAAGGGAGCTTCTGTTTATTCTTAATGGCTTTGAAACTAGTTTTAATAAAAAAATAATTAAATACAAATAAAAAAGTTGTACATTTTTCTTCCTGCATATTGTTACAGACTGTGTCACATAAACATGATGCTGTGTATTGCTTGTATAGCCATTAAAACTAACAGCTTCAAAATGGCCATTTTGGACTCAAAGTCTAGTTCTTTTAATGATCACTTATTGGGCATAAAACTTTCCCCTTCTGTGCTGTAGGAAATCTATTATTGATCCTCTTGCTTTATACAGGCTTGACTGTATCTCTGAGTTGAGAAGCCTACAGAGGATTATGTTTAAGGTTATGGCTGCAGGTCAATACACTCAAAACCATTAGCTCTGATGTGGTCTTTGAAGAAAGATGGAAGGAACTTTAAGGACATTTTGTACAATATGGACATGTTTGGTTTGAAAGCTTGGCGATTTAGGGCTTCCACTACACCCATGAGATAGTCAGCTGCCATGTACTTTTACCACAGAACATTGAAAGACACATCAGATAACCCCCTTTTGACCATCCGCGTCGGCACCTCTTGAAATTATTCATCTGCTTTTAGCGCATAGTGGTTGATTGGAAGGACTCGGAAGAATCATAAATAAGGCAATGAGGTGTGTGTTGTGCACGTTGGCCATACCACAGAGATATTTGCAGACCTAAAGGCTTGTGTGCAGCATACTGATAGAGAAAGTATATGAGATGCAACAGGGATGTGAGAGCTCCAACTGTGGAAATAGTGCACTCTAATTCTAACCCCGGGATGCGGCGAGATCAATATGTACCGATTTCTTATCATTCTGGAGGTGGGGGTGTGGTGAAAAGAAGAAAATAAGCCGCTAGATACTTCCTTCCGAAATGCACTATGAACTGCTTGGAGGTATTGTGTATTTCATATACAAACACTTTGATGCTTCAGAGGAGGGTGGAGGGTGCATTTAAAGCTCAACTTAATCAAATGCTAATGAGCGCATCTTGGGATATGATCCAGCCATCCGGCATGACAATGCTCACAGCTTGTTCTCCAAGTCTGTCTGCGGAGACGTGTGCTTTGAAATCAATTTTCGGATGGGTTAATCAATCGTGAACACTTCTCTGACACGGCAATCACGACTTCTCTCTTCTTTGCTCGCTTTCGCTTGCTCCCTTTTTTTTTTTTAGCAAAATATCTAAGTCGTAATGTTGAATAAATCAGAAAATGATGATGCAGCGCTCATATTTATTCATTTATTTAGTGAATCAAAAATTGATATTCACTGCTTAGGAAATTATTGTCAGAAAAAAAAATTCACAGGAGGTATACCGCCTCAAAAAAAACTTGAGAACCATTGCTCCAGAGCATCCAAATTTGTTTTACGGGGTTGAGGACAGGGTTCGAAAAGTATCCTTCATCAACCCGGTCTTCCTGAAATTGTCCTCTCTAAAATGTTCCTGCAGTTGGAAGCATGGAATCAAATAAATTATAGTAAGCAAATTATTTAATGAAGTGAAACCTCCAAAATCAGACAAAAAAAATCCCTTCTGTGACACTGTCGAATCTTAAGTTTTTCTCATTTCAAAACTTTTCCCTTGGGAAATACTGTAAATGACTTAGTTCCAAACTCAAACTTCCTCTG
Organism: Hippichthys cyanospilos; assembly: GCF_059441005.1. NCBI lineage: Eukaryota > Metazoa > Chordata > Actinopteri > Syngnathiformes > Syngnathidae > Hippichthys > Hippichthys cyanospilos. The sequence goes on along the minus strand of NC_142381.1, from coordinate 10,687,897 downwards.
TCATAAAGCCTTTGTTAACTGCGCCGTTAATTTTTGAACTATACATTTATTACACTTGCAATAAGCCTCTAAGGGAATATTTAATTTACCGTACACTCTGCTTAGAATCATTATAACATTCCTAAATGTCACAGATGTATGAAGAAAGGTTAACCGTTGTAAGATGAAACTAAAACTTAAATCAAATTTGCTTTCAATATGTCTAACAAGCACATACAGTACAAAAGGGAACCTTTAATTGGAGCTCCCAGGTTTGCTTGACTTTAAAGACCTCTGGAGCACTCAATGTCAATTAATTCATTCCACCTTGTGTATTGATGAAACCAAGTAATGAATTAATTTAGTGTCGCGCCTCTATAATTTTGTCTATAAAGTGAGCCCTAGTCTTAATACATTTCACACACACCTACATGCTTAGACTTTAATTAAGCGTACACACTGTTTATTCAGCATGTGTCATTTACGTAGAAATGATGGCCATATAGACACATAAGAAAACATGTGACATCTTAAAAGTACTGTCGCTATGTTGTTTGCTGTCGACATCCTTGGGTCATGTGATTAAGCTTATTTGAAAAACGACTGGCAGTGTTGGATTGCGGCCAGTGATCACACAAAAGAAAAAGAAAAAAAAAAGAAGAAGAAGCCATCAGAGCTGATGACTGCTCGAGTCTTTCCCTTTCTTCAGCAACTGCCAGTGGAAGTATCACAAGACAGGGTGACTCATGCTGCTGCACCTTCCATCTGCTCCGTAGCGGACAGCAGAGGACACTGTGTGCCCTCGCCGTGGATGTGAGGAAGTGCACCTGTGTAGATACCAAAAGTCTGTAAGTAGAAAATAGATCTGAAAAAGTCAGAGCTAATGAAAATGCATGCGGTGAACTCAAAACACCGCAATTATATCTCAATGTTTTGACTGTGACATCATTAATTGGCTAAATAGGAGGCCACCTAAAATGTATTGATTCTCATTAACGAGATAACGGACACGAAAGCATCACCCGAAGGCTGTGTGTGTGTGTGTGTAAAGGGGCATGGGGGAGTAGTAATATGCTAAAACATATGAAACATTTTTGTTTTTCATCTGATATAAAAATAAATAAAAGATGTGCATTTTACAAATGTCGGCTTGCTTTGTGCGAGACTTTGTAATGCTCCCAAGAACGCAAAGAAGTTACATTAGTTTGGTGTTTTTGTTGATCGAGGATGTTGATTGACAGGATATCTGTAAGGATTTGATTGCATAACCAGTGACGGGGAAATTTTGTCTTGGAATTTTTCAAATGTTTCACTCAGGGTCTATTTTGGACACCACCAAAATATAAAAGTTTGCTTTGCAAGGCAAATGAGAAATGAAGACTTCCTTTTTCATTCATTACGTTTTGAATTGGAAGGAAATTACCTTTTTTCCCACAAAAACAGCTTGTGGACCACAACTGCTACTCCATTCTATATTTTTATTCAGTGACAAAACCACTACAACAGAAGACTTGTTGTTTGATTAGCCATTGTAAGTTGTAAGTGACACTATGGGCCATTAATCATAATTAAATAAAATACAAAAGTAATTTGCATCTTGATACTGTCAGCTTTTATAAATTGATAGAAAGTCCACTGTTTTGGATATATTCGGTTATTAACATTTAATGCGTAGATGCCCTTTTTCTGTCTGAGCTTTAAATGTCCGACTGCATTTGAATGCACCACAAAGTCTCTGTCAGTTTGTCAACACAAGACAAACAAAAAAAAAAACTTCCTCATGTATGCTATTTACCTTTTTTGTTGATATCTGTACACACTATATGCAGTAATTAAACAATTTATATAAATAGACTTACTGTCTCATACTGATCGGATCAGGTATTTTTAAACTAATTGATCGACCAAACAGTCCTGATTGTGTACAGTCAAGTTTTTTATTTTGCTAAACTACGATCAGTCAAAAATTAAATTTATCAACAATATTTCATTACAGATTCAAATACCACTATTGTCGGGTGGCAAAGCATTTTCGCTGCTTATTGTGTCAGTCACGTGAGAAAAGGTCACTGACAAAGATTTTTCATCATTATTCCTGCTGCTGACGACAACCTTACGTTTCATCTGCAGCCACAGATGTTTCCATCTTAAAGTCCTATCTACAAACGATGTTACACTGATGACAGCACAAACACGCCCAGAAAGGTTTATTTTTCTAAATTGCTTTAAACACTGCAGTCGCTTCAACAGTTTGCCATTTTTTTTCTGCTAAACTAAATAACTGCTGGGATTTGAGCTGTGGGAATGGGCAGACTTTCATAAACTTTTTCAGGTCAATACCAACATGTAATCTTACATTTGACAACTCCGTAAAAATTCACCTGGGACCAGTTTGGGCCCCGATCCTAATTTTAGACTGAAACTGGGTTAGTGAAGAAACCAAATAAATAAAATCCTTTAATGATAGATAGCTCTGAACAAAGAAACACCGGTCTCAGTGTGAGTTTAGATGTATCGTTTATAGTTGACCTTGTTGTTTTCCCTCATGCACCTGCTGCAGTACTTCCTATGATGCACAAATGTGACTGATGAAAGCAAATGAGGACAGCAAACTTTGCTCAATCTAAAGTGATGAGAGCTGAGCAAAATGTGACACGAACAAATACCCGCATAAGGGTCTGGTTAAAAGTGTGTAATTTTAATCACTGATACACCTCAAGCGTTCAATTACATGATAGATTGAATAAATTCTAACATGTACTTTTGTGAAAAGGCTTTGACTACAAAATGCTTCCACATCCTTGTTGTATTACTCCCTGTCTTCTACACAACACAAATCTTGCGCACATTATCGTTGGACAATCATATGACCTCCTGCTGCAGTTCCTACGGCTATTCAGTGAGACAAATTCGCATATTGTGTTAAATGCATTCCTTCTGTAATAAAGTACACATCTATTCTGGTGTTACAATAACATCACTGTGTTCAATAGAGGAGATCACAGAAATATGAGCGCTGGACACTTTAAGTTGTAACCAACAGATACAATTCAGGAAAATGTTGACGGTTATTATATGTTGTTGTATACCTTGTTTTCTTCTTGACTTGGCACTTTAGCCTTTTCCAACCATGTTTGCTTTTTGACCTCAGCAGTACAACAAAAATAAATGGATTGTTGTCTCAGCGTTGCTAAAATTAGCCTAGCTGCCTTAATGATTACTTGATTACTTTTAAAGACAATTCATATGCTTAATGACTAGTGATTTACAACATTATATTACTTATATTCAGCAGACGCTGACAGTCATTCTTAGCATAAAATTGCAACTGCTCCTTTTTAACTACATTTTTAACTGCCTAATATATTTTTTTTTAATAAAAATCAATAAAGTCTACCTTTTTCACTTGTTTTTAGGTACTGTACAATATTTTACAGATTATACGCATTTTGTAGTTTAAATCCAAACATGCACCAATAAATCAAATAACAAATTGTCAATAGCAATGGCAACACTAGTAGCATCACCACCAAAACCATCACACTTTTTGTCTTCTACATCCCTTTAGGGGGTTACCCAATACTTTAGATGCATTAGCAAGTGCTACCTTCTTTGGCATGAAATAAGCCAAAGAAAGAAATAAGATAAGAAAAGGCCATAAAACACAATATGTGGATGCACAGGGTAATTATGTATGTTTTGCTATCTATTGGAAGACCTGTGATTTGAATACACAATTAAAAATAAAAGCATAGTGGAAAAAAAAACATAAAAGTAACCCCTGAGTAAAAGTTGCAGGACCGGTCAAAATATTTTTAAAAAATGACTTATATACTAAGTTTATAAGGGGTTCACTCAATCCAGCTGCTAACAATTCTCCATCGAAGCTGTGATACACCTTCATCTGATGTCTCTTTTCTCACCACAGGAGTATACCTCAAACAGATTGGCAGGCATACATTTTCAAGTAGCTGTCGAGGTCTACCCCGGTTACAGATGGCGCATATTGTATTCAGACAGACCATTAACAAGTTATCTTTGAGTATGCCTGTACATAAAGTAGATGACACCATCAGTTACTTTTAAAAAATTTACCATTAGAACGGTCGTTTTATGAATGAAATCCAAGAAAAAAATAAAACACATTTAACACAAATATATTTGTCCAGCTTTTTGGATAAAGTGTGGCACAAAACACACAGATCACGACATTAACAGACGTAGAATGTTTCAGTGAAAATAGAAATGGAAGCCAAAGGTAGTAAACGCAGCATTGATGGAGATCATTTATTAGACAGTAAGGCCCATGCAAACAGTCGTCTTTGTAATTGCCTGTATAGTTCTGAGGATTGGCTATGATTGATGAATAGCAAATCATATTTTTCAGGTGGTGATTAAGGACAAAACTATACTATTTTATTCTAACGTTCCAAATACTCGTAGATGGAACTGCATTTTGATATAATCTAGACAAAAAAAAAAAAAAAACGACTATCCATTGAAGGTGAGTATTAGGGAAGTTATGCTGAATAATAATCACTGTTTGTTATCCTGCAATTTGTAACGCCCCCTGAAATACCATCTATGCATTGGTTCATTTCTTCTTGTCCTCCCTCTGATTATTACTTTTCACGATCAGGTGAATCATCAGAGGAAAACTTCTGCCTTCATTCCCTTTCTTTTTCCGTACAAGACACACAACCGTTGTTATCGAAATGTGTTTGAGAGTTCCTTTGCAGACAAGTCCCCAGACTTCCTAACTAGAGACTGATAGATTGATTGCTCTATACACATTCCTTAGATCCAAAGGATGAAGTAGGGTCTGGTCGTCATTCATCTTTCATTTTTCATCATCATTCGCTCGGCTAGCTGCTGTCTATGTCTACTGTTTGATCATGTGAAGCTGGGCTATGTGAAAATATTCTTGGTATCGTTTCGCCAAGGGCGAAAAAAAGGGTGAGCTGAAGGTTAAATGGCTTGTGTGCGCTGTCAAGCCATATAATGGGGCAAGGTTTTTTTTCTTGTTTTTTTTTTTTGCAAACTCAGTTTTGGAGACAAAGGATGGTCGTCACTGTGGTGTCTGTGGAGAAGTGTGTGCGTACCACACGTCCATCCTGTTCATTTGCCTGACCTGCTTGACCATCTTCAACACTGTGGACTGGAGCCTCAAAAGCCACTGAGCTTGTGCATTTCAATTCTACTTCAGAGTTTGAACCGTCGTCATGCGTATTTTTCGCAATCAAAGTTACACTCACGAGAACTCAAGCCGGCGAGCCGCAAAAGGCTCTCTTTGCTCTTTTTATGGGTTCGTGCGACCGTACTACTCCAAAAGAAGGAGCAGCCTCATCATGGGGTTTTCAGAAGAGAATGTGAGAAGATTGAAATAAAAATAACAATAAACATAACAGCATAAACAAGAAGAATAGCTTTGATTAATGTAGCATCATAAAACTGAATGTAAAAAAGTGCAAAAAATGCCATTTAGGCAAAAGATGACAGTTTTGAAGAATGTAAAATCTGTTTGGTATGAATAACATATTCTTCTTCCTCTCTAAAAAAAAATATGAATAGCATGCTGCATTATATATATGCTGGATCACTTGAGTATTTACAAAAAAAACATTGAATCTGAAGGATTTTCCAAAGTTTGCTTGGCACTGCATGTCGCATCTTGAGAAGCTTTTTCCCCAAAGATTGTTATGGGCTGAATGCTTTTCTTCAGGCCTCAATTATATGCAGATTTTTGATATTGGATTGCACAACAGAGGTGAGAGCATTTAAAACATTTTGTTTTCCCGGGATGATAAAGGGAAAGAAAAAAAGATCTTTCTATGCCAGTACATTTTGTACACTCTATTTTCATTGCTGTGTTTCTGTGTTATAAGTGTTGCAGAACGTTTTGTCACAGATTCAGGTGTTCTGAAATCGCAATATGAATTAAAATGTAATGTGTTGCATTGTATTTAAGGTTTTGTGTTAGGCCACATTTCATTCCAGTTGAAAATGTAAATACAGTATAATGAAAATGAAAACTGTTGTCCCATTGTAAGCTATTACAAGCGTTTTAAAATGTGTTTACGCTCAACGATAAAAAACTTTCAACAGGTCTGTGGAGCAAGAAATATTATCAACGGGCAGCTTATGAGGTAGGTTGACTTAAGAAAACCAGCGGTGTGAGAAATAAAAGAAAATTTTGGCCTTCAGATGATAGATTTAAGTGGCCTGGGTGTTTTGATAAAGGTTGAGTCCCTTCAGTTCTTTTTTTTTCTCTCCAAATATCCTGCCTTAGCTTTGACATTTATCTTGTCATGATATCGTCCCACTCTGGTCTTCGTTTTCTATAGCCATCTGGAGCAGGTTATTAGTTAGGAGAAGCGGCTGTGCACACTTGACAATACGTGTTGTTTCATTGTTGCCCCGCAACAAGGAAACCCGTAATCTGTTGCGTTCTGATGACTGAAAAGTTTCTCATAATTGCAGATAATCCACTGTTTATCATGTTCAAAAGCTACAAAAAAAATTGATCAATTTTTAACTTAGAATAAGCTGGAAAAAGAAAGTTGTGATTGTATGATTATCAACAGTATTGCTGTGGCATTTGTCAGCTTCAGTACGTATTTAGTTTTAATAGGATTAATTCTTAGCAAGTGGTATAATATTGTATTCTCAGGAGTTTTATTGTCCTATGCATGGGAACACCACACAATGAAATTCTTATTCAGTTCACTTCCCCGAGCAGACTACATTACATAATCGAGCAAATAATAAGGTAGGCAATAGAACAAAAAACACAAAAACACCAAAAGAGCAATAAGGGCAGTAATAATGAACCACTAATAAAAGAACAGACTTACATTCTGAGCATATTATGGAGTAGATTGAGTGAAGAGACTGAAAACATATGAGGAAGACGTGCAAAATATCATGTAGTGCAAAATATTATGTAACAATTTCCTGCACTGTGCAGGTTTGTAAGGTGCATGTAAATTAAAGTGGACAAAAAGGTTGGAGCCGGAAGCACATTTGCAGTATTTATCTTTGCCTTTATCATGAAAGTTTTGCATCATTTTATTATTTTGTCTCTCCATTGTACTTAGGAATATTGATGTGGCCCAAATATGCTCAATGCGTTGATTGCGGTCATCTACTCGATTGCGAAGGTAGCACAGGTCAATCGCATAACATCGCACAGTTAGGTAACTTAATATTTATGAATAAAGTGACACTTAATCTTGGAATGAATCCGCTCCTTACTGCGGTTTTCAATCAACCTGAACACCTCCCTGAAAAAATTCTAGATACGCCCCTGATGACGACTATTGTGTTTTCCCTGATTCGATAGATGTGGACTGAAATAAAAGATCACAGGGAATGAACCAGTTTCCTCAGGGCAGCATGAGGAGTTCTCACTGATATTTTCTTCCTCTTATGATGGGAGCACAGCGGAGTCGTGCCCCTGCATGACTGCATTAAATTCCTTATCAGTCTCTGCCCAGTACGACTGCCTCTAAGTTTCGGTCAGGAACAAGTGGGAAATGAGAGCACATCTTCACGAGGAAGTTAGCCTTGGGGGTATATTTGCTGTTAAAGTATTTGCCTAATTGCTGGCGACAGTCAGAATCACTTCTATTCCCAACTAATTATAATTTCGAGGAAATAAACCCTCAAGTTTTTGTCCTTTTTTTTTCTTTTTTTGGTAATGCAAAGCACAAACACATTTTGTATGATAGTAAGCTAAACGTTAATCTTAAAGTAGACAAGATCACACTTTGAAAATATGAAACATTTATCCAGTCACTATGCAGTATGTTTCTTTGGTATCAAGATCATTTTATGGCTTTAAATATACAGTTCATCTTTGCATCTTTGCACTGCATTAATTTAGGAGTAAATGTATATCGCAAACTTGCTTTGTTTCTTTGCACTGTAGAAAAATAGTTTGAGTGCGTATGGACTCACAAGTGTGTTTGGTGGGCGCCACGAGTGTGATCAACACAATTAGCTCATTCTTGGTACCAAAAATACAAATCAAAAAGCAACTCTTTTGGCTTGAAGCAGTCATTATCATTCGTTTCCAGTTGTCCCCCAATTAAAAGGTCTCCATTCAAGCTTGTCTAATTTATTCATTCATTTTAATACATTACAACATAAATGCAAAATAATAAAGCCCCTTGTTGATGTATTTCACAAACATTATGTAAAAGTTCTGTAAAAAGTCAGATGTTCTGCACTAGTAGGAGTACAGCATACTAATTGTGGTAGAAGTAATAGTAGTATTATATTTGATCCATTTCAAATTTGATGCATATTATTATTCAAATGAAACAACTTAAAGCTCATTAAGACAGGACTTTTTTTAATACATTATATTTGCTTAAGCTACCAGCTTGCAAATAGGAAGATAAAAAAACAAAAGGAAATGCATTATTTGCAACCTTCATAACAGCTTTGTGAGCAAGTACGTTGAAAATTAAGAACATATATTTCTAGTTTTGTTTCAAATTTATATTCACGTCTTTCTGTATTGAACTCCAACAAAAGAAATACATTTCCTTTACCAGCTTTTTGTACAATAAACTTAATATGAATGCATACTGAGTCTCCCAAATAAAATTGAATAAATACATAAATAAATAAATAAATAAATAAGTGGCTGTGTTTTTGCTATGAAAACTATCTATGATTTAATTTTGATAGTTCTTGTTGTAAGCTTTAAGGATCCAAAACTTATAAGCGAGGTCGACTTGTCCTCTGAGAAATTCCAAACATCGGAATTAACATAAGAAAAAACATACTTCATATCATTCGGGCCTAACTTTCCATATTTGAAAATTGATATTATTTTTTCTTCTACTTTGCACGTTGGAAAAAAAACAGATTTTGCTTGTCCCAGTCAGCATGGCTGTTGCAATGTCACATAGCAGTTCCCTGCTCTTGTGAAGTGACATTCATTAGCACTCTTGAAGCTCATTTGAATGAAGTTGAAATGGTAATTCCGTGACACAAATCATTGGTGCGTGCGCTGTAATACAGATGTGTTTTTGAAATTGGGTCTGTCAAAAACTAGTTCACCTGGGTTTATTAGATTACAAAGCCATGGAAGTCTGGTGAACTGTATCACTTGATGAATAAATGAAGTAGCATTCAAAGGTCAAGAATTACTTTGGGAAAATGCCTGTTGCACTTTTGAAGTTCTCAGTAGTAGGATCCTTGTTTCAGTTGTCATATTACTGTGAACAATAGAGCCAGTGGTGCATATCATAACTGTGTCATGAATTTTTGTGTAAGTTAATTATTCCACCTACTGCTTCATAAGCATAATTTCACTAACATGCTCAAAAGCAAAGACATTTCATTTTGAGTCCAAACAACCAATCCTTTACTAATGTATATATTTTTGCATTTTTTTCAAGTATTGTATTAAGTAGTAAAGGAAAAACTACTCATCACATCATATCATAAAGTCATAACCAATTACTTTACTATTCATCAACTAAAATAATCGGTTACTTTAGTACTGAATTACCAGGTATTTATATCTTTTGCAACTTCCAATTTTATGAAAGGTGAAGTGTCGTTTGGTAAATTAATTAATATTAAAGTAATTACGGTAATGAATTTAAGTAATTGACAAAGGAATCAATTACTTCATTAATTAAGCATATCAATTACTTTAGTTTCAAACATAGTACACAAGGTAATAAAGTAGTCGATTAGTTTTGTACCAAAAGTAATCTTAATTCTTATTTTCTCAAGTAATCTATTTATTACTTATTACTTAAAATAATTCGCTCCCCTAGAACTTGACTACTAGGTATTTATGTGTATCCTTTTTCATTTTTTTCCAAGCATTGGCTAAAGAAGAGTTTGAAAATAGCTGGTGATAAATGAATAAAGTGCTACAGAAATTAACTACTAAGTACATACTGAAGGATAATATTACATTATACATTAAAAACATTCATTACTTCATACTTTTAGTGCCTAAACATTACTTTATTACCTAAAGCAATCTTTTATTTTAGCACTTGATTAGGTAAAGTGCTTAGTTGATTATTTTAGTACCTAAAACAAACACTTACTGTAGTACTTTTAGTAATTTGACTAACTGATTACTTTAGAACTTTTAGTGCCTGATATATAGTCAATATCTTTAGTACTTAAATATCTAAAGTAATCCCTTATTCTATTACTTAAGTACCTTCATTAAAAAACATAGAAAACATATTCTTTGGGATTGAATGAGTCTGTAGTTGTCAATATGAGTTTAAATGACCCCCTGTCCAAATGTGCCTCATGATTGGCTGTTGACAGTCAGGGGTGTAGCCCACCTAATGCACAAACTTAGCTCGTATAGGCCCCATCACATTTACGACCAGTTATTGCGGCAGCTCCTTCATTTCCAAGTTCCATCCAGTATATTTTGAAGAGGATGTTACGATAGGCCATCTTACAAATTAGATTGATTAGGAAAGTGACATTATGGACAGTGTACCACAGTGAAGACGCTTTCCAGGCCATGCTTCAAAAAACAAAAAAAAAGGAAAAAAAAAAACAAAACGAAGAAACAGCATAGACCAGCATGACTTTGAAGTGTTTTCATGCTGGTCTTCGTAGTGTCACCAGGTAACAAGCGGGGCAAGGCGGCAGCATGCTGGTCATGCTGCTATCATTACAAGCTCAGCAGCAAAAGTACAACAAATGCAGCCATACTGAACCTACAGTTACTGGGCAACCCGCTCTACCAAATACACCATGGCCACACAGCAAGACCAACACGCTGTTGGTGACCTGCTGGTAGCTATTGACGCCAGCTCGACTCAAGCTGGTCACCATCTATCCCCAGCTGCAACACGCTGGACCTGCTGGGGGGCCGGGGCTCAGTTCAGAGAGCGGGTTACCCGCTCGGGTTCGGCTTCTCACATCTTGTGTTGTTTTTCCCGCTGTTCCGACTGGTGATACGATCAAGACCGTCGGTGTCGAACTTTAATCCTCCAGGGCCGGCATCCTGCATGTTTTTCGGTTTTCTCTCCTTCTTGAAAATTATCTTAATCATTTGAATCAGGCGTGTTTGAGAGAGAGGGTTTGAAAACATGCAGGATACCGACTTTCAAGGACTGGAGTTCGACACCTGTGATCAAGACCAACACGAGAATGACAAAATTAGGTATAGGCTGTTTTTATTTTTATTTTCTTTCTTTTTTTCTGCAGAATTCCATTCTAATTCTATTTCATGCACTGTTTATTTCTGATTCATCTTGATCTCCTGTAGAATAAAATAGGAGAGATAGAGACTTGAAATAGCTTGAATTCTTGATCTCTTGTAAGAGACCATTTGAATTTGAATTATTAATCATTAATCATTTAATAATTATGTAACCGTATTAAACGTGTTTGTTTTGTTTTCGGTGACAACGTATTGTTGTTCTTCTGCATACTAGCAGTCTAAAACCTCTGGGTGACACCCAATATCAACCCTGATTCAAATTTTATTGGCTTGTTAAGTGTCAGCAAAATGTTGCAAGCTATTTTATTGACCATCAAGCAGGTAAACAGTTTTTTGGCAATGGCTTTGGTGATTTATGCTTGCTGAAAAAATTGTCTGTTTATTTGATTAGCATTTGTTTTCATCAGCAGTTCTCAATATTTACTATTTGCACTGTACCCTTGGAAAAGGTTTGAAAAAAAAATATGTTTCTTTTTCCGATTAGGGACCACTATGTCAATGTTACGGAATTAAGTGATGTCCATCCATGTATTTTATGCATTGCTTATCCTCTGTCACAGGTGAGCTGGAGCTTATCCATGCTGCCTTTGGCTGAGAATCAGAGTAAGCGCTGAACTGCTTGCCAACCATCCATATAGACAAACAACCATTCATACTCACATTCAGACCAAGAACAATTCAAGCAAGCAATTTTTAAGACAAGTTTTCCTTTCTGAAACATGACGTTTGCTGAGGCAAGAAGTCTTATTGTGTAATAATTGCACAAAGTCAAACCAATCATTCAAACACAATTGTGAAAGACCATTTTGAGTTCCATTTGGTTTGTCGTTATCTCAGATCTTTGCCATTTCGCAGTCACAACCACAACTTGCAACAGGAACAAACTTGCACCGGGAACAATAATAAACAACAGACTATTTCTTATTTTACATCAAATTCCAGTCATAGCCCAATAACAGAGGCAAAGGAACATTTCTTCCCTTTTATCCTCTCCAGCCATGGTTGCCTTGTTAAGCTTTCAAGTTAGGACAAAAAAAATTGAAATAACACTGGCTGTGCCCAGCATCAGTAACTTATTAACTACTAACATATCTGCCCAGTTTTTGTTTCATTTTGTTTTTAAACAGGTGTAAGGCTGGAAATCAATGTAAAGTTTCTGGCGATATGTTCCCAATATGACGAGCTATGTTATGCGATGTTCAGTTTTATGAACAACATTTTGAAAAAAAAATGTAGAGCGATCGATAGCTGTGCGAAGAAGCAAAACCTAGTGAGTAGTGTACATGCTCATGGAGCTTACTTGAGATGTGTTCAATGACCACTCACACAGTCGGACCTCTCAAGTGTCTGTAGAGATGCTAATTTAATGAACCCAACAGCAATGACTAGTCGATGACTTGTGCTTCGTAGAGGACATCCTGGCATTTCCAATGATAATTCATGTTTCTAGGTGGAAGTACAGTGCTGCAAAAAGTATTTGCCCTATCCTGAATTCTGTGTTTTATTTATTTATTTATTTTTGTGCATGTTTATGACTAAGCGGTTACGTTTGCACATAACGGCTCGCTTGCGCAACACTTGCAAGGGTTTCATTTGGTGGTTTGATGGTCTGTGATTGACAGAAAAATGCTTTCTGTTGTGTACCTGAAAATCCTGCAGGAGACCACTGAGCCATCAAGTTTGTGCCCTCCAAACCAATGATCTAAAACGCACGGGATAGCACTTTGCAGAATCGCTCTAAAATAACAAAATTCAGATTTCTAGGGAGGACAAATCAAAGTCTAGATTTAAATCCAATTGAGATACTGTGGTGTGACCGTAATTGAGCAGTTCATGCCAGAAAACTCTCTAATATGGGGTTAAAACAACTTTGTAGAGTGGTCCAAAATTTCTCCGGAGTGGTGAATGACTCATCACAAATTTTCACTGAGGTATTATCTCATTTATTGCTTTCAAAGGTGAGACAGATTGCTATTAGGGTCAGAGGGCAATTACTTTTTCATGGAGGGTAAGATAGCTTTGTATTTTCCCCTTTTTGTGAATAAAGTCATCATTTAGAAGCTGAATCTTATATATTGTAGGGTGGATTCTGTGATATTATCAGTTTGATGAGAAGCTACCTTTGCGAGTGATAAATATGCAAAAAAATAAAAACAAAAACACAGAAATCGGGTAGGGGGGAAATACGTTTTTACAGCACTGTAACTTCGCAGTCTTGCTGAGACAAAAAGGAGATTGCAACAAAACACGTGCATGGGCTCAGTCTCAGGAGGATATACGCTGGATGCACTATGCAAATTATTAGTACTGTATTGTTGTTTTATTCATATATAGAACTACTACAGAAACGCCCTAGATTGCATTCATTAGACAAGAGGATATACTGGGAAAAAATAGAGCACTTGTTGGAAAGGTCTAACGTGACGTCCTTGTTGATTTGCTTGATTAATAGCAGAGCCAGTCGTATTGGGAGGGAGGGAACTTGTTCTTGTTGGCGCACAAGACTCGAAGCGCAACGTGCGCTCCTCCTTGTCCTCGGCCACTCCACTATTGGCCCCAGGAGAAAAGACATGCCTCAAAAAGCGACGCCGTTCTTGTAGTTAGATTACAGCCCCCGTCTGTTTGACATCACATCACGTCGATTCGAGTGAGGGAGCAGTCGAGAAGAGTTTGGCAGCTGCTGGACGCGCGGCGCGCACTAGAAGCCGCCGGAGAAGAAAGCGCACGAATAATTGCGCTCTCCAAACAAACAAAGCTTAAAAAAATGAATGACACGGACATTATCTGCCAGAATAACTCAAGCGAGCCGTCATGTGGAAACGCAACCTCTTCGTCCCTGAGCCCCATCGACATCACTACTTTTATGCACATTTTCCCGTCCATTTATGGCATCCTGTGCTCTGTGGGAGTTCTGGCCAATGGCTTGGTCATTTACGCGGTGGCTGCTTGCAAGAAGAAAATGGTGTCGGACATCTATGTGCTCAACCTCGCCGTAGCTGACATGCTTTTCCTGCTGGTGATGCCTTTCAACATCCATCAACTGGTTAGGGACAGGCAGTGGGTCTTTGGGAACTTTATGTGCAAGGCGGTGGTGGTGGTGGACGTCAGCAACCAGTTTACCACCGTAGGAATAGTCACCGTTCTCTGTATTGATCGGTAAGTATTTTTTTAAGCAGTACACTGAAAATAGAGATGAATTACTGCCACTGTCACCATAAAATCTTTTTTTTTTTTTTTTTTTTACCGGACAAGCTTAAAGACAAAGAAAACTCACTCTACAATGTCTCACTGAGGCTTATATTTGGTTCTTCTTCTTTCTACTTACTTTTTTTTTTATCACTGTTGGTTGTAGTGAGCAACAAAGTGCCATCATGTGCCATTACCATAGTGGCATTACATACGAAAACGGGGCCGTGCTTTACAATAAATAAATAAATAAATAAAACATGATGCGGGTCAATATGGGCAATGCAATTATTTCAACAAAAGAAATTATATTTTGGTGGCAAATTGGCCTTTTTGTTGTTTATTTAAAAGGAAAATCTACACCAAAAATGTTTTTACAATTATCTGATTAGTCTATACACAACTTAGTCTAAATATGGTATTCTTGATAGTACTATTCAAGAAAAAAAATTCAGTCATTTTTATCCATCTCAGGGAGCAGGCATATTGTCACTTGATGGAAAATGAAATCACTATTGCGTAAGGTATATGTAACAATGGCTCTTAGTGCAACTGTTTTCTGAGTTGCTGAAAGTGTCTTTTGCAATCTGATCTGTGATTGGCCATTCATTCATTAAGCTGTTTTCGACACTTTGATAGGTCAATGATTTGGAATTTTTCAATGGCTGCCAATGATATACACAAAAATACAATTATGCATTTTCAGAAAGCATGTTGCAAATAATGAAAGGTCATTTGCGACACATAACAGTAAAGACATTAGTACTAGACAGTAGATGAGCATTATTTGACATTACTTTCAATTCGTTGAAACAATTATCATTGTTTGAATCAACTACCAATAATTTAAATATGAATGTCAGTCCCATTAATGGATTTTTCTAACAGAAATTCATTTGGGTATGCTTTCACCGATTTATAAATTATATGGAAATGACCCATTTATACAACCTTGCCATGCAATTTCTAAAGCACTTGTGCACATGGGTTCATAGGTAACGAGAGGCGATTCCAACAGCCTTTGGATTGGAAAGAACCTTTCACACTCACATCAATGGCCAATTTCAAGTCTTCAATTGACCTATCGTGCATGTTCTGGGACTTAAAATGGGAGCAGTGAGCATGATAATTTAACCACGTTTCCACTGAGCTGCTCTGCCATATATTTCAACATTCAAGGGTTCTTTTTTGACAGGAGTTCCTTTGAAGTTCTCTTTTTTTAGGAAAGCGCGGGAGGACACGGTCCAACAGGTTCCCCCACAGCACACTCTAAAATCCTTATGATCAACTGCATTTTAAATTGACTTGTACGATTTGCTGTGTGGATGTGTGTAATTTTCTTGACTATATAGGCCATAAACTCCCTCCTAAAGAATAACTCTATGGTTATAATACTAATAATCATGTGTAATTGTGGCAATGTTCCCAGTGTGATATGTGTCATTTAAATAGCTGAGCATGATTTTAGATATACAGTAGTCATGTGTTCGAGTTATAAGAAATACAACACATTTACATTGTCGAATCAGATACATTATTCATACCATTCTGTGCCACAGGAATTTTCTTTGTATCTATCTATCTATCTATCTATCTATCTATCTATCTATCTATCTATCTATCTATCTATCTATCTATCTATCTATCTATCTATCTATCTATCTATCTATCTATCTATCTATCTATCTATCTATCTATCTATCTACCCCCCCCCCTTTTCACACACACAGGCACACATGGCTATCAAAAAAATTGTGAGATCAGAAAAATACAATCGTCAGGTGCACTTTGTGCACGACCTCTAAAGAGCTGTCCGTTCTGCCAAATAGGACCAATAATTTGACAAACCATTTAGAGCGGTGCCGTAATAACGTGAAGTTTTCAAAAAGAAAACAAGGAGTGGATTGCAGTACAATGGCTGTTAATAAAAGTCTATAACTTGTTCTGGTTAATATGTATCAAGCTGAAACATTTAAAACTCATGTTAAACAGTATGTTAAACACAATAACAATAATGTAGGCTAGCTGCTTCACCGAAACCATGTATCTTTGAAACTGTCCCGACTACACTTGAAATTTAAATATAAACATTGAAATTGTGAAAAGCACTAACTGTTTTTGAATACAGCATAAACGGTGCATCGCTATGCTGGGAAACAATAAATGGATTAAAACACAGTAAAAAAATATTTCGTATCTCGTTTTTAAAAGTTTACAATACAGCTTAAATGATATGTACTGGTTTTAGGCTCAAGCCAATCCTTCACTGGATGTGTAATGAGAGTAATGAGCAACATTTAGAATGGCAAATCCATATTTCCAGTTATGGTGGCGAGAGTAATATATAAGTAATGCAGTAGTAGTGTAATGCATTACATTTCATATACGGTCATATTGTAATGTAACTAATTAGCAAGGTCATGGCAATGATCTACCACTTAATCAATGATCATCTTTGTGAATCTTTAGAAATGTGAAAAACAATTGAGACTGAAAGCTGTGTGATGGTACGGGGCTTCTTTGTTTTACTTTCTGGACCAGGACAATTTGATGCGATTTATGGAAAAAAAAAAAAGAATTTCGCTGCTTATTTGAAGTTCCTGAAGGAGATCATCTTGCCATCAGTTTGTGCACTCAAACTCAAGTGCTCTTCGATCATTCAGCAGGTCAACGATCTGAAACGCAGCAGCAAAACCAACTCAGAATGGATCATAAACAACAAAATTAAAGTTTTGGAGTACCCAAGGCAAAGTCGGGGTTTAAATCCAATTCGCATGCTGTGGTGTGACCTTGGCCAGGCAGTATAAGGCAGAAAACCCTTGAATATGGAAGAGTTTAAACAATTTTGCAAAGAAGATCTAAAATTCCTCCACAGCGGTATAAAAGATTCATCACCAATTATTGCAAACATTTGATTTTAATTAATGCTGCCAAAGGTGGAACAGCTAGTCATTTGGTTCAGGGAGCAATTACTTTTTCACAGCGGGTCAGACAAGGTTTGCATCTCCCGCTCCACATGGTAAATAAAGTCCTCATCTCAATGTGATGGTCTAATGAATAAAGACCTTTGCGAGTGGTAAAAATGCAAAAGAAACCACAGGAATCAGGATGTGGGAAAATACCTTTTCCACGGCACTGTATATATCAAGTATGTGAGTAACAAATTGACCATTGGAAAGACACGCAAAATTTCAGAATTGTCCCCATTTGACTAAAATGCTTATTGAAACGTTTAAGTGTACATGTCAGCACTTTTAGCCAGATAATGAGTATTATATGAAACTGTTAAATAATTAGTTAGTGAAGGCCATCTAATCAGTGTACCAATATCATGATCATTACTTGGCTCTGCTCGTAAAAGGGGAGTTTGCAAGCTTTAACGCTGGACCGGAGGAACTCTAGCTTGTTAGCTTAGTGCTATTTTGCGAGCACGACATGGGTGACACAGATGGACTTAAAAGTTTACGGAAAAACACTTTGGGGGTTTGAGAAACCACTACAACAACTCTAGGGAAATTATGTACTACAATGTAGATTGTCCAGCCCTGTGCTCCCAAACACACATTTTCACCCCTTGGGCAGTAAATCTTTCAGCAAATCTCTCCTCCCCAACCCAGGAATGAAACTGAGACTTAAAAAACATAAACATCTCCTCAGGTAAGGTAGGTGTATATTTACTCTTGCATGGACAGGACAAGGGCAGTGTAAAGGCAGTACCAGGGCATTCCTCCGACTGGTGGCACGACCTTTTTTATCTGCTTGGGCGAGGACACTAATGAGACTTTCAAAAAAAATACCACTTAGGGGGTGTTTAGTGTGAGAAATTAACCATGTAACATGGTAAAAATCTCCAAAAAGTTGGATTTCATGATAGCGGAAGAGCGTTTTTGGTGAACAGACTACTCCTCATTAATTGCAATCGATCGGAATGCCCTTTGGATAATTGCGAGAATGTCAACGCCTGCTTAGAAGTGCATAGCACATACACACATACTGTCATATTCCATACAGACGGATGGGGTGTTCTAAGTCATATCAGGCATATGGTTGAATAAGCGGGCCTTACATACTCGAATAATGTCCAGAAACAAAAATTGTCCTGCGTAATGCAACATAACGTAGCATAACGTAGCGCTACGCAATGTAACACGACGTAACATAACGTGTTGTAATGTGACATATCTTTACATAACATTAAATAACTTTTCGAGAGGAATTTTTAAGGGCTTTTTTCCAGACTTAAACTGTACTCTGTATATGTTAATACAATGCCTCTATTCAACAATGCTTCTATTCAAGAGTGTGGGCTCCTGTTTTAAAAAACGAACTGTGCCAATTTATTGGCATCTCAGTCGACTGGGGATGACTAGGACTGCACTCACTGTCCATCCATCATCCTAACATGGACTCAAAGAGCCTTTTTGGTGAACAGACTGTTCCCCATTAATTGCAATTGATCTGAATGCCCTTTGGACAATTGCGAAAATGTCGATGTCTGCCTAGAATTGTATAGCACATACTCATAGACCGTTACATTATATAAAGAAGGATGGCATGTTCTGAGTCCTATCACGCAAATGGTTGAATAAGCCAGCCATTATTTTTCTTATTTTCTTAAATGGCCAAGTATCTTTGAAATTCAATGATGGGCATCTTTATTATTCCAGCAAGCTTCAGCATCTGCCCGCCTAAAGTGCTAACCACTGCGCCACTGAGCCGCCCTCAAACCTTTCAACTAGGTCAAAATATTTTGGGTAAAGTAACCCCATCTGCTCAAAATTCACAGCTGTGTGGGAATGTGTAGCCTTGGTGGAGGTTTGCATGAATCTCAGTGCCATTCCTGTTTGTGTGCCCCTTGCTGTACTTAACCATATTTATCCCTTCAGCAGCCAAGTGTTGTGCTGAAATTACATTACGTAAGCCAATGTTTTTTCCAATGGTGTCACCCCTGTGATATTTTTTTCAGGCAAGTACCCCCTAAGCAGCGCAAAACCTTTTTTGATGAAGGAAAACAAGTGAAAAAAGTGCCGTGCCATCCATGTCATATATGTTTTTAAAAAAACATTACATTAGCTGCGTTGATACTTGTAAAAACCATAATAAAATCCCACATACCCCCTAAGTGCCTTCATGTTCCCCCAGGCGTACTCATACCTTCATTTCAGAATTGCTGACGAACGAAACTTCAGATTTGATTCCATCGCAGATTACATAATAACGATGCTCATGGGAAGCGACGTTCCTCTCATCACCTTTGTTTCAGACTTCGTTATGCCTCTAAAAATATGACTTCTTCCCCACAGGTACATTGCCATTGTTCATCCCACCTCTGAGAGGAGGACCATTCAGTGGACTATCATGATCAACGTGTTGGTGTGGATTGGTAGCTTCCTCCTCACCGTGCCTGTCATGATGTACGCCAAAGTTGTACGCAGACAGCGTTTGGAAATCTGCATGATGTATCTCGACGGGCCTGAGGACATGTACTGGTACACACTCTACCAGTCCATCCTGGGTTTCATTATACCCCTCATCATCATCAGCACTTTTTACTCTCTCACACTCTACCACGTGTTTAGCTCCATCCGCCGGGTCAAACGCAAGCAAACCGTGTGGGCCAAGAGGGCCACCAAGATGGTGCTGATGGTGATCGCTCTTTTCCTGATCTGCTGGTCGCCCTACCACGTCATCCAGGTCATCAACGTGAGCAACAACTCCCCTACCGTGGCCTTCATCTACGTCTACAACATCAGTATTTGCCTCAGCTACTCCCATAGCTGCATCAACCCGCTTATGTTACTCATCTTTGCCCAAAATTATCGGGAACGTCTGTGTCGCAGAAGCACGCTGAACAGTTCCCAGCATTCATCCAAGGTGACAGTGGTCAAACCAGAAGGTTCCAGCGTGGCCACCGACCCGAGTTATCGTTGCACCGCCATCTAGTAAACATTTTCAATATAGGGACGTGGAGCCTGTGAAATTTGGACAAGAAATAGAAACCATACTGAGGATGTCGTCTTCTGCAAAAGACGCGATTCAAATTTGTTTCTTTATCGAGGGAACGTTAACACCGGTTTCCAAGCATGCAAACCATGGAAGAAGGGATGCTGAAGTGCCACTCATGTGACTGGTGGGGGACATTATAATTGAACAGATGCAGCTTCGTTCTTTCTGACTCAAAAACATTGCCTCGACAACATTCGCTTGCGCAAATGCGGACTCAATTTATCGTATTTCTCAGAGTACAGGTCAACCTCATGTATAAATCGACCCCCCCCCCCCTCCCAAATTTACTCCAATTTGGGTGAATTTGACAAAAATACAAGTATAAAGCTTGGTTCATGCTTGGCGTGCAAACGCTCCACGCAGAAATGAGACCCGCGGAATCTAGCCGGTATGCTTTTTGCAGCACTTTATACTCGGTGTGGCTAGCCCCGACAGTCAGGCGATATGCTCCCTTACTGTAGGCGGCATTAAATGCCGTCTACAGAATACAAACAAAACTACTCTATAACAGAGGTAGAGAATCTTAGTAGAGTCTAACAATCTAAATTCTTCCAAGGTTTTTTAACAATGTTCGTGCTCTCCAGGAGTTGTTTATGGTATTTAGGTCACAGTAGTCCTTTTCCGCTGACTCATAAAGGGGTTTGTACTGGTGAACTTTCATAAGCAATAGTTCATCGGCCATATTTTCTGCATGGTGCTTCCGTGTGGTATAGAAATTTCAAAAGGATATGCGTTGCGGACAATCTGGTCCGCGTGAAGGGGCGTAATTGCTGAAATGATATCATTTTGACACGAGGAGACGCGGGGAGCTCGCGGATGCATCAAGCATAATCCAAGCTTAAGTCTTCCCCTGATTTAAGTGGTTACATATATAATGATTGTCCTATTTAAACACATGGTTGTTATCAATATGACTATTATGGTACTTTAGAGGCATTTCTACATCCTGTATTGAGCAACAAACTGTTGCATTTATGTGGGGGTGCGGGAGCAGAAAGGAGACAAGACTCGTTTCTTACTCTTGCCCGTAGCCTAATAGCTTGCCTTGACTCAAAGAAGCTGCTATTTCGCTGGTCTTCTTCTCTGGGCAATGTGCAGTATTGCCACTGTTTGCACGCTTCGTCCTGAACATTTTCTCCAACGTGTCAAGCTCTTTCCCCCAATTTCTCGCTACTTTTTCAGAAACTCTAAAGAGTTGCTGCCTTGGAGTAGTTGTTCATAGCATATCTCCCACTTCAATTTTGAAGTGGGCTTCATTGGAGTTTATTTTCCTGTGCATAATGCTTCAAAATGCGGTGAAAAAATAGCCATGCAGCCTCTGTGTCGACAACAAAGAGGCAAGTAGATGGCGTGTGACGAAAGTAGATATTTGCGATGCTCTGTTCAAACACTGCAAAGCGGATACATACTCTATAGAATTATCTAAGCAAGCAAGTATACATAATCATTTTAAGCTTTGTACATACCCGATACGACTTATTATGCATTTGAATGTATGTTATTCAAACCGCAGATATGTGGAAAAAACTGGTCTGGTTTTCAGTTATGCGGTTATCAACCCCCCTTTTATGGGGGTTGAAAATGAGGGAAAAAAAAAAATCAACTTGTACTTTGAGAAATATGGTAGTTGTCAGCTAGTTTCCTTGTTAATCATGTCTTGCAACTATTAAAAAAAAAAACAGCAGCGTGAGGCCAATATTGTGCAAGCAGGCGATATAATGAAGCTATTGTTTACCAAGATCATTTGAAAATTGGTGAAGTTACATAATGAAGTAATGTTCTCTCAATATGTCGGTAAAGTGTTTTGAGATTGAGACTTTGGTTCTGCCACAGCTGTCAAGATTTACACACTGAACGTGAGACTCACGTATTTCTGTCTCGTGTCATGCTCTCACATAAAACTTTGAATTTCTCCCATTAAGAAAAAGTTCCAGTGGGAATAAAAATTTTTCCACACACAATGACCACTGTCAAAATGATCGGGGGACTGGCCTGCCATAAATACACTGCAGTACCACCTCCCAAATCTCCCCATTTCTCTGATTGGGCACTCTAAAAAAAACCTTTGCTTGTCGGCTACCCCTGAATGAACTTTTGTGAACTCTCTATTTTAATCATATTCAGAATCAGGGCTGGACTGGCTACAAAACTGTGTGCCACTGCCTTGCTACTGTACTAGGCACCTCGTCAAATAATGTAGTTTCCTAAGTTCAAACTCTCCCTCCTCAGTCTTCAATCCAGTTTATGAATAATGGTGCCTTTCTGTGTCAGTGGTAAGAGAATATGTACAGTACTAATGGCCCATTTCTTCAAAAGTGTCAGGGATGAGGCGGTGCCAGAGGTCGGCCAAAATTACATCTCTTTGACACCTTAAGAATCCCAAAACTGGCTTTCGTAAACAGGGCTATTTAGGAGAAGGTGATTACTGCACTGTAATTGAACTTTTGGCTATAGTGACTAACTCGTGTTTTACAATGTTCAGGAAATGTGAAAATTATGTCATATCCTTCATTTTTCAAAACACAACAGTAGTTTCCACTTTAGAAAAGGGTTTTCAATTCTTTGTGAAAATTACACTGTTCTTAATCAGTTTACAAGTTAAGCAAACAGCAACACATCACATTATTAATTCCAGGTACCATTGAGGTTTTCCACAGATAATCAGGACTGCTGTTTATGGTTGATTAATAAGCTAAATAAGTAATTATTAAAGGTAAATGTTTGCCTTTAGAATAATAAAACGCCTTGTAGGTTTATCGTCCATGATCAAAAGGATGTCTGACTACCAAAATGGATCATTGTGAGAATTTTTTTTTTTTAACCCCTGGGATATGTTGCTATATATATTCTTCTTGTACTGTAGTACATTTGCTGATGCTAGTGTAAAATTTGTCACATTTGCTGAATTTAAAGGGGAAAAAAAGAGGGCTTAACTAATTTTCTGGTATTGTTGGTGAGACACAGTCTAACAATAACTTGATGTCTGTTGAGATTGTGATCACTGTCCAACACTGCACAAAACCCATGTTTCATAATAATCATAATCATAGGCTAATAATAAAGATAGCTCCAATTTAATAGCGACTTTCAAGCGGTCCTATGATGAACAGTTGAGCTTGATGTTAGCGAATGAGTCATTAGCTTTGGCCGCCAAAAGATAGTAGTTTCACTGCAAATGGCAGCACAATAGAGATTTCGTTAGATGTCAGCAGGCAAGCAGCAAGGCATTTTTTATCAATATCGTAAGATAATGCAAAGAAAGTTCCAGATTGCTGCTGTCTGTGGGAGAAACTAACACAGATTGGCCAGCTACCTAAAAACCAAAACAAAAAATAAAACACTACATTAAGTGTCCCAATTAAGATAAAGAGTCATTATTGATGTATATACCGGTATATTTTTTAATGTCAGTGTCAATGAATGAAATGTCTAGTAGGAAAGAAGTACTTCACACTGTATGTATTTTAGAAATGCATTTTCAATGACTGGTTTGCTAATTTGAACCTTATGGCAGACAATATTATTTATTGTGGTGATAATTATTTTCACAAAAGACCACCCATGCAGGAAACCCATTTAGGTATTGAAGTGTCATTTCTTTGATGATGGGCCATGGGAATACTAACAGCACAACTAAAAAGGTGAAAGGCTTCATCAGTGGTATGCAAATTTCCAGCGCAAATATACAGGCCGTGCCACTTGGGAAAATTGTATTATTGCTTATTATTATATGCATTAACAATGGCAATGAAGAATAAAGAAAAAAAACACATGCATAAATCACAATAATACAATCCAAGATGGGTTCCACATACGTTTCTGTTCTCGGTATGACGCTCATAAGCAAGATAAGAATCTGTATGGAGGCTCCAGACAATCATAGGAAGGCTAATCGATGCAGACTATTTGGTTGTGGTGGATTCTCAAGAAAACCGTTGTTATGTGGTGAAAAGTTGTTGTAGGTATTTGTTTCAGTTATGACTGTTTGGTTCAGTGTTCAATGGATATTGTTGTATTTATACTTTTGTCATTTGTGTAATATATATTGTGCTCTAAACGCATTGCCAAATATGACAAATGTCATTTTGACACGATTAAAAAAAAGATTTTTGCCTTATAACCTTTGGTCCTTTTTTTATTAATAAAAGAACAAACAATCCTTAAAACTATTATTTAGGTAAAACAAGTTCATTTACAGTTCAATGTTCAAATTATTCAACCTGTGTGTGTGTGTGTGTTTTTTTTTCTGGGCTGGGCACAATCTGATGAACGGTTTTATTAAGTAACTCATGCGATAGTTTAGCCACCAGATCTATCTTCGGTTAAGAACAGATTAAGGTTGCTACCAACAATATGCAATTTATGTGGTTGTGCTCACATGTCTTGTCTTCAAGCTAAACAGCAAAGGATCAAATCTAAGCATTGTTTGCGAACATACAGATGGAAACTTTGTATCATCTGCATTGTGGTGATAAAACGCTGTAAAACTTTGACAAAGATGTCACATGAACATTATTGTTATCGTATGTATGTCGTATGTATATCGTAGGTCATAAGTCAAATGAGCTGGACAATTTGTACTAACCAACATTGCATATGTTTTGTATGGATATCAAAATAGATGAATCGTGTGATACACATGCATTTTCTTTTCCATAATGTTAGCTGACTTTCATATGAATGCAATTACAAGGTCTTATACAGTATGATACACTCTGTTTGTATCTATGGAGTTTACAGTTTGTAAAAGGTAGTTGTGTGTTGTTACAGTCAATTAGTGAAACAACGTGCATGTAGAAAGAATACATGATGTTTTTATCTGAATAAAAAGAGCTGGCTATGTAGTGTTCATTGTCGCTGCAAAGAATTATGTTTATTGTTGCTGAACTGAATTAAAAGTGGCTTTAAGACATGTTGACTCAAAGTTTTCTTTTGCCAATCAGCAAGGTTTTATATATATATATATATATATATATATATATATAAAATTTCCATTCGAATTGTTTCATGGGACTAGACAAGAGAAAAATGCAATTTTTAGGGGTAATTCAGACTGATTTACTTTTTTTATTAGCATATTTTCCTTGTTTTTTTTTCAGATTTGGTCCCAGGACAAGTGAATATAGTGTCATGATCACTTTGGGTTTGGTGTTTTTTTTGTTGTTGTGGGATATCAGGGTTTTCTGGCTTCTAATTTTATGGCGTTGCTGTTCAAGTTTTTGTTCCCCTTGACAAGTTCTTGTTAGTGTCATTCTGTCCACCTGTCCTTGTCAACCTGCCCCTGTGCCAATTGTTTCCTGTCCAGCTGTCTTGTGTTGTCTCGTTAGTTGTGTAGGTATCTAGTCTCCAGTTTCATTTCAGTGCTTGTTGGGTTATTGTCACATTGTTATGCTGTCTCACTTTTCGCTATTCTACGTTTTAATCTAGTTTTGTCCTTGCTTTTTCCTGAGTCCATTAATTCTAGTTTATTTGTATTTTAGGCTTTTTCCGAGTTTTGGTTGCTTTCGGTTCGCTTTTGGTTCGCCTTGCTAATTGAGTCCACTATCCCCCACCCTAACAACACCATGCTGCACGGCCATGGCAATTTAGTAAATAGATATAAAAGCTTAACTGGCGTGAAAACTGCACACAAGAATAATAGTCCGAGCCATAGCATGCAATTTCATTTTTGTCAATCTTTTACAGATCTGTGCAGGATACTGCCTGTGACCTTAAAGTCTGTTTCCAATGTCAATTGGCTGCTACTCAGCACAAAAAAAGTTTGTTTTTTTTGCCGTTTCAGTCAACCATTTTTCAGTATTGATTTCAGCCAAAAATTCATTACAGTCCATCCCTAATATATATATATATATATATATATATATATATATATATATATATATATATATATATATATATATATATATATATGTATATATATGTATATGTATATATGTATATATTTGTATATATGTATATATATACATATGTATATATATATATATATATATATATATATATATATATATATATATATATATACATATATATATATATATATATATATATATATATATATATATATATATATATATATATATATATATATATATATATTAGAGATCAAGATGTTTGATCAAACAAAGTAGATCAAGACTGGATTTACTTGTAATTGCAGTTGGTTAACACGAAGATCTGTCAAGCACATTGAAGAAGTATTCTTCCCAATACACAATATTATATTCTGTTATTAGTGTCTGAAAAGTGGCAGGACAAAGTCAAAAGATGTCCAAATTCAGACTGGTGCAAAGCCTTGAAATTTTTGGGGGTACCATAGTCACGTCACGTCAGTCCTGCGTTGCCTGTGCGCTTCAGCGCCTCCAATTTTCTTTCATCTGCCCTAACCCACAGTAATGTTCAGATCAAAGAAATTATTTGAACTTTCTCCTGCTCAAGTCACTAAGAATTGACATGTAAGTCATTCTCACCAAGGTCACGCGTCCATTGTGCGTACGTGCTTTCCTGCATGTTTGAAAGTCCACTTTTTGTTTAGTTTGAAGAAAATATATTTCACTTTCATACTTGCACATTGCTACGTTATTTCTCCAAATTATGTTTTCAAGATGACTCAGACTTTGACACCAAAGGGGTTTGCTGTCTGTCAATTATCTGTATTTTTCAGAATACATTTTTGTAGCAGTAAAATTAGAGGCAATTTGAAGACTTTGAAGAGGATTATAATTTCCTCAAAGGCACCACTACTATTTATTGTCCTCCCACACACACACAAGCACATACCCACAATATTGTACATAAATACACACATGCTGCACAATTTCCCGCACGTTTGTAGAAGAATTTGTTTTTTGTCTAAATCGCATGCAGCGCTCAACATATCTGGACACAGAGGCGGGTTATACCTGGTGTTGGTAATTTTGCAGATGAGTGGATGTGAGAGAAAAGCACCACTGTAGGAGTAGTGTAGCCACCTTCAGTCTTGGTCAATCAAAGAGGGAACTCTCATTGAAAAATGAGCCTGGCTCATCGTTCAGATTTGCATTTGCATACTAGATCGTTAATTTTGCTGGACTGCTCATTAAAAAGAAAACTTTTTAAAACACTGAAAAAAATTGTTAAGCACTATTTTAAATGACTAATTTTGCAAAAACTTCTCGTTCTCAGGGGCTAAATCTTGTGAAATATGCCTCTCACCCCATCCCTAATGGTACGAGCGGACATGCAAAAATGCGCCAAGTCTTTTTTTGTTTGTTTTTTCCCTCCAGGATTCTATTCGGAGCAAAGCTGTTGCTATCATAAAATCCTAGTCAAAGAGCAGTGTTAAAAATAATAATAAGTTGTCAATGAGCTTAATAGGAGGTTAACCACTGTAGCAAAACCATACATAATTTGAGAGAGTGAAAGGTAGACAGCAAGAAAACTTGGCTTCTTGTGCTTGGGGAGTGTACTGTTTTGTATTAAGAGAGTTTTGTTTTAACATATTAAACCGCTGTGGAAAAATAAAAGTTAGCAATGAACAGCAAAACACAAAAATTAAGTTTAATGAAACCCACTTTAATTCAATATTGACAATTTCCCAAAACAAATATTACCACTTAAATTCCTTCAGTTTATTTATTTATTATTATTTTAAAAAAAAATCAAAATGACTTAAAAGACTAAAAGCCCTAGTGTGTAAAACATGGCATAAACAACAAGAGAACAAGATTCATCATTGTGTATTTGGCAAGATCCAACTTTGTTGCTCAGCGCCTGTAGAAGTCATAGCTGTTTGTTTTTGAATCCTGCCTCCCTTTTAAAAGCGCACGAGCATTCCAGCTCACTCTTCAAGCAGCTCGTGACGCTCTGTGGCTAATGAAAGAGGGCAATGTGAAGTGAAGCCTCATTCCAGTTTAATGTACTGAAAATGAGATTACACTGTTATGAGCGGTTTGCTCTACGTGTTTGCTTCTTGCGATATGTTTTAATTTGCTTGTGTCAGTAATATTGATCCAGATTTTACATTAAGACATTAAATTTCACTATATAATATCGTGAAAAATACATAGGCATCATACACATAATCTGCACCAAGAGAATACACTTAAGTTATAATGTAGATGTTTTGATTTTAAGGCTCCTATCTTATGCATTACTCAAATTCAAATCCACGTGGCCCCGGCCTTCCTCTGTAGTTTACATGTTATCCCCGAGCCTGCGTGGGTTCTCTCTGGGCACTCCGGCTTCCTCCCACACTCCAAAAACACGCGTGGCAGGTGTAATAAACATACTAAATTGTCTATAGGTGTGGTTGGTTGCGTGCATGGTTGTTCGTCTCTGTGCCCTGCAATTGGGTGGCAAACAGTTCAGGGTGCCCCCCCCGAATGCTGCCCGAAGCCGGCGGGATAGGCACCAGCAAGCCCGTGACTCTTGTGAGGATAAATGGTTCTTGAAAATGGATGGATGGATCTTATGCATTAACTGACAATGTATTTCTAATGGGTAACTTACAGATAGTATTCACATGACGTTAGGGAACCATGCCAATAGACCCAGTGGCCATTTTCTGGATCATGTGGGCAAGCGAGCGAATGTAAAAGCTGAGGAATTTGTGTTTTTCTATACTGTTACTGTCATTCATCCATTCAGTCATTTTTTTTTTTCCTCTAGCCGATTGACAATTGTACATATGTGCCACTCACAGTTGCGGCAATAGGGTGAACAAGGGCTTGAAAAGAAGCTTCTTTGAAATGCCCGCTGTTATTGTTCAATTCCCCTCAGTGAACGAACAAAAGAACTGAGTTACTCAAGAAAAACACATACTGAAGATTGCAAAGACAAATTCACATTTGGAGGCACAACCTTTAAAGAATGTTTTCTTCCATCTCGTTGAAGTAGTTTAAAAGATTGTTAAACTGCACTTTACCGTGATGTGATTTTGATATACAGTATGTGATACTTTTTGGCTGAACAGATTAGAGCAAATAACTACAACAGATCAAGTGATGACCAAGTTTGATTTTGATATTTCCCCAAATTTCCTCTTTAAAGTGACTCTGTAAGATTTAGCATCGGACAGCAGTAGGAGCAGTGTTTATTGCTTCATTTACTGTAATGCCACTAAAGCTCCCACAGGCGGATGCAAAAAAATATGCATACTCCCAGGAGAGTATGTGTAATTTAGGGCCATTACGGTAAATGCAGCAATAAACACTCCTCCTCCAGCTGTCCGTAGCTATAACAGACATGGCGACCTCCGGAGGAGTGCCACCCCCCATGTAATATAATGTAATGATAACTAGACCTACTATTATATTTGAAACATTTGTTGGTCGTTAAGAACACATTTTTTTGCTAGTTTTTGAAATTTAGAATCATTTATTTTATTCCTTTTTAATGAAAACCGGTCTAAATCTTACAAAGTGTCACTTTAAGGCATTTGCGTTGCTTACGCATCAGGCCAAATTCTCAAATTGTAGCCAAAGTGTTTGAAAATAAGTGATTAGTCAACAATGTTGGGGTAATCATCATGCTAGTGCTAGTGCTAGTGCTAGTGCTAGTGTAGCGTACGGTCAGTGAACTCACTAAATTAGTCTCAAACCAATTCAGGACTCCTCACCTTTAATATCATTTCACAAATGATTCATAAAAATGCTTTTGCAGTATTGAATTTACAAACGTCGAAAATAAAAGAGAAGACATTATTGATAGTAAGTTTTAGTTGTCGTTTTTCATTTGAACCGAGTGCTCAACCTTCGAGAAATGATCAGTATATTTAAAAATGTTTCTAATTACATCAATAATGTTTCTTGGTAAGCCTCCATAACAGGTTTGCAGTGTCAACAGTTATACTCTTGTCTTGTTTTTCACTCCTCCATAAGAGCAGACCATACACAATCAAAAGTAAAGGATGTAGGCATGGGTGAACTTGTGTCACGATGGAAGTATGAATGCATGTGGGCGTGCTCGCTCCACTGTATGAAATGCAAATAACATGAAAATAAGTTCAAGAGATTGCAGCGCTCTATCGTTTTGTCCTTGGAAAAATATACTCTTCCCTTCGTCCTAGGAGTGACACAAAGAGGCAGGATACTAACAAAGCTGCTGCCTTGAAGTTAGCATCAACAGACCATGTTGTTGCAGTCATTTGAATACACTCTTTGAAGGTTAGTGGTTTGTCAGGGGGCTCCACTTAAAACCCAACATATAAGGGTTCTGTATGTGCCTATAAAAAACCCTTCCACCCTCTAAGGTTTTCATTTAGATCCCCCACAGGGAGTTCTACTGATAACTCTTTTATATGTTGTATATTGTTTTATGTTGGAACACTCCTCCAAATTTCACCGTCCCCACCCAATTGAAAACAGGTCAAACTCAACATTATCCAAAAAGAGAATAAAATTGGACTGTTTTTTGATTTTGGACAAGCAGGCTATCAGACATGCCTAAAAAGGTGCAAGGGAGTCATTATTCCAGCTTCGCAGCTAGTGGTTCAATGGTAACAACAGAAAATTAAAGAAACACCCATTGAGTCTGCATGTATAAGGTCACAAAATGCCTCATTAACAAATCTGATGGCAACAAATACTGGATGGTAACCGAATCAAATGATCAGTCCTTTAATTGAAAATCTATGCTACACACACTGCCCCTTACTTTTTCGAGGTAAGAATGAAGAATCTTTTTTTTTTTCTAGAAAATGTTAATACTTACAGAAAGCTTAACCATTTGTCTCTTGGCCTTCACCATTGCTGTGGAGCTGATTATTCGAGAATCCCGTAGGATGTTTTCAAAGAAAAATTTGAAACTCAGTCTACATTCTCCAGTCAGGGTACATATGGAAGATATGACTACAGAAACAACCAAAACCACACGCGCTGAATGCCTACTGGATAAACACAAACAAACAAAATATCAGATGGGCACGAATTGAGATTAAACCTATCAAATCTCACAGTATTTTCATTGTTGACAGTTCACTAATCTCGGGTTTTACATCAAAGAGCCGGCAAAGGAAAATCCTATCAAAGGCCTTGGACAAAAGGTGTAGCACAGACCTAGAAGACTCAAAGTAAATCCTGCCTTCCCAAAGGAAAATAAAACATTCACAAAGCGTTCAAGTGTTTGGATGCTTTGCAAAGGAAAACCATCAATATAAAGGCTCTAAATGGCCACTCAACCTGCACCCTGCCTCACATCCTTAATTCAGGGATTGGAAACCGCAACGGGTCCAAAATCAGAGGTTCAATTTTCCACTTAAAATTGCAGCTGACAACACGACGCTGGATTCAAATCTCCGGCGCTATGTTCACCGATGTGTTTTTATTGTTGCGCTAACACTCCCCTGGGATGATGCCATCAATAAGGCATATGAAAGGTAAAGGCTGCAGAATGCCAATTTTGCATCTAAAGTAGAGGACCAAGGCTAGCGCGCTGCTCTTGTTTCATTGCCCGTTCCACTCCACAGCTTTTGAAAAAGAGGAGATGTAAGGGCCAATGGAAGGCAATATTCCCCATGCAGAATTTTGACCATTCTTGGATCATTTTCTTCCACATCATTCTCGCAGTATTTTATGATATAATCATACAAATGAAAAGAGAGAAATTAAAAACGTGCCATGATTTGCTTTCCTCGACAACAGTAATACTCTTTGATTGTGGACGACCATAAATAATTCATATGCGTGTTAATACAGAAATAAAAGTGTAACATCATGCCCAAAAAGCCCTTTCATATACTCGGTCAACAGTGGAAATCATCAATTGAGGTCGTTGTTCTGAGTTGCAGTTTCCAAACCACATGAATTCAGTGATAACTTATTCATGTCAAGATTTTTTTTATGTCATATCTATAGCTCAGTATTTTTGAGAACCAACAGAGTCATGACACAGGTTTGCAAAATGTTGTTTGTACTTAGCTTTGTAACAAGACATCTTTAACTACCTCATTGATAAAATATCATTTGGATTCCTTTACCGTCAATAGATGTTTTATTTTAACATGTGTACACATGTATTGCATTAAATTACTTCTTAGACAAGAATCATTCCTCTCTAATCTGACTTCCCAGAAGCTATACGATAAGACAACAAATGAGAGACAGACTGTAAGTTTGGCAACAGAACTGACATGAATTGTTCCTTCAAATCCTGCATTCTGAGAAATATCAAGGAGTTCTGGTAGCTGCTAATGGTAACTTGCGACTCCAACAAAGTGGAAATGCTCCTATAATTGCATTTTTATGTAAGCACAGGAAGAGTGAAAACAAAACCAAACAAGCAGCAGTTAGCGTTCTGGCCAGTGGCCACAACTCTTGGCACCCGTGTTTTTTGCTAAACAATACCTTGAAAAACCGCAGTCCATCTGGCAAAATGTTCTGTCAAGAGACGGAATTGGCAAGGCACCCAATTGGTTTGTGTAAATCAAAAGAATTAATTGTGCATGGGGAGGGAAATAAAATACCCAACCTACAGTCCAGCATGATGGATCAATTATATATTTGGGCTGTGTAGAGGGCAGCTTTCAAAGTATCAAAGGCATCACGAAATTAGAGGATTACCAAGGGATTTGGGAAGAAAAATGAGACACCTATTGTATGGGGTACCTGGGGTGGGTATTAGGATTAGAAAAATCAAGACTATTATCATGTATCTAAATCAAACACACATACAAGTTAGTGGTGCAATGGATCATGTGTGAGCCCTGATCCATGCAGATCATGCACAATGGCTTGTGGATTGGTCGGTGAAAAAAAATGTTTAATTCACATTGGCTATCTGCTAATGTTGCATATGGTGCATTCAAATGCAGTCAGACTTTTCAAAGGCAAACAAAATAAAAAGGCTAAACATTAATAATGGCAAATATCCAAACATTGTGGGCTTTCTACTCAATAAAAACTGACATATCAAAAAGTATGAAAGGATTTTATCGTGGAGTCTTTGGGGGCAGGCTAATTTGAAAAAGGAATCTGCGACGCAAACTTGTGATCCGATCCGAATCGTGACTTTTTTGATCTGTTGCACCACTTAGTCCTGTACAAGGAATCAATTAGTATGTTTCAAACTGGCCAACATTTTCAAGCCGGGGGAAAACTTGCAGCAAAACGCTGAAATCTGCCATGGGTGAAAGAAATCATGCAAGCCTTTGAAAATGTAAGCAAACCGACAACTTATGGGTGCAAAAAGCTTAGTGATTGCTGTGAGAAAGTTTGGAAGCACTCGTCCTTGCCAAAGTCTTAACAACAAACTAATAGGAAAGCACTCTTCCTTCACTTCCATTACCATCCAGGGGCATATTCTATTCCACCGTATGTATAGAGTGCACAAAAGGCAAAAAACACTTTTGTAAAAGTCAAGAGGAGACCACTAAATAACATATGCATGAAACATATTTTAAGAATATTTGAAAAAACACAAGACTCTTGTTGTTATTGCCTTAGAAGACGAGCTTGTATGACCACCAACTAAATCAAGCTTGGGTGGTCTTCATAGTTTATGTGATAAGAAACATTCCTGGATGAGCGGGCGAGAAGCACTCACACTAAATCAGTGTAAAATGATTTCATAACTAATTTGATATACCTTAAGCCTAATTAATCACATTCCCCTCCTCTGAAAATGCTTTGTACTTCTGTACAGTGATGTAAAGCAGAGGCAGAAATGTTATAGATCTGACTGTGAAGTGAGCTACACTAAAATGTCTGTCTTGACAGCATGTATTGAATCGATTTGTGGCACGGAAGGTGATTTTAACATTCATGCTGACATCCCAGTGGATGCGACAGAGAACCGAGTTGTTTTTATGTATCGACAGACTCAGCAAGTAATCCAGTTCACACTCAGTATGTGAAAAGGTTGACGCCTGAGATCTTTTGTTTCCTTCAAACAGTTTCCATTTATAGATCCAAATATAGAGTCAAAGTTAAAAGCTTTATTCAGTGCACCTTTGCAAAGTACAAGTTTATTCAAGTCCACCTTCGTAAAATGGCATTTTTAATCAAAGCCTTCATAGAATGTCATTTTTAATCAATGGCGGCAGATGTCCTTCGAGAACAATGTTTCATACAGCTGCATTCCATCCCCCAAAATATTTTCAGAAATCGGTGATGTTAGGTTTCATGCAGTATAGACGGACATTGTGTGAGTCAGTGCCATTGTGTCAGGCTGGTCTCGGTATTGCTCCTCATTCTGTTTACGGCTGTAAATCAAATATTTTGCATTAAAATGTTATGCTCATCTTTCTCTAACAATATTTCTGTAAAAAAGGTGTATGTGTACGGTTTAGGGCTCAGTTTTAACCAGGAGAGTCTTGTGCCCCGAGTCTCAAAGGATTTCACCAGCCTGTTTGATTTCACGTAGACCGTGTCCCGACCTCCCGTTGTAATTGTTTTTTTGTTTTTTTTCATTCCAGAAATAGTTTGGGCAATGCATATCGCAATTAAACTGTCACAGAGATTTATAAGATAAGCCAAGATAATAGGAATTCAAATGGTTTACTTTTGTTGGATTGGTCATGCCTGAGCCCACCATATTTGATCACAAATCATATATTCATTCAATAGTCATTTGACAATTAATCAAATCAATTTTACAATTTACATTTACTTTTACTAATATTCTACTACTTACAGTACATTTTTTATTGAACATTTGATTACTAAACTAACACTTAATTATTTTGAATTTTATGATTGAAAAATGATTATTTCATGTCACATTTACTCTACTTTCAAAATAGTGTTACTACTGGAAGTTTGAGGACCCAAGAGCACGCACAGACAGGTAAGTTCAGCGACTGAATGTTTATTGACCAGAAGGTACTTGCTGAAGTGGAAGCTGTCGAAAGTGGGGCGCCGTGGAGGGGTGTTCGGGGTCAGGGGAGCTGGAGCCTGGCAGGCAGTCTGGCGAGGGTTAGCAGATGGGACAGGGGCTTGGGCACGTTGGTTAGATCAGCAAGCTAGTGAGTAGTTGGGCACATGCAGGGTCGAACCACTAAAGATCAAGTCGAATCGGCAGGCTATCGGATAATCGGGGACCGACAACATCTATGCACAGGCAGACAGGCAGGTTGAAGTGCCGGAAAGCTCGGTGTGGCAAATAGCTCTGGCAGTGGCGCCGAGGAAGAGACCGGGTTCTATACTGAACAGGAGATTGGTAGCAGCTGTTGATTAGGACTGGAGAAATGGAGTGATGGATTTTGACTAATAGTGTATGTGTATATATATATATATATATATATATATATATATATATATATATATATATATATGAATAAAAAATATATAAACAAATAATAATAGTAATATGTAATATATAAAATAGTCTGCGGTAAAGCTAACAAATTTTCATTGATACGCAGCTTTGTATTCACATCTTTATTTTTTTTGTTAGGTACATGTTGGATAAAAACATGTGCTAGCATGTTAAATACAACAACTTGACCTTTTCTCATATAGTTCAGCTACAATTTAAACATTTGTGCTGCCGTGACAGGATAATAGAGACTTTAAGGGGGTCACTTACCATCAGCAAAATGTTCACAACACACTTTAGTATACTTGTCAGTGGGAAATATTTCCGATTTGCCCTTGCAAATTATTGAGTTTCTTCTCCAATCATTCAATTCCTTTGTCCGTTCCACATTTGCGGTTGTCTAACGAGGTACTCCAAACATGTTTGTTTTGACGTCCTTGTTCACCCTATTGGTGCACCCATGAAGCGCTGAGTGAAAACAACGAATGAATGAAAGAAATGTTGGACACACACTATCTCTTCAGCTTTTATGTTTGCTCACCGGCTCGCAAATCTTTTTTAGACCGAGAAAATGGGGTCTTCTGATCCTTCGGAAACATTTCGAGGCTCTCGGATATCAACCTGGCTCCTTTTGAAAGAAATCCATTAAAAGAAACGGGATGTGACAGCACCAAGTGCATCTGTTTGTCTGCTTAAGCTTATGTTAAATGATGTTATCATCTTGACTCCATACTGCATGTCTATAGTTATTCTATCCACTGTACAAGGAGTTGGAGTTGTTTTGTAATATACAAATGTGTCAAATGAGATTCAACATTCTTACATTGTTTAGGCATCTGTTTGTTTCCACTACAACAACGTTTTCAGTGGCTACATTTTAACATGATCGATGTTGCCAAAATGTTGCACCGTCTGATTTCAACAAAACTGAAAATATTATCAAAATGATGGTACATATTATATAATTGATACAGCGTCCTGGTGGTCTAAATTATGTAAGTGTTATCCTGTTACTTTAAGAACTATTGTGAATTCCAGTCGCATTAACACACAAGGTGCATTTTTAACGCAATTAACGCAATTACGACACTTTGTTACTTCATACTGAAATCCATTTACACCCCGCTACCAAAATGCACCCGTATAAAGAATTGAAATCTTTTCACACATCCTATTGAA
Organism: Hippichthys cyanospilos; assembly: GCF_059441005.1. Classification (NCBI taxonomy): domain Eukaryota; kingdom Metazoa; phylum Chordata; class Actinopteri; order Syngnathiformes; family Syngnathidae; genus Hippichthys; species Hippichthys cyanospilos. The sequence goes on along the minus strand of NC_142381.1, from coordinate 10,651,089 downwards.
AAATTATGACTATGAGTCACGGTTTAATTACTTTAATTTGTCAAGGAGTGTACTTTATAATCAGGTGCACCTTATCTGTCTATGTCTGTCATCTTTTCAGTTCGATGTATACTGTATAATTCTAATTCCCTTATACACTTTCCCTAATACATGTCTTGAGATGATTACATACTAGCAAAAACACAATCTTAAAACAGCTAAATTTAGAATTGAAGTTGAATAAAGTTTGACTTATTTGCTGTATTGATTTGTTTTCATTGATGTGCAATAAGGAGTCATTGTCTGGCGCACCTCAAAATTCTATATATGGAATTTCCCCAAAACAGACCTCTTCATTGAGCCTGTGCCTAATAATCCTGTAAGTCTCAAGGTCCATAAAATACAACAAATTAACAACAGCACATCAGAATAAAATGAACCAACAAAGACAGTTGGAAGAAACCATGTAACTAAGTATAAGCAAAGTCACGTAACAATGAAGCATACCTGGACAAGACAAGTGGCTGGAGGAAGGGAGCATATTATTAGACACAAACTGGACGTGAAAATCTAAAAAGGAGATATCACATGAAATAAAGCAATAATGGGAAAACATGGCAAACGAAGCAAACAAAAGTAGATATAAACACAACAAAGTCAACAAAAAAGACTGTCTCCTGCCTCCTGCCTTCATTGTACATCTTCAAACCTGAAGCCAATCACATGTCTTGTAGGAGTGCTCCTGACCTAAGTGACATGTTACCTGGCTCATGAAGCTCACTTGTGAGTGAGAGCGGAGGAGGATGAAAGAAAGCATTGAGAAGATGTTATTTCAAGTGCTTTTGTAATAAATTAGAATTTCGTCTGTAAACTGTTTCCATTCTCACGTTTGGCCACCTACAGGCTCCACTCTAGCTCAATGTCATAGGAGTGCCCATGGCATGTGTTAAATTACAGTCAACTTGTCTGTTTGGAATGTAGGAAATCTTCACAGCACATTTTTCCGCCATATAGCTCTGAAGTATATAATATTACACGTATAGTTCAGAGGTCCCAGAGTGCATGGTTGTTTTTCCCTATGTGCCCTGCTATTGGCTGGCAACCAGTCCTGGGATTCCCCCGCCTATTGCCTGAAGACAGCTGGGATAGACACCAGAAAGCCGGCGACCATAGTGAGGATAAGCACCTATAGAAAATAGAAGGATAGAAATACTATACATATGAATCAAATTGCTTTCGCTATCTCATTCTGGTTTGCCTTGACCTGAGATTTTATGAATTGTCAACACTTTTATTTTTGATTTCTTAGAACACTTAGTGTTGCGTCCCTCGTGAGAAGGGGGGCAATATTCAGCGCAAGTTCAATTTTAACACACCAATAGAACTGTCACAGGCTTGAACGTTAAATGCTTTTTAAGGCTGTTGTCCCAAGACAAGTTTCCCTGGAAGGGATAATAAAGCAGATTTGTTTTGCTGCGCCATACAGACAGACAAGTTATGATCAAATCTCACAACACTATTACCATCATAAACACGCTAACTCCAGTACTATCGCTAACTTTGGGAAAATATTCTCAGATAGGCTCCTGTTACTTAATCTTCCTGTGGTTAAGAAGTGCAGTGTCTCAATAAACAACGTTTTTTCTCTGCGCTTAACGGAATGGCGGTCTATGAGATTGTAATGTGAAGAGAAACAAGTGAGAGTGAATATTGATCAGAGGCCTCTACAGCGCCAATGCATCTCAACATCAGCACATCCACACGTCAACTGAGTGAGAAACGTTGAATGATGACAGAGTATGCAATCTCATTTGTAAACAGTCAAGATATTCAACACGCTCGCATATCCACGTACACGTAAGTCCAATCTTTTTTTTTTTTTTATGGGGGTGTATGTAGTTTTTAGACGTAGGTTCTTTCTGCCACGCGAAATGCTCAATTTGCATACATTGCAAGTCTTTGCTTTCCATGTTAAAATATTTCCATATTGCAGACATGACCATTGTAACATCATGCTAGCTTCACATTAGCTTATTGTGTTTTCCTTTGATTCCAGTAAACTAAAAATCACATGATCAGGCCTATTTCCTTTAAGGTGATCCGATTCACGACATCCCTGAAAAGAAATGTGCAACTGTTAGCGATAGCTTCCCCCTAAAAACCATTGAAATAAACAACTCTAATACCAAAGCACAAATATGCCTTAGAGCTCAGTGTCAAACTCAAGGTCCGGGGGCCAGATCCGGTCCGCCACATCATTTTATGTGGCCCACAAAATGCTAATTATGTAATTCGGTTGTTAAAATGTTTCACCAAAGAACAGTATATCAACATACTCCTCAAGCCCATTAAAAATGACATATACAGGTACACAAAAAAAAAAAAAATCCCCAACTTTTAGGATTTTAGGGGTGATGGGATTCTTTTTAAGGGTGCTTAAGCACCTCCAAAAATGGGCTGGAAAAATGCCATGCCATGAAGCCAGTAGAGCGTTTTTTTCACTTACTGGAGACAAAAGAGATTGATGTACTGTATTGCATAAAACAAATAAAGAGAGGTGTTAAAATGGCTCATGTTAAAAGAAGCTGATTCTCTGTTTTAGTCATAAAGACCCTTTTTATCTCAAGTTTAAAGTTTACTTCCAGAGATCCAAAATTGAGGTCTTCATGGATAAACAACGCAATGTAGTGAAGTTTGATAAACACCTGTTTTGTATTGCATCCTGTATTCACCCCCCAATATCACCCTAGTTAGTTGTGATATGCCAGATCGTTGTTGTCATTGCTAAAATGGAGTAGTCTGACAAAAGTAAAGAGGAAATGGGCCAACATGGATATTTATTTGGGCCAGAAAAGGCCTCAGGTTCAGTATCCAGCAGTGAAAATGGCAAGACTGATTTGCTTGCTTGATGAAGAAAATGGCGCATTGGATTGGAGAGAAGGGGCAGGACTGAGATGGAGGCTGCTGCTCCGATAAGATGCCAAAGACCGATATTGAGTGCTTTTGTTGCCATCAACACCAACTTGGCGTGGAAAAAAAATCAAGAAAATAGACTAAAACGCTTAACTTTAAAGGCGCACACAAACATCACAGGCTTGATCAACAAGTGCGTGCATTCCGCTCCAGATAAGCCGTCGAAGCGGTAAGTTTGGTTTTTTTTCTGTTGAAATGTATTCCAGTCATTGCTCTGCTATTTTGCAGTTCAAAGCTTGAAATTCTCGACTTTAACGTGGTTCCAGCCACACATGTTAGGTTAAATGGATCGCCGGAGCCCCCCTTTTTAAAAGCGCTACCTCAATTATCTTAGTATGCCAAGCGGGGTCATTGCCCCTTTTCAGTTTTGCTTTCACTATGTTTTAATTAAATGCATGATATACAGTACATTCTTACTTGCACACAGCAGGGTGCCAGTATGATATCACAAGTCAAGAAATCAGTCAAAAAAAGAATCGACTCAATCCAGGGGGGATCTTTACCTCAGAGCTGATTAAGATGATCAAGTAGACCGTTGTTAGGAGGAAAAACGTGTGGGAAAACTTCAAAAAAAAAGCTTACCAAAACGGTTTGTATCATACGCTAAAAGTGAAAATGAAGTTTAGTCTGACGTTTGGGTGTTTCACTATAATGGAGTAGAGGACAGACAGAGCATTCACCGTGAATTTATTTTGTGAATTATTAGGTTTAGGCACTCAAAAGTAGTTATTGTCTTTGTATTTCCTCTGGAGGTAGACTATAAATTGGACTTTGTCATATTTTTAAGAAAATTTGCTACACATGTGAGCAGCGTATTGATTAGCGACTCCTCCTCTTACTTCCTAGAGCCCTCTCTTGCTGCACATTTCCTCAAATGTGATGTGACAATTCTCAGCGATACAAAAAAAAAAAAACACTCTACACATTGATGTTGACATTTAATTTCTGGTAAAAACAACACAATTCATCTTTTATGAGCGCAGTCATACACTGGAGGTTTTGTCCTCCTGAAAGGGACTCCTGCTGAGGCCAAGAGTGTCAATAAGTTTTTTTTTCCCTCCCCAAATTCTGTGTCTGTTGTTTCATTTGTATTCCACTTGGAATCACATTGCAATCACTGCAAAACAATGGCTTCTTACACGATGTTGAGCCATGTGATGAAGTCCAACTGATTAGTTTCTGTGGACAATAATCACAAAATAAGCAAGCAAGGCCAATTTATGTTCATTTGTGGACGCACAATGTGACTCCTGGCTAGTCGCCTCATGTCATTGCTAGGCAAACTAAGTTCTTATACAGTGGGAGGGAGTAATGCACAAGTGTGTCCTCGGGCGCCATTTTGCACTTACCAAGAAGAAAAAAAACAAAACAATTATGAAATGGTTAAAAAAAGGACAGAAAAAGAAAAGTGCTCACAATTTAATAATATATACTGTAGTCAGTATTTTGTTTTAACAAAAATCAAAATCAAAGAATCTCAAAGAACATTAAAGGTGGTTAAAAGTTTAATAGTCTTTCATAGTGCTAACAATATGTTTGACTAAGTGCCTTTTAATACGGTGCACCCTATGTTTGGTTTGAATACAGAAATACACCCCATAATCGAGACTGCACCTAATACAGTGAGCCGTATGGTGCGGAAAATACGGTATGCACCAACATGAATCTGAGAAGTATATGAAATCAATTCTGAACAGGTTGCAAGAAAAGCAAATGTCTTAACTATTACTGTGAGGCAGGTACAAATAAAAAAAAAAAAGAGAAAATTCCACTTAACTTGGAATTCATATGGATGCCTAGGTATTGATTGTTTATTATGTGTTTTATGGACGAGTTTATAACGTACATGTAATATGCATTCATGTAGACATAATACCTATAGAATACATTTATAATGCTATGTAAAAGTTGGAATGATTTTTAGTTTTATACTGTTATTTAAATTACAAAGAGGTAGGCGTTTGAAATGCTTATACTTCTTCCTACACGTTTTATAAACATGCGTATATGCTATGTTATCTGTTTAACATATTATTTGACATTTTTTTAAATGTTCAAATTAACTTGAACATACCTTGGATACCTTAAGTTATAGCTGAAGCTGTAAGGTGGCATAAAATAGCCAAAGAGATGAGAGGTTTCACTGATGCGCTCAACAATTGTGCTCACCTACTAAGCACACAAATCAGCCATGAAGATTTACGACTAAGGACGTGAGAAGGATGACTTTTGGTCGGCTGCACCACTATATCATTTGGAATGTTGACCATGTCCGCTTCAGCCTGTGCATGCGAGTGTTAGTTCAGCTGTGTCCAGAGAAATTTCCATTTGCGGTAGATCTCCTCTGCATATTTGACCAAATAATAGGACATTTATCTTCAGTAATTGTCTATTTGTCTTGTCTTGTCCTTTCATTGGGTGCCAAGGTGAAATATTTGAATGAGTTCTCAAGACCTTTTAATCTGTACAGTAAAGCACTAATAGTATTGTTTTGGAGGTTCTCTAATGGGTTTACATGAAGACTTGAAGAGGTACGTGAGATTTTAGCAGGGTTTCAGCAAATCTAATTTACCGCTGTGAAATATTCCTTTTCAAATTAAAAGCAAATTTATTGGAACACAACTCAACTAACTGCTGATTTGTATTATAGTTGCTATTTGGAAGCTGGAGTTAAAATTGATGAAATATGATGCTGGAAATAATATATAGAAAATATCAAAAGACATATATCAAAAAATATGTACACTGCATAAAATAAAGAATCTTCTAAATGATAAATCATTATATAGATTATATAGCTAATCATTACCGCTATACTTGACATATTGTGTGGAGCTATGGTGCAATACTTAAAAGTCAATCTTTGAAGTATCAAAAAAAGCTATACGAAATATAAATCATTTAAATTATAGAATCAACGAATCAATTGTTTATCAGTTTGAACACTTTTAAGTCCTAAGAAATAACTATTAATTAATTATAAGAAAATTTTGAACGATAGTTTAGTAATGCCTGAGAAAAAACGTGATGTGATATCAAATATGATCTTCTGGGAGCTCCTCTCCCTCTCCAGTCAAGTAATCAAATGTTTGGACAAATTAATAAATAAACAACTAAAAAGTCCCTACATATATCAGCTGTCTACATTAGCCAGCTTAATTGTCACAAGCAGCGATAACAACAAGCATGTAAATTTGCGCAAATGACAATTTTTGTGTATTTTTTTATTCTTTACTATTTTTCAAATGACACAAATGTCATGGTGACACAAACATTTTTCCCCCCAACAATGTTGTGTTGCTTAAGTATTTTGGATCCACAAAATACAAAAATATTACAACCAGCTGGGCCACCCATGTTTATTCAAGAGAGGTTGTGGCATTACTGGTATGAAGGAGCAATGCAAAAATGGTCTATGAGCAAGCAGTTAAGAAGCTGAGCAGTACATGATGTCTGCAGACAGCCTTGAACGTGTTCCCTATTTTTCCTTAGCTCTGTTACCCAAGTGCCACGCGACGTGTGAAAACTGAGGATATTCTTATCGTCGCTAACTTTCGCCCCAGGTCATTGTTTCACATGTAAATGTAGTCAGATTCTAAGCAGAGCCAATGTTTTGAAAATATTTGTAAGGTGTTTTCTTCAGATAGATATAAAACATCTTACTCGACTACGCTTAGGCTTGCGGCGTATTTCAATGCATGCGAATTTCAAAGTGGACGATTTTGAGCTGGAATGATGCTCTGAGAGCAGTCAAAGTGATATATAGGACTTTTGACAGGCGGAAAATCCTATATAATGAGCTATAGGCTCTAGGTCATAGATGTACTATAAGTGAAACAAGTAAAGAAGAGTTGTCATGACATCTCGGGCAACCGGTCTTATTAGACCCTCAAGAGGATGGAAGCTATGCCAACATTTGACAACTTGACTGGAGATTGAGGGAAGCTCGTGGAAAATCACATTTGATTTCACTTGTCACTTCTTTCTGTGAGGCAATATAAAAAAAACTATACAGTATATATATATATATATATATATATATATATATATATATATATATATATATATATATATATATATATATATATATATACTGTATATAATGTTAAATTTGTTAATGGTCATGAATTTGTTACCTTCATCATAGGTCTTATATTTACTTATTTGCTTCTTGATGTTCCCATGAAGTTACTATGCTTATTCAGTTTACTTTATCATGACCCGACTCTGAATCACAGCACACACGATGACTTCCCAGCCACGCTGGCTTCCTTCAAAGAGGAGAAAGTGTTGCTCAGTGCAATGCATGATGGAAAGTTTGAAGATTTGGAAGATTTAACTGGGTGAGGTGACTAACTATTATGAACAATGATAGGTGACGCAGGTGAGAACAATTACATCGAAGGATTAAAATAATGGACCAAATCTACTGTTCCATCGTTTTTAAAATGTTTTCATCATTCGGTGGTCTGTGGGCAAAACGGATAGTACCGATGAGCTGTCCACCTCTACAGTTTCCTGTCAGTGCTTGACAGGTTACTTTATTCTTGCTTATTGTACATTTTTCTCCTGCATTATGTAAGTTTAGCTCAGAAACGCCAAATTACAGCGTAGCTAGGCAAATGCTTAACGAGACACTAACAATGACTTAAAAAAATACTTAAGAAATGTATGAAGGGAGTGGTGTTCATCTGTGACTTTTTTTTTACATGCTTCCTCCTAAACACATCACATAGTATTTTTTGAGCATTTAAAATGTGACTTTTGTTTTCTGTCCACTCACTTATTGGTATATGTTCTGCTAGCCTGCATGAAGACATGTCCAGGGTTGATGGGGTTGTATGCATCAGAGCATAATAAGCCACATTTGATGCAACATAAACTTAATTGGTACACGACATGTGTCAGGACTTTTATAGCCTCACATTCAGCTATTTTCCCACTGTCATTATGTGATTCCTTCACGGTAGACATGATCAATAAATATCCTGACAACGTGATCGTTACCTGTTCATTAACATCATTACGGGCCTTTAAAAGCTTTTACAGATTAATTTGTCTGCCCTGGAAGAAGCCATGATTCAAGATGCCTGAGAGGACGTCTAAATTTGTGTTTGGGAGGATGCATGGTACTTACAGTACAAGCTGAGAGCTGTGTTTTGTGAGACAAAGTACCGCATCTTTGCCTTTAAATCACCTGGAAATGTGGGCATAGTGTACAACAATGGCAATGATGCACAACCTTTCCCCACTTTACTGGCAATGAGAGCTAAGTAGTACAGTGCAGTGGAAAAGTATTTGCCTTCATCTAAAATTCATCGTAAAAAAAAATAACGAAAGTTAAGAGAAAATTCAGTTTTTAAATAGAGATTGTATTTATTGAGGAAAAAGAAATCTACTGTGACTGCTTTGGAAATCAAGTGTTTTTTGATTGGTGAGAAGTATTTACTATCTCTGTAGAGAGGTTTAGACTCACTCTTCCTTGTCAGATTTGCTTTATTTCAGCAAATTTGTGTGTTTGTGTGTGTGTGTGTTGGGTAATTCAAGCATGAACTGCCATTCTGAGGTCATGTCACAGCATTTTAAATCAGATTCAAGTCCAGACTTTGGCTTGGCCACTCCTAAACCTTCATTGTGTGTGTGTTGTTTTAGTCTTTCAAAATAAATTGTCTTTAAATGTGCTACAGCCCGAGGTCGCAAAATGATGGCTGAAAATTTTCCATCGAGCTTTTCTGGGAAAGAGCAAAATTCGTGGTTTCATCAATCACAGCAAGTCGTCCAGGTCCTGCTGTGATAAAGCAACCCCGGCCCATCACTACCACTTCAAGTTTGACTGGTTGTTGATTGTCTTTTTCTGAGATGTGTTTTACATGTGTTATACAAATTCTTTCCAAAAATAAACTTAAATCCCATCAATCCAGAGTAAGATAAAAGTCCTCAGAATTCATCATTCTTTCTTTTCTTTTTGTTTTTTCAAAAGAAAAAGAAGCCATTATGTTCTTTCAGTCATGAGTGGTTTCTTCTTTGGATGTCATTTTTGCTTTGTCCCTTCCTTATTGTTGAGTCATGAACACTGACCTTTAACTAAGCTGATGAAGGCCTGCGGTTCTTTAGATGTTGTTCTCTGTTTCGTTATAACCTCCTGGTGCTCTTAGGGTAATTTCCATCAGCCAGACACTCTTGAGAAGGTGCCCCACTGTTCCATGTTTTCTTCATTTTTGAACAATGGCTCCTATTGTAGTTTGATAAAGACCTGCAGCTTTAGAAATAGTTTTGTAACAGATTCCGGATTGATGGATTACTTTATTGCACATCTGTTCTTGAATTTCTTTGGTTTCTAACATTTTGTTACACCTTTTTAGATCGTTTGATCAAAAATCATTCTGTCTAACAGATTTTAACAAGGGAAGAATTGCTAGCAATGGATATATTTGGGTTAAACTGGTTTGATGTGAGAAACAAAACACCTCTGTAATGAACATACAAAAGTCCAGCCACCGGTAATTCCTAAATCCAATTTATGGACCAGAGATTGGATAAGTAAAAACCTGGTGGTGGTGGCTTACGATGCTGACACTCCTGTCATCATGACTCCAATCCTAGCAGTCTCCAAGGGTGGATCCGCCCCAGTGCAATATGATTGCAGGATGGATATAATGCACATCAAGACATTGCACCGTAACCATGGATGCCGCCGCTGTAGCCATGTATGCCGCTGTGTGTGGAGGGGGCGGATTTATAGATAGATAGATAGATGGATGGATGGATGGATGGATGGATGGATGGATGGATGGATGGATGGATGGATGGATGGATGGATGGATGGATAGATAGATAGATAGATAGATAGATAGATAGATAGATAGATAGATAGATAGATAGATAGATAGATAGATAGATAGATAGATAGATAGATAGATAGATAGATAGATAGATAGATGGGTGGGTGGGTGGGTGGGTGGGTGGATGGATGGATGGATGGATGGATGGATGGATGGATGGATGGATGGATGGATGGATGGATGGATAGATAGATAGATAGATAGATAGATAGATAGATAGATAGATAGATAGATAGATAGATAGATAGATAGATAGATAGATAGATAGATAGATAGATAGATAGATAGATAGATAGATAGATAGATAGATAGATAGATAGATAGATAGATAGAATTCAAGAATAGGTCAGGCACTTTATTATGGCACTGAAGCTGAAATCAAACATGTATCAAATATGAGTTAGCCTCTACCTCTGACGGTTTGCATAATTACCACATTTTTTAAACATTTAAAGCATGTAGGCAGGCGGATACCCAAATCTTTCCAGTAAGGTTCATGTTTTTTATTTTATTAAGAGAATGTAGCTCCAAGGGGAGTTTTAGATGAGAAGGCAGACGATCAGCTGAGGCAATTCATCTTGGAGAAAAGTAAGTGAATTGGGCTAAATTAGCAGTTATTAAGGCTTTAAATATATACAAATGTGTAACTTATGCAACGGGCTTCCTTCTGGTTCTCACTGAGAAAGCATATGCTTCCTTTGAGGGTTCTACACCGTGTGGGGATCAGTCATTATTTTATAGAACTAATTTGATCCCTTAATGTAAAAAGGTCTATGGGGAATAGGGTTTAGTGTACTCAGTGCAATTTCGCTCAGTGTCATTTTGCAGAAAAGCGCACGCGTACAAAATCTGTTTGCTCCATTTGCCAAGCACCTTTGAAGCATCATGGCAATGCACAGCATAGATAACTATTGGGCTAAAATGTCTGACACACAATTAGCTTTGCTGCAATTGTGTCTGTAAAGTACGGGCACTTTGATGAATTACGATCTGTCCTGATCCCGTTCCTGCTTCATCTTAACCTCAAGGCATGCTCCTAGCACAGTCGCTGGCAGATTGAGAGTGGTGCTGTGAGTTTTCTCCGTGGGTCGTAATCTTTCCTGCCATGGATTAAATTGAATTCTGATTCAATCGTGGTTTTGACATTTTATTGTGACCACTCATTCAATTAAGCCATCAACCAGTGAGGCCTGTTCAAAACAAAACAGAAAAGTGAAGTCCACCAGGCATCATTTGGCATTGGTAACCATGACAAAACAATTATGGCGGAACAATGAAAGACAAAGGCAAAATTTTCCGGTTAGATTTATTTTCTCTCAGAAAATAATGGGAATGAAATAATTAATTACAGGGTCAAACTGTTGCTATTGTGTGTGTGCATATATATATATATATATATATATATATATATATATATATATATATATATATATATATATATATATATATATATATATATATATATGTTTTTACCATATCATATTTTGTTGACCAAAGAATCCCATAAATATATATTTTTTTCATAATATTGACAGCTTAAGTATTGTTCTACAATTCAGGATGAAAATAAATAAATAAATAAATAACCATAGGTTGAGTGTAAAACTTTTCAAACCTTTTCCCTTAATGGGCATCAATTATACACTTCAAACGTATTTTTACTTCCCAAATAAAGCCTCAGTAACCGAATAAGTACAGTATTTGTTTTGCTTCTTTATTGTGTTTGGGTGTGTTCAATAGAGTAGACGCTCTTAATCAGTTTATCGAATTTCACATGCGTTGAATAAATCAACTTAAAACATGAAACTTATGTATATGTTCTGCTCCTTGCTATGGTCTCCTTTACCTATTGAAACTAGTCTTTCATTATTAATAATCGTGCAAAAACAAGAGAAATTCTAAAAACAAAAGTTTCAATGTAAACGTATAGTTTGTGCAAAAATATAGCTATTCATAATTTGGCCATCACTTGCTGAAAAGCCACAATTGAATAGTTAGCAACTTTTGTAAACATGTCTTTGATACCATCAATCCAGTTTTCTACCCCTTTCGAGCAACCTTGATTTCATGGCTTAGCTCGATTTCATAACCTTGTTTTTTGAAATAACTAAACATTCAAATGAATTCAATGTATTGTCCAGCACTAATGTGATGTGCGACTTTAGTCTTGAGCAATAACTACGCTCACGTAATAGAAAAGCACGTTGCAACTCTCTGACCTCTAAGACACAAAGGGGATATTTTTTTTTTATAGCAGCATAATAAAACGGTGCAGATAAAGAAGGATAGGTATCTTTTTAAAGCGCATGTGTTGAGAGCACATGAAGAGGCCAATGAGCTTAGTGGTGTCATGTGATGTCTGTCTCTTCAAGTTGGATGACGCAGATGTGACATCACCGGCTGCTGAATGGGAGCCTTTGACAGCTTGGCCGCATCTGTGTGCATCAGTAAAATCATTTGCTAACGACCTTATCTGGGGGCTAGAGTGGGCCCTCTCCTCGTGGAAACCCACGGGGACTTTTCGTTATCTGTCCGCTCTTGCATTCTTTCAGGGTTACTTGTTGGGGCAGACTATCAGGTTGTGACATTGGACAACAATGAAGTATTCTTTGTCGTGTTTAGAAATGGAACGGCAAATCTTCAGATTTTCAACCTCAACGGTAATTTTGATTTATTTATTCCTCGATGAAAGCACACCGATCGCTAATCATTGGGACGATATTGAAAATTAGAGGGGACAGTGCGTACTAGTACGGCGAAGGAACTTTAGGAGGTACTCGAGATTTTTAGTAAAACAAACATGCAAGCATCCTTTAAAAATAATTATTGAATTAATTATGTCAGAAAAATATAAGGTCACAAAACTAATTTTATGTTCCGTAGGTTATTCAATTTCATTATTGTAAAACGCCAAATTCTCCTGCATACTAGAATGGTTCAACCTGAATTGTGCCCCCTCTCGTCACCTGTCAAGTTAAATATTTATTTTGTGAACACATCTCTACTATGATCTTAAAGAGGACTCTTTAAGTTGAATGTTTTTCTGTGAACAAATATTTATTTATAATTATTTCTTTTTGAGAACAGGTCAGATAATTGATGTTGATTATTTTTTGTGGACAAATATTAATTAATTATGAATTTAATGATTTATTTTGTGAACAGATCTCTACTATAACCCCAAAACAGGAGGCTTTATGTTTAATAATTTTCTGTGAACAAATTTTTATTTATATATTTTTTTTAGAACAGGTTCGACACTTTATATTGATTATTTTTTCTGGAATAATATTTATTAATTATTAAGTTATTTCTCCTTGATAACAGATTTCTTCTATGATCCAAAAGAGTACACTTTAGGTTGATTTTTTTTAAGGGTCTAAATTTAATTAAGCACGTACTGATGGCATGTTTTAAGTCTTTTTTTTTTTTTTTACCAAAAATTCTTTGCACTGGTTAAGGAGTACTTGGCTGAGAAGATATTTGACAGGAAATACATGGCTGAAAAAAGGTTGCGAACCACTGGTTTAGAAAATGCTGCACTAAAACTTGTGCTTTTACTTTGCTTTTAATTTTGACCATCTCTGTCAAATGGGTTCTCATGGGTTACAAAAAAAAATCCATATCTTGCAATTGTATGGTTAATTCACATGAAAAGCTATATTGTACTTGACAAATTGACTAATTTACAGCAGTTTGAATGTTGCTAGGTTGAATTCCCCAGCACTGAGGAAACCGCAATTAAAGTTTTGGCACATTCATACTTCAAAGTTCCATAACAGCTAATGCCTTAGGAGAAACATATTGACCTCAAACATTCAGAAATAGTTGAAAGATCACTGGAAAGTAAATTCCAATACCAGGTACAGACATCATCCGAGTCTTTGAAAGGCTGAGGGAATTTAACCTCTCAGTTGAAATAGAGCAAAATTGAGGATTTGGCCTCAAGTCCAAAACAACTTTTGAAGATCCTATTAAACTTGCGTTTCATCTCCTGAGGCATCATTTGTTTGTTTTATTATTGCTACTTGAGTGTGTGATTTTTTTATGAGGTCATTTTGCCCAATGGGAAATTTAATTGAGGAACTTTGTGTCATAAGATTATTTGCCATTTGGTGTGCCCTTTGACAAAAACTGTTTATTGATATTTCATCATGGATATTAAAATCTTAAATACATTTGGAAACAAAAAATAAAATGAGAATACTTTGATGGTTTAAAAATACATATATACATATACATCCATCCATTTTATAGAGTCTCTTCTCCTCACAAGGGTCTCAACCCCACCTTGACCAATTGAAAGTGTTGAAAATTGCTCGCTAATTTTCATGATGCAATTCTAATTGATCATTTTTGCGGTCTCCTGAAAGATGATTTGTCACAGAGCCACCCACAAATAAACACACAAAATACAAAAAAATACATATTGTTCAGTATTTACAGGTCACTTCAACGATGCGATGTGCACAATATGAGGTGAGGGAGAACCAATCACAATCATCTTTTCACTTTCAAGGTTAACAGTTCGTATTCATTTCATTTTCCTCCTCTTTGGTGGATTTGTGATTCTGCCACATTCTGCCATTTGTCTCCAAAGTATGAGATTGTGTCATTAAAAAATATTGCATGAAATGCCTACCGTGTAACAAGAAGTGGTGATTATTATTTACATTACATGATTACATGACATTCTTACATACAAAGGATTTCAAAACTGTTCCACTTAATCCCGGCTCACTATACTGTCAATCTCCATGAGAGGAGGAGGCACTCGCATGTAAACAAAGGAGCGTTTAGTGCCCTCGTGTTTGTGACGTGACTTGCTTGAGTGCAGCAACACATTAAATTGAAAGTAGAGATTGACTTGTTTGAGGAAAGAGCTCTCGGAAGAGACAATTAACAATATTTCATAGAGATAAGCGGTTGTGATAATGGACTACGAATAGTTACGGTGTCCCTATTTCGTGAAAATATGGCCATGTGCAAGTCAGTCTTCCATTTGACTTCATACTGGAGGGTAACATTATGGTGTATCTTTACAGTCAGTTGAAGCCACCGGTTGCCCACATCCGACCGATGTGGATCACGAAACCCAACTGGCCTCTCATTTAACCTCTTTCGAATGTTGGTAATAAATGCCAGAATAATGCAGTACTTTTAAACACCAACAAAAACTACATCTATGAAAAAAGGATACAGATTTCTTACACTGCTACTCAAAAAAAAGTCAATGACAGTTATTGATGTACCGCCTCGGTTCCCTTCGCACCATTCCCATCATCACCATGAAAAATGAATGAGTCGCGACAAAAGCGCTCACATTATCTTTTATACAAATGTTTTGGAGATTGTGATCTATACGCGCAACAGTGTTAAAGCGCCGGCATGCTCGGTCAACCACAAGACAGAGGAGCTGCAAAAAAGATTAAATCAAGCAAACATAATACCCGCAAAGGAGCAAGACGGCTCTTAAGTTGGATTTGGCCAGAATCTAATTAGAAAGCGGGCCGAGCCTTTTAATAAGAAAAGGCTCAGAATTTAAGCATATTAGCAGAATAATCGACATAAGATTGGTTAGTTAGGAGTGGTTGGGGAAGCAAAACCACCAACAGGCACAGCAAGCAACACGCTAGGCTATCAAACAAATGTCAGATAAATGATTAGTTTGTGAACAGATAAGAAATTGGAGTCTCTGTGATATCATAATGCAACTAATAAACATTATTAAATTAGATTGTTTGAAACATCCCTCAGTGCTTTCTTAGGCAGACACGCACATAAACAAAACAGACCAAGGCATATTTATTGGACAGATAATGTCCAAAGAGATAGTCTGGTCAAATCAAATCAAACGGGAGCAATCTGAATGGAAGTTGCTTGTCCATGCAGCCATAAAACAGCCTGGTTTATGTTCACAGGTACGCCACAGATTCTATAAATTATCAGTGGCATCTTGGATTACAAATGATCTTGAGGACAGAAAGCACAGCATTAGAGCCACAGGCCCGTAAATATAAAACGATCACGGTTTGTTTGTTCTTATTTCTTTCTTCTGCTGTCAGACGACCTCCGGACCTCAGATGGCATTTTTCTTTTGATGCAAACTCTCCGAGAGCATCTTAATGCATTCGTCAGATTTGTTTTCTTTGATGGGAACTTTTCAAAAGCAGCCAAGCCGCCAACGGCAAGCACACACGTTGCATTGCTGCAGCCTGCCGACTCATTTTATTTCTTGACTAACTGGACCGCTTTCATTTCCTCAAATAAAACTTGGAAGCGCCCGGGTCATCATTTGTCTCCCTCTGTTGGCTGATTTAAGACGCAAGTGATGTATTGAAGCGTAGTTCGATAATCCAAGACAAGTGTAGCATTCAGACTGTTCCATTTTGCCAGTGGATCTGTTCAAAACACTTCTTCATGTCAAAAAAAAAAAAAATAAATCACAAGACGGTGTTCAATGTGCTCAAGGAGTCAACTAACATATTAACAGAACCACAAATTGTTTTACGTATTTTTTATTTTTTGGTCGTGTCAATCACATTTTCAATCGCGCAGTTTCTGTTAACATTTTATACTGATGTATTATGCGTTCAACTACCTTCTTTTTATGTGAGCATAATTAGCAATCACAATGTAAAAAAAAAAAATCCATTGCAAAACAAAACGTCAGAAATACAAACAAGAAATGACTTTTTTAAAAGAATTACACTCGAATTTGACATGTTGATCTTTTTTAGATTTCTCACATCGGGGTGGGGGTGGGGGTGGGGTGGGGGGGTTGTGTCTGCCCTCGTTGCAAGATTCGCTTGTATTTTATTAAGGGAGTTTTATGAAGCCTTAACCATATGTTCGCCCCCTGGTGGCTGACTAACTACCGATTCAGTGAGTACGTTCCATCAGCATCAGGGGCAATGTGAGACTGAATCACTGTTTTTCTTTGTTTTGTTTTTAAGAGCAAATAAATTTGAACATGAAGCAAGTTTTATACAGGTGAGCAATGACATTACGGATGCATTTTTTTTCCGGTAGACAATTCAAAAATCAAAACAATTATTTTCTGGATAATAAAGTACACTTGGAGATACCACAAATGTAGCTCAAAAGATTAATGTAATGTAAATGTAATGTAATGTAAATATAAACGAATGGTGCAGAACTTTAAAAAAAAAAAAAAATCATCCACAAATGCGTTGCACTGATTATGCAATAGGCTTGCCTGAAAAATAATATTTCAGGGAGTACACTATGGAAAAAGGTACTACATTATGTAGCAGACACTGAGTTTTAAATGTGGCAGACGAGCAGGTTCATTTACAGTGACAAACATGATCACAATTACAATTAAATTAATCCCACAGCCCTGGTCAAGGGCAATCACACGCTATTAAGGGTAACGGCAATATTTATATCTATGTAAACTCTTCACCAGGGCAAATTGCATTATGATGAAAAAAATGAACCGCTAAAGCCACACACCACTGTGTTAACAAATCTCTTTGCACTCCCTCAATTAAGGAAATGTTTTCTGCATTGGTCTAAAGATGCTAATATACGACCAATTCTGACACGATATGTAAGCTTAAGAGCAAAAATGTATCAAAGTATTTAAACTTACGAGCACAACTGCATAAAATAGAATAAAACTAAATAAAATGTGATCCCTCAGGTGCAAATATAAAAATTATTTAGGCATCTAACCGAAATTTCAGCAAAAAAGTGATAGTTGTGATCAGAGTTGAACAGAGTGCTGTCAGTTCTACAGCGCAAAGCTGAAGTTCAGTAGCCTAGCTTCTGGAAATAGTCTGTTCCCCTGGTGGTCGTAAATCTCATGCTCCGTGGCCTACTGCCTGAAGGGAAATGATCCAAAATAAAAGGTGCTGGTGAAGTGTCTGAGACGTGTGCTCCCGAGCAATCCTCTGAGCGGCCGAGGACCTGCTGTGCCACGGCGTGATGCCGATGCTCTGGGCACTCTGCACCCGCCACAAACCATTTGTAGAAACTCCTCCCACTCAAGTTTGAAACGGTATATTGCAGATGTGCAATATACACCCCCCCCCCCCCCCCCCCCACACACACACACACACACACACACCACCCATTTAGTATGGATATACCAAAAAGTGAACAAACAAGACATGCCACATTTTTAAATGTTTAAATTGCTTTCACAGTTAATAAACGTTTTTATAATGACACATTGCTTTGATTTCAATTATGGAAACAATCGCTCAGAATGAATGGGGTTTAATTGTATTTGACGTTGGAATTTGTATTTCTGACAAAAGGATCCTCGTGTCGAAATAGTGAAAATGATTTTTTTTCACATCCAAGTATTCTAATGTGACCATTCAATTTACAATTGTATGGGGGTACTTCAAACTTTGACTAAGTTACATCAATTTGAATATTGCAAGGTTGGAATCTCTACTTTCAAGTTTTGGTGCATAGATCTACATTACCTCAGGAAAAAGATATTGACCCTAAACCTTCAGGAAGGCCCCCTGGAAAGTAAATTCCATTTGAAGGTGAGGACATCATCTAAGGTTTTATGCTTTTAAAAGCTTAGGATGTTCAACTGCTCAACATGAAACTGCAGATTCCATTAAGCTTACATTTATTTCATCTTCTGAGGAATGCATCTGCCAAGGATTGCTTGTTTTATTATTGTCATGTGTGTGTGTGTGCGTGTGTTCTCTAATCATATCACCACCAAGGGAAATTTCTGAATTTTGCGTCACAAGATAATTTGCAATCTGGGCTGGTTTGGGACAGTAGAAATGCTCAATATTTTACCATTGATATTATACCTGAAATGCATTTGGTCAAAAAATAATAATTCAATGCTTTGACGATTCAACTTTTTCTTTTTGAATTCATACAGACTGGCCATAGTCATGGTCTTCTCGCAAACAGGTGTTTGCACCTGCTACACGTGTCTGGGTTTTTTCTTTTTGCATCATTAAAAAAGAGCGTCTCAAAAACTTTGGCCAAGGTGAAGATTTCCCAAATTGTTCCGATTAGCGTTTGCATGTAGCAACCATAAACCGGAGATTTACGTCAGCAGTCTATTTCCCGCGAAAGACGCAGACGCCAGTGCCGAAATTTCTTTCTGATTGGACAGAATTTGGCTACACTACTGCTGCCTAGTGGCTTGGCATGCTCGTAAACGAAGAAAACCATACTATGCGGATCCGCATAGCAGTGTTTTTTTTTTTTTTTTCAATTATAAAGCCATATGGACAGAATTCTTTTACACACGAAGGGAGGTATGTAATAGCCCTGGCTACGTGTAAAGGCCAAAACCCCAACTATGCGCTGCATGCATTGTGTTGTGAGGTAAGGAACAATTGCAATGATCTTTTAATTTTCAAGGTTAAGTGGTCAAATTAGATTTTTTTTCCCACCTAACACAGTACAACGTGGATTTGTTTTATACCATAAATGCAGGCATAAGATAGGTGGTAAATGTCATATAGAACACGGTGCATGAAACTACCACATCGAGAAATGATTAAAACGTTACATTTACATAATACCATGCACACGACATTACATTTCAAAACGTTTCCGCTGGATCTAATAAACCGTCAATCTCCTTTGGTGAAAAATACACGTTGGAGCGTGGCCCTTATGTTTGTGACATAACTTGCTTTAAATAGATTCAACTATAAATCGAAATCGATTTGTTACAGAAAAAAAGGTCACATATGTAAATAATGGTTATCCAGGAGGTTAATATATTTAGGATACAAAACAAATGAAAAGTGTGTTCGTTCAAAAAGACAGTGTGTTATGAAGTAAATCCTTTAATATGAAAGAAGCACATTCCAACACAATATACAGTGTAACAGACCACATCCCACAGTTTTCATATTTGCTGAGAGAGCTGTGCTTAGAATGTTCAGTGGTTTCTGTGATGCAAAAAAGCTATGATCTTGTCAATTGAATTCCAGATTATTTCCATTTCATTAACTACGCAGCGTCTGAGACACGACAGGCCGTAATGCATTTCTATTGTTTACAACAACTATGCCGTTGACCCCTGGTGAGGTAAAACACACTTGATGAAGATAACGTTTCTGTTTTTAACAATGCATTTGATGACTTTAAAGTGTGGAAAGGTAATGCATTTTTTTTTACAATGTAAATGCCTGTGCCTGGAAAACAAGAAACGGAATGTTCAACGTTACTTTCTTGCTCCTAAATCTAGACACACACAAAAAAAGACACTTTTTATTCACATTCCTCATTTGTGCTGAGCACTGCATATAAAGCTAACTTGTGGCGTGAGGAAGATGTGCGAGGTCCATGCTTGTTTCCCTACTTTGACATTCATGGGATGCAGAAGGCTCCTATGCGGGAATGATTTCAATGCCCAAAGGGAAAGCCGGGAAATTAACAAGCTAATTCATGCAAGGCCATTACAATAAAAAGACAAAGCAGAGAGCTTTGTTTACCTCTTCTACATTGAATGGCATTCGAAGCCAGAATTTGCGAGGGGGAAGAAAAAAAAAAATGTCACAGACAACGCTGCTATACAATAATATGGCATTATCCATTAACCTGTACGCCTGGTAGAATTCTCCCAGAGTTCCTCTTTTCATAAAAACACCCGCAGTCTCCCGGTGATTCAAATCCTGAGCAAACGCTTACATTCAAGAGCCTTCTGAACAAAGCGACTCAAGGTTTGAATTCGTGACATCCACACGAGATCAAACCCGAGTTTATGAAACGCAATTGTCACCTCAGACAAACGCCGCTTTATTTGCCTTTGATGCTCCGAGTCATTCTACGTCGGCTCCGAAGGCAAACCCGCGCGCTCGCCCACCGACGACAGGGAAGCATTTATCCGCACTGAGAGAAATGGCGAGGTTGCGAGAACGGAGTTTGAAAACAAATAACTTGCCGTGTTTGAACAAACCAAGCGTGTAAAAATACATCCGGATGACACGCTACCAAACGCGGACGCGTAGGTGAGCCCGCCGTGTGACATGCACACACCGCTTGAGATCACGCGGCGTGACAGCCTGAAATTCTATATACGTCTTCCACAGGTTTGAAGAGAAAAAAAAAAAGTGTTGTTGTGCCGTGTGCTGTTCCCAGAATATTAAGGCGGCTCATCTTTCATTTTACTTTTGTCGGCTTGTACTTGAGCGCATCCTACCAACATGTTGACGGAGCGCTACATCACTGGCAAAGAGACGCAAACATCTCACCGTGATGACTATCTACTCAACGTGATGGTCTGCTGACAGGCGGGACAAGGCGCTGCTCCTCAGATGAACAAGAGCAACTCCAGACGAGAGATAAACACGTGAGGTGCAAAGTCAAACAATCTGAATAATTCACCAGCCTTGAGGCCAGTAACATTGTTACTTACTGCGCCGCAGCGATCAACTTCAAGCAGCGTTCATTATAATTGACAATATTCAAATGTAACATACTTATTTCCTAATCTATTTAAACCATCCCAAATCAATATGACTGCACGGATGACATAGCGTATTTTGTTACAACTCAGTTTGTAAACGGGTGCTTTCCCAAATTAAAAGGGACGGTAAACTTCACATTTTTTCCCCCTAATAAGAAGGCTAATACTAAACGTAAGCTCTTTGAGTAGTTACAAAGTTGAAAATCTTTGCTTATGGGCGACCAATATTTGGTCAGACTAAAAATTTGCCATTTTGTTGGTAATAACAAATGCTGGGATTTGAAAATCTCTATACATATAGCTATATGAAAGAAGAGTATATAAAGGCTAACAGAGTTGAAGATACACTTTAAGCATAAGACAAATGTGATAAAAGGCCCCAAAGCAGCAAGCCCGTGTGCCAGAGGGATGCTGAGAGAGAAACAAAAAAAGATCTATGGTAGCTGATCCAGACATCTCCCATCACATTATCAGTTCCCAAGTTGATTTCTCTCTGCATAAAGTAGGCCCGTTGCAATTCATCAGACACGGACGGACGAGTCAAATATATTTTAAACGAGGCCGACGCGATCGATTTTTCGACAGGCCCTGAGGTATCGAGGGCTTGTTGGGAGTCACGAGGACAATCACTGGAAATGAATGGCACTTTTTTTTTTTTACATTTCAATTTGGGCTTCAAATGTGCTGAACCACCTGAAGTGTCAGGCAGGGGCCTCCAAAGTTCAAGGGTCACCAAAAAGACACAGGGGGATGGGTCCCTCACGACATGGCTCAGGTGGTAGAGTGGTCGTCTCCCACTCTGTGAGTTGTGGGTTTGATATTTAACTAAAATGAGACCTAGTGAAAGCGCTTTTGAGTATATAAGATAATGTAGAAAAGCGCTATATACAAGTGAAAGCCCATTTACACAAACGATATAAAGGGCTAATTTTCCTTTGCTGTCGTCCTTTCAATGGCTTTTAAAGCTCCCGATTGACAAGCATTCATGTGCAATATCTTGCCGTTAATGCACATGTCTGAGAAGGCATAAAAAGAAAAAGTGAGTGGGGTTTCAATTAATGAGCTCTGTAAAATCCCAGTTGAGGGGTAAAAACAAGGTTGTGTTTTGGAAATTTGTACTTCGGAGAGCTTCCCACACCCTACTAAAGGAACAGTTTTATGTATATGGGTGCGCTACCTAGCACGGTTACATATCAAACAGAGAGGTTGCCTCATATATCTGCAGGGGTTCTGGAGAAAAGATTCCTTGTGCCACCTCCCCAGTCACCAGTTGGCTTTGACAGCTTTGATGTCACTGACCAGGTTTTGAGCAAGGCAGATTCCAAAAATCTGGAGAGGAAGCCAGACAGGAAACGAAACAATTAAGTTTGATCATCTGGACTGCTATGATGTGGAGGATTTGCGCAACGGCGGAAATGCCGCCACTAGGGGGCAGTGCCAACATCAACTCAGTGGCCAATGGGCACAATTTTACCATTGGCTATGTGAACGTGACTAACCTGTAAAAGTGCGATCCCCACAAAGGTGCCAGCAACAATAATGAGGTTCTCCTGCAGCCACTTTTCAAACTGCCCCACACAGCCTTTGGTATAGATGTACTTTTGTTGATCCAGCTTCTACAGAAAGCAGAAGGGAAAAACAAAATCCCATTAGCGCGGCAGAAAAACATATATTTCAAAACGCACACAAGTGATCTGCTCTGACAGGACAACAACCTGCTGAACTCTTGACCTATGACTAAAGGAGGACCAAACAAACACGGCAAAGAACGTTTGACTTTTGTGTCACAAGAAGATATGAGTGATGTCTGAGTCACTCTCTCCATTAGAACATGTGGGAGTGTTTCACAGAGGGCAGTCATGCCTTAAAAACAGAAAAAAAGCAGGAGGCGGCTTCTTGTGCCTGACAAGATATCACATTTTATGTTATAGAGTGGAACATCAATTTAACAGATATTTTCTTCCTGCGGCATAAAACCATCCAATGAAGTTGAAAATAATTGTTTTGTACTATTTTGGATGCTAGGAATGCACAAATACCATACAAAAGTATATAAAGGGTTTAAAAAGTATCAAAGATGGTTGCAACATTGACATTGGTTAGCCTGCTCTAGTCCTATAGTTCTCTACAGAATTTTCACTGATGTAATGTACACAGTGAAATATTTTTCAATCAAATGACATCTGTGTCACACGTATTATATTTTGGAGCTACATTTGTAGTTTTTTCAGCAATTCCAGAAGATAAATCGTGTAACAATCCGTTTTAATGCTGACTCACCTGCTGGAAAGGTGTCTCCAAGATCTGTATAAAAGAATAAAATAAAGGTGTGCATATTTTAACAAAAGAAAAGCATGCAATATTTTGCAATTACCGTATTTCCCGGACTATAAGCCGCACCGGTATATAAACCTCAGCAGCAAAATATGAGTAAAAAATATTTTTTGTCACGGATAAGCCACACTGGACTATAAGCCGCAGGTAATAAGATATTTCTGCAAAAAGATGGTATATGGAAGGTTATAGATCAATATTTTTTTTATTTTTTTTTTTTTGCATTTGTCTGTCAACAGCAACCTCCTATCTTTAAAAGACTGAACATGCCTGCATGTTTAGTCCCAACATATTTATAGAAAATGGATGAATGGATATTTTCAACACTAACAGAATACTGTCAGTTAATTAGCAGTTCAAAATACTTCAATAGGATCTTTTTTTGTAGCTTCCTTTGCTTGATAGATTATTTTAATGGACATAAAAACACATTGCACATAATTCATACATACAACCATAAATACATAAAATCATATATACTGTATTCTGTATTTAAAATTCACACATCACAAATTTACCCCAAATTCTATACATTCTCTTATTCAATTTAGACATATTTTTTTTTTAAATATATTTTTAAAACTCTTTGAGCATAGCCATTGATTAACATCTTTTCAGTTCTATTTCATAGTTGTTCCATAAATTGAAACCTCGAACGGATACACACATTTGCTTGATGATAGCTAGCAAAAAAATAAATAAAAATCAACAGATAAGCCGGACTGGACTATAAACCGCAGGGCTCAAATCATGAGGAATAAGTCGCGGCTTATAGTCCGAAAAATACGGTACTATAACGTAATTTGGCAAGAAGTTGTGTCGTGTTCCAATTACCGTAAATCCCCAAATATAGGATGCGTTTTTTTCCCCATAAATGAAGGCCAAAAAGATGGGTGCATCCTATAAAGACTTTTTTTCCCCGACAACATTTGAGGAAAATAGCATCCATCAGCCACATAAAGAGTTACGACGTACAGATGCGAATTTCCATATCGAACATATTCGTACTTATGGTAGTTACGGTAATGGTACAAGCTCGATTAGAAGCATTCAGCTGGCTGTTAGCAGCCAGGTCGAAAAACCTCCGCTAGCGCAAGCAGCTTGTTAGCTACCAACACTGCATTATTTTCAATAACAGAAGCAAGCAGACCAAACCAGTGTCTGAGTTCATCCTTATTAACACATGGGAATATATTACAGTATAACTTTCAAGACCAAAGTGATTCTTGCAGCGGAGCAGGTTAGAAACCGTGTGGCTGCCACAAGATTTGAGCTAACTGGCTAATGGCCCTCACATGGCAACCTAGAGTGGAGCTTGTCACAGATCAAACATTTTTACATTTGTTTCAACAGAACTCAGTCAAAATCCCCCTACGCTCATTTGTGCACTCAAATGTTCCTCCCGCTGCGCGGAGACTCCGGGCTCCCCTCTCTCACTAGCTCGCCCACTCACTCGCCTGCAAGCCACATAGCTGTCAAGAAATATATAACTTACAAATATAAATACAAGAACACAATACAAGAAAATAATAAATCGTACAACCTTAGATTAGGCTGACATTTTGTTCACAAGCACAACCTGATGCTAATTTTTAAACAATAAGGAATGCGAAAGCTATTTTGTAACAAGACGTTTAGGGTGGTCAATTTTCTCTGAAGCTATTTCATTTTCAGCCTCGGTCGTTCTGATGGATTCTCTCCCGAGTCTCTCCGTAAACAAGCTGCGCATCACTGATAGCTCCGGCAAAATATTAGTCGCCGGGGCGTAAACAGACACGGGGAAAATGAATTCATCCCTACTCAGCGGCCAGCGGTTCAGCGTGCTGCATAGCGTGTGCCTAGCAACAAGCAATCTGTCCGACTGCAGTGCAGTGAGTCGTAACTGCCACACCCACACCCACCCACAAACAGGCGCGCGCGCGCGCACACACACACACAGAGCGGACTGGCATAACCCATCCGATTGCCAATTACAGAGTGGCGTAAGGCTGCACTCCAGGCTATAACGGGAGGCTAATTATACCTGCTAGAGGAACAATCTGTTATTAAGGCAGGAAGCGTGCAGAGGAGCCTGGGTAATTAACTCGGTAGATTCTCAAGTTCTGCCGTGAAGCTCTACTGAAGGTTTTGGGCATTTCTCTCTTTAATTGTATTTTATAATGAATATTAGGCACTCAAATTGCCCTTGACTGCTCAGATCACTTCAGCTAGCTCGACCTTGTCAGCCTAGAAGGTTGTGGTTTCTGCAAAAAAAAGGGCGGCCCTGTGCTTTCTATCCTGTGACATTTAAATATAACTCAAGATGCCATCAAATGTGTTATCTTGACCTAGGCCTTATTTCAATATATAGTGCAGCATAGGAACATACATTCTAAAGTAAATTCTTGGTTTTCTTGGGGAAATGTAACATTCATAAAAGGGATTTTTTTTTTTCTGGGATGGGAAAATCATTCTGGATGTTCTTGACTTCTGTTTCAAAATAATTGTCGTACTGAGAGGTACGGTACTAGTTTTTATAGTGTTAATGTGACAAGTTTCCACAGTTCATATATTTTATACTAGTTCCGACTAAATAGTTTGCAGCCAACAACTAGATTTTCACTACTTCATTACAAGATGGTTCACAGTTCTGCATAGTTCTGCACACTCGACAGAATAAGAACGTAAAAAAATATTCATAACAATGAGGTCATCAATTATTATAAGCCACCATAACGCAGAGTGAAAAAGCAACACTACAAAACAATACCTACATCTTTACATCGAACATCATAACCGCACTGCGTGTTGATGACACCCTGTTGAGAAAAAAGAAAGAAGTGAAATCTAGTGGTAATGTTTGTCGGGTTCTTATTTAATTTTACAGTACTGTGGCTAGAGGAGCACAAATTCATATAAATCAGTGGAAGCAATTTGCCCGCAGTTACTGGAAATCAAGTTTTATGATGTAAGTCATTTGATTAGCAATACGAATCAGTTTCAGTGAGAATCAACAAACTGAAGTTTCATCTCAAAACTGACTGTCTTTGACTTCAGAGGCTCTGATGTACTAAAAATGCAAGCATTGGTTTCAGCTCCTCACCACAGGGTCTTTGACACAGCAAGACAAGGGGACACCACAGCGCTCCCTACTGTGGTTCTGTTCAGTGCAGTTGAAGTACATGTTCAAGTTCCAGTCATCGGGCCCGTGAGCGCCACAGCATGACCACTAAGAAACACAACAACAGGCGGGAATGAAACTGGCAATTAGTGAACAACCGGCAGACATGGATTTTGTTTGATCGGGCCTTGGAAAGGCTCTGAGAGGCAGCCCGAGCTCTGCTTGCATAGGCTGGCAAAGATAGCGGCTACAGATATCAGACAATAGAGAAGCTAATCGGCTTTATGTAGTTACGAAGCCCATTGTTTTCACATGGGAGCCAATTACTTCTGCCACCTCATGTAATTGGATAAGCACAATTATATTAATTTTGACATTCATAGCAGCCTGGTCCCTCTCTCTCCAGAACACCTGACTCCAAACAAGACTTCAGAAAAGCAGATCATCTATCGGGACGGCGGTTTTGGGCAGCGGCAACAGACTTACATATCTCTGGGCGAAGTCAATGAGGTTCTGCAAGTCAATGTCATCCCGGTAAGCCTTGATATTGTTGTTAATGAAGAAGTTGAGCTGGTCTTTGATCCAATCCTTAAAGACGAAGGCGAGGATTCCCGCAGCGAGTTCCAAGAAGAAGATCAAACCCAGGAACACGGAGAACTTCAAAAAAGAAATAAAGAAACAGATCCACACGTCCAGTTAAAATGGATCTTTGACGCCAATAAACGTCATAGGCAGTGAAGTAATTGATATTCATTTTACTAGTATTGTTCGTCAGATGGTCTTGTTGAAGGCTCAGTCGCAATTTGCTTGGCAATAACCGCAGTCCCGGAAGTAGCATTAAATCACCCCGTTACAGTAAACGTAGGTGGAGACAGGCTAATGATTCATGTAGCAAAAGCCTATTAGCTCCTCTCTCTGACGCCTGACTTACTGCCGCTAATGGAAATCGGCTGGGGGTAATAGCCACTCGGAAGAGCAGGCAGCAGGTTTGTCTGCATCAGCTGTCAGCTGAACCAAAATACATCCCCCAAAATGTAGCTGTTGATTTCAAAACTATTCTATTTAATTTCCACACCAAAAAGCACGGAGCAACATTTGGAAGCTTGGATCCAGCTTTCTTTGATGTTTGGCAAGGAGACGGCATGCTTTTGTGCGCGTGTGTTTGTCTGTGTGTGCGCGTGCTCATCGCAACGACTAATTCACTTCAAGAGAGTCGCAGCGACACCTGTGACTGCGGCGGCTTCTGCTCTGGGCGTGAACTCCTCTTCTAAAGAGGTCTCAAGTGGTTCGACTGGTGCGTGTGAGTGTGTGTGGCCTTTGAAAGTCACGAGGAGGCTTACAAATTTAAGTAGGAACGTGTTCTCGCGCAAGGCTCCGATGCAGCCAGCGAAGCCCAGCACGAACATGACCCCTCCGACAACAATGAAGAGCCAAACGGGGTCGAAACCTCCAAGATCTGTGATGGATGACAGATTAGACAGCACGCCCTGAGGGAACAGATGACAAAAAGACAACAGTGAAAACGATATTTTCATCAAATGAGATGTCCTGACTTTTTTTTTTTTCTATGGTATGTCAAAGAGAAATATTTAAAAACCAGCTTATGACACAGAGCTCAAAACTCAAAACAGCAATTAAAAAGGGATACTGAGTGCATTATGAATAAAACATGTTTTTATTATTTTAACTGGCATATTTCGATCCAGCTGACAAAGCTGTGAAACAGTAACAGTTGACAGGTTTCGGCCAATGTTCAAAAACAGACTTGCCCTTCCTCTGCACATCCTGTCCAAACTGGATGTGCCCCACGATGTGTTTTCCTCTTACTAAACTGTCTTGCAGTGAATGCGGTATTTCTTCACACTTTCGTAAAACTGTCATCGTTTCACAATGGTAAAAGTGCTACTTTATTGTGCTATAAAAGAGATAAGATCAAAACAAAATTCACAACACTCCTTCTTTTAATGTACAATGTGAAGTACAGACTACAAATTTGTGGTTGTAGACAGCTTCAAATTCATGGTTGTAGACAGCCTGAGTTCCTTACCCGGAATTTTCCAATTATGATTCGGCACCGTAAGTGTCGTTTACCGAATGTCTTTTCCTGTGGAAAATGCCATTCCAGAGTGTCAGTCAATCCAATGAATGATGCTAAACCAGCCATTCACATATTGCCACTCAAGATGCCAATTGTTGTAGTCAAATCCATAGTATTATTTTACAACTGAGAGTGCATGAGCTAGACAAATAACATTGATTCAACACAGAAAAAAAGTTAAACTGTGGAAGGAGGAAACACTGGATATTTATTTTGAATATTTGTTGCTGGTTAGCACTTTTAATACACGTGTGCGAGAGAGAGAGAAAAGTGCATTAGAACGAAAACACATGACTGAACGCTGTTCCTCTTGTTATTCAGCAGAAAGGCAGCAGAGCTATTTATTACGGCTTCGGCGTGATCGGGACTCACGATAGCCACGGAAAAGGCCACATTTAAGGCTTACACAATCACTAGATCCATGACAGTCAAACAACAATCGTTATAAGCGGAGTGAAACGTTTTGCAAAACGTGAAAAGACTGCGTTGCTTGCAAAGTCTACGCATCACATGTTAGTGCCATTGCTCGTTTTGTTTAAGGGACGAACAACTTTTCTTTCAGCCTCTTTGTAAAGCGGGATGGTAAACTGTCAGTATTTTCTTGGCTCCGCTGCGTGCAACATGTGGATAAAGCACTCATTTTCGGACACAAAAATGGGCGCAAATCTTTGCCTTCAACGAGGACAAGCTGGTTAAATTTCTTCCGTTGTTTTGTTTTTGTGCGTCCTGCCATAGGACTTTCCAGAATGGGATGTGTGGCGACGTTATGACACAGCGCACGCCCGACGTAGTGCCGACAAGAAGTGGATTGACTTCTTTTTATCTATAACATTGCATTGCATCTGCATTGTAGTAGATGAGAATCCCGATTCTCATATGAATCGATTTTCCCTAATTATTATTATCATCTTCATCATCATCTTTTTTTTTTTTTTTTTTTTTAAATTGTGTTTAATGCTATGCTCTGGAATCATACAGCCTTCAATAGAGTTTGAAAACAGACAACTTTAAATTATTCAAGCTGTGCCACAAAGGAACTACTCGGGTGCAGGCAATTTGCACAGAGTTCATGACCACACAATACTATCCGAACGTGTTACCGCAAAGACACAGTAGTTAAGGAGCTGGCATGAATAATTTCAAGATTTAATTAACATATTCACTTGTAACTGGACTTGATGATTTTTTTTTTTTTTTTAAACCTGATCCACTTACAATGGGAGGTTAATGATAGGAAGTACCCTTTGATGCTCAAATATAGTTAAGAGTGATTGTAATGCAGAGATAGTAGGTGGGATGGAAGTACTTTTTATCTGCTCAGACGAAGCATATTTTGAATGTGGTTAGTCCAATGATTAGATAGCACTCAAAGTAATGGACCAGTAAACAGGAATTTTAAAAATCACCCTTTGTTAAAAAAAATAAAAAATAAATGAATAAATAAAGGATGTAGCCTTTCTTTGAAAAAAACAGCATCATACTGACAACCATTTGTGACGCTTTTCCAGGCTTTCACTACAGGTTTGTCTGCCTTCACTGCAGCTTTGTTTCGTTGTCTATTTTCGTAAAAATTAAGACTGTCTTTGTTCTGAATGTTATACTGAATAATATATATTATATATGTTTAAGGATACATGGTTCGGATTAGTATTTATGTGTAATAAATGTGACACCAGAGTTACTTGTATAAAATTGCTGTAAAACATTACCGTAAAGGTAAAAATGGAAAATAATCTGCAAACACTGGCCATTTGGACAATTATTTTTGGTCAATGATTGAGGGGCCATTATCGGCAGGCCGATTAATTGATAGGGTCCTACTGTTTTCTATAATGAAAAAAGATAGACTTTTCCTGTATTGTTTTCCTGCGTGTTGCAGTAAAAATATTGGAAGAACGCAAACTATGCGGGTGAGCGCTCTATGTTTGTATGCATGTGTTGAAACTTACCTTCTCCGCCCATGCCCACAGGCCTATTGCAAGGAATGCTGCTCCCAGTAGCTGTGAAGCAAAGCACAAAGAAAACGGGCTTTTATCAGACGGAGTGCTAACAGGTATATGACCTGAAATCTGAAAGCAAAAAAGCAAAAATAATGCTGCAATGTCTACATGTGGAAATCAATCTCATTGCAAAGAGCTAAATCAGGAAATCGGGTTTTCTGAAGCTTCAAAGAGAACTAAATTCTGACAGCATGTCCTGTGGACAGACTTAATCATTGCATTTGCAGGTTGAATTCATTGCTCCAGGCCCCTTAAGAGGCTGAGGATGTGATATCCGGAGGATTAGGGAAAAATCATTCCAACATTAGTTTCCTGTCCCTGTGAGGGATATACACTGTGGGCTCACTGTTGGGAGAAAAGAAAAAGAACTACAGGACTCTTTCCGAAGGCTCATTTATTGGACCATACAGTAAATAAAATCCCTAAACAATACAAATAAAATTATGTATTATATTTGGATTAAAATTTAAAAAGAGCCAATGCTTCTGATTAAATCCAATAATGATCTAATACGATTGGCTGGCAACGTGTTAGTTCAAGGGTGTACCCCACCTACTGCATGAAGACGGCTGGGATTGGTAACCCTTGTGAGAATAAGCGGGTCTGATGGATGGATGGATGATCTAATCTAATAATGGGTTTAATATCAAAAAATGCAAATGTTACTTGTGACAGAGCTTTTCTTTAACTTTAATGTAAGCATGCAGTGTGAAATTTGCAGTCAACGTAAATTACAAGGATGAACCTTATTTTCGGCTATCGGAAGGTTTGGGCTGAAAAGGGCAAAGGATGCATTTTCAGTTTTCAGGCAAAAGATAACTGACCAGGTTATCTTTGGTTTTAGTCGCTTAAGTGCCAAATTGCACCTACAAAGTAGCAAAATGAGAAAGAAACAGACATCTTTGAAAAGTTTCTTTGGGGGAAAGGCCCAGTTAAGGGACAGGAAAGGAGCTTACAACTTTGAAGGAACAGATGCTTTTAACAGGCAATACCAGGAGACCTACTTGAAACAATGATTTATCACAGTAAGAAGTTTGAGCTCTTCTTTCCAGCCAAAAAAGGACCCACAAACTGGCAAGGAATGGATCCGTGACATATTTGTTCACAAACCAGATCAACTGCTGGAGGCCACCAAATGACAGCGGACTAAAAAGTGTGTTTGAGACAACAACCTTGCCGGTGTTCTGGATTAAAGTCATAAAAGAATACTTAGAGATCTCCACCACAGCACTCAAAATTCTGTTGTCATTTTCAACATCCTGTCTGTGTGAATCGGGGTTTTCTGCAGTGACCGCAACAAAAACCAAAACAACTGCCAACTTGATATAAGCAAGCACACTTTGGGTATCATCATCCACTGTAACTCCTAGATGGGCCCAGCTTGTTGCCGCCAAACAACCACGTGAGGGAGAATTCATGCATAGCTAACCAACGCTCCTGATTTTAGTCTTCAAGTATTATAATTACTCCCAGTTCCACATTCCTTAGACTTACAGTACACTAAATTTAGCAGCAACTTATGTCTAGTCTGCAAACAAATGAAGCAGAAAAATAACTAAAAGGTAGACTGATGACTGTTGTTTTTGCTGTTTTAATCAAATACTTTGTTGTCATTGCTTGCTCCTGGGGAAAAAAAAGTGATATACATAGTTGTAATCAGACTGCAAAGATAAATCACCATCAAAACAAATCGGAGCTTCTGCGCTTATTCAAGCTTGTTTTGACATAATGGATTTCCACAAAGATGGCTACAATTGAGGTGAAGCCATGTACGCCGCAAAATGAACAGAAAATGGGAATATAGCTTTTTTGCGCACCACGTCGTTGTTTATGAGAGCTGTATCACGTCGTCGTTTATGAGAGCTGTATCTCTGTGAATCCCATGTTGTGTAGATGACTGAGTGTGTGAAATTGCTACTTGAGGTAAGAGACACTTTGCTGTCTGACTAAAGATAATGATGAGATATAAAGATTAAGACATTCTGGTCTTTTCTAAGTCACTTACCGTATAGTGATTCAGTCCTCACTGAGTGATGGTGTGAATGCGTTTGTGAACAATTATCTCATATGTGTCCTGTGACTGACAGGAAACCAGGCTCCTACATAAATGCACGTTATTCATATTGCAAAAAAATGCACCAACTTTCAGTTACCCAACCATATATGGTGGTATTTGATTACTGGATGAATGTAATGACTTTAATTAAAACCAAAACAAAACTTTGTCACACATCTTTACCAAGCAACACGCCACAACACAAGTTTTCACTTTTTCAAAAGCTATAGGAGCAATAGAGCAGTGATGCATTTTTCAGCCTACGTTCCAATGCTTTTAGATTACAGCAAAAATAAACAAAACGGGCCCAAATACCTTTGAAAGGGAATATTTAGCCAAACCTTTACTCAAACGCTTCCTTTTAAATAAAATGACTGCAGACATTACGGACATTACTATCTGTATTGTACACTGTAATTAGGTCTATTATCAGAGAAGTCTTTCTTCATACTTCCCTTGTACACCTGAAAACCCATGGTTTGCCTTTCTGTATTTTTGTTGAAGCTACGTACTAAAACAATTTTTTCCTCAGGTTAACTCGATGCAAACGTGCCTGTATAACTGCATTAAAAAGCAACTAATGTGCCTTTGTACAGTATTGACACAGTATCACTTCCCTTTTGGAATTCCCCAACAGTGTGGTGCCAATACTGAAAACACCAATGAAAGAAAATAATCAACGTGCCCTTGCATAAAACATAATCTAAAGAAGCATTTCATCAATCTTTAATATATGTGCCTCAGTGTTTCTTACATTCATTTAATTGATTGTGTTTTCTGTTTATTTGTGCAAAGCATTTTATGAGTTATCGTTGGGAACCTGATACCCTCATTACACTGGCTTTATTCATGAACGCTAGATCAAATGAAATTCTCATAATGCTTCTCCAGGGAGTTGTTAAGACCGATGCTCAAAAAAATGGACGGCTTAAAAAATGTTTTCTCTCATTTTATTGCATCAAAGTTGCCTGATGAATAATGAAAAAAGTAAATACTGTACACTGATTATAATTCAATAGTAGATAAGAATCCTGCAGTCTTATGCAAAGCCAAAGTCTATTGTTTGATGAAATCTATCAAAAATAAACACTGGAGACACACTGGCCTCTGCAGTTGAGAACATTTTGGATCAAATCACTGATTAACACATTTAAGAAAAATGATAACCAAGCTCGAACCATTGATCTGACCAGAAGATGTATCAACATATCAAACTTTATTTACAGCACAGCAGAGGTGTTACTATACAACCAATAGATAATCAAATAATCAAAATATTTCTGGTAATCAATCATTGAGAGGCCAAAAACTGTCCAAATGCTCAGAATTTCAGCCTCTTGATAGTTAAATATTTTCTAGTCTTTTACAAAAGGAGCTCATTGTGTTAAATCTAATTTGATATGAACAAACATCTGTTTTTACTCAAGAAAATAATTGTCAATATTTTGGTCTATTTTCTGACAGTACAAACCAAAGCAGTAATCAAATAATTCATCAAATTGTTTTTATTTCATGCACTCTCAATTTGATAAAATGTCCTCTTTTTGATTAAAAGGATAGAAATTGATACATGTATTTAAATCATATTTATTTGTTAATTGAGGAAAAAATAATCAACATATTAAATGATTTTCATAATATTTGTGAGTTACATCTCTACAGTGAAGTCAACCCCCACAATTCGCCAAGGACTGGGATTAGCCCGTCCTACAAAAAGCCCAAAGTAACCCACAACTGATTCCCATTTTAATGCATAAGGGGTAAATGATCATTCAAGTCTAAAAAAATCTCCCAAAACAAAATTCTAATCTTGACTAACAGAAAATTCAAAGAATATGCTCTCTTCCATCTTTTTATGTGACCAGATTCACTATCATTATTCAAGAAATGCTATTTATGGTCAACCAATTATTCCTTGTCCCAAGACAAATGCACTGAAAAGGTCTTTTCTTTATACAGCTTCATCACTGGATTAATTTACCATGCGAATTTCTGGTCATTGAGAATAGATTCACTTTTAAAAAGTGAAGCTCAGTTTTTTATATCAGTGTTTTTTTTTTTTTTTAAAGTTTTCCTGTTTTAATTTTTTTTATTCTTTTAATATTGTTTTATGTGAGTTTGTGATGCTGCAATGTTTTTAGGAGTAATGTGTAAAACTTTTAGGATCATGTTCATTCTTTTGTCTGTACTGTACATCTGTTGTTGGACCCCAGGAAGACTAGCTATTTGCTTTGGCACTAGTTAATGGGGATCTTTATCAAAATCAAATAGAATCAAATCCGATAGGCCTACCGATTGTGGACGATCTTAACGACGAAATTCTACGCTGAATGTCCAGTAAGGCCATTCACTCATGACTCAAAAAGCAATTTAGTGCCAGATAAGCACGTGCACTCAGTCGATGCTGGCTAATAACACACAGCCCCCTTCCAAGCAACTCAGCAACCTGGTTAGAGCTTAACAAGCTCTTAATT
The DNA here is from genome assembly GCF_059441005.1 of Hippichthys cyanospilos. Classification (NCBI taxonomy): domain Eukaryota; kingdom Metazoa; phylum Chordata; class Actinopteri; order Syngnathiformes; family Syngnathidae; genus Hippichthys; species Hippichthys cyanospilos. Next base: position 10,615,799 of record NC_142381.1, on the reverse strand, counting down.
ACAGAACGCAGAGCTCCCAAACATTTCAGCAGCTCGAGCAGAAAATGTGATTAATTATGAGGATGTGAGAAATGTGTCTATTCTGAGGGACGACAGAATGTGTTTTGTTCCTGGGCAAGAGAATGCCTGGCTGTCAGCACAGAGTGCGCACGGGCATTGGAAGAATCCAAGGAGAAAGGATTTTAGTGCACACAATATTTAGACTCTTGGGCATGTTTGCCTTATTTTAGGCAGCATTGTCAAGGCTGACAAGAGAACAGCAGGAAAGACAAGTGGGTTGATTTGAAGAGAATAAACCCCATTGCTGTCTATTCAACAATGCACTGGCTTGTCTGAGGAGTCCAGTTTCACAGCTCGTGCAACAAGAGGACATGTTGTGGTGGTTACTAACTGAAAAAAAACAATGAGCTCCGGCTTGTTTAACCAAAAGTGCAGATGCAGGACTTTTATTTGGCCATAGTGTCAAACAAGCCTCAACACATTAGTCCTATGACTCAAGACTTCCTGCTTGATTACTCAGCTCTACTGAATTATTTTCTCAAAGAACTGATAACAAAGTTTTATTCATCCCGGATTTGTACCGGATATTACCATCCCCAAGTTTGAAGGACACTTGGAGGTAGTGGGGAAATGATGGGAATCAGGATGGTCATTTGCATATGTGGCTGATGAGCCAGACACAAGCAGAATATATGAGAGAAGACAGCCAACCACTGCCCCTCGTCATTGTTCTCACCATCACTCTTTGTGCATTTATGGGTGTGGAAGTGAGAGAAACAATGCTGTCCCAGAGGCCAAGCCTCTATAGCAGTGGAGTGAGTGAAAGGGGGCACGTGAAAGGAAGAGAGCCTGAGTATGTGTGTGTGGAAAGACCCTGTGGGTCACACAGACATTATACTACTACACCAGTCACACTGGGGCCCATGAAGACAGCTCAAGAAGGGGGTGAACAGACAAAACTTTGCTGTGAAGTGCTGCTGTAAAGATAATGGAGATATAAGTGTACAATGCAGAAGAAACTTCCATGCCTTTCACAAATGTCCCAATACTTGAGTGGCATCTCGTCCAAATGCTAAAACAGATCCCATTATTTTCTAAAGCTTATTTATGTAAACTTATGTAAAGTTAAGTATGAGACACAGTTGTCTAAGCTCCGCACAGCCATCTGTTTCATAACTAACTTGTTTTGCACAAACAGCAACAGGCATGGGGAGGGAGGACAATTTAAAAAAAATGTTCAAGAGCTTGGTTATGTCCATAATCTCATGATGATGGCGTCCTCAAGTGAACCAGCTACTATTTAACCATATTAATATAAAAAAAACAATAATTCCCATTGAATCTGCCCAATGTACATTAACGTATTCTTTCAATGAGCGTCGGATGAGCATTTTGTCACTATACATCGCTAACAACAAGAAAACTCAGCTCATTTCTGACACAATGCTACTTCAAATTTAGTAACGTCACGTCGTCAACATGCATCACAAAAGATTCAAAAGACTGTGTTTACTTACCCAAAATATAATATTGAATCCAAAGAGGAAGTACTTGACGCAGCAGCTGACTTCTGCTCCCTTATATTTGTGTTTTCTGTTCATTCTTCTAAAAATAGGGGCTAACGAGCGAGCTAAGGAACTACTACGGTCGCTGTAAAATAAACTCGACAAAAACCGCAGTTGTTAGACACATCAAGTGACGGTTTACTCGCTCCATAAGAAAACAGAAACACGTTTATAGCCCGTGCAGATTCAGAAGCTACAAACATAATTAGCCTTCCTAGTTTGGACCATTAGCGTGCTAGGCTAGCTAGCACGCAACTTTCCCCATTAGCAATACATGCTAAAAACAACAACAGCAAAAAATACCAGGCCCGCGTAGTCTATTCGCTTTACGCCAAAACTTCCATTACGCGCGTCAACCCTCGAAAATGAGCTTTGCTTGTTTGCCTCTTCGAGACCAGACAACACCCATACGTCATCACATGTCGTCCAAGTAGGAGTACGAGACCTAAACATACGTAAGGGTGAGACAGTCCTTGACGCACGTAGAGGAATAAAAAATGTATTTTCGTTTGATGTCTTTATTAAAACCCCTCCTGGCTCTTTTTATTTATTTTCAAATATTTTAATACGAATAGTATATTTTAATGTTACTGCGATCAACTTTAATACAATGCCGTAGAATAGAATAATCTGCATCTAATCAAATAATAATAGTCATTTTCATCTACTGAAGACAAAAATAAAGTAAACAAGAACCACAAACAAGCAATATTTGAAGGTGTCTGCAATCAAGCATCCTCAGGGAGAGATTTAAGAACGAATATACTGTACTGCAGCGAAACTGCAGAAAATGGTTGTTATATTTGTAATTCAAGCAGTTTGCTGATGCCACTGGCCTCACTTGAGCCCTTTTGACTTCTAGAGCGGCCTCTTGTGTCTCAAATGTGACTATCACGTTCAAGTGACTATTTCTTTCCATTTTTACGCAACACGGAACTAAGAGTGCAACTTCTCCATTTTCTGGCTTCTGGTGTGATGTAAGACTAACATCATAACTTGATTTCTTACATTTCAACCCAAGTAGTGCTTGGGTGTGACAAATTATGCAAGTTCATTAAACTGTAATGCACGGCCTTCACTTGGACAAGCAAAATATCAAATGAACGGATTAGTCCATGCAGAGAGGCGCTTGTATATAATTTATAATATGTTAATGATTTCAGAAGGCATTGGTATTGATTCAATAACAACAATGATCAAAATCAGTATAATACATTACAGTTCAACAAATAATATCAATATATATTGGTGATGCATTCTGCTCAACACCACAGCAAACTATAACCTCTACTATATTCATTATTATGATGTTCATATTCTCAAAGCACTATGTGAGATTTAGGTGTATGTTACAAGTGTAATCGCATATTGAAGCGGTGGTTAAAGTCAAGAAACTTTTTTATCTGAATGTGCTTGGTCATTTGAACTTCTGTCTTAAGCCCTACAGATGGCAGTCTCAGAACCTGAGATGAATGCGAATTTGGACCTTGGAGGCTGACATTTTGGCAAAGCACCTTTCACAAAGTGCGTAAACAACTTTCAAATTAAAATGGATGCCTGTGGTCGTGAGTTCAATTTGTAGGTAGCCACATGCACATTTTATTCCTATTTGCCTAACTGATAGTGGCAAATTGCAGGTTTTCATCTGTGTCCAATTATTCCAACCTGATTCATTAGATAATTATTAAGGGGCTATAAAAGGCCTTTGGAGCTTGTAATGGCCTAGACTAAATTTAATTAACTACCTGAAGGCTGCGGCAAGAACCAAAAGTTTCTAATACATGTCTTGAAGGTAGAGTTCACTATTATAATTTACATGCCCTGAATTTTTAATCTCTGTTAGCATCTTACATTACAATGTATTATGGGATTTTATATCACAAAACGGTCTTACGCATAGAAAGAATGTGACAAGACTTTACTTATGTGTTACCACTTTATTATTCATTGATTTCCAGACTTCATGCGAGTATGGAAAGCTGGTTGTGTAAAAACATAGTTGCATAATCACAAAGTCTTCAAAAAATAAATTCTTGCAAAAGTCCAAATTAGCAGTGGTTGGCCTGTCCAAAGTCTTGCTGAAACCAATCCATTGACAGTGATAGGTTTAATCCTGCTTAAGGTCAACACCAAGCAGGTGTCTATGCCTCTGAAAAAATTCAAGTCGGTGATTTGCTGTTTGCTGACACATAGTGGGGCAGGACAGGAATGGTGTGAGGATAGCTATCAGGATGCACCATCAAAGATGATATGAAGGCCACAATCAAATTACATCCAGTTTGGCAGGATTGTACAAAACTATTTTGAGACAATAAAGGATGAAATTGGTTATTTTCCACTCAAATTAAATTAAACGTACAAAAGTGCAATTCTGGTTGCCAATAGTAAGGGCCTTTCTGAATATAAGATAGAATGAACTCTGCATTCAAAATACATTTTATAAATATTTTTCACATATTCATAGATTAACGTGATTAATGTGTTCCCTATGTTGGCATATTGGCAATATTGGCATTATCAACGTTTATTTTTGGAATGAACATGAAAAGGATTGATCTTGATGATCATTAAGTATTATGCATAACTGTTTGTTGCCAATGGCATTTTTTTTTTTTTCAAAATGGAGTGCACTTTGTAGCTGTAAACAGCTGAGGCGCAGGTGGGCAAGTCAACATTTCATCAAAGTTAAGCTACATTCATAGGGAACTTTGCTGTGACAAGTCTTCCAGGTTGCATTCATCTGCTCAACATGACAATCACACAGAGACAGGGGTCCAGAACATTCCAAAAAGGTTCTCTTACCTCAAAATAGAAACAAATGACATTTAAATGATAGTAGGGATGCACCAACATGAAAATGCTTGTTCAAAACCAAAAAAACAGAAATGAGAAACTCGTTCCTTCCCCCCCAAAAGACACTTTTTTGCACATCTCCTTGGGGCAGCCAATCAACTTCAAGAACAGGCTGTAACATAAAAAGCAGGTTCCTGTAAATTGAAGATGTTGATTAAATGAAACTGCATACTGTGGCTATGAGTATTATATTTTTATAGAGGACTAATTTTTCATGTAATTCATTGTTTTGATCGTAAACCATATCTAAAACAAAGGCAGGTTTACAGTATTCTTTATTTTGATTCATTGTAATACCAACAGCCAGAATGGAAAACATAAGCCTAGTAACATGATTAGATATTGTAAACATAGGTGACTAGCTGGGCCATTTGTTATAATTAAGTACACTGTAATATCACAGTATTTTCACCATCATTCTTCTTGATACATGTCAGCTTTGAAATGTTGAAAAGAAGCCCACATTATTTCAACATTTGCAGTTATTAACGTTGAATGCATTGATGGAATTTTATTCTTTCGGAGTTTCAAATGTCCAACTGCAAATGAACGCACCACGAGGAAGACGTAGTTAACATAGCCAGGAGAATTGAGGCATATCATACAATAATGACAATTGTTTTGTTGCTTCTTAGTGTCCTTAATGAGTGATTGAATATGATTTTTGTTTTATGTTCGTGTATTGATGTTAGAGACTAAATGTGATGGCAATATAAACACGAGTGGTGAGAAGGAGTAAAGCTAGCTCATAGCCACTCCCGCTGTGCCAACTTCAAAATAAAAATGTACTATGACCATCGCATCGACATCCATGTATTATTTGGTGTATTTATTTTGAAGATGGCCTTCGAAACATGCCGTTGGCGTGTGACATGATGTTGTTCGTCTGTGTTGGTAGGTCTTTCTTTGGTTCACCAAAATTCCCAAGAAACAAACGAAAGTTCAGCAGTTCTCTTCTCTCAAACTGCTGAAATGCTTCCCAGGCGACGCCCTCTCTTCTTGTGTGCTTGTGTGAAACTCAGACAAATGCTTGCTGGCGGTGGCATTTGCGTCATCACAACAACCTATTTTTGGACCTTTTTTTTTTCCTTTGTAATTGTCTTTCGACCAAAGCCAACACATTTGTTTTGAAAATTTCGGACAACATTTTTCTGTGACCAAAACGTCGGTGCATCCCTAAATGATATTTTCTTTAATGGGTCTAACAATGCCATGTCACACACACATACACACACCACTCCCTTTTCTGTCTGTAAAGTTTACATTCAGTTCAGCAAATGCAATATAAAGCAACATATATACACTATGTTACAATGGGTATCACGATATGTATTGCAATTTGCCATGAATTTTAAAAGTAATCTGTGACATACTCTGCAGCCATGTGAAATAGTTTAACAATTACCATTGCATAGTTGAGCATTCATAATCGTCAATGTGGTCATCAATAAAGTAGGAAACATACAAAATTATGTGTTTTACCAGTAAGTGAGCATAACATTCAAAAAGTAATACTTAATCATTAATCACAAGCTAGGTACGAGACTGTATCTTTGCTTAGCACACAAGCTAAGGTATGCTTGTTGAGAGACTGTAATGTTTGACATTCAAAGTGAAGTAAAAATAAATCTTTGGTTAAATTGCCCTTTTAGGATGCCAGCGGCGTACAAGCTACCACATGTTTTTTTTTTGTTTTGTTTTTTTTACTGTTACAAGCTTGTTCTTGTCATTGGAAGGCCATTAGGTCAATCAGACGCTAATTGCATTATGAATCATGAAATTTGACGGTTCAAGCTTTGTATACAAGGCCAATGAATGCCCAAATGTTGCAACCTCACAGGTCAGTGGAGATGGTGCTTTTCTTCACTCTCAGACTGCCCCCCCAACCACGGGGGCAGGTGTTGTAAGAATGCAGGCCAGGTGATCGCAGGCCCGAGTCCTCAGACTCAATGGACGCATCAGAATCGGTGAGGGAGCGTGTGTTGTAGAGCCTCATGGGAGAGCAAATCTGCTGGGTTGGGGTTGGAGGAGGGCTGGTAAAGGTAGGGGACTGGCCTCCCAGCCGCTGTGACTGGAATGGTTTACAATCATAGCCATGATGTGAATATCCCAAAGGTGAGATAGGTAAACTGTGGCTGCTCAAAGCACCAGGAGAGGGGCTGTTTTTACGTTTGGCTGCATTGATGATGTTCTTTGCAAGCATCCGATGGTTGGCCTTTGAGTCTAAATTACTGTTGATTGGGGACATGCATCGACTGTCCTTGGGGAGGAGAACAGGAGAGGGAGCAGAGGATACCGACAGACGGTGAGCAGAGGGGAAGCTCGTTTGAGAAAGTGCAGGAGACTGGGAGCGTGAGCCCCATGGTGGTGAGACAGGAGAAGTGGTTGTTGGGGCTTTGGAAAATTTGGAAGTAGAAAGCGTGGAAGGATGGACAGTCTGGATTACCATTGGTGATTGACACCTTGGACTCCAGGGAGGAGAACGATGAGTTGTGGATATTTGAAAAGGTCTGGAAGAAGAAAGTGAGGAGAGGGTGGAATTCTCAGGACTCACCATGGGAGACTGGCATCTTGATCCCCATGGTGGAGAGAGTGGGGATGTGTTTGTGGAGGTTTTCGATGAAATGTGTGACACGTTGGAAGATTGCGGATTGACTACCGGAGACTGGCATCGAGATCCCCATGGTAGAGAACGAGAGGAATTGGATGTTTGGAATCTGAAATCATGACCAGAGGTATTGGTGGATGATTGGGGTACCATTGGAGATTGGCATCTTGAACCCCAAGGAGGGGAGCATGGAGATGGGGATGTCGATGTCCTTGGTGGCCTGGTTATGGACGCTGATGAAACTGTGGAAAGTTGGAGATTTTGGTTGCTCACAGGAGATTGGCTTCTTGAAACCCTTGAAAAAGGAATCGGCGATGTGACTGATCGGCTGGTGATGGTTGCAGAGGGGCACTTAGTTTGAAGACTTGATGTCCAAGTTGTATTGGCAAGACAATCGGGACTGCTGAACTTCCTTGTAAAGCCTGGCCGAGTCTCAGTGGAGGGTTCCGTTACGGAGGGTTTCTGTTGGACAATAAGAAATATAGCCTTTACTGTGCAATCCTTTGTAGAATATAATAGCTGTTCAACTTGGCAGTAAATAATACACACTCAGCCTAAATGATTGTTTGTTTTCTTTGAGAAACAACACACGCTTTTTTTTTTAAATACAGGGAGTCTCTTCATCTTATATAACATTTATTATAATCACAGTGGCATTAGGGTCATAGCGATGAATTTTAATCCTCTGCATGTGTTAGTGCATTACGCCTGGCCAACAGCCCACGTCGACCCAGTTTTTTTTTTTTCATGTGCCGTTCTCAGGTTACTCTCAATGGCCTTTGCAGGCAGGGATTTGAGATTACTTGGCTGGACAACATGTAAGCGCTCCCCAATAAACACATAAATAAATCCCAACATCTCAATGTCACAGTATTATGAAGACTGCTTCAGCTGCTTACTATGAAAAATTAGTGAGTATTTGGCTTTTGAAAAAAATGATTGAGCCCATCACGACCAGTAAGACCTTAAGGCTTAGATACATCAATCCGACGTCGGAGGTCGTGAAGAGTTCGGGCGTCGGTATGCGCTGTCTGATTAGTTTAGAAGACATCATTGTGACCTTGGAGCTATTGCCAGGGCAATTTGAAGGCGTTTTCAGCGGATTCAACATGTCAAATTGGTGTCGGACTGTTGTGTCACTAGATCAATCTGATTGTTAGAAAGCGAATTAGCGTGCAAGGCAAGAACAGAAAGTGATGAATATGGATAAACAATAATCAAGGGAGAGCCTTGGCAGTTTTTCTCATTTTGCACATCATTACACTCCACATTTTGACGTGGGTCCGTCTGGACAGTAGAGCGAGGTGATGACTTGGTCTCTATGGCGCAAAGAAGAACTGAAATCTCTCATAAATTAAAGAAAAGCACTCTATGCGTAGACCTGGGGAAGCAACTGGATATACCGGGTAGCGTTTATGTCTTCATTGCATGATAATGTATCAAGTATGTGAGTTTGCTTTGCATGAATGTTACGTTTTTTATGTTTTTATATACCAGCCTTGTAAAGAGCCTTCAGGATGCCTTTTTCTAATAATGATGTAATAGTGACTACTAATGGTCATGGAATATCACGCACGTGAAGTAGGTACATACAGTAATTAGTCAGCGTCCTTGCAGTGTTTTTGCGATGTGCCAACAGTCAGGCTGACGCCGCAGCGGGTCGGACTGATGTATTTAGGCCTTTACGTGATTTGCATTTCCAATGTTTAACAGATATTGAAGCGACTGGCAAACTGTAATTGAATTCATCATGTGATGCAATGCTTGTCGACAGTATATGTAAGATTTTAAGAGTCTAATCATTTGTTTAGAATGGCCAAGTGATTTCGGTGTCAGCAAGAATACCAGGAAAGTTGAACATCCATTAAAAGTGACAGTAAAATATGAAATTTGAAAAAGGAGGAGGAGGTCACGGATGAGTGAATGCATAAAGCTTTAATCAGAAAAGGAGTGATTCAGCTAAAACACAATTAGAGCAGAACATGAATGAAGGTTTATGAAGAGAAACAGACATGCAAACTGTAGACGAAATAACCAATGACTGATTATTTCCTTTGAACAAACAATTCTGGAATTGCTGCTTGAAGTCATGAAAATAATGTAGATGCACGTCCTGGAAGCAAATTAGCATGCCATCTGCAGATGGCAAACATCAAACAATCCAACTATGCAGAAAGATTTTTCATAAAAAAAATGCTGGTGAGCAGAGCAAATTACCCTTAAGATATAAAGACATAAAAGGAATTCTATGGCTGCATTTTCACTTCAGTGAGAAGCATTAAATTGCAAATTGCGGCTCATAAAGCAGATGCCACATCTGTCAAAGTGCTTTGTAACAGCATCACCCTGTTCTACAAATAACTAAAACGCAGAGTGTGGGAGGGGAAACACCAAGTTGTTATTCATCATTTTAACATACTCAAGACGGAGGCATTTGTGTACTCAAGTGCTTTTTAGCATTGGGCACAAAAAACTCATCTGATCATGTTAACACATTTTTTTATTTGAAGTTTCATTAATGCCTTAGGTGTTACCTGAGGAAATCAGGAACTTCAATTCAAATTTACATTTTTGTTGTCTCTCGTAAAGAACAACAGCTGTAATGTGTGGCATCATTCATGCATGAGTTTTTTACATTTTTAGTTTAAGAGGATCTTAAAGAAAGCAAAGGCAGAGGAAGGTGAAGAAGCACTGGAAGGCGCTGGTGTAAGAAAATGAAAAATCCCTACAAATTATCACATAAAACCTTAAAAGATAAAAGGCCTCCACACCTGTGCTTCAATTCCCGCTTTCTTGGCAGAAAATCTTGGCCTTGGTGCCTGAATCCCCAGTCGAGATGAAACACGGGCTGGAGAACTAGCAGCTGATGGCTTACCACAAGCCGGATTTGATGGATACTCGACTCTTGTGATGGAGTTGACAGGAATCTGAGGAGATTGAGACTGGATGTGAAAAACAGAGGCAGGGTTGTTAGGTAAGGAAGTCTGTCGAGAGAACGACTGAGGGCTAATCTCGTTCTTTGACTGCGGCGCTCCTTTCGGCAGGGATCTCAATGGATCCTGCACCGGTTTAAGGATGAAGAGGGACGAGTTAAGCTGGTAGGGTCGGTGTCTTGACAGGTCCATCTCTATCTTGGAGCAACCGTTCTCAAGAGGAGGCACCTCTTGGACTTGTGTCGCTGCTGCCGTTTGTCTTGGTTTTGGCTTGGCCGTTTGCTGGGCCTTCATGCTTTGTGCAAGTTGAGCACACATGTCAGAGTTTTTGGCAATAGCTTTGACCCTACCAGGCATATTCGATGGGTAAACCCAAGATGGTGGCAAAGACATTGTTGGTGAGGGGGATCTAGGATAGTGAGCTGTGTTCTGATTCTCAACAACGTATTTCTCCATTCTGGACCTGCGCTTGGCAAAGAGCTCTGCGCCTTTTCCCGATGCATCATTGAGGGTCTGTTCTGGTTTATGTTCAACCCTTGTATAGGTTCTGGAGCTTTTAAGGCAGGAGGTCCATTCTGGGGCTTTGGTTTCTTCACCCCTCTGTTCCTCCTTGGCAAGGAAGTTTGACGCTTCTGCACCCAGAGCTAGTAACTCCTCCTCTGATGTGGGATCAGGCACAGATCTACGCATGTTTTTCTTTTTTTCATCCACCCCTTGCACTAGAGAAAGTAGTTCGGGGTTCGGAGCCACTACCTTCTTCTCTTTGAATGTGAACATTGGCTTTTTAGTCGGTCGTTTGCCAACACTATCCTCAAGTAATCCTGTTTTTATCGGCGGCGTCGACTTCCTTTCCGCGAAATGCTGGGGAACAAAAGTAGAAGGCTTTGGGGCCGTTGGGGGTCCGTAATGGGAAAGGGGCGAAGCAGCATTCTGAGATACGGTAAAGGCGGTGGCTGGTGGAGGGTTAGTGGGAGACGTGTAGGAATCGTTTTTTAGAGGCTTGTTTGTGAAGACTGGTAGGGCAGGTGTAGGATATGCCGGAGGAGGCGGAGGTGAAACCACCACTGGGTGGGGAGAAGTAAATGCCGAACGATTAGGAGGATTGTCCATAACTGGACCGGTCGCCTCTTGAGACTGCACTGTCAATGGTGAGAAAAATGGCCTGGCGGTTCGATTGATGATGGTAGTCTGCTTCGATGTAGATACAGCAGTTATCGTAGGTCCATGGCAGCCATTAGAAAGCTTTTCAAGAGGAGCTGATGATGAATAATTTCCGTTTATGGTTGCCTCACTCTCCATGAGGCTCATTGCAATTGGATTGTTATTTTCTCTTTCAGGTGGAAGATCATGCATGACTTTGCCTTCAAGTTCTTTGTAAATTGGATCATTTTCCTCATCCTGCTCTTCTATTTCCTTGACAGGGAGGAAATGTCTTTCTTGGATAGCACTGGGCTCAGCTACATGGTCGCATTGCTCCTCCATGTTATCAGCTGTTGCTTCTTTATTCCCAATAGGCACAAATAATGGGCTGCTAGTGCAATTTTTGTAGTTCAAGTCTTTGTCCGTTTCTTCACGACTTCTCTCTGCCCATGTTAGTTTGATACATGACGGGTTGGCTTTCACATTCTCCGTGATGTCCTCCTTTGACTGCACTCCACTGCTTTCCAGTGTAAAGGCGCTGACCCTCTGCTTGCGCCGGTTGAATAGCTGCACACCTCTGGAGCTGGAGCTGGAAGAGACAGTGAGCTGAGCAGCAATGATGTGACTCCTCAGGCGGGCCTCCTTTAGCTCCTTCTCAGAAAGGCTGACACTCCTGGTTAGATCTAGTAAATGGGAAAAAAAAATAAAGTGGACTTTAATTAGTAAATGAAAAATAAAGATCATCTCCATTAGATATGTTTGATTAATGGTAAAGACGACCCCTAACTATTGGAAAAAAGGGGCCGTGTTCTTTATCTTAAATTTAAACAAAGTCAGATCCCTGACTATCTAATTAAATCTCACAAGACTGCAGCAAACAAAATGAGGGAAGTGCATGATCAACCAATATAAAACATTAATTTAACTTTATTGACCAGAATTAAATGGTCAGCAGTGTCAATTTGCTTTGTGATCCTTAAAAATTATAGTATTCAGCATGCCTCTGCTTAAAATTATGGTTTGTTTTCTGAGCTTAAGAGTTCCATTCCAAACAGCAAAGTTATTTCCTCTGCAATCTGGTCAACTCCCTCCCAGAGCATTCTTCCACTCTGGAGAAAACCCCCGGCTTAACCGTCCAACATGTCTGCTTTCTTACTGCACCATGACTTTTTTTTTTTTTTTTAAACCAACTAAAGCTAAAAAAAATGTTAATTGTGATTAGTAACCTCTATCAATGGAAGGATTTCAATTTTAACTCCTTCACTGCCAACCCAGTAAAAATGTATCACTGACGACAATTGCTGTCAATGGCGAGGGAATGAGTTTCAAAATAGAAGCATGAAAAAAGTCTAGTGTATTTTAGTGTAAGTTTCTTATTAAAAGGGAACATTGTTAATAAGCCCCCCAACAGGTATATTGTGGTGAATAATGTGGATTCGAAGGATAATTACTGGTTCCGGTCGCATGTCGTGCATTATACATCTCATTTAAGTAATTCAGACTTGTAGAAAATATGGAGGTTCCCATGACAACTGGAGCAACCATGACTCATTCTTTGTTCCGTACATTGATTTATTCAAACAGCTACATTATTTAAAGTAATTATGTGCCGTTCACAATTACAGATTGTTACAACATGTCATTTTTAGCTGTCATGCTCACCAACTCAAAGTGAATTAAACTGCAATAGATTCTATGAAGTTAAATGTTCTTGAGTAATCAGGAATATAAAGTATGAAACCATTTTAATGATTTATGATTTGATTTGAACCCTGGCCCATCAACCTTTCTAAGGCTGTCTGTTGGTCTACGTCCCCAAATGACTTTTATTAGGCATTAACTTTGAATACTTTCCGATAGGGGAATATATCAGAGCAGCGAAGCTTGAAATGAAATGTCCTGACTGTAAACATTTGCCTCTAGTGGGAGCCAGATTGCTTATCAGGTAATACGCAGGTGCAAATCCGGGCACATGATATTCACATAATGAACAGCTTGTTAAAAAATAAATGCTACCCTCCCAAACAAATAAAAGAGTTTTTCTTTGTTTGCTCATTATTAAAATCAAGCATAATCAATCTACCACAATGACAGTGATTAAAAAGTTTGCAAGGAAACCAAGTGAAAACTTAGATTAACCCAAAACTGTTTACAGAAGAGTATTTTTTTCCACAAATTGCAGAATGTAAATCTTAAAGTTTAAATCTATGGATGAGTTTCATTTAAGTTTATGTCGATAATTTTCTCTCTTACCGTTCCCGTCACATTCAGAGCCCCGTTTTGTACGTCCCAAAAAGTTTTCCACAGAGCTGCATCTGTTGGCCTCACACACCCCTTTCCCTTTCTGTAATGTGGCACAAGCTCCAATTTCCTTTTCTTAGCAAGTCCAGCAGCTCACTGCAAGGGAGGGCGGGTGTCTGCAGCTGGAGCCTGCGCCGCCTGTCTGCCTGCCTGCAGTTCTGTTTCACTACTTCTAATTCATTTCTCAAAAAAAGGAAAAAGACTCAGTGGGGCTTCTGTGGAGAAACTACGGACGTCAGCTCTGACTTTAGCTTCAAGAGAGGCAACAAATTTGTGTCAAGAACTGAGCCGCTTATCTCCGTCTAATGTGGGCAGAAAAGCGTCTGACCTTTGTTAGAGTCATTGGAAAGGGAGATGCTCCAGTTTTACGTGGATTAGTGCACCCCAGTGGCTGACCCCTTATACCCTCCTCCCTGTCCGTCTGTGTGTTTATTATGCACTCTACTTGAGTGCCTGGCCTCTTTGAACCCTTCGGGCATAAACTCCAACCTGCAAGGGCTGGGATAGGAATTTCCTGTCCTGTAGCAAAGACAAAACTGGAAGCCCTGAGCCATGATATCAAATCATCCACACTCACTTTCTTTCACCATGTCCATTTTCACAACCCCATCCCTCTTACTATCAGTCCAAAGGGTTTCAAACTCCCACGCAGTAGGGGGATTTTAAAGTCAGAGAGCTAGCCCTGCATTTTGTGTATCAAAGGTCAGATTACTCTGTCGGATGTTATCTTTCAGCCGCGGGCTGAGCAGGATGACAGCACTGGCCCCAGTGGCTGTTGTGTGAAGCGGGATGGAAAGACAAGGATTAACAGAGGTCCTGGGATCTCCTGGACTGAATGTGACCTAAAGTCCAGGTGAATCCCATGGGTGGAGGGGGCGGATAAGAGAACAGCCCAGAGGTTAAAACCAAGCCTGTAGTGTTTCTGTGTCAAAGGTCTGTGCAGAGGTGTAGCCAACTCTAAGCTGGTTTTAACATGTGTTGCATTTGTTGTGCCGTATGAGGAATCCTATACACTTACTAGCCACAATATTCACAATACCAAAAAATGAACAATTGCATGTACCTTGTCAAGCATCCAAAATTGTGGCAAACTTGAACTGGATTACATGTGATAGTACAAGCATACTTAATCAAGTGTCCTTTGACTGAATAGTTATTGGCACAAATTATGATTCAGTGTTTTTCATTAATAATTCTTTTGACAACGTAATGAGAGTGAAAGCAGCTTAGATGCTGCCAATCTGTCAATCGCTGTGTTTTATATTTTTGTGATTGCATTTGTACTGCTGACGGGCTTGCACAGATTTTGACTGTATGGAAACAGATGTTTCATGGAGCAACTTTTCAATCTCCAGTTACAAAGAAGGCGGAACATTTTTTTGAACGTTTGCCTTCCACTCTTTTCTTAAAGGGGAAGTCAGCTTCTAAATTTTCTTGACATTAATATGGTCTATGCAGTCCAACTTGTCTAGAGTGGGGCCTGAGTGATCAATCAGCTGGCCGATTATGGCCCTTCAGACATCAGCCAAAAATAATCAACCAAATGGCAGATTATTTTAAATGTATACCTTAATACTGTGTGCTCTAACCATTTATAGCAATTGTGTACAAGTAACACTGGTGGATTACATACATACATTACGCCATACTATGATGTTCTTTCCTCAAATATTTATAATGTAGTTTGTCTTCTAAAGAAAGTAAATCTTAATTTTTACAAGCAATGCTTGGGTGAGCGACGCAAGGAACTTGAGTAAAAATTGACCTGGAAGTCAATATTTCACACGCCACCTAAATTCCCACATTGTCTAAAAAAAATACAAAACATATAAAATATGTAGTGCACCATAAATTAAGTATACATGTGTGTAAGAATGAACTCTATTTTAATACTGGTAACACAAACGCGCATGGCAAGCATTAAAGCCCTTATAACTTAATTATTGTACATGCAAAACATTCTGTCACCCAAAAAGGATTTTTACAGATATTTACCGTTGACCCCTGCTATTTGCGGGGAGAGTACCAAGCTGGCCAGTGAATATTGAAGGGGCACAAAATGGATGCCTATTAAAATGAATTGGGGGGAAAGAAATGTTATTTTGTTCATTCTAATTTTTAAAATTAAACATCTAATTAATCACTAATATATAAATCTTTTTCTGCTAAAAATCGTCTTCGGACTAAAAAAAAAATAAAAATCCATATCATTAGTCTAGTCTAATATCGCATTGGAGGAATATGATCTAAGCATGGTAATCTGATTAATATTGTGTATGTGGACTAGGGATAAAGCAGAAAAATCCACCTGTTTTATCCATCTCAGGGGACGGCCATTTTGCAGCCACATTGTTACCCAGGGCTCAGCCAATTGCGGCATACCTGTTTTCTAAGTTAGGTTACGTGACGTTCGCAGGCTGTGCTGTGGCAGGACTGATAAAAACAGGTGTACCTTTCTAAATAATTCCTATTCCACATACACAATATTAACCATATTGGCATGTTTAGACTTGTGGGGACGTACAGGACATATTATAAACTAAACTTTTGAATTGTCTTTCTCTTTGAAGACGCATGGCAACCATTGGGGAAAAAAAAAAACTCTACCCAATTGTGACGAGAGAGTAAACACTCACTTGTTTTACTGCTCATGGGTTCCGTGTTGAGTCCAGTCGCTTCATGTGTGATGTTGCATTCCACAGCGCTGGCTTGTGTTGTCTGGATAGAGTTTGACAATCCCCCAGGAGTCCAGCTCACTCCCCTACGCAAAGACATGTGTCCCTTTTCCATCTCTATTGTTATTCCAAGTTAAAAATCGCTCCTCTGCGGCCAAGCAACAATCCTCGGTGTAAGTGTTTGGTCCCAGTTGGATCAAAAGTCCCTCTTTAATTTTTAGTCCTTGCTAGTTTATAGGGAGAAAAACAAAGAAAAAAAGTCAAGGAAAAAAGTCAAGCTTAGTGCTCCAAATGGCTTCTAACGGCCATAGCTTTGCAAATCCCTCCAACTCTTTTCTTGTAGTCAACTGAAAAAATGTCAAAAGAAGTATGCTTTGGCTTTTGTCTTCATCAATTCCCTATCTAATTGGACCTCCCTCTCGGGCCTAGACAACGTTCCCCAGAGTTCCGCTGGATGACTGCCACGTAAAATTGCACAATTTTGGCACGGAGAGCCGAGAAACAGCTCGATCTTCTCTAATACTCCTTTTTCTTTTCCCAGCCGTTGCTCTTCCTTCGTCGCTATTTCGGTCACCAAAGCATTCTCTCTGCATCCAAGTCTCCAGCCCCCAGATTATTTTTCTTTCAGTGAAAAGATCTGTTTTTTATCTTGGCGATCATAACTCCAATGTGACATGAAAAGGGAGCTGCGCATATGGCAGTTTCCTGCTGTTCGGTACATGTGAGGAATAACATTTCACTCTGCAAAGGTCATTCCAAAGACGGCTTTGCATTGAAGCTGTTCAATTATATCAGGATCCTGTGTTACTCTTTGTGAGTTACGGCCAAATAAAGTGTTTCTCTTATTTTCTCACTAGATGACAGGGCAAGTATGTAGTCACTGATCATTTGGATTAATACTGAAAAGCAATAAAGGAAGCCATCATCTTGAATTCAGTCAGACTGTGGTCGGCAACTCTTTGGGTCTGTCTTCACTTTGTTTGCCTTTTTCTCCCCGTTAGAAAATGTTTTGTTGAGCCTGTTTTGGTTTCAGACTAAAAGTCTTGTTGAAGGAAATCTGGCGCTTAAGTGCAAAAAAAGGCAACTTTATCTAATCCTCCCATGAAACCATGACCTCTCCATGGTAACCTGCAAAACAAGACAGAGATGTTTTATGGATCTGGTTGCGCAATTGGCCCAGCATTACCAGAATGAAATGGAAGCATATTCACCCAATTTGAATTGTTGACCTACAGAAGAATTAATTGAGATTTTTTGGACTTTTCAAGCCAGGATCATTTTCTTTAACTAACTGTCATGCTGCTTCAAAAATTGTGTGTTTACATTTCCTTTACAATATGTTCTATGCATGCAGGCCCACTAGTTTAAACGTGACATCCTGCTTACTTCAATTTACTAATAGCCCAATTAAAATGGATACTTGACCTCTATATTTGCCACAGGAGCCCAATAAAACTGGACCTTTGACAACTCCAGTCATGGCAGTGAATGAGTTAATATTGTGCTTGTAAAATATGAATCAAGCAGCAAAATCCACTATTTTGATCCATGTCAGGAGGCAACCATTCTAAACTTGCCGTGGAGTGAAAATGTTGTCACATTTGCTCAGGCATGTAACTATGATGTCATTTTCTGTCGACAGCAAGTGGCAAAATGTCCGCCACTGAGTTGGATAAAAATGCCTTTTGCAGCTTATTTAAATTACACAAAGAAAATATGAATCAGAATGTTGAGTTTAGACTAGTGGAAGTGAATAGAACATATGGTTATTAAGAAAAAACACTTGACTCACCCTTTAATCACAAAAGAGTCACAAAGGGCACACACAAACCCACAGTCGACAAATATTAGCATGATCACGAATAATCACCCTGACCAAATTGTGAACTAATGTGACCTTGTCTGACTCCTTGAAGATTCTGAGGTCTGTTTTTGTTTTTCCTCATGAATCACCATGGTAACGCGTTTTCACATACCGCAATCATTGTTATGACTAATTGCCTTCCCAGTGTTGGGAAGTGTTGCTTTGTCTTTTCACAACTGCACTGCTCCCCTTGATGATAGGTGTGTATTAATAAGAAAAGGCAGTCGGCAATATGTTACCATAGTCATACAGAAGGAGAAGATAGTCAAAACAAAATTGGTGCCCGGCAACGAAAAACTCTACAATTTCTCATAGTGGCGTGATAGGGGCAAGTGAGACCAGATGAAGGCCAGTACTGTTTAGACTGTCTGACAACAGTTCTTTGATTCTCGCAGATGTCTCACTGATCTGGATATCATTGGAAGACTGACGTTATCTTTTTTTCCCCAATTCTCCAACTCCATTCTCATGTCCATCGATGCTCCTTAAAAGTCCGGGGCATGGCATTGCTTCAAAGCCTCCTTGAGAAATGCACACCCGACTAATTGTACTGTATGCGCTTTTCATACTTGACATCTGATGTCATCTCCCCTCCTTTCCCTCTATCTAGCCACCAATTACCTCGAACTTCAAAAGGCGCTCCACCGTACCCACCTGTGCCTCTCACCCACAGCGCCGTGGCTTCCCTGTGCCACTTGTTGACCTCTGTGATTAGAGGTAGGGATATTATTTACTGTCTGGGCCCTAAGAGGCCACTTTAGCGTGTAATCACAGTGTTCCTTTTCATTGTCGGTGAATGATGCGTCTACATGTAGACAACCGTATAAACTGTAATCAGTCTTTTAATGTGGACACATATGGGATGCATCAGTGGCCTGGTAATAGAGAATATGTCAGAAAAGTGATTCACCCACATGCTTTCAATGCTGTGTTGGACGTACATGAATTTCGATATGTGTCTGACTGAAGCCTTGAAGGTGTATCACTTAACAAGTTCATGAGGAGGCGTCTGAACACAATGATACCCTCAGGTGCTGCCATGTGTCTGCTATCTTAATGCATTCGCCTGCTCTCTGCACAAGGATAGTTTGGGCTAAAAATGCTTAAGGATTTTTTTTTTTAACCTCACCCAAACAATAGCCAACTTAATGCCTTCTTGGCAAACTGATAATCTATTTTTGGATTTATTCCAAAACTGGCATTCCAAGTTCAGAACACCATCATGGTCAACATGCCTCAGCTTGTGCCAGGCGATGACTGACATATAAAACATGGCAGAGATCCAATGAGTTTCATGTGTCTTGCCCAAAGTGTGATTTTTTTTTTTTTTTCCAAGAAATAAAATCCAGCAAAGAAGAACTGAACATTCCACCACTCTGTTCACAGGTGGGAAACTTCAAGTAACAAAGATTAACACTTGAGGGGGTTGTATGTGTTCAAGTGCCAAGAGGGAGGTACCGTGACCTGAAAACTGTTAGACATCAAAAGAGTAATGCGCTTTTTTGAACATAAGTATTATCAGTACTGGAGGGATTCTTTGTTAAACACTTTGTCAGAGAACTGTAACATTAGAAGTGATACTGTAAGACAGTCAAGTGATATATGAGTTCAAATCCACCTCGTTCTGGCCTTCTTGTGTGGAGTTTGCATGTTTTCCCCGAGCCCACCTGGGTTCTTCAGTTTCCTCGCACATTCCAAAAACATGCAGGCTAGGTGAATTGGACACTCTAAATTGTCCTTAGGTGTAATCGCAAATGGTTGTTTGTCCCCCGCCTACTGCCCATAAACAGCTGGGATAGGCACCAGCAGGCCTGCAACTCTAATGACATTTTTTTTTTGAAAAATGCTGAGAAATGTTTTATTCACAGAAGATGGTGCTGAAAAAAATAACTTATATTATCGAGAAGTTCGTTGAATAAACATGCTGGGAAACCTTGAATGACTAAAAATGGTAGCACTGAATCCGTCAAGTGAATAAGACAGTTTGTTACAATGTTTTATGTCACGACTTTGATCAATGATTTCAATGATTGATGTATAAATTATTACCATGCAACGGATCCCCGATTTTGCATAGAATGACTTTCCTGACAATCTGATCCAACCAATCAGATCTGTATGAAGTCTAGGTAAAATTAATAAGGTATTCCAAAAAGTGCATAGCAGCTCCCCATTGCCACTCCTGTTTTGTCAAGGTGTGTACTGTGCATAAAAGCCAGTACACAGTCTGCATTTCCCCCTATTGTAACATAACTTATCATCACAGTTTAAACTGGACCATTAATGGACCACAGAGCCACGCTTGCTAGACAAAGAACCCTGCAAGTCCCCACTGAGGGAGAAAACAGCAACCCCAGATGTTTGCCATCTCCTCCAAACTTTCCCTCGTTTGTTTCAATTAGCCGCCTGTCGACCCTCTCTAAACAAAGATAGCAACTTACCCCCTGAAGATAAATGAAATGGCCTGCAGGTGACAAGCTGTGCAGCAGCAGTATTCCTTGCCGTGCGGTGTGTGCTGGTCAACTCACTGCAGCTCACCTGTACTTTGCTGGCTCTGTGAGTGTGAGGAGGCAGCAGAGTGGACTGCCCCCTTTTTCTGTTCCTATATGACTCTGCCCCCCCCCCCCAACACACACACATACAGACACACACATCCCTCGTTTCACTCATGAAACAGACGATGGATGGGGCGGGGTGGAGGGTCAGCTGGAACACAGAGAGTTCTTTGTCTGGGATCTTTTTCATATGGTTTCCTTCAAGCTTGCATACTGAACACATTATGCCATAATAGATTTTCATATTCAACACGAGGATGCTGAGCAGTTTGTGGGCCTAACTCTGTTCTCGCCTCCCTCCTTCCCTGTTTTTAATTCTTGACCCACTTTCCCGCCAAGCGCACAGGGTAGACTGCTCCAAACAACTCAAATGACAGGATAAATGTAAACAAAGAACAGATCGTTTGTGCGTTTCTTGCTTGTCACGTCGTCTGTACATAGTAAAGGCCGCATCATAATGTGAAATTCAATCCTAAGGTTTACATACAGTGGGACTCAATAAAAATGTCCACATTATGCTAGAAAAGTGCAGTGACCCTGAATTCATTTAGAAAACTACGAGCATAAGATGTTAATTTGTTTTCACAGTCAAGGCCTATTATATTAATTTTGTCATAGAGAACTTAATGCATATTGACAACTACCTCCATTAGTATATTAACAACCATTTCAAAAAGTGTACAGTATATAAGTGGAGACCATACTACAAGCGCCATATAATAGAAATGTAGGCAGTAACTGGTGCGTGTAATTCAGAGTCGGATTACTTTATTTATGTTAACATTAACCCAAAAACAGGGCAACCCTAGGGATAATTCCAAACAGACGTGTCGCAGTCATGAAAAACACGCACGCCCACTCCTTTATACTTGACATTCTCAGTAATCTGAACAATAACTGACAGATGTTTGCAGTCCATTTTAACCTTAATCCACTGAATGAAAATCTCAGATTTCAATGAATTTTATACTATATGAATGTACATGTGTATAACATACTGTACTATTCAAAAGTTTGGAGACTCCCTCTAATTTAGTGTTTATTTAAAAATTTCCTAGATTGTACATTAAAAAAAGAGATTAAAAATTTATAGATTAAAACATGGTAAACAAAATATAATTTAGAATTAGACTGAAATGAGTCCTTGACCAATTTGAGTACCACAGCTAATAAAAACGCTTGAGGCATTTTTTTCTGGCTCCGAATACCTGTTTTTCAGCATACACATTTAAAAAAAAAAGTCATGCTAATCACAGCAACATTTGTTTGGGATCTGCATGAGAGTAAAACACACCGGGAACACAGCGAGAAGGCTAACTTCAAAATAAGCCTTATTTACATATGCGGAGACGGATGCCTTGAAATGCTTTTATTTTGAAGTTGAAGTTGTGGCAACTGTTTCAACTGATATTCAATCATCAATTCAGGGCGCTAACAACTTATGCTAATATTGAGATATGGCCCCTGTTATTTACCGGTTGTTCAGGCTCTGTTACAGCTGTCTCTAGCATGAAAAAATATGAAAGGTAGTCAACATAATTCTTAGTTTAAACTGTTAAGCAAAAAGTATAATGGAGTGAATTCAAATTGTGTTTCAAATTTGGTTTAGCAAAATTACTCAATAGCTGAAACCCTAAATTTCAGGATTCTTCAAAGTGGGCACACTTTTGGCCGGAAAACAGCTTTGCAATTCATAAAGACTATGATGATCCTGACTGAGCATTACCCTTTATTTAATAAACTCGTTACTCAGCCTACACCATCTGCCGATGTAATAAACCTCTTCAATGATGCAATGAATCAATACATGGATGAACGGTACCGTAAAGCAGGAGGTCCACGATGGAGTTTAAGGGTATGAAATGGATGGGTGGCTAATCTGGTAGCTCGTAGCAGAAATAAAGTCACATGGTGCAAAAGATTTTTGAAGTGCCGACAGGCTTCAGCAGAATTTTCTTAATTACCCTCCATCTGTTGGATAAGATGACTTTAAAGCGTATTTCTTCTGGCTGTGCTTTACCACCCTATTAAACTAGGGGTCACACAAGGTTTGGAAAAAAGGGCTTCAATTTAAAAATAAATAAATAATGGATTATATATTTTTTCCAAGCGTTTGGCCGAAGAACGTTCTAAAATGGCTGATACCAAATGCCTTGAGTATTAAAGTAATGTTAGCATATCTGCCTCACAGTTTTGAACGCTGGGTTTTCAAAGGTTGTACCGTGCCTTTCTCCAGCTCAGCCTTTTGAAGCGATGAAGACAAGCGAGATCGAAAATGGATGTCTGGTCCCACTTGAGGCTACTTATGCCTGTTTTTCTCCTCAAATGCTGCCTCTTCATCATCTTTCCTGTGTGTTCATCCTCTTTTGACGAAGCCTTTCCTGACATGTATACGTGTGAGACCATATGCATCTGGGAGCAACCATTAGTGTCTACTTTTTCTGCTTCTCCCCCTCAGCGTCTTACTTTTCTGGTGCTGTGGTGAAAACTCTTTGCAGGGCAGATGTGCGTGTGTGGCGAGATATTTGTTCTTTCAGAAGATCGGTTTGCGTTGCTTCTCGGGTATGACCCATCTACACTACTGCAACAGACGTTATTAGATGTCGTTTCCTACGTGGATCAGGCCTGGACTGATTGGAATCATACGTAGGCCCTGCTCCCTCGACCCAGTGTTATGTCCCTGCGGATGTAATGGGATACAGTGACGGGGCTGTTCAAAGGCACAGCATTAGTCCATACAGACGGAAAGAATGGAAATCCTGCATGTTTGTCTGTGTTTTGATGGGTGGATGTTCGGCAGTGAATATTGGTGGTATGAGATTGCAATCGGTCAGATCACCGGCCCTCTAGGTATTTGATACGCATGTAAAAGACTAATTCGGTTAAGGCGCGCTCATGTTTCACTGTTTCCTGTGTTTATTTTCAGTAGAAAAAAACATCTGAATTCCACATATTAACTGCCTCAGACTAGCCAGAAGAAAAACATGATGAAAAAATGTCTTTTGGTCATTTTGTTTTGTACGTGGGTCTATATGAGAGACACTTGAAGGAAAGTTAGCTGGGATGAAAGTCAACTGAGTACAACATTCAGTAAAACAAAACATCTCTGTATTTTACCTTCATAATTTTTTGTTTTCGATTTACAAAGTTTTAACATTGATTATACAGTCAAATGAAAATCTAAACCTGGTTCAATACAGCTTAGACAGCAAAGCAGGGCTAGTGTTAGGGTTAGGGTTACATTTTCAAAACTGGGACACGGAAAGTCCACTATAAACTAAATATGCAATAAATTCACACTAAGAATTGTTAAAAAAAAAAGTGTCCCCTATGAGTTGAGTTGGCACGCAGCTGTTCTGATTTTGATTTGTCAAATAAATCATAAATGCTTCCATGGAACCCCATGCAACATGCTCACAGACTATTTTTTTTCTATTTGGTCCATTGTATCAGTTTTTCTATTACTGTTTGAGATGTCCTACTGTGTGAGTGGTCATTGAACACATCTCCAGTCATGACTGAGTACAGTACTTGTGACATTCACTGAGACACACAAGGCGCAAAATCTAAACTGTCCCATTTAAAACAGGGTAGCAGGTCACCCTACTTTACAATCACTGGTGCCAGACTGGCGCTTGCTATTACCTTATTGCTCCCACAAACGTTTTTAATCCAATATCCATTCATCCATACATTGCTAAATATGTTTCAGTCAGACGACGACATAGTTTTGTGGTCTAAATTGCTTCCACAGACTGGGCAGGGCATCAGAATGTGTTTTTGAAATGGTTTGCAGGCCTTGGACCCACAGACCCAATAATGCACTGTGGCAGGACCAGCACACTAATATGCATGGTAATATACTGAGACAAGATCCAAACTACAATCAGCTGGCACTATTCTGGATGATGTTGAGGTCATATATTTTTTTTTTTGTCTTGAGGAAAAAATTCATAATGATAAAGTGTATGCAGAGTCCTCTGAGGTTGTAGAAGGCAAACTTTAGGAAATATGTGTCCTTTTTGTACAATATGTAGAATGTATGTGTCATAAATCTGCAGTTTGTTGTCCAGATTCATTTACTGTTTGTGACTAGTGAAAAAAAAAAAACACATGGGAAAACAACCTTGAGAAATTATGTTAAATCACCTTACAATTGATGCTGTTTCGAAGATTTTTCTAAATCATTTTTCCTTACTTTCCATTCTTGTTAGCTGAAAATGCAGACATATTACTTGAACAATTGCTTGGACAGTACGGAAGAGATGACCATATTTCCATTGATTTAAAGCTCGTTTAAAACCAATTTGATATCAACCGACCAAGTTTTGTTTTCAACCTTGGAGGATCCAGGACACCACACATGAATCTCAGAATTGAGCCATTGAGACTATTGCTGTTTTCTTCACTCCCATCTTGTCTGGTACTCATCACATTTAAATGCAATACATAATACATGATGTTATCCAGTCAAAAACCGCACTCATCAGTGTTCACATGCCACCAGCAGCCAATTCAAACAAACGGCGGATGTTGCTTTTCAACTCATTGTTTCCATGTAAGGGCAGTCCAGCTGCACCTAGTACAAGATTGTGGCTTCAGTAATGTCTCCCGTGGGATGTTCTATTCTTATTATGCGACACAACAGAGGTTTGAATAGCATTAATAGTTTATACTGTAGTCTATCAAGCCACCACTTGATACTTGCAAATCAGGTCTAAATTTAAGTTAAAAATGAATGCAACTGTAATCCATAAAATACCTTATTTTTTGCATAATCATATGGATGATTGCGTGTGACGTCCCTTCTGCTTCTGTTTGGTCCAAACCTT
Organism: Hippichthys cyanospilos; assembly: GCF_059441005.1. NCBI lineage: Eukaryota > Metazoa > Chordata > Actinopteri > Syngnathiformes > Syngnathidae > Hippichthys > Hippichthys cyanospilos. Next base: position 10,590,473 of record NC_142381.1, on the reverse strand, counting down.
TCCCATGAAAATGCCTTTTTGCTTCGAAGCTGGGCCTCCCAGATGATGGATTGAAACAAGGCGGGAATGATTGTCCCAACTGAAGTGAGCCCAAAGAAAACACATGCTGCAGAAAGTAACCTAAACTTACCAGGGGATAAAAATGAAATGACAAATCCCCACCATGTCAGCGAGATGTGAGTAAAGTGACTTTATTTGGATGTTTACCACAGTGCTCTAGTCTATGCTGACCTGATTTTTAACTGTTCACACTCTGATTACCCATTAGTCGAAAATAGTGATTCAGTAACTCCGGATTGAAAATACTAGCTACTTCCTCAAACTCAGCTAGCTGTGAGTAAAGTAACAAGTGACTTTCTTTGGATGTTTCCCACAGTGTTGTACTCAATGATGACCTGATTTATAACAGGTAGCACTCTGATTACAGATTAGTCTAACGTAGTGATTCAGTAACTCTGGACTCAAAATGCTACCCCCCCCCCCCCCCCCCCCACACACACACACACACAACGCACTTGCATCTGAAAGCAATTAAATTGATTCGTTCATACCTCCAGCCATCTGGCCCCTTTGCTCCGAATTAAGAATCTACATTGGATATTTTCCACTCCGAGAGCTTTTTTTTTTTTTTCTCCCAAGGACACAAGAAGCTTTGTTAAACATGCGCCCGCCCCGATGTTCTGCATTTCTCAGGGCAAATAAGCCACTGGAGATCTGTTCTGTCTCAACTGGGAATAACTTACTGTAACAAGATTTGCTTAGAAAAGTATAGGCAGGAATGGAACATTCTTGTAAATTGATGGTCAAGGTTGAAACGATGAAGCACAATTTAGATCCGCCTGGGAATTTGGGGTGTTTGCTTAATAGGCTGAATATTTATAACTGAAATTATCCTCAAAGTTAAAATGCATCTTTTTTGTTGACTGAGAAATAAGTTTTAACCAGTGTTTTATGTTCTTTTTTTTTGCATGAAAACCCATTCACAAAGTAACAAAGGTAATATTATATTTTAACCTATGTTAAAATCGCCTTTTATGACTATGTGCTATGCTAAAAAAGAGTTAACACTATGCCGTAGTCTAGAGTATCATTGTTATTTTAAGTAACAAAGAAGATATAACACATTTTATAGCAAACTGTCACGGGGGTGCACGGCGGGTGTGAACGCCGGCGTGGTTGCGGAGGACCCAAAAGCAGGGGAGCGTCGGGACAGGGGGTTGATGAAATCCATGTTTATTAATACAACGAACGGGAACAAAAAGCGGGAAAAACAGGACGGCAAAAACTAAGGGCGCAGGCAAGCTGGAAAAACGGAAAACAAACACTACGGGCAGGCTGGCAGGAATACACGAAACTGATGGGCGAGACGAGACGGGACTACAAGACGACAATGACCTGACACGACAGAGACAATGATCCGACACGGGCTGTAACAGACACTAGGCTTAAATACATTCACAAACTAATCAAACTAACACATGGCAGCTGGGCAGGGACAACAGGCAAAGGGAGCAGATTGGAGGACACGAGGCGCAGGTAACAGACAGGTGGACTAAATCAAAACCAACGCAGGGAGACGCGACAGGGGCAGAAACCGGAACTATAAACGTAAACAGAAACAGAACCCATCAAAATAAACCCACAACCCAACAAACCATGACAGCAAACATAGTTTGAGGTTTTTCTTACCCTGGTTTTGCTTATCGAGAAAGTTGCAAATATTCAATAAAAATAAAAAAGCCAATTACAAAAAAATGCATCCACAAAAACGTATACAAACGTCATTTTGACTCGATATAGCAACGATACATAGACCAAGCAGCAGGCTTGTGCTGAAAAACCTTTACTGTGAATTTCAAAATGACCCACAGCATAACAGGGGGGATTAAGAACTCATCTGAAGTTGTTGTAATTTTCCCGTTGTGGTTTTTCCACTTTGCTAGATAGATAAATGTTCTGCAGTGGCCCTAATGGTTGTTTCTGCTGTTTACATTAAACTTCCTCAGCGTGTGCTCCTCTTATCATTATCACCGGACAGGTGTAATGAGCTTACATTGACCTGCAGGGGATCCCATTACTCGGGAGATGAGTCGAGATACAGCAAAGGACACGTTGCGGCCATTAAAGAGAGTCAACGGAGGCCAAGGCATAGGTCATGGAGAAGCTACGTCACTGGATGTTTTTGGACGGTTATTTATGGGCTTTGGTCAGGAGATGAGGAGCGAATGACCGTTTTTTTAAAAGTACCACTCTGAGTTGTCCACCAGCTGCATGACAGAGGAGACCAAGTGACAGATGTGTTTTTCACTGCATCCTGGAAAAGTCATTCCCTAAAAATGAACTGTCACATCCATGGTCAACGTTTTTATATACCACATTTCCACAAATACTGCCCAGGGGCCTTTTTTTGCTTAACTCAGTGATGCTCAAATAGTGGGGCGGGAACCCACCCCCCGGTGGGGCGCGGATGATCCCAGGGGAAAAGGCTTTGTTTTTGTCTTGTGAAGTGTAACCGCAACAAAATAAGAATTTTCAGCTTTTTCTGTTTTTTTGCTTTTTTTTTTTTTTTTTATTTTAGTTTCAGGCACTTTGATGCGTTTTTTTTTTTTGTGTTACCCCATGTAATCGCTGTAAAAAATAATTAATAGTTGTTGAAATTTGACAAAGGCTTGACAAAATATAATCACTAAGCACTGCCTTAAACGAAGATGGAAGTGTAGCACAAACGTAATATGTTTCCCCTCATATATATATACATATATATATATATATATATATATATATGTGTGTGTGTGTGTGTTTATACAGTATAAAGATAGATATAAAATAACATATAAGTATACACTTCAGTTTAGACAGGGCACGGTCATCCTAAGCCTCAAATAGCCAGCTTCTTCTTCATGTTTTCTTTTGCACGACACCAAACAGGCACTTAGTAAGGCAAGACCATGTGGAATGATTATTCACACAGCGTACAGTGAAGGTGTCCTTTCTAATTTCAAGCGAACTTGTTTGTTATTGCAAAGACGTTACACTGGAGGCCATCCGAGTTGTTTATCCACCGCTGCCTGTTGGGTTGATTCGCATCTGCTTAGCATATGGAGTCGAGATAAAAAGGGCTCTCCACTGTGTGAAATGACCAATTAAGAAAACATGTTTTTCCACCTGATACAATTTGTTATGGAAAACCTCTGTGCCCTCAGTAAAGCCGTCATCCACTAGTACTACCATGCAGCCACCCACCTTGACGAACACCGCTAAGGAACTTCCAAACGCAAGCAGGGCGAATCAAAACAGACAAGGAGGACTCTTTTTAGGCCTCCTACAAGCTTCCTTGCAATCTTTTTGCCAGCGCGCTGGCGTGACGGCACAACTGAGGGCAGGGTACAGTTCACGTAGAATGCTGAATATCCATTGCCGTGCTTATGCGGATGTGATTAGCCTGCAGCAGTCGTCGTTATTGCTCTCCCAGTCAAATGAAAGCATTCCAGACAGCAATGACTGTGTTGTAAATAAATGCGACATGCATCAACAGGCTTTGAAAATGCTCCCTTAATTTTAATGTCTTTATTCCCAACAGTCTTTGGACACAAACGTTGCACCTGAAGGAAGCGAAAATTGAAGTCTATACAGTCCATTTATTGGAGCCGTAATAGCTAATAGTCTTCTGGGAACACTCGAAAAGATGTCAGAAAAAAAGATTTCTGAAGTGTTTGTGGCTTTTGCCTGATCCCTTTTTTTCTTTTGCTGCAAAGGTAAATAATGGAAAATGCTACCTACACAGTAGAATGCAATCAACACTTCATGTCAGTCAATGTTTTCACAGCTCAAGACTGGAACCAAAATGGTCGCGTAGGATTTTCAGGACTAAAAAGCTGTCTTTTATTCTTTTTCTCCCGTCAGGTTATTCAGGAAAATTTAGTGGAATTAAATTGTCAAAAACTAATCCATGCAGTAGAGATGAATATTCCTTAGCTCTTTCCCAGAGCTTTTTGCCACATGAGCGTGAGGTGAGGACTTCTTTTTAGGAGGAGTAAAATCACAGCTGGCGGAGATGTGTGGTTTGTGTGTCAGTGAGTGTCACCACATGGTAAGGCAGTCCAAAAACGATCAGCTCAGTATAAAACGCCATTTCTTACTTGTGCTCGCATACGTCCATTCAGTGCCACATAGACAGTCGAAGTTATAAAGTGAATTTTATGTCGCTGTGTGTGGTGGCGTGTGGTTTTGCATTAGTTGCTTGTTGGACTCCAGTTTGTTTAGTCTACGGGGTGAATAAATCTGGTTTGGCGAAGATAAATAGATCACTTTGTGACTACCTATCAGCAGATAACATCATTCTTGCGCTTTCACCGTATTGGCCAGCTGGCCGTCAATATAATGTGGGCATTCATATTTGCACAATAGGCAACGCTATAATGGGAATGCAATGTAAACATTTGTGTTATTTCAGCCAAAACTAACACCGATTGCTTCTTAGCAAGTTGTTTTGCTAACACGCCACATACAGTAAGTCACTCAAATAAATATAATTCTAGAAGGTTTGAAGCTATTTATATAATACTTACGTAGCAAAGATGCCAAGACTTAGTCTTTCGTTTGTTTGCCTGTCAAATTTAAATTTCCTAAACAGTGGAAACTTCTGAGGTAGAAGCATAGAAGGCTAATTGACAGCAGAAAGCCGAGCTCACCAATGGCTCACTTGCACCAGACAGCCGGCTCCAAAACAACTCCATTTCTGCATGAAAAAACAGGGAGAATAATGTATGACATTACAAATCCTTTGGGCATTTTGATGAAAAGCATGTGGCAGATACTATTAAGGCTGAATTGTTTAAAATTGTGTGTGTATGTGGGGGGGCATAATGTCTCTTAAACAAAAGTGACCTCGCATATACTCCGTTCTTGTTATATTAACGATGTAAAGGGTCCATTTTAAGAGTCTGGCAAATGGGGCTGTTTATGTTGCATCCCATCTATTTTTTAAACATCAGAGGTGCATTAGCCCTCTATAAATAGCTGTTTTTCATTATGTTATTATTATCCCCTTATCCCTCTCAAATGAATTGCCTTTTTTGAGGGGTTTTGTCATAACATAAAACGCAGTAAACTTGGCAGGCATGCGTGAGCGCCGTGGAAATTTATATATTTCAAGGGTCCCAGATATGACCCCACAAAACTGATTTGCTAGTCCCCCCTGGAAAGTTTATTTTAAAAGTCTCAGAATTTTTAAGCCTTTTATTTGATATTTATCACTGACATATTTGATATTATAACAATCCCATCTAAAAGCTGGCTTAGAATAGCTGTATTTTCTTGTTAGTCATAACACAACCTCATAAATTTAACAGCAGGCCGTGACCAGGTTCTCAGCAGGGTGAAATCAATGTGTTAGCCAACAATGTATTTGTTAGTTGACTGACTCTCTGAAGAACTTTAATTTGTTGCTGTTATCACATTTCCTGCATTTCTTTTTTGCTCGGCCCCCTTAACGTTTCCCACCATTTTCTTTTGATTAGATGCACATCTGACTCCCATTAAATCTTCCACAAGCAAGTCCAGGGGCTGCCTCTGAGCTGGTCTGGTTTTTTTCCCCTCCCTTTTTTTTATGCGGCCAAGGCCGAGTTAAGTCCTCAAAAATATCTGACCCATGGAAAACTTGTTGTCGTCCGAGAAGCAGTGGATAATGTTTGCTCGTTTCACTCTATTCAATCCCAGTTGGACGTTGCAGTATGAGAACATGTTTAATCCATGAATTTAACAAGCAGGAATACTCTTTTGAGATTTAGTCTGGCTCTGGCTACTCAAGACACCCCCCAAAACACTGCTCAGCGTCTAGGAATGATGTTATAATGACAGTTCCATTGCTCTTGGCTTTTGCAGCTGAAATTTTCATGCAGCGTTGTGGCCAGGGCAACATTTTTAACCCAAGTCTATAGTAAGGATGCAAATTTGGTAACTGTAGTCACTAAATGCATCACATGACGTGAAAACAAGCACGGAGGTCTTCATTATAATGATGTCACATTTGGTTATGATGACATTAATGTCGACTGTGCTGCATGACATTATCCTTCCATCCACTGTGTTGCGCAGCTTATTCTCATTAGGGTCAAAGGTGAACTGGGGCCTACCCTTTGGATGAAAGCTGGGCTTGAGTCTAGATGTTTTTGGTGAAGTGCAGTGAATATATTGACAAACGTTCACACGCAGATTGTCGCCTAAAGATAATGGCGGACAGTCTGTTGGAACCAATGGACACCATCACTGATACACGTCCATTTTTTTGACAGCTAACAAACATGGAATTGAAAAAAAAAGATGAACTAAATATTGACAAGATTGACTGATGAAGACAGTTGAGTAAATATTTGGGGTGGTTTGGATAGGTGGTATCTAGATCGTAACAAGCACACCGCACTAAAATTTAAGTGTGAAATGAGCCACTTTGATTGGCCGTGGTTGAAGTTGGCTGTAACCACGCCCGCAGGTGCATTCCTCCCTCGCTCAGATCCGCCGCCCCTAGCTCATCCGTGAAATGATCAACTCTGGGTCGAGCTGGCCTCCGCGCAGTTACGCGGCACACCACACAGGGTATATGCTGTTCACAAAAATAAATCTCCAAGAGATGTCATTTTCACTGCATACATTTCACACAGCGCACGCTCAGAATGTAAACCTCACACAATAACAACATTTCAGTCTGAGGGAAAAAAGGCACATCATTGCTAGTTATCGTGTGTCCAAGTGTTTCAAGTTTAAACACAAAGGCAAAAGAAAAGCAAACATTTTCACACTGCAGTGGGCAGGGCTCACCATAAGGCCGCAGAAATAGTCATGGACAAAGAAAGGCCAAGTGGGCGGCTGCTTGGCAGGGACAATAGGAAGTGATTTGCCTGATCTATGGATTCCAGAGAGGAAATGACACAGTGTGGAAAGCCTCAGAGGCCTTGAATCCCACAGAACGCCGGGCCATGCGGGTTCACGACTTAAGGAAATGATAATCCCCGGAGCTCTCTACCCAGTCCGCCATGCTGATTTTGATGAAGGTATTACAAAAATCAATAACCTGCATGTTGAGCACCGTTCACACAGTGTCAGTCTGAGGCATGTGGCGTTATTACCGTAAAGTGTGGGCCAAGCGAGAATGTCCGCGTGAGGTCAAAAGGGAAAATATGCAAGTGCCACGCACTGAACAAGCAAACCTTCTATCTCAAATATTTCCTGGGTTGAAACAGTGAGCAGGTCTCAGAACCGTTAAAAGAGATATGTTGTCCTTTTTTTTTCTTAGATTTTTCTTAGATTAATTGTTAACAGCTGCTAGGTCTGTTAATCTGTTAATTTTCTCATTCTTCCTGTCAAAATAAAGGCTCAGTCAATGTTAAGTGTTTTGAAAGTATTAGCCAAGCAAGTTACAAGTCCTAAAATTGGCGACTGGAGTCCGATTCACAGGCCTAGTAAAAATGTTGACCAAAGCGGGTAGTCGACTTTAAAAATAAGTTGATCATCCATAAAACGTCCCTAATAACGTTTGTGTTAAGTATTGTGCCACCACAAAGCAGGATTTAAAGCACACAGGTTAGCAAAATTACCACAGCTCTAAAATAAATGCATGTATCGAATGTGTGTTGTGGCTCTTCACTACTATCATGACATGTAGCGTGCAGTTAATTATGTTTTTATTATTTAATATATTATATCGGCAAAATGATCTAAGTTTGACATCCATCTAACATGTTTATCTGCTGAGCCTCTACTGAAAGTCTTTAAACGTTCTTTGAGGATGGCTAAAAGAGAGACAAGACCACATGGAAGGTATTACTCTTCACACCCACTTCCATATTGGTGTGCTACCTCATTTTAATCATCACAGATTCATGGCACTGAGCTATTTTAGGTCACGCGCCCCTGCCACAGCAGAACGTGCAAGTTGTAATTTGAGCCTGTAACTGGAGCTTAATTGTCTGCTTCTATTGTCGGTAAACATAAATCAGTTGTCTGCATCCTTAAAGCGTCTTTTCTTGAAGTCACTGAAACAAGTCGTGAGGCCATGTGACAATTCGCCAACTGAAACAGTGAAGGGGGTTGTAATCAACCATGAAAACAATCCCCTCATGTGCATCATTAGTTGTGCCTTGAGATATAAGTAACGCAACTGGTGAATCTTTCAAGATACTAGCCGTTGTTTGACCGATGCAATGCACAGTGGTTGTAACTCAACACATTTTATGTTAAACAGTAGTTTAGCAGCTAGGAAATCATTAAAAAAAAGAAGTGTCAAGGTGTTTTAAGTGGCACTCCAAATCGGGTATACTGTCAAACCAAACATAAAATTAGGATAATTACTTGGGATGTCCCAATCTTGTGATCGGAACAACAAAAAACACTTTGCCTTGAATTTCTCCAGTGTAATGCTAACACATAATGGGGGATGCCATTTAACTTGCAGCAATATTGCTGTATTATAACTCACAGGCATATATTCTTTGTCCTCTGCGAACGCAACTTGCTTTTGAACCTGAAAGTCACGAGCATAAGAAATGAAATATTGTCTCTGTGAAATGATGAGAAAGTCAAAACACATCAATATAGCTTATTGTTATATAAGTGCTTATATTTCACGTCAGTGCGCTCCAAATGAAACGATAACATCTTCACACACAATCAATAGTAACATTTCTAATGAATGAGGCCAACTAGCCTCATGCTTGTTTTCGTAAGTTCCCATTTCCTGAATGTCTGGCACTTTTCTGAGGTTTGCTAAGTGTTTGCAAGGTCCAAGTTAAACAAAGAGGACCATGGACCACTGCCTCAATCCACCATCCCAGCTATCTGCTGATCTCAGCCCAGATCCTGTCCAGACAATACACTGCTTCCCTCTGCTACACCAATCCAAACATGCGCCCATTATATGGCGGCTGGGGGCAAGGCTGAGGCACCAAAAACAAAAGAAAAAAGAGAGAGTGATTGAAATAGAGGAGGTAGTGTGTGTGTGTGTGTGTGTGTGTGTGTGTGTGTGTGTGTGTGTCCCAAAAATGCATTCTTTACAAATTGGTTTATATTCTAGAACTAGCTGTTTCCGTAGAAATTGTGTCAAGAAAATATGGAAAGTTATAGAATGATTTTGAATGATGTATGATGATTTTGGAAGATATAATCTAATGTGTATGATAAATAAATGTGTAATGTGTTTCTGAAAACTGTGGGTGGAATTGTGAGAAAATTATGAATATTTGGAATGACAAAAGGATGGCGTGAATTTTTGGAATGTTTAAAACTCTAAAGGTGAACATAATGAGTTGAACATTCAAAATTTAAACGAGCATGATTTTAAACTCTTAAGTTGAATTCGCCATTGGGAGTGAATGGAGAGAATGTTGGTGAAAAATGTGGAAAGTAAGAAAACTATGCAACATTTGGAATGAAAAAAAGACTACTCTGAATGAATTTTTGGAATTTGTTGAAATGATGTGAATCGGATGAATTATGTGGAAAGACATGTATGTCAAAAAAAGTGGTCCGAATAATATTAAATAGGAAACCACAGAGGTCCTCTTCCGCCGGCATCTCTTCAGTCACTGTTATCTTTTGTTGTCACTTCACAGACATGACTCTACTGGCATCAACATCTTCTCTCCACTGTACAAAAAAAGAAAAAACCCTTAGCGAGATGGAGAACAGTCTCCAGTCTCTGCGGATCAGCGCTCTGCTGATGGCAGCCAGTCAGGGGCGGTGGACTCCGTCCTGCTCTGTCGCTCCCTGACGGAGTCTCAAAAACCATTGAGGTCAAATCCCAGCTGAGAATTTGAGGTCTGACAAAGTCAACCTCTGTTTCTTTGATACACACCACTGCGTTTTTCTAAGCTTTTACAGATGTGTGGTGAAAGTGGGCATGGGGAAAAAAAACAACAACAAAAGAATCTAGGAACTTAATTTGTCTTTTAACAAACGCCTGATAGATCTTTTGTGTCTGCCTCCCGTCACTGTAGCGGCATGGCTAAGTAAGAGAAAGAAAAAAAAATCAGACAGCCAGTAAGTGCCTGGTGGGTATTTCCAAAATTGCTACGGTGCAATTTGGATGTGGGGACAGCTGAGCCGAATACTTCCGTGTTGTTTACAGGGCAGGCGGCCAAAAATCTTATCTGTCCTGATGTTGTCTCTTTTGGTTTGTGTCCTCGTGCTTCCCCTGAAAATAGATAGGTCAGATAAAAGATTACAAGTTTATTTTATTCATTTTCTTCAGTTTTGCCTTCAGCAAAAGAAACAGCCTTCAAAGTTCGCCTTAGGATTTTGGTCCATCTGTAATGTGAAGCACTCTCCAATAATTTCTGAAACCCCGGATGGAAATCTTGGCATTTTAAAAGGGTGTGTAGACTTTTTATTCGGGGTGTCAAAAATGCAGATTAATTGCAATCAGGTTTTGGTTTTTTGTTTTTTTTTTAATAGACAGCGTGCAGTGACATTGCTCACAATGGAAAATATGACTGCACCAGATTTAGCAAGTCAATACTTTCCATACGTTGTCACTACATAAAACTAGAAGACACAACACAGAACAATCACACACAGGACTTCTATCTTATTCACAGTTTATAAAACATATAGACACCGTCAAAATTAGAAATTGATAATAGTCATAGTTAAACTTGATTTTTTTAAATCAATTTTTTAATCTCGAACATTATCCACCTATGATGTGCATTCATTCAGGAGCTTGCTTAACACAGAAGCAACTCAACTTTAGCCTACTACATGAATGTAAAGCACCCAGTTGTGGCTGCAGCCATAGCTAACTATAGCAAAGATTCCCAAAGCACTCTATTTAAACCTGAGAACACCCTACGTGAGAAAATCACAGTTGGACAGGTTGTGATACCATCATAAATTCAGGAAAAGTTCAAAACCATGCCATTCGTCGAATTAATAAGAAATATCTTTGTATGAGCCAAAATACACATTTAAAACAATGGAGTGATTCGTTATATGAGGTGACGGATGACCGTGTCAGGCGTTGATTTGGAGTGGACAGGGCGTGTTGGTTCAAACAAGCGTGATGAAGCAAGGAGATGAATGACGGTGTCATGTTTGGCAGAGGAGACTACAGTAGGTGTGATTGTGTTGGACACTTTCCCAATGTCACTCCCAGGCCACTTGAGGGCCAACGGGCATCAGCAGGAGGACGCTGCTTTGTTAACCTCAACAACACCCTTTCCTCCTCCTCCCCTTCCTCCTGATCACTGAGTGCCATCAAGTGCAGACCATGCCATCTCGACTTGGAGGAAAAAAAAAAAAAAAGCAATGTGTCATTCTTTTCATACAATTCCAGAGGAATGAAGTAAGATTACATAACAAGTGGGCTGCATTTCCACTCTCACAGCACAAATATTCCAAGCAGACATTGTTCCGAAAAGTGTTCCCAAAGTCTGAAAGATGTTAAAAGTTTACTAGATGATAAAAGGCCACATATTTTCTGAAGATTCAAAGCCCCATGTTTTAAAGTGCGAGCTTTGCCTCCCCTCTGGGACATCAGAAGAACTTCAAGGGAGGTACAGGATCTATAGAGAAATAAAGAAAAATTAAAAAGGATTTTTACAGGGCTATTTTTTAAATTTCCTTTTAATGTTTAAAAGTTATTGATGTTATAACGGCTTTATTGCTTGACTTTGGAGCAGGCAGTGAGGTTTCTGTACCCTCTTGGTAACCGTTTGAATTTGAATGAAATAGTCTATTTGAGTTTTAGGTGACCAACCATATTAAAGTTTCAAAATAAAAACAAATGTTCAAGGAATCCAAGAAACAAAGGAATATAGTGACGAGATAAAAGGAAATAGTGAAATCGGAAAACACCATATTCAAATAATGGCAACCATGGCGACAAGGGTTTGGTTTAGTCCTATACCGATCCAACCATTTTTCCTGGATCGGATTCAATATTGACTCAGAGGATCGAATCGAAGCATTCCGGATTGCCATGAAGTTCAATTCAGACCGTGGATCAAATAAAACCTGTGTTGTTGAAATGCATATCACTGCTGTTGCTATGAGCATTATGCACAGTATACTCTGGCCTTTAGGAATTTGATTTGGTGTGTTTCGTCTGCGTTGTTTGCCTCTCCCGTAGTGGGCAAAAGGTCAAGAAATACAATCAGCTTCCATCTGTTGTGATAGAACGTAATGAGGTTTTGGTTTTATATTTCACAGTTGTGCTTGACTGTTGGAGTACAGAAAATCAATAGTGTTGTGATACCTCACCGTTTTGGAAAATCATTTTAGAACACTTTGTGTTACAAGAGTATTTGAAGTTTCAACAATGGAGTTCTCACAACAGCACACAACATGTTCAACTTTCTTTAACAATCTGTCTTTGCCATCAATGAAGACCTTTCCTTGAACAGCATTTTCCGTCAAAAGGAATTCTTTTCTGTAAATTGGGACGGAAAAGCTGAGTCAACATTAAAATAAAGCCTGACTTTTTTTTACAGCCGCAGAAAACAGTTTGACAACAAGCTGAAAGCTTCCTCTTTCTTTGCAGGGCGCTGTCTGTGAAAGAAAAAAAAAACATGGCAGGAGTGACAGATCATTTGCATAAATTGTGACAACATCCAAATAATCGAAAAAATGCCCTTCAGGCTTTGCTGTTTAGCAATGAAGCTCAAGGAAAGGAAAGCTATCAGGTACAGAGATGTATAAATAATATAAAATCAATATAAAATAATATTCTGCATTTTCTGTTCTCTTCTTATCATGTTATGTTCTTTTGGTTACGCTCCTTCCATCGCGGTCGTTTTAGGTTAAAGTTTTTATCCAATCAGAATTCAGCTAACTTGTGTCACCAAGCTATATCAGTGGTGGGCTGTTCATTTCACACTTTTGTAAAAAAATAAATAAAATAGATAAAAAATAAAAATAGGCCCAAAAATGTCACATAAAGAATAATGTTAATAATGTCTAAGCTACTATTCATCAATAAACTAAACTGCGTTTTCTTTTTTGGGTCATGAGTAGAACCTACTGACCTAATATGTAAAAACAAGCAAATAATAAATGAGCCTTGCCTTATCACAAGGCGCCTGGTTTTATTCCGGCCCGCCAGGTGAAACACAAAGGTAAAAACAGGCTAATCCATCCAGCACTGCATTCCCTGAAGTGTCTGGGATATGGGGGGAGCCAGCCCGCCCCCCCTGAGCAAGACGACGTTTGACCTTCTCCATCCCCTACCTCTGGAGGCCCGCTTTAAGCGCTAAAAACCTTGTGTCCGGGGTTTCAGTTTCCTGACCCATTTAAATGTGCTGTGGCATATTTGCCTGTAGCAGTCAGCAGCTCATCTGGCAGAAGAAGCTGAATTCTGATGCGGTATGTTGGATCACCAAACTGACAATTTTAGCAACCCATTCGCGCTCCCCTCCAAAAACAAAAAGGGAAAGAAGTATGTCAGTGAAAGCTACAAGGGAGCGTATATAAGCACACGGGGGTGAGACGCAGAAGGAGTAGGAATTCTTTGTTTAGCTTTGCGGGAGGTCGTGTGATGATAACCCTCGGCTTGAAAATATTTATGAATTCAGTGGAAGGGGGGGAGGCAAACAGAGCCCTAATAACAGATCGCGTTGTTCCTTTTGGCAGCCAAAATCCTCCAAAAATGTTGAGCAGGCTGGACACCAGAGAAGCGACTTAGTGCCGAATGAGGCTTCCAGCCACATCTTGAGGCCTCATGTGCTGACCTGCATAGCCATAAGAACACAGAGGAACCTCGGAGAGACAACACGTTCAATTTTATTTTCGCCTTCGAAAATCATGTATTAAAAAAGAGCAAGTGCCGGAATACGACGCTATTTTCGATTCAAATGATGGCAGAATGATGAGGCGACATAGGCAGATGCGAAGGGTGCCAGATACTAGGGGGCGCTATAACCTAATTGAAAATTGCCCTTATATATAATTCTATTCGAATTAATTATTTATGTAGTATTAAAAATTAAAGTCAAAAGGAAAAAAAAGAGTTCAAATTTCAAAATAATGTAAAAAAAGTAAGGAAAGAGGAGAGAGGTTAATCGGTTTGAAATCATCCATCTCTGCCCAGGCATAGCGGTGGGTGACACAATGTGCAACACCTGGATTGAATTAACGCTTTTTGGGTTAGTTGCAGTACGCTTCTTAACTTATAATTCTGGTAGTTGCACTTTAGGAGGAATATGAAAATAAAATGAGTCTATTATAGAGTAACATAAGTTGAAAAAAGTTTTGGTTTTTTGTCATGAAGTTAAAACAAAAAAACGTTTAGCGTTTTGATTTCGCAGCACAATATCCAGTTTTATTCTGTATTTCGAAATTCAAAACAGTGAATTTCATTAAAAATAGTGTGTAAAAGAAGTGTGTCTTGAGACATCGCTTCTTGGTGTGTGCTCCTGGCTGAGCCATTTTCTCGCGCTCCTATAAAATTTGTAAAAAAATAAAAAGTGGTCCCCTCTATTGGCCGTACCTATTTGTCAAACTAAATCTGTTTATGTATGTTTATGCCAGTGTACTTACACTTCCTCTATCTAATATAAATGCAAATGTACTGAATGCAACTCTTTGCCAATGACTTTTCAATTTTGAGAAAAAAAGGATGCAAAATCAACATCGACATCACTTCTTGGGTTTTCATCCTTTTCTCATTCCCCCTATAATATTTGCATTTTCACCAAGTGATCCCGCCTATTGACCCGTACCCTGATAGTGCATTTTGCAAGTCCAGCATATGTGAATTATATCATCATTTGAAGCCAAACAGAACTGAAAGCATCAATCATCCTTTCATTGTTATTATAACTGTGCTTCTGGCATCACAAAATTACTGTTTGTCATTCCATCTCAAATACATACTTTCACATACTTTCTGTCTCAAACACACGAAGAGGCCAAGAAATTCAAACGGCGAGAAAAGAAAGCAGCTTTTTTTGACGGTAATAAAAGCGAAAGCGCACGTGAAAATGATGAATATGACGCCGCGAAGGTAGCCGTGGCCCCTTTCATCATTAACATAACACTTTGTGTTAGGAATGCCTTTCTCTTGCTGCAGGTCGAAAAAAGTCAAGTGTTCAGAGGTCAAACTCATCTATTCTTGGAGGAGTGCACTCCAGTGACAGCGCCGCTTGCCGCTGCGTGCGCTTCTGGTGACCGTGCACGTAGAGAGCCCTTGAGTCTAATTCGGCCTGCTGAAAATCATTTGATACAAATGATTGTTCACAGGCAGGGTGAGAAGACATTTGCTTCATGAAGGACCGTTGGTGATTGTCTATCGTGAATAGAGAAGGTTGGAAAAGGAGTGACAGATGCTTTCGATTGCTTCCAGGCTCAGATAGTTCTCCTTTGAAGACCTGCGCCTCTCTTATTTAGTTTTTTACGCCGTTCCTTCTCATCAGCAGCCTCCAATCGTTCCACTTCACTTTGTGGATTAGCAGATGGTGTGAGTTTCACGTCAAAGGATTAATTCAATGGTGTATGCCGCGCTACGGAAGAATGGAGCTGCCGATGTGGAGAAAACGTTCTTTGACTGCCAAACGTGTTCGAATATACATATACATATATACATGTTAAACGTATTTTGTTAGTACTGTACAGTCGTACAAAAGAAGTAAGGTCAAAGTGTCCTTTGAGGATGGTAGGTTATATTATTACGCAATACTACGTTGTTTTTTTCTTTATCTTGTACTGAAAAGAAATACTCTGTATATTCAAACAAGTTAAAACTCGTACTAAAACGAATGTAAAAAATAAAATAAAAATCCACTGTTGAAGATAGGATAAATCAAATGAACGAACCTAAAAAAAACTAAAAACAAGTCCACAAACGAAATGCAAACCAACCCTTGAAAAAAATGAAAACAAGTACAAGTTGACATAAGATCCATTGGTCTGTACTGCGACATTCCCCTTAGCTTTTCTCACCCTCCTCCATGCAGACATGCCATGTGATTTATGCCAGTCACAAAAATAGACCTTGTGTTTGCAGTCTCGATTACATTATGTAAAACATTCCCCTCAAACAATTTACTGCACTTTTCTCTCATTAGTGCCTTCATTCTATCCAATACTCATAAAGCTCAAATAAAAACAACCCGTTTTACCGAGACTGTGGAGGCAAAAGCCGACAACGGCGCCGGTGTGAGGAAATTCTCACTTAGCGGATTGGCACCAAGATTACCTTTCCAACATAAGCAGGAAAGCAAATCTTTGAGCCACATCAACAGGAAATTAAAAGGAACGTCGGTGTGTACAAACCCGAAGGAAACTGCAGTCAATCCAAGTCCTTCGGGAAGCAAACATCAACAGTGACACAACTTGTGTGATATTTGAGGACATCCTGACAGTCAAACACACTCGCAGCATGTCCAGCGTGCGGATAAACAAGCACTCAGAAAACAGCGGCGGTCCCTCAATAAATAAGAGCTGTTGGAATTTTGAACGGAAGACATTTTACACGATTCATGTAGCATAAACTCTTGTTGAATTGTTCCTATTACAGTTGCAGTCATGACTGCATTCAACAATTCAAGGTGACATCTTTTTCTTATGATTCCTTGAAGGTGACTGAACTTTGTAACTTATGTCAATGCCAACTCCCGCCGGAATTCTCGTTCTAAGCCAGGGAGCCACACCACACTTTTACAGGCGATGTGCTCATTAATTCCGCCGATAACATTTTAAAATAATTGCATCACTCCATCTGTGGCTGCTGAGGGTACAAGATGAATCATTATGCAAATAAAAGCAATGAAACCTCACATTTGAGATGAGACGGGTGACACGTATTGAATCTCTTAGTCTGGCTCACGCGTGATGAAAATCAATGTAGTACGATATGAACATATACAGGATGATGGAAAAAAAATTGAACATATGGTACACAGGATGAAAACATCCATTTCACGATTGAGTAATTTGCTCAAATGATCGAATTATCTTTATTCATTGCCAAGCCCTAGGGTCCTAATATATATATATATATATATATATATATATATATATATATATATATATATATATATATATATATATATATATATATATATATGCAACAACTTACTATAATCAAATGCTTATATATTGTAATTAAATGACTTTACAGCAGTGCTTTGAATTATATTTTGCAAAGTGCCCCCGAAGAGAAAATATTTTCCCACACCTTCACTTGCCATGCCGACCATAAATAAGATTCTTATCTATAAAAAAATTTATAAGGATATCAAAAACTGTATCTTGACCCAAGAAAAAAGCAAAATAAAAAACCAACAACAACTCTAAACTACTTTTTTTTTTTACAGTATTTATACTGGTAAAAGCTTTTGTCTAAGTATAAAAAAACCCAAGCGCATCAAAGTGCCGGAAAAAAAATACCAATCCTCATTTTATCACAATTACACTTCACATGGCAAAAACAAATCATTTTCCCTGGGGTCATCCGCGCCTCCCTCCTTTCATCACCTCACGCCCCCCCAGGGGGCCCGCCCCACTATTTGAGAAACGCTGCTTTTCCAGCAACAAGCAAATGATGCTACAACAAACATTCCCACAATAGTAGAAAATATCCCTCAAAGCATTCATAGAACATTTACTGTAATTTGCGGCACTAATCAATGACATCATTGATTGCTTGGCCAATTATGACGTTGCAGAATATCACCAGTCTTGCAAAAATGGCAACATTTCACATTTGGTATTGTTGTATGCAAATGAACATGGATGTACGGGTTTAATTTTGCTCTCTGGGGTAGAGCACACTGTTGCTGGGTGATGGGAGCAGGGGGACTCAGCAAATTTGGAGGTTTGGGGTGTCATGCGGCACCTCTCCAGTCTCCGCCGTTGATTTGGCTGTTGGCCCTCGCTTGGCTCGCTCCCCCGTCTTCGCTTTCAGTGGGATCAACACGCAGCACCCAGCGGCGCCTTGCTAGCCAAGAAGCTTCTCCGCCTCCTATGAAACATTTGGACCGAAAACCATTTGAGCCCTAATTGAAATCCTTTTATGGAACTTGCTTTTTTGCTGGCCTGTGGCAGAGAATCATGTGCAGCGTGTCATCCAGACAATTTTCTTCATCGTACGGGACTGTCCTTTGCCTGGGATGCATACATTAAACCCTTCCTGTGCTAGCTGCAGACATGCATGACTTTTCTATAAATGTCAAGGGAACTTTAGTTTCACTCTGCATGCTGATACAAATAAATACGTGCCATTTGTGTTCCAGCGACAAGTGCCTTCTGACTCAAATTATATGTCAGCACGCAAGCAGCCAAAGCCTTCTGGGAAGTTCAGGCTGAGGTGTGAGTGAGTCAATACATGCAACACATAGTGAAAATCACCTCTAATTACAGGGGCCAAAATTGCTGACAGAGCATAAACAAAACCTTCATTTAGCAGTAATATATTTTTGATGGGGACAACCACACACACACAAATATATATATATACTGTATATATATATATATATATATATATATATATATATATATATATATATATATATATTTTTTTTTTTTTTTTTTTTTTTTTTTTTTAATTGAAGGCACTTGGTTATTTTTTTCTGTTTCAGACTAACCTATAACCTGTAGAAACAGAAACATGACAGGCTTTTCTCTCTCACATTGAAAAAAGTAAAACAGCAAAGCTTCTGATCCAAAGCATACAACATCATGTCAAACAGGGTGGAGGCGGTGTTATATGGCATGGGCGTGTAAGACATCACTAAGCTCTTTTTTGCCGTACTGGGCTGAGACTTCTGTGAAATTGTCGTATTTAAAAGCTTTTGGATGCCCTCGGATTTATCGCAAGACGAAAATGGAAGAAAATATGATTTATCTTCCCCAAAAAGCTCAAGTAATCACTGTAGTCGGAATTCTACCTCTGACTAACAGCCCAATCAGTGATTTCATTGCTAGTTTGCATTTCTTCTGAGGAGAGAAAATGATAGCACAGAGGCAGAAGAATTTCCTCCCCGTCGCTGACTCCACTTAAGGCTTCAAATCGAGACGATGACCTCGCCTCGGGGGCGCTGGCACATGTAATCGCCCGGTGATCAATTGAGCAAAATAACAAACGAAACGAAAGCCCTCAGCGAGCGTGCAGTCGATGTCTCGCGGTGGAGGCGGGCCAGCGCTGGCCACGTTGTGATCTTTTACCACCGGGAGTCCAAAGTCAACATTCCAAACGACCTCCAGCCTGCGGATTGCTTTGCGAGGGTGAAAGTGAGAGGAAATGGAGAAAATGAGCAAATGAGAGTCGGGCTTTGAAGGCCTCGCCCACATACAGAGTCGTTCCTCTAGGTGGGTGTCGTCGTTAATAATGAACTCTAATGAACTCTAATGAAGCAAATGATGGTCTGCTGAGCAGAAATGGGAGGCGGTGATTAATCAGAGCTGGGAGCTCTTGCTTATTTCCTTCTTTTGCCTCTTGTGTGGAAAATGTCGCACACAACGTGTTGCTCACGCTTTTTCGATCCGCCTTCATCCACGTATGCTCATACGTACAGTTGATTTAAAAAAGGAATGGGAATGAAAACCAGGCTTAAAGATCAAATCTTTTAATTAGGTAGAAAGGATTTAAAGGCCTCTCTTGGGCTGTGGATTTTTTTTTTCCCTTCCATTCTTTTTCCAACCAGTGTCATTCTTCTCCTGTGGTTGACTTCCTGGCAGCGTGGACTATGATGTAATTGCGGAAAGGTCCCACTTGTGATTCAGTGAAGAATTTCACATCTGGACGAGGTTGGCTCATTCCCTATTACTAAATAAAGCTGCGAGAGCACTGCGGGAAGATGAGAAGAGAAACGAAATAAACATATTCTCGAGTAATATCACAGCTGTGAAGTTCATTACTAATCCCCGTCAAATGAACGCAGATCGTTTTACAGTGCTGTTTACAGCAACTGCCAACATACAGAAAACAGGTTGAGTGTGAATTATATCCTGCGCCAACGTAGGAGAGAATTATGAAGATTTAAGGATTACAAAACTCTTCCAGATCGACTTTCTACAGATCATTTTAATTTTAAAAGCATGCCGTGGAGAGAAAAGGTCATCATCGTTCTATTTTCTATAGCACTACTCCATAATTCTTATATATATATATAAATATATATATATATATAAATATATATATATATATATATATATATATATATATATATATATATATATATATATATATATATATATATATATATATATATATATATATATATATATATACACACGCACACACACATACACACTCAACAAGATAGTGTGCACAGCGCTCAGTGATGTATTAATACCAACTATGATATGATCAGAAATTCTCTGACTCGAATTTTCCCATGGGCTTTGCAGGGAGTTTTGACATTGTTGCTAACATGAGGTTATTTGAGGGAATATATGTTTTAGTAGGGCCATTCAGGAAGTATGAAATCACACTGGATGCTGCAGTCTGTGATGTAGAAATAAATATTCTATTCAAAGACAAGGTCTTCAAAGAACAGGTAACACGTAACACGTAATGTATTGAGACCAAGACCGGAAGCACACAATTATTATAATGTGCCCGGTGCCTATCCCTCTGTATAATCGAAGAAAAATGTTTGTCACAAGCAAACAAACCTATCATCTCACAACATACATCAATCAAACGTAATGACGTTCAAAAGTTTACATTGTAAAATGAATAAGTCACATCTCAAGTTCTAAAAAAGCAGATTTACCAAGGAAAAATTAACTAGTAACAAAAACAAAAAAGGCTGCGATGACTTCCTGCTTCTTTTCAAATTTACACCATCGTAAAGTACAGTACACCCCCTAGTGGCCACAAGAGGAATCACAACCCAATAGATAACGACAGATGAGTTGAGCGAACATAATCGAGTTGTCCATTTAGGAGCACACCAGCGTAGCACACAGCATCCAGGCTCTCTCACTCTTAAAAAGCATCATTTATTTATGAGTCTGTTACGTGATCTTGTGACACAAGAGTGGGTCATTTCCAATAACTGTTTATCTCAGCTGAATTATGTTCATGCCTATGTATATCTTAGCATACTTAAGTGTGTCCATCTGTTCTCAATATAACATGGCATCCCACTCAGGAGGAGGCAACCATTGCAGGTTTAGAAGAGCACTAGAATTCAGTTAGTGACTTTTAATGGGCGCCTGGGCCGTTTCTGTGGCACGAATTCACTCTGACTATTTTATTACCTCATTTTCAGGGGCGCTGTATAGCCGCTCTTCTAAGCTGTTTATGTCTGCTCAAGATAAAAGAAAATCATTGCTTTATTACCCAGATGGAGAGGGCCTGTTTACAGAGCAGACCTGCGTCGAATAACTGAACTGCCTTTTAGCCTTATAAGCTGTCCCGGGTGTAAAATAGCATTTTCCATCTAACCTCAGTGTCGAAGACCGTATTTCATCTCCAGATAACGTTTCGTCTTGCTTGGTTTCTTGTTAACATTGCAGCGCAGATGTGTGGCGTCCTTTAACTGCACCGGAGGAACATCGTGTGCACCATTCAAGCGGATCTGCTGGAGCACGGTGGATGATGAGGAAAGTGCCCTCTGAAGACTACCAAACCAGCTTGCCTTGAAAGAAAGTGGAAGAGGTGGACTGCAGTGCCATCTAGTGGCAAGACGCAGTACAAACACAGTCGGCTACCTAGCGTTCTCGGCTGGACTAATAAATTCCCATTGACAAAAATATTTGCTTTTCCTGGCTATTAGGGACACAAATAAGAAAATAATATCATTAAAAAATGTAGTTATCGACCAAAATTAACCTGAAATGGGATTGCTTCCCTTGTTGTTTGGGGTTTTTTCCTCAACACAAAGTTTAAGATTTAGACCGTTTTTCACTTCCAAGCAAATCTAAAATTTAAAACATTCTAGTTTGTGTGTCAAACAGATACAGTAGCCATTAAAGGGTTAATTCCATTTAGAAATTGTTGAATTACTTTAGTAAGAGCTTTGCGGGTTTTTTAATATACAAATCATATATGAATAGATAAAAGGTGGGTAGGTAAAAATGAGAGAAACTCATGGTGGCTACAGGGTCAGCTCCATGATTTCAGCAGTTCTCAACGTTTACGCAAAGTGCCACCGAACAAATACTTTGCTTATCCAAGCATCACCATCATGAATGTGACATTTTAAATAAATTAAGACTGTGCTGCTAGTAAAGTTTTTTTTAAAGGTTTCAATTTTAGTGAACTTTAGAGTACATGAAAAGAACAACCAAAACAAAGGTATTTAAATACATGTTTTAAAACGTTCCTTAAGTTATATTCATGTTAAAAACAACTGAACTGTACTTGGGCAGAGATTCTTTTGCTGCCCTGCTGATCACCTTGATAATTCAGCAACATAATCATGATCATTAACACCGAAATACATTTTTTTCTAAATTCATGACCCAATACACAAAAACACCAGCTTCTTGCAGGATATCATTTTATTATGCAATACAGAATATGACTCGCTCTTTTGTACTCTTCACTTTACCAAGGCTACAAATTGGAAGCAAAAGTGACAGCAGCTTACAACACTAAGACGGCAAATCAAAGAGTATAGCTGAAAAAAAAAGACAAGTGGCACTGTCAAGTGCAGAGCTACTGGTAGTGTCAACAGTTAGTTCTTCATTTGCCAAAAAACAAAGCCGAGTACAGCAGCATGTGTGCAATGACAGTTGTGATATTTATTATAGATGATCCATGAGGTTAGTGCCACGCTGTTGTCTGAGGGAGCTACAGGCGCGCCGTGTGTATGCATGTGTGTGTGAGAGCGAGAGAGATAGAGGGCAATTTTATGGATTGTTCTGATTCTATCTCTTCTTCTGCTCTTCCATTATGCGGCCGAGTTTCAAGTAAATTCCTGACTGCTGTTGTTTTATGCATTTCATCATAACCGCAAACAGCTTCAGGACAAATGCTTGCCTTGGACAAGATACAAAATATATACTTGAAGGGAAGGGAGCTGGGGAAAATAATGCGGCAGCGAAGAGGGTACAGTCAAGTCTCTCGTTATCGTGACATTTGATTGTGGAGGATTACAAGTTGGGCATGACGCTCTTATCAGTTTGTTCTCATCTAGTAATAGAAGATGAACCGCATCTGATAACGCAAAAAAGGTCAAAGCCGGGAATACAAAATGGCGTGAATTTTTAATGTTGAACACTTTCCATGTCATTTAATAAGAATGAAGTGGAATGAAGCAATCATTTACCAAGTTGTAGGTTGGTTCTTTATAAAGTACTTAAATGTAGTCGGCTAACCATACTCTGGCATAATCCAGCCCGAAACAACCAGATTTTAATGCAAGTACGCCGACCTTAATTTTAAGTCGCTTTATTGCAATCAAATATTTTATGAGGAATAGTTTTTTTTACATTTTTACAGCCCAGGTACTTGATTATATAAGGTTCTAAAAAAAGACTAGTACTAAATGGATAAAATACTAAAGTAATCAATTCTTTAGGTCATTAAGTACCAAGGTAATCTATTACCTTAGGTAATATTAATAAACAAGTGCTTACTTTAGGTAATTAAGTACTAAAGTAATTGATTAAATTAAGTACTAAAGTGCTTGATTATTTTAGGTGTTTAAGCAATAAATCACCCTTTTTAGGTTACCAATGTAATCCAGTACTTAATAAAGTAGATGATTACTTTATCTAACCGAGTATTAGATTACATAAGGTACCAAACTGCTGAAGTATTTGATTGTTTTGCTAAAGTATTAAACAAAATTACTTTAGGTAACTAATCAACTACTTGTTAAACGAACAAAAGTAATTGTTTACATTTTTAGACCCTCCTTTAGCCAAACATGAGAAAATTCTTGGGAAGAAATATAAATAAGTACCTGGGGGATTTAAAAATATATCTCTTAGTGACTGAATGAGGTTATTACCTTCAATTCCATGCAAAGTTCATTCCAAAATTTCCCCTCTTAACTTTCTATGGAAAATGACCAGAAATTTGACACCAATTTGCAACCCTTATTAGCAGGTATGCTAATGTATTATATATGTTCATAATAACACATTCACTGCCATGGGTTTTTACGTCTATAGCCGTGAATGGCAGTTAACGGGAATAAGAAATAGATGAACTCGTTCTGTTTGCGGGCATTCAGGGGACGAGCGGTCCCAACCTCAGCTCGACGTGATGCGTCAGCCAAATCGCCTCGACGGTCGCGTCGGCGCCCTCCTCGCTGGGCCTGACGGGAGCCGCCAGGTTCCGGAAGTCGTGTCGGATCTTGAAGGAAACGGTGACGTCCGCGTCATCCTCTTTGCGTGGGATCACTTTGATGAAGAAACCAATCTTGTTGGATTTCCTGAAGGCGACGACGCTGGGGAGGAGGGCCAGAAGAGGTGAAGAGTTGAGCCGCGGTTGGAATTCTCCATTAAGTGCGTGAGTGAGCTACTTACTCCGGGTCATCCTGAAAGTCCTGCGGTTCAGCCAATTCATCATACTCCGCCGCGGCATCCTTCCCTGCCAACACCAACTCCTTACGGGGCACGATGACCTTCAAGACAAACACCAGGCAAACGCTCAATCCTCGCCTCTTGCATGAGCTCACCCGGGAGGCGTCGTCTTCATCCTTTCCCTCCACATTCCATTTTACTCCTGCTTGAAAGCCAAGTAAATTACATTTAGCTTCAGAGATGAAACGAAAAATGGATCTGGATAGAGGAAATATTTTCACTGAAAAGCAAGTACATTCGAACGTACTTGCAAAAATATTTGTGCGTATTTGAAGGCTACATGCTAAATATCAGCGGTGGCACTCTGCTGGCCTAAGATAACTTGACGTCATTATCATAATTATAATAAAAGTCCATTTCTTTTATTTATTTTTCTTAGTACATGAAATTATTGGATATTTTTATAACTACTTTGTTACGCCCTTTCCAGTGTTGTAGTTTTAGGTTAAGAGTTTTCATCCTATCAGAATTCAGCTAATTTGTGTAGCCAGGCTGTATGAAATCTACCAGAAGGCTTCAGGATCACTGTGCACAGTGAGTGAACGGGCACATAGTTAATAGATAGTTGCGATATCCGACAAAGAGTAACTGATATCACAAAAACATTTGATACATTTCTATTATGCCGATGACAGTTCAGTTCTAACAAAAGAATAATTTAAGTCCAAGATGAAACGCAAACAACTTACTCTGAAAGTCAAATTCATTAGTACTCAAATCAACAGACTGGCAAAATAACACCAAGCCCAAAACGGAGATTATAAACCCATACCTGAGAAATGTGACACAGATGAGCTAGCTAACCACCACTCCCACCATGATGCCCACATAGAATCTAACATCCATTGCCATTGAGGTGGACCCTGACAGGAGTCTGCAAAGTCCTAACATGATGACTGATGTTGCTGTGTCGCCTCCCAGCACAACCGTACAAAATGAACATTTCAGCCATCGAGTCATAAGCAAACTAGTAAGACTGCACGGGTCAGCAACATCATGTCACACCTAGAGGTGAGCCAAGTTGCCCCCTCTCCCACTTATTTTTGGAAGAGCTGGTCAATGTAAGCAGTCGGGCACAAGGCCCTCCAGGTGTTTGAATATCAAATGAAGCAGAAGGACAACTGCACACTCACTTTGGCCGCAATGCGTCCAGAAATGGGTCAAGCCCTTGTTTTGGCCAGGAGCTCTGACTTATCCGGTCAGAATCCGTGACTTCATCATTAAAAGAGGCCAAGACAAACAGGCTGTCGCGTTGGGGCCCGGAGCGGCCGCCGGCAACATGCGGCTCAGCGGACCGTCCCCGGATGGAATCACGACGTCGGTCATTGTGCCTGTGACAGCTGACAAATGGAGCTCAAACTGGATCTGACTCCCCTGTGAGATAAATACTGCTAGGTCCAGATGGCCAAGCGCTGACCACCTTGCTCTGAGCTGAAAGCAGTTTAAAAAAAAAAAAAAGTAGAGCTTTTCTTTTTTGGAAAATGGATGGATGGACATAGTGGATGTAAAACATCTATCCCACATCATCCACACTGATCCATTTGAGACACTACATATGAATTGAAAAACAAAAATACAAATAGGGCTGGGAAAAAGGCAGACAAAGTCATGTAAGACGACTAAGAAAAAAAAAATTCCATCTCGAAGCACCGCCGGAACCATGTTTGAGTCACCATTTTCTACACGGACCTATCTTGCAAACATACGCGATGCTGTAAAAAAAAAATCAGGATATAACAAGTTTAGATTAATTTCCAAAGAGAAAAAAAAGTGTCAAAAACAAAAAATATTTTTAAAAAAAAATTGAATTTCTACAATCTATAGTAACTTCGTTTTCGGTGTTCAAATTTCAACCAGTAAAAGACAGTCAAGCACAAAACGGGACCAGTCTGCTCATCAAAGAGAAGAAGACGAAGAAGAACAGGAAGTTATTGACCTCCTAGTAACTAACAGGCGTTAAAGCATTATCTGTAAGTCACTTTTAGGACACTCTAACATGTGTAATGTTTATGCAACATGTAAGCGTCAACTAAATAGTACTTAGCGATTCTCGACCTTAAATTTGAATCGCTAGCACGGTAATGCTAATTGTGAATGCTAACCAGTTGGCATAAACCAATTTTGTGGATGTCCAGATATTCATGTGTATTGAATAAATAGTGATATCCTGATGGTGCTGTTTTGTTTTGTTGTTGGTCCCTGACATTACATCGATTCCAATTTGAAAATTGCATCAACTACATTGCTAGGTTCATTTGAATTTGATGAAAGCCCTGAATTGTAACCTCCCCCGTGTTTTCCTTTGTGGACAGTTAAAAAGTTGTCACTATTCTCCTTGTACTGCCCTAAGGGACACATTTGTCATTTTCCTCAGCTCAACGAGCAATCATTGCTCCACTATTACAGAAAAGCGAGTGTATATTTTGCACGTCAATGCCAAAGAGACCAGGAAACTGCAGTTATATTCAATTTCGATGGAATCCCTGGTCCGTTAGCAGAAGACATAAACAAAGCACACAGCAGAGATGGGACATCCCTAAATACTACAAACGATTTCCAAGACATATGAATGTTTGGATTAGCTCGGCAAATACGATCCCAAGGCACCCATGAAAGCCAAATAACTACTTTTCTTTGCCGCAGTTTCTCACTTGGCCAGGTAGACCTCCACTGCTGTATTTTACAAAATCGCTGCTGATGTTGGCATGAGTAATTTGCTTCCGCCCCAGGATAAATGAGGCAAATTAACAAAAACATGCCCGCAAAGACATGACGGTTAATCACTGCTGGCTGTTGTATTTTCATGTGTTTTTTGTAATTAAGATTTTACCCTAAATCATGTATAATAAAGGAGAGCCCTTTTTTGCAGGAACTCAAAATATTCAACGTGAGAAGCCCTGCTGCGCTACCTCTGCAGTGCTGTTGATATCATCAGGATCTTCCTCCTCACAAGAAACCAGCGTGACGTGGGTGACATTTTCCACCGGGTTGGTCAGAGTCAGAAGCACTTGGCTCTCCTATAATGGATGAAAAAAAAAAAAACAACATTCAGGTCACATCATTGTTGCATGTAACAAACCGTGCCACCCAGCAAATATGTATAGAATAAATGAATGATGAACATAAGTGCAGCCCATTTAACTCAATCAATGCCAGACATATTTTTTTCTTTAGTTTACTTTATTCCTTAATTCCTTTTAGCACTAGCCATTTTCAGCTTTTGGCACCAGCCACTTTCAAACACTGATTTAGCCACTTAATAAGAAATTTGGAAAAGATATAAATAAGTAACTGGGATTGAATGTCTGGACTCTTAAAAAAAAACATAAATATATTTGGGATTGAATGAGTTAATAGCTACTCCTTTTCTAGCATCTAATTCGACGTACCTTCCCGTAGCGCAGATTTGGAATGGACATAATTCTCACTTCAGGGATATAACTCCTACAAGAGTAAAAACAAAACTATATTTACAGCTCAATAAAAAAAAAAAAAACATTGCGAAAGTCTTAAAAGAATGGCAAAGACATTTCATTTTATGGCCAAAAAAACAACAACAAACGGCAAGAGTATGCAATAAAAAAAAAAAATTAAAAACACCTCAAGGTAAACTGCAACTAAGAGCATTCCTCAAATACAGAAAAAAAATCACCTTAGCCAAGACAAATAACATTAGTGGTTATCTTGAATGTATATTCTTAACATGAATATATTCTTAACTCACACAGCCACCAGTTGAATTTTAAACTTGATAGAAGTGGGATTGAATTCGGGCTTGCTCAGGTTGTGCTCACATTTCTGAGGGGAAGAAAAAGGAACAAAAATATATCAGCATTAAAGTTAAATCAATTTAAATATGTCCTGAATTATTAAAGCAGCGTGTGGCTGACTGACCCTGCAGCGCAGCGAGCGCTTCATTAGGAGGTGTTTGTGCCGCGGGTGCAGCTGCGAGGCTCCTGCAGGCTGGAAGTCCGGCTGGAGGAGGCGCTGGCGCAACCGGGTCACTACCAAATGGAAACAACTCCAATGATAAATCTAATCAACCTGTAATAGCTATATATACAGTTCTTGTGAATAGGACTAGGAATAGATGAGTAGATGTATCAGGTATTAGTATAACGCTCTCTATTTGAAGTTTGTTTTGTTTTTTCCCCGTGAAGGATGCCAATACCAGCCACTGATGCATTTGTGTTCAATTAATGCGATTTCACTCTGAGTAAAGTAAGACAAAATCATTCTTATTTTATGCTTTTTTTATACACATTAAGTTGCCAGGATATTTTTCGTCTTTAAATTAGTCCATGTACACTAATTAAGAAGAATATTCAACTGATTAAATCCTTATCCTTACATAGGACTAAAGATGACTTTCCTTAATATTTTGCAGTGAACTATTTAGCAAGGATGACTGCTCCAAAACTTGCTTTAGAGCAAACGTTAAGCTTTTTGCCCCCGTCGGATGATATTTTATCTCTAACCTTTACTTGCAGAGAACCACCGGAATGCTTGCATGAATTCTTTCACACATGGCAGATTTCGACTTTTTCTAAGGATTTTCTATGGGACTGAGTTCAGGACTCTGCTGGCTAGTATTTTTTTCCCCCTTTCACAGCCATGTTCCTGAACTTTGGACGCAAGCGTATTGGCTTTAATTGCTATCTTCAGTGCTCTGACAGGAAAAAAAGTCTTCCACTAAAACCAGATGTCTTGTAGTGGAAAGAAATATTCTTTTTTTTCATGTCTTTAATTAAAGTAGGAGTAGAAGACTTAATCTTATCTTACTGTATGCAGGCAGTATTTTTTTAAAGCTCGTCAATGCATTATTTTAGGGAAAAAAAAAGTACAATTGGTATAAGAAAAAAAAACACATCACAAAAGTGTACAAACATTATCGAGTGGAAAAATGTACCCTCTGGCAAGCAGATGGGCCGTGTGTAGCAGTCTTCGGGCAGGGGCTCCACCTCATCCAGAGCCTGGGCAGGCTCAATGGTGATCTCTCGCTGGTCCTCCCCTTCTTTCAGACTGCAAAGTAACATGACCAGCTATTCATTATCCCATTAAGGAGCAAAATCAGATGTGTCGCCACATATCCCCAATGAAAAACTTAAATGAGAAGTTTACTTGTCAATGGTCGTGAATGAGTTAACACTAAGCTACAATTATCAGGCCTATGGTTCCTCTCAATACAGTAATTTAATCTTATTCAAATAGCCCAACCTGAAGAGAAATTCAATAGAAGGAATATTATCCGTTACATATACCTGTATTTTGATTTTTTTTTTTTAAAGTGTATCCTATGGCTCATTAGTCTTCATCTACTTAATGATTATGTACTAATGAGCTAGGATTTTTGAATAGACATCACACCCTGTCAAAATATTGTTTTATTGGCAGACTCTTATTAATTATCTTTCACCAGATGGGCTGCTTGAACACAACCCAAAGGGCTGCTCCTCACAACTGTCAATTTGTAAGCATGGAAGATATGATGTAATGGAGGGTGACAGACTGTTGTCAGCAAATCATATAGTGGCCTTTTCAAGTTACAATATTTATTTAAGTGCATGATGAAAAATGCAACTCACGAAAGACCGGCCAAAGTGGAAATGGGTACTCCTGGTCTCTGTCGCTGCAGCCGTGTACCAAGGCCGTACTTTTCCTACATGGGCGATGAAGAACAGGATCATACATTTGGTCCATTCAGTGCAATTGGGGCTTATTCTACAGCTACTTTTCTCCTTCTACTTTGGAAAACAGTGTCAAATTTAATGGACATCATGGGAGCGACTGTCAAGCAACTCAACGGGAAACTTTGGAAGCAAATCATTTATAAGGTGAGAAACCAAAATCTTTCTGCCAAGGATAACTGGAGAGAATTACAGATGAAAGTGTTTGTGGATGTTTTATATTAAGTTACATTTACATTATAGTTACATTTTTTTAAATCATTTTGTAACCTGAAAATGTACTATCTAAATCTACTTAATGTGTCATCCTATCTCCCCAGTTAACCTGTGCAAAAAGCCAACGTTTTACCACCGGGACATTCATGTGATCTGTGAGGTCAAACACTAACAAATAAGAGATACCAGGACTACAAACTAAACTGCAAATAGGCAAATACAACTCACCACCACATGAATAGTGTGTTGCTGGTAGGGGTCAAAAAACAAAATACGGGGGTGTATTAGCAAAGGAAAGGGGAGAGAATGCATGAAGAGATTGAGCAAACATTAGTTGACATGCAACAGCAACACACAGTGTAGCTTCTGAATTTGAAAACGGACATGTAGGATGTCACAGTACAAGAGTAAAGGCAATTGTAAATGATTATTACTTTTTAAAGGAATGATTTAGAAAATCCATGGATAGCAAAATAAAACTGACTTTTAGGAGTGTCCCCACATTCTGATGTAATGACTATCAGAAACATTCAAATCAGGACTGTCTACAACAAAAAAAAGCAAGATTGTTGTTACTAAATATGTTGTCACCTTCCTGAATTTTGAAACCCGCTCCTTAAGCCAAAAAAAAATTTGAAACATCTCATAACCTTGATCACTTCTGCTGTAATCAGTTATATCCAAGATCCCTCAACACTCCTCTTGAAATATTTTTTGTGTGCAAACAAAAAATTATTTGGGCCGCTAATTTAGGAAGGTGATCTTGTTTTTGGTTTTTTTTGGCCAAAGACTTGGTTTTTGTCCATCCTACAAGACTAAACAAAATATCTTTTGAACCATGCATGAAATTACTTTTTAACATTTATTCCATTAATATTTTCTCAGTGCATTATTCAATAGTTCCGTGACACTTCCAAAGGTTAAATATCCAAATGGTTTTATGTTTGTTAAGTGAGAACAGCGTACCGAGAAAGCCAGAGGCATGCCCTGACGTCTCCTGGCCAGTTTCTTCCTGTCTCGTTCCTGCTTCTCCCTATGAGCCAACTGCTGGTAATACTCCATCAGCTTGTTGATCTGAAGCAAAGACAAAATTTCCCATCGACTTTTTTTTTTTTTTTTAAGTTAGGCAAAAGACATGCGACTGGATGCCAAGAATACACTTTCGGTAAATACATCATGACATTCATTATACTTTTTTTGTAATTATATGGGATATTATTTTGTTTAAAGCCTTTGCAGTTGATGAAGATTTTATGATGCAACAATTACAATCAAGAATAGATTCATTCAATTAATGGCTTCTATGTATGAAAAAAAAAAAAAAAAAAAACAGGTCAGGCAATGTCCCGGAGCAGATTGTGCTCAGCCACAGAGGTTCCATTGTACAAAGAAACACTGTTCAGAAGATTGTGCCAGACACATCTTTTCGGTGCATCAAAACATGTGATCGACCAGAGGCAATGTAAATGACTGCAAAGGGGGAATGAAGGTAGCATACCCGCTGATTATGACAGTTCTCAGGTTCCTGCCACCCACCGCTAGCTGCACAGAAAAAAAAAGCAGAATTATAGAGGGACAATCTTTAAATATTTATATAGTCATACGTGTCCAAAATGGCATATCAGCACGCACCCACAGACTTGTCAGCCATTCCTACATCTCTGGAGGTCCAACGGCAGAATCCACAGGCCAAATAGTATGCCTTTTTCATCGTAGTCTTGGTGGGGTCATCAGGCAGAGGTGCCGGGATGTTGGTGGCCCGAGTCGACAAGGTGTGCATACAACATGGGCAGTCAAAACAGTTGGCACACCTGCAACAATAGTAGAGCAATGTATATAAAAAGACCACGTTAACTTTTAGATCATTAGATATTTACTTTGGAAAGTAGGGGTCAGGAAGTTGACGTTACCTGTTCTTTTTCAGTTTAGCTTCTGCAGATGGCATGTTTTCCAAGCAGCTTGGGCAATAATGCGAGTCCACCTGATCAGTGAGTTTTTTTTTTTTTTGTTTTGTTTTGTTTTGAGAGGGGTGGGGGCAAGAAATTAGTTTCAAGATGAAAACACTTGGTGGGATGAAAAATATTGTGTAATAGTTGTCAAAGACCTTGTTGCTCCAAGATGTTACACTAGCTTCTAGCTTGTTAAATAGACCACAATGGACGGCCTGATATACACTACATTAAAATAAGGTGTTTGAATTTCACCATAGAATTCGCATAGACATCAGGACGATGAAAGCAAAAGGTCATGATGAAAATCATGTTATGTTTAAGAAGCTAATTCGGCCCTTCTGGGTGTGGTGACCATAATTGGTGTCTAAAATAACAAGATCCGTTTACATTAAAATTAAACCAGGCTGAAGTCTAAAATAATCTAGATATTTATCGCAAAGATTATTAATATCAATCACTGACCATATCAACATTAAATAGTTAGCAACCACTAGTTAGATAGCTTCACATCGCCAATGGTGCAAAGCGCTAGGAACATAACCGGATGTTAAGATACACATAAACAGCCAATGGAATCAAAAGACTGCGGTGATGAATCGTGACGGACAGATGCGCAGCCAATCCATACACGAGAAAGATCCCCTAGACCCCTCCTTCCAGTCATCCTGGTTAGCAAAGCAGCTAACAACACAGAAGCCGCCGACAAAAAAAGAAGCTATAAGCTAGTGCGTCAAAACCAATGGAGAAAACACACAGCATACCTCGTGAGAGACACATTCTAGGGATCGTAGCTCACTGCAGTAGCGGCAGTAATACAGTTGTGATAAAGGAGCCCAGATCTTTTTCTCTCCACGAGCCAGATAGAGAACTCTCTCTGGCTGGAGAAGCGACGCCATCTCTGACAGACTTCCACCGCGACTGCGCCCGGCACAGCTGGTCAGCTCTTCTGGAAGCCGAATTCCTCCTCAACGTTGCCCTCTTGTGGTATTTTTTGGAACTGTATATAAACTACGTGTAAATAAAATTTAAAAAAAAAATGTTGCGTGAGAGAATGAATGGAAGAAGCCGACGTTAAAGTTTTTTGTGAGCTAACTAACCAGCCATGGAAAATATTTAAAAGACTTTTTCAGCTTCACAACGTTATACATAACATATGATGCACACTGCTGCACTACGACACTTCTTGATTTGTCTTCACATGTATTCACTGCATTATTTAAAACAATATACACGTAAAACATACTTTCTTTTTCCAGAAATGGTAGAATTACTGCTGTTATACAAGGTGTTCCTGAAGTCTTAGACAGATTTCAAGTCATCTTATCTACTGCACTTTGGATGGTGGTAAGATTGAACTGGTAGCATTTTTAAGCATTCTTTCTTTCTTTCTTTCTTTCTTTCTTTCTTTCTTTCTTTCTTTCTTTCTTTCTTTCTTTCTTTCTTTCTTTCTTTCTTTCTTTCTTTCTTTCTTTCTTTCTTTCTTTCTTTCTTTCTTTCTTTCTATTAGCTGCAGTAATGGGGTTTAACACCAGCTGGTGTACAATGACAGTAAAGATATTCTATTCTATTCTATTCTATTCTATTCTATTCTATTCTATTCTATTCTATTCTATTCTATTTGGCCCGAATAGACTATTAGCTTGATCAGTGCAATGTGACTAGCGACATACTGTATTTGAACATGGAATGTAAACTTGAGGTTATGGTTTCATTAATTGCGTTTTTATATCCTTAGGGGTTTTTGAATCAAGACTTTCAAGACTTTCTGCTGATTTTCATATGTTCACATGTCTTATGGTTTGAACTGAACCATAAAGCGTCTGTACCTTTTGAGTAAAGTAGTTATGTCAAGACTTTCTGCTGATTTTAATATGTTCACAAGTCTGGTTGCATCAGGCGTTTGGGTAGTTAAAGTTTGTCCCAACATCCTGTAACGCAAATGCAATGTTTGTTAGGAAAGAAGGAAAGAAAGCAAGAAAGAAAGCAAGAAAGAAAGAAAGCAAGAAAGAAAGAAAGAAAGAAAGAAAGAAAGAAAGAAAGAAAGCGAATTGTCACAGCAGCAATGTTCACACTTGTACATTATTATATTTTGTACAACTTCTACACAACTACAACATGGTACGGAGTTGGAAACACATTAATAATTTTAGTCTGATCTGTTATGCGCCGCCTTGTGGTCGTTGACGTCATTAAAGGGCGTCCTCATGCCAACCAGCTGTGACGTCATTCTCGCTCTCTCCCTAATAGCCTAACAACCGCAGGGAGAGAGCCGTAGACATTTCCCCTGAGTGCAAGAAGACGTGATGTGGAATCTGCTGCTTCTCGGATCGCTGTCGCTGCTGCTTGGCCCGCTGCGGCTTTGCAACGCCGAAGGGGTTCCGCTCACCCAGGTAGATGCCCTGAACGCTTTGGATTAATAGGACTCCTAACACCATGGCCCGGTTAATTTTCACTCATTGTTTGAGCCAATTTCCAGTACTAATTACAAGGGCGTACGTAAAAGCATATGTCAAGTGGCGTTGTATTAATTATTTTTAAATTCAGGTCAGAAAAAAAATGTGCTATAGTATATAGCATATAAAGTTCGGAAACACCTTCAAATTCACCCATGAATATGTTAAGAAATGTAAGCCTATTACCTGTTGAAAATGCACAGCTGTAGACTGAGTATCATTCCAGGTCATAAATCATCATCCGATTGTAAAACCGACTGAGAAAATACGAAGATGTGCAAAGCATTTGAGATAAAGGTGCTTACTTCTCCCCCATTTATTGCGGCAAAGCAGATATTTCAAATGTTTGTTGTTTTGTTTTTCCCTTTGTAAAAATGTGTTTTTTTTGTTTGAAATAAATACATGAAATCAATATCTTTTTTTGGTTCGACTTAGAAGGAGGAAAAATATCAAAAAACAGGGAGATAAAGAAAAGCAGAAGCTTTTGGTGGTAGGATGACAAAGTGCTGGATTTGACATGTAAGTTAGTCAGCTTTTTAAATTTTAATATCGCCGAGGATCAGCTTAATCGTGGCAGCAAATATCGTGGTGGCGATTAAAATTCGATTAATTGTGCAGCCCTACATTGAAGACATGAAAACTATGAACACGTGGAGTTAAATGCTTAACAAAAAATGTCCTGTCAGCTCTCTTTTAAAACCTTTTCTTGATGAACTTGAAGTGGTAGTCATCTGAAATGGTTTTCATTTCACACATGTGCTGCCTTAGGCTTAATTAGTGGAATTTCTTGTTTAATTAAAGGGGTTGGCACCATTAATTGCGTTACGCAGAAGTCAGGTTAACACACAACGGACAGACCTATTGGACAACTGTTAGAATGTTTTTTTCTGCAAACAACTTTTCTTTCAAGCCCGTCATCCATCAGAACTAATGTGTGCGTGCGTGTGTGTGTTACCCCCAGTGGTGCAAACCAGCCGAAGATGGCACCATCTACAAATACCAGGCCAAGCCCTTGAACGGCAGTCCTGCTGTTAACTTCAGTCACTTTGCGGGAAGGACTGTCCTTTTCGTCAACGTGGCCACGTACTGAGGTTACACCTTTCAATACGTGGGTAAGTTACCCCACCACAAATGAAATATAAGAATATAATAGGGATGCACCAAAATTTTCAGCAAAGTGGCAAAAAATAAGTTTCCGTTTTTTTATCGTAATGTAATTTAAACTGAAAAGACATGTCTTACAATGAATATTGTGATGGCACAAAAAGCACAGCAATCTTCTGAATTTCACAGTCACACGGGAGATGGTCGCTTGGTAAGCAACCAATGTGAAGCGTTTCAGTAGGTCAAGAAAAGAGCTTCCACTTTGCCTGGGACTACAGGCGAGCAAAAAAAGACCTACCGAGGAAGTCGAACATCACGTCACACCCCAACAGTGTGTTTTAGGCCAACTTCAAAATAAACACACCAAATAATACAGACTGCTTTTACTTTGAAGTTAGACTTAGCGCCGCTATCTTGAGTCCTCACCACTCAGTTTTTATATCCATCATATCACAGCGCTACCAACATCAATACACGGCCATTAAAAAAACATTTAATCATTAATGAAGGATGCTAAGAGACCGCTAATAAAATTACAG
Organism: Hippichthys cyanospilos; assembly: GCF_059441005.1. Lineage (NCBI taxonomy): Eukaryota > Metazoa > Chordata > Actinopteri > Syngnathiformes > Syngnathidae > Hippichthys > Hippichthys cyanospilos. The sequence goes on along the minus strand of NC_142381.1, from coordinate 10,554,048 downwards.
TCACTGTATGAAATGGTACAATTCTCTGGCATGAGAGCTAGCAGCTAAATATGTATGTGGTGCATTCAAATGCAGTTGAACATTTCAAACTCAGAAAAGAAAAAATACATACATATAACCTCAAATGTACCAAGAAGAACAATGGGGGTTACATTACTTTAATATTATACTTAAAGTGAGCCTGTCTAAGATTTAGACTGTTTTTCATAAAAAATGAATAAATTAAATGGTTATCAATTTCAAAAACTTGCAAATAAATGTGTTCTTAACTGCCAACAGTTATCTTTATTATTGTTCGAAAACCTTTTATTTAGGTATCGTAGCAGTGGTTTATATGGAGCCCCTATGGCGTATAAAAAATGAGGGTATAAAAAAAATATATATATTTGCACTAGTCCCTTTGCTCAGTTTACTAAACCGTGCACACAGTTCAGTAATCTGTTTGCTCAGTTTAATAAACCGTGCTCGCAGTTTACTGTAAACGCTGTACTGAGAAGAAAAAAAAGCTGTATTGAAGGGAGGTGTCCCGGGGTGATGACGTGTGAGCTGGGCGACAAGAGGGAGCGTTTGTAGCGTGTCGGCTGTTCCTCTTTCCAAGAAGTACAAGTTATGTGTTTCCCTCCCGGATAATGAAAAGTGTTTGGAACACGCTAGGTTAACTAATACTTGAGTAAAGATTGAAGGACAGTGGCAGATTCTGTCACAATTGCGTAGCATGGTCGTGAGAAGTGCTGGAAAGTGGACACAAAAATGCAGAGAAGCTGGGAGCTGATTAGGAGCTTAGAAAAGGAGGATTTATTTCCACTCGGGGACACTGACAAAAATGTATCCAAAGTCCTAAAATTCTAAACTGAAACCAAACTCACATGGACGACAGCAAAGAGACAATAGAACACGTTGGCGGAACATGCGTAAATTATGACAATGACCCGACAACTAACTGAATGCAAACTGGGACTTAAATACACTGCGCAATAATTAGGAAAACACAAAACAGCTATCCAGAAACTCAAGGCAGGGGAAGCTGATTGGATGAGACACAGATCAGGTGCACACACATGACAGGTGGAAAAAGATCACATTGACAAGGACACATACGAGGGGCACAAAAAGGCACAAGACATGTGAACCAAAACAAACCACAACTTGAAAATGCAAAATAATAACAGAAACCGACACCAACCCACAACAGAAACATGACAGATTCTTACGTTCGCATGCAATACATCTCAGTCAAAACATTGTCTGTGCACCAATGATAGCTCTATCCCTGAACGACAAAACTGAAGTAAACGTATCGGTGCAAGTATTTTTTTCACCACCAGAGGGCTGCGTAGGTTTAAATCAAGTAGCTTAAAGAGTTTTAACATTCCCAGCCTCTCTGTATTTACTTCCGCCGTTGCAATGGTGCATAAAGTACACATTTTTACTTGTTTTGGCAATATCTTCTTTTCACAATTTCTGCTTACTTGTCCAGCCCTTAAAATTGAAACTATGCTATAATGACATTTTCTCAACGTCATTTTTTTTCCCCCTGATTCCGATCAGCTGAAAATGTTGTGATCTGGTTTGATTTCTGATCACGTGATCAGATCTGGAAATCCATAGTTAATGCATTGAACAAGAATAATATTCAGGCCATAATTTGCAGATTTAGGTCATTTTTATTCTCAGTTTTTCCGTTTTTGTCTTCGGTTTCTGCCAAACATTTTCATTTTGGTGCATCCCTAGACTCTACAATTTGAAGGATGATCTTTTAAGCGTGTGAAATCTTGTCTAATGCAGAACTGAATGCACTTCAGGAGGAGATGAATATTCATGGGCTCACTATTCTCGGCTTCCCTTGCAATCAGTTTGGGAAACAGGAACCGGGGAATAGCCATGAAATCCTGTCAGGCTTAAAGTAAGAAATTGTAAAATTATACTGACTGATGCTTTCAGGTGACACATTTTAATAGGAGAGGCTCTGAATGTTCTGTTTGAATTTCAACTGGAATTTTCATTTGCTTTCAATCCTGTCAGTCAGCAAGGCTTTTTTTTTTTTTTTTTTTAATCTGCTTTCTTACAATCAGGCTTTCTCTTCATGCCCTCTCGCTGGAGAATTCCCATCTCATTTTCCATCCTTCAGCTCATAGTCAGGACACAAACTCTGCACTGGAATTTAGCTAGGAGGGAATGCAGGCCGGCTTCCAAGTGTTGAAAGTTCTAACCTCTGATAAGCTTCTCCGTCTGAATTCCAGGCATGTCAGACCGGGCAACGACTTTATTCCGAACTTCCCGTTGTTTGAGAAAGGTGATGTGAACGGGAAAAACGAGCAACAGGTTTTTACCTTCCTCAAGGTAGGTTTTGGAAGCTCGCTCCAAATTGATTCTGGATCAGTGTTACTCAGCCCTATATTGAGCCAATGCATATTTTTTATATGACAAAAGAGGTTCTATAATTAATCAGTAATGCATTACCAATCACATGAATTGCCAATTATGTTTGATAATCATTTAGAGCACTGCAAAAGTCTCAATCTTCAGTATCTTGCTGATAAATATGTTTTTATTTAGTCCTTTATGAAGGAAGATCGATGACCGTGATTTTAGATTAAAAAGGATATTTACAAACACTTTACATGGGGGAAAAAAATTCTCCGGGACTGCAACTAACACTATAAAAATATCTGTCGATTATTTTGGCGATTGATCAAAACATGTTTTCATTTATTCAAAATCAAGAATATTCCTCATTGACCATGAAGAACTTAAAAAGGAGGATTTTTTTGCGTGTCGTTTTGTCCAGAAAATGGAAAAATTGTCAATATTTTAGCTTAACTAAACGCAGATGTTTATAAATATCTTTTTTTTGATTAAACACAATAATATTCAGTTCAAAATAATAATTAAAAAATATTTGATTTTTGCTGGGGATTTGACAATAAGTCTTGATGAAAAGAAATTAAACAAAAAAAATGACCGCAAAATGTACAGTATATATTGTACAAAAATAAGCAAAATAACTTTTTTTTTCCTGTTAGCCCTTGATCATCCTTTAATTTATTCCTAGTAGATGTTTTTCTTTACTTGCTGATTAATCATAATTGTAATCATGATCAAAATGAAAGTGCAGCCCTAACATCACGACAATTTGCTGGGGTAGCAAGATGAAGTTACAGCACACATTGAGCTTTTAGTAAGTCGACCCTGTTTTTCGTCTTCTTTCAACAGAGTTCCTGTCCTCCGGTCTCCGGCAGCTTCGGTAACCCCAGCAACAGACTGTTCTGGGATCCACTGAAAGTCAGCGACATCAAGTGGAACTTTGAAAAGTTCCTGGTGGGCCCGGATGGAAAACCCGTGATGAGGTGGCACCCGTCTGTCAATGTTTCCGAGGTGCGAGCTGATATACGCCACTACCTGCTCCAACGTTACGCGGAGGAGATTTTCAACTAGATTGACCTGCCATTCTCCTGATGTAGTCAAGTTGATGTAAATCTAGCAGTTTCTCTAGCCTGTGAAGGTAACATGCTAAATGAAGAAGAGGTTTGAAAACAGTCTGTGGAGCCTCTTTGGAGTCGAGGGATGAAGGCCGGCTTTTTAGTGCATTCAAGCTGACTTGCTATCCCACGGTGTCATGTTATCTTTCCCAACAGGGACCTGCTGCCATTTATAGTCTCAATGTCAACTACTTCTAATAAACCAGTCGTAACAGCACACTTGTTTGCAATCTTTCACTGGGATGCAAATCATTTTTGAGCAATGCGGGAATTATGTCATTTTTCTATTTTAAAATGAATACAGCAGGGGTTCGGGACTTCTGTTAACTGAAATACCTTGGTCCATGGTATTTAAAAAAAAATATGTATTTCTGGGTTACATGTTTTGGGGCTTTTCATAGCAGTTTTGGTGGGCTTTACAGTATATTGTATATCCCGTGTGATGTGGGTTTCCCAGTTTCACATGCTCTCCTTAGGTCCTGACTGATATGGATTTCTTTTTTAGACCAATGTTGATTCTCAACATAAAATGAAAAATGCAGATTACTGGATACTTGGCCGGTTGAGTTTAAAATCCGTAATAAAATAGGGTTTATTTCCTCCCACCACAATTCAGTATCATGTGTATGCAGATTTTCATTATTTACAGGACGACCTGGTACCTATTTTCTGCAAATCGCAGGGGTCAACAGTAAATCTATTTAGTGACAATATGTAGAATTTAGTGCCATCTATTGGTGAACTAAGAAAACAACTTTAAAGCATCCAGACCAGTGTCTCAAGCGACCGCTTTGTAAGTCTACCACCAGCACGTAATTAATCGCTAAAATGTTAACGATTCATGGGTAATTAATTGACACCATTGTTACTTGTTTAGAACTTATGTAAACATGTAGTTACATAAAGGTAAAAAGTTAAGAAAGAATCGACAAATATTTGGCCGATAATTGAAAGGTCATAATTGGCTGATATATTCCGCTGGGCCCTGGGTTAGAGGAATTCAAGGAAAACATTAGTGGGCAGAAATCAGCCTTGGTCCCTAAAGGTGAATTCTACATTTGGACATGAATTACTTTCAGGATTGTGATACAGTGGTTGTTTGCGGATGGCAAAAATAAAATTGCAGCATACATAAGACTGTATAAACATTTAGAATAGATTTATTAAGCCAGTCAAATACAAAAGATCTCACATGTGCTTTTTGCCTACAGCAAAACAGGAAAAAAGGCTGCAAACCGAGAAATACAACCACCAGTAATCAAAGAAAACCATTTCAAAAGTGCACGTCTCCCTTCACTTCTCACCAGTCCGATTCGGTTCTTGGTAACCTAAAGATTCGGTTAAATAATGAAGCTTTTATCTCAGATTCTGCACAAATTTTGAAGCCCTTCATCCGACTACCTAATAACACCCGATACGCAAGAAATTCTCGTGAACATTCGGTTCAGACATTGATAGGAAATTGAGACTAAATGAGTTAAAAAATAATTTCTCTCCTGCGTGTCACATCGGGGCTCTTAACACAGAGTTTTACAGCAAGGCAGGTGTCAAAGATTAACCCATACTTCCTTTACTGTGGCAACTCTCAAGTAATTAATGAGTAAATTAACAGCTGGCGTAACTGTTGGGTACTGCACAGGGCTACAAAATATGCATGACAGAAAATACATTGACATAGGTGGTCAAATCAAGTCATAGAGGTGTTGTGTTTAATGAGATTAGGTCCATTGTCATGGTGAAAAACAAGGCTTGTGTATGTGTTGTGTCTGACACAAATGTCAATAGCTACAATATATCGGGAATACACTAACAACATTGAGCAGCATTACTAAAAGACAATGATTCACACTTAGTCAATGCAACTATCAAAACAGCAGGTTATAAATAAATTATCAATCACAAATATGTTTTTGGCATGATACGTCAACACCCCCCCCCAACCAAAACGTTTGTATGCAACAACCACATTTTGACCAGTTACACATATGGGACGTTTCTATCACATCAATGTACTGCGGAAGTCTTCTCAAGTCAATTAACATTTACTTCGTAAATTCGGGGATCGAATTCCCCCACGTTGTGATCCGATGTTGGAATGACGACGAGTTTTGCTCGTACGGGGAACGGCTTGGTGTAACCCTACAAGTTGCTAAGTCGAGTTGTTGCAGACTGCAACATAGAAAGTTATGTTCTCGAAGAAAAAAAGGAGAGTGTTAAGTATCCAACCTATTTAACAAAAGATTTCAGTTCATGATAAAAAAAAAAAATCTGAATTGTATATAGCCAAGTGTTCCACAAATAGCCTTATAAAACGCAAGTATAAACAACATTACAATAGGATATCTACAGTTCAGTAGGAAAATTATAGATCAAATCACACCTTTTCAAATCAAAACAAACCGATTTCATGCTACAACCCAATTTCCATTAGGTGGTGACACTTTAGTGCTTTCCGGGATCTATATTCTGTCTCTCCCTTTTTCCAAATCCTCCCCCGCCGCCGCCTCCCCCTCCTACGGCTCCTCCTCCACCACCGCCGCCGCTGCCTCCTCCTCCAGCTGCTGCTGCTGCCGCCGCCGCTGTTGACTGATCTGCAGGTAGCCGTTAAGTAAAAACAGCTGAAATATCATCTATGCTCTCTATTTCCCCGTAATTTCCTTTCTAGCGCATCATCGCAAGAAAGCAACAATTGACAGCTGCTAATGGCCCAATGACTAATGCTAGATCACAGCTAATTATACCGTGAATGCCTTACAGGAATCTTTTAATAGTCTTTAATAGGCCAAACAGCGGTGAAGAACAATCTAGGAGCAGACCCACCCTCAGACAGGCGTCAGCAAACAACAAGCATCAGAGTGATGACTCATTGTCAGTCACTCAGGTGCCAGTTTGGTCTGACCACATGAGAATACATTTTAAACTCTAATTTATAATAGCTGTTGATGTTTCAACTTTGACAGCCCTAGTAAAAAAGTACCCGGGATTGAATGTATGGGCTCTGTGAAGACATAAAAATACATATTTGGGATTGAATGAGTAAATAAAGGTTTTTCTCTCTCTTTGTTTAATTCTTTCCCTTATTGGATTCCTGGATTAACTGACAAAAACTGAAAGAATTATGGATTGTTAAAATAATCTTTCATTGCTGAGTTTACCTGCATTATCAGGCGCCGGTCGTGAACTTTCCCCCACCGCTCTGCCTCCTCTGGGCTGTAGAAATGACGACGACTGCCATGGAAAACCCTGAAAAAAAGATCGGGCGTCATCATTCTAACAACTTTTTATCCATCCACACTATCAACTGCAATCGGAACGCCAAATGTCTGTCCTATGTGGAAAAGAAATATTTAGGAGTGTCTGATTAACACACTAATGGGTACTGATTGCCTGTCATTGTGATTAGCATTCCTGAAAGGGCTCCTGTTGTGGGTAGGATGGCAAATTTAGTGGCAGACGGAAAACGCATATGAGAGTTGTCAATTAGATGAATGATTAAGTATGATGAAGTTTAAGTATAAAAATGAACCGACCTCACTTTTAAAAGGTAGAGTGATATGGATTCTTAATTTAGCCTCCCAAATAAATGGAAAGCATACAGCCTGGACTGCAACACCAGCTAACGATAGCAACAAAAACTCGAAGGTGGCATGCGCATCACATCGCACTTCATTGAGGGAGTGGGGGAGTCAATTTTTTTTTAACTTTAGGTCATGCAGGTGAAAACAAGGAGGCTCATTGCAATAGCGGTTCAAAATCACTAAGCAAGTACATGTGAAAGTTACCGCCAATGTTTATCAATTTTCTCATGGGAAAAAAAAAGTTATTTTTCACACGACATTCTTCAAAAGCAAAAGTCGCTGTAATATGCTCACTTGGGAGCTTTTAAATGGTCTTTAATGTGTCGCCATGTCGATCTCATTGGCACACACTCTTGAAACCTTTCCCAAACTACAAATCCCACCATGCATTGCCGTACATTTCACGGCTTCGGCAAGTAACGAAGGACAAAAACAAACGTTGTATTCCAAACACAACAGTCACCTCGTCATGGCTGCATGTAACCCAGTTATTGTGGAACGACATTGAATTTCTCAGAGCAGTTGGGAAAATCTGCAGATGTGAGTGACACAGCCCAGATGTGCATTTTTATTTGTATAGTATGTAATAAACATTGCTACGGGAAATCACTGCAAAAAGAAGAGCTATGAATTTATTATGTAGGTGATGGGATGCACCCCCGGCACACCGCAGGTTGTTGGCTCCTCAAAAAGTGGGTTTCTGGGCGAAAAAAGTTTGGGCACCCCTGAATTAGATCAATTACAGATCTCTCATGTGTTAATCTCTTGAATAAAAAACAATAAATGTTTGCAGAGCCTCATCAGTCAGGATTCGTATAGTGCAAACTTTTTTTTGTCATTCGCGCGTTCATACTAATGTAGAAAGGGCAAAGAGGCAGAAGAGAGAATCTGGTTCTGTCATTGAGACAGATAGGGACCTTTGAGGACCCTTACCGGGGTAACAGGCTGGAAGTCTCGTACGGGGGGCGGAGCTGCGGCCGCGGCGCCTGCTGCATTGGGCATCCGGGGATGAAAGTGTACGGGCCAGCCCTCAAGGCCCTGCGGTCCCACCTGCACAAAGGGACCACAGTAGGGGGGGCTCAGCGGGCCGTTCACTGAGCCTGACGTGGGGTCTGAGGTACGCCTTTCTTGCTGCTGCCCCTACGAGGGATCACAAGTACACATGTGATCCCCAAATCTGTGCATGGATGCTAAACTGAGCGAGAATAGGCGTGGGAAACCCCGGATGCACTGACAAGCATGAGAAGTGGTGTCAGGCTTTAGTCTCGGCCAGGTGCGCTTAAGATGAGTGACTTTTACTGGTCACAAGAGGGCGCTAGTTCCCAGGTATAAAATCATGCAGTGATAGCGCCAGGCTTAGAAATTGCCCTGACATACGGTATCACAGGGATCACCAACCTTTTTGAAACCGATAGCTACTTCTTTGGTACTGAGTAATACGAAGGGCTGCCAGTTTACGTGAAGACCCTGATCATGTCATCATCATTCCTCACAATAATCAAGAAACAGCTGTAGTAAATAATGTCTGTCATATATGCATAATCGTTTGTAGATTTCCTAGAAAATCACAACGTTCTATCACTTGTAAACTATTTGCACAACAGGTCTGCGGGCTACTCATGTGATCCTCGAGGGCTACCCAGTGCCCGCGGGCACCACGTTGGTGACCCCTGCTGTATCAGCTATCAAACGCACACTCTTTCACACACTGACGCTGCACACACACTGTCACACGCTACCTGTTTGTGATGCTGCATCTGCAATCTTTCGAGCTTGCATCGTTCGGTGTGTTCACGCTGACACTCGCTCTGTGCTTGATGCAGCTGTAGGACATTGCAGGAAAAACAAACTTGGGTTAGATGGGTGTCCTCGATCAAAATGTACAATTTCCTCACCTGATTGGTTAAATTTGTAATCTGTATCTGCAGTCGCTCCACCTGCCGCCTCAGGTCTTCTTTTTCCTCATTCATTCGCTCCCTGTCACTGCGTTCTTTTCGGAAGTCTTCTTCAAAGATTTTCACCTGGTTTATGGGAGAATTACAAATCGCAGATGAGTACAAAAACATGTGATTGTAGCATGTTTCATTTTTAGATGTGTTTTGACTCACCTGTTCTTTTAGAACAGCAATTTGGGTGAGCAGTTCTTGCTTCTTCAGATTATTGACAGCATCCTGGCCTGGCTGTTGTTGGGAGGTTGAGGGAGCATGAAGATTTAAGGCGTCTTCTAATGCCTGGAAAGAGAGAAAGTTTTACATTTAATTTTTTATTTGTGAAATTCAAACTAGGACTGAACAATTCGAATTGACATCATAATGTACTAGTGGAGAATATACATTTTCAAAATACAAAGGCTGCAGTTTGCAAAAAATGTCTATTACTTTTGATCATTTCAAGTTAAAACGATTTTCTGACATTTTTTTTTATGCGCTAAAGAAATCCTAAGGATGTTGGCCACTTTTGCTACATACTACCTACCATTGAAACAAAAATTATTAATGAATATACTAAGTGCTTGCTTCATTTTATGTGTTTTTTTTCTTTTTAATTTAGGAAGGTGACAATATGTTATGTATTTTTTAATTATAATGTCTAGACAAGTTTATATTGTTTCATTAAACAAGTAATCTTGTATGAATTACTGACATTTTTTTTTCTTTAAACCTATCTTCAGTATATTGACCAACTCAGCTATTTTGTTCAATGGATAATTACATTTTATGACGAACAATAATTAATCAGTGCTTAATTCCCTTTTTGTGTTTTCTGGTGATAATATGTTATGTATTTATTATTATAGCTATACATGTTTCATTAAACATGGAATGTAGGATTTATTGACATGCTGACATATTAGTTTGTTATATTTTTTTTGAAATTGTATGAAGTGCTTATTCTGCGAGTCAAAGTGAGTTAAGTAAGTTAAGAGCTCTGTCTGAAGTAGATGTCTTCTATGTTCATTTGTGCTTTATCAGCCTTTATTTCGAGCCTAACATCTGGTATTATGGTAATACATATATCAATTTATCTGTTGGGTCTGTTTGAGAAAAATACATAGGAAGAGGCCCTTGACAAAATAAATGCATATTAAAATCGCATCATTGAGGGGGATTAATGACATTTTTATTTTTCAAACCTGTTCCCGTCCTAAAGTGCAAATCTATACAGCTCCTGGGCCACCTTTCTGATGTCCCTTTCACTGACCCTGTTGAGCCGTTGGATTTCCTTCTCCTGGTACTCCCGCTGTTTGCTGAGAGGCAACAGTTGGTCCTGCAGATAGCGAACTTTCTGCTTCAACTCAGTCATCTCAGTGTTTAGGCACTCCTTCTCACCCTGAAACATAAACCCCAGCATTTTAAAAATGGGTCCTTTGATTTGGGTTTGTGTTTTGAGTTGAATTCAGCTCACCTGTACGTTTTCAATCTTGGACTTTGCCAGCAGCAGCTTTTTGTCATAGTCGCGCTGCCTCTGCTCTCGCTCCGCCTCCAATTCACCCACAGTCTTCTGAGAATCGGCTAGTCTCTGCCTCAGGTCAGTGATCTGCATTGTGAAGGGGGGATCAAGTACTATTGTATTATAATATCCATTACATACTACAGTATATTCTTTATGCTTAACTCTACCTGCATATCTGTGACAAATTGTTACATTGGTTTTCTTTAAATAATAACAAAATAAGACACAAACACATCTGCAATGTCATTTCTATTTGTGTGTGAAATAACAGCAAGCCAACTGATGCAAATGGATGCGATCTGTGGTTTAACCAATGCAACATGGCGTGCCCATCACCAAGACGCGGCAAGTTCGTGATTACAGCATGTTCCGACTATCGTCCCTGCATGTGTCTGTTCCCCCCATGATTGCACCACAGCAGCAGGTCAGCAGATACAATAGTGGTTAAGGGGAATTCTCACTGACAGTGCGTGTGGTAAGTATGCTCAGATAGCTTCACTATTGCAAGAATGTGTCTTTTCCACTCGAGAAGCGCACAGCAGTCAGCTGCTACGTTGCAGGCTATTGTAGGTGCTATTTATTCAATTAATGCTTGACATTGAACGTCTGATGAAGACTTTCATTAATGGTGTTAATTAAGATAACCACCAGGGTCAAAAACTTTGTTGTGGACAAGCTGATGATTTGTTTTTTTAAACCCAGCAAATTGTATACAAAACTACAATACCAAAATGTGATTTTTTTTTTTTTAGTCACTACATTGAGAGTGGTAAAACTGAAATCAACGTGATGTAATAGGCTACTACCAGAGTGCCCGCTATTGTTTCCTTTTACGTTCATGGCAGCCACCCTTCAGTCATTACTGTACCTTCTGTTCAAACTGTGACTTCATTGAATTCCACTGAATGTCCCACTGCTTATTCACCTCCAGTACCTGTGCAGCACATGACACAAAACAAACAAGCATAGAGGATACTCCATCAAACATTCAATTAAAATAGGAGTACAGTGGCAAAACAAGGAAGAGACTCACATCTTTTCTTTGCTTTTCTAGAAGTTTGATCTTCTTTTCATAAACGTCAACATCACAAGGTTTGTTTGGACTTTTCTCAGCAGCTTTTCCACTCTGAGGACACACAGAACATTCTTACATTACACGCTTCGTAAAAGAGGAACAACTGGATCTGAGAAAAATGTCTTTGGGCTGGCAGACTTAGGATTTCTGTTTTTTATTTTTTTTTAAACTCATTTTGACTTGGGGAAATTATAAAAGAAGGTCAACTGCTACAATAGAGTTATTTTCAGTTAAACAGTTTTGAATTTGGTTAAAAAGATTTTTTTTGAGTCACGAAATTAAGGATGGTTTTAAGGGTTTCACTATTCACAGGCCGGCCTGGTACCTCGTCCCCTTGAAAAGCAGTGGTAAACAGTAAATAGTAAATTGTACAAATACAGGGTAAAGGTATAGATTTGTGTAAAAGACTTATCGGCCAATTGGCTGATAAGTTTTAGGCCGAAGTTGAAAGGACCATAATCGTCCATTTAATTGGCCGGCCAATTCATCCTGTGGTCCGGAGTGTGTAGATGTGACAGTTTGGCAAAAAATACAGCTAAAATAATGTGGCTACCTTCTGAGGGGTGGAGGCTTCTATCTTCGGTCTCACTGTGGCACATTCCTCCTTCACGGTCTCATCTTTGGTGTCAGGAGCTTCAGTGTCAGATGCTGCCGCAGATGATGATGACGATGATGACGCTGCAGCTGCCGCTGCTGATGTCGAAGCCACTGCTGCTCCTCCTGTCACAAGTTCCTTCAGTTTCTGATTTTCCTGTCTGAAAACACCAGTACAATGAGAATTTGATTTAACTAGATCAGTGAACAAAGCCCTATTTAAGAGTTTGGTCAAACTTCAGTTTGTGTTCGGTAACAGCCTGCAATGTCTAAAAGGCGTACTTGTGCAGACGATCCTGGAATATTACCCTACTAGAGTGAAAGTATGCACAAGAGGCACACCACAGAAAGACATGGAGAACTGATCAATAGATAAGGGCAGCAGTTTCCTTTTATTTTCTTGTCAAAGGGTTTTGCAGGTTTGTTTATTCTTTAAAGTTTTGTATGTATTCACAGATTCCCAAAACTGGCAAATGTTTAAGGACCAACACCTAAATATGACCATGAATTATTCAACACTGAAGAAAGTTCCAGAACATTAATAATACATTATATTTATGAACACACTTTACATTGAATAAACAATTAATTTATTTTTGAACACATTATCTCAAAATCCATCAACATAAATGTTGACGTAAAAGCTAGTGTTGGAAAAAGACATACTAGTAACGAACGATTCATTGGTAAAATGGAGATGGCTTAAGCGACTCAAAATGCAGCCAATTTAAAAGAGCGCAAGAGTGGAGAGCAAAAGAGTTTAAAAAAAATTACAAACAAACAAAGCATTACCTCAGCTGCTCCAAATCTCGATTCCTGATGTGGTGATCCTCTTCCATTTTCTTTCGGAGCTCATTGTTCTCCTCTCTGAGCTGTTCACACAGAGTCTGCACAAAAGAATAGGAAGTATTCAGTGTAAAAATGACCAGCATCATTTGTTTGTCAACACTAAAAAAAAGATCAAACAGACTTCAGAAATGACAAGTCAAAAGTCTGCATATGCACACACAAGCCTGTCTTCCAATGTGATGTACAAACTTTTTTTCCTTGTATTTGCATAAAAAAAAAAAAAAAAAACTAGTGAAACCCATTGTGCGATTAAAAAAAAATGCGGTATGACCTTTCAAATTGCACATACGACTACAACTTAGTAGGGGTAGATCGACAATCAACTGGGTCAGCCTCAGCCTTTTTACAAATCTGATGGCCGATAATAATTTCAATATAAAATTGTTTTAAAGTCAAAGAACTATTGAAATTTAAATATTCAGTTAACTTCATTAGAGGCTTTGAAAATTTGTTAAACAAAGAAAAGTGAAATTTTAACATTTTTTGTTATTTTGAAATTCAGGAGAACTTTATTTAATGTAAAAACAACAGGGATCAATTTACTGGTTTAAGTTTTCATTTAACATTTAAGACATGCTGATGAGCCTTCTAACATTGTTAGAATTTTATGACAAAGATGTATGTTGTCTAAAATTTATTTTGAAAAAAGAATGAATAAATTAACTCACATGGAAATATGCTTAAACAAATTTAAGTTAGGGATTTTTTATGCCAATATTTTCCCTTAAAGTAAAAATGAATATTGACTTCAAATATCATATTGGCCTCCTTGACTACTGATAATCAGTATTGTATCAGCTCTTAAAATAACATAACTAGAGCTCCACAAAGTAGTTTTATTTTATGTTGTAATGATTACGCACTGGGCTACAATGTTTAGAAATGCAGTTATGAACTGGAGGAAAAATGTGTTTGTATCAGGGAAAATTTGTTTGTATCTGACATAGTAAATACAAATACAGAAAAAGCCACCAAATGAAAGTTGAAAGAATCAGCCTCATAAAGTGTACACGGGGAAATGTTTCTAACATTTACTGTATTTGTTTGATCAAATACTTTGTCAAAAAAATAACATTAAATTGTAATTATTATTTGGAGGAAAAAAATTGCAATTAATTTTTCAAAATCGTTCATCCTGAGTCACCATGCCAAAGAAAGACAAAATCCACTGAGGACTACAATGCTGGTTAAGAGTCAGAAGCGTATTTCCGAAGCGATCATTTGTTTGCACTGACAATCATAAAAGCTCAACGGACCCAAATGAGCCTCGTATTCTGTTCTTGAAGCTTAAATATGTTGCTGGATTTGTGCAACACACAAAAAATGTCACTATTTATTATTTGTGTGACGTTAGCGTTCATTTATTTTTCTCAAACCAAGCCTCACATACCTGTAGGAGGGACGTCCTCAGTTCATTCTTTTGGACTTTTGAGGAAAGATGGTGAAACTCCACAGCCATTCGACCCAGGTGAGCTAAAAGCTGGTTTGGATTGGACTCCTCTGCAAATAAACTAAAGGAGCTCTCCAATTTTTTCAGCTGACTCGCTAGCTCCACGTTCTCCTGAGGCATGAGGGGGATGACGCCTACTGCAGACCGGGCCTGAAATTACACACACACACCCACATGTTAACAGTCAGTCAATCAAGCTTTCCTTTCAAGCTGACTCAGTAACTATAAAATGCATTTCAAAAGGAATCAGGCTGCATAGGAGTCATAGTGCTACTACTGTCAAACCAGTTGAGCTGGCTGGGGGAAAAAATAGCAGCTGGTGGAAGCTGACCACAGAGTGACTAACGATCCAACCACAAATTGACAGGTCATGTGTGGTAATAGGAGTTATTTTAGAATATCACTGTGTTTGCATTTGAAACAACATACAGCATGCCTGTCATATCATGGTGAAGTATCGAATGACCACATTCCTTAGGATGTAACGTGACTGAATCATGTGTGATTCCAGTCAGTGATAATCCTGGACTTTCCCGTGGTTGACTCAGGCTTGAACTGCCAGTATTGAATGAGTTACTAGGTTACTTCATTGGGATAAGTTTCTATTGTTGGGAAAATGACTAATTAGTAATATGTACACACACACGTCTAAGTAAAACACATATTTATCATATATAAAACTTGTGACGGGCTGACATTCTGCTTTTAAAATATCAATCCATTTTCGAGAGCCGCTTATCATCACTAGGGTCGCAGGCTTGCTGGTGCCTATCCCAGCTGACTTCAGGCAGTAGGCGGAGGACACCCTGAACTGGTTGCCAGCCAATTGCAGGGCACACAGAAACGAACACCCATTCATGCATCCAATCACACCAAAGTAGCCAGATATGCTAACTACTTCGCCACAAGCCGCCTGCTTCTAAAATCAAAGTTACAAATGTCAGTAGTACATACAGTCAAGGCATCTGACGTCCTCCTGTCCATATTGGCAACTTCAAACTCTGATAAGGCATCCTGCAAAAGCCTCAGGGTTAGGTAAGAACAGTAAACACATCCAACAATAAAAGCCCCACAAGTCAAAATGTTGCAAGCCCCACGGTTCACACTCACATTAAGTCTGTTGGCCCTTGCTAGACAGCTTGCATCTGCTTCTTTCGGCTCAGCAGTGAGATGCAAACAAGGTTTACCTTGATGTGGGGTGGGGGAAGACCATAAATCCCATACTTGTCTCAATAACGCAGTTGTACCACATAAATATGAAAATGAACGAGACCTACTTTGCGTTTCGGTCTGAGCATGCCCACCCGCGCACAGACTGGCAGCAAAGCTGGACGACTTGAGGGCCTCGTTGTCTCGCACAAGTTCTTCCACGCGCTGACGAAGCCTTGACGCTTCTAACTGAGACTCTTCCAGCAAGTCGCCTGCACAGAGAGGGCTGTTTAGTTTCACTAAGTGCAGTTTCAGCAAGCTGGAAGCATCTCAGTCACAACGACGATCCAATAAAATGTTTTGTATAACATGTAACACTCCTTACATGAGTCACAGGCAAGTGTGATGGCCAGAAACGATCCATGTTCAGGTTGTACTACATTTTTCATTTTACTTGCTGAATGTCAGTGGCACCAGTATTTGCATCATTTAAATCTAAGGCAACCTACTATGACAGTTAATCAAAGTGTGAGAGCTACGGATGTCCGGTTTCTGTCATTTTGACATTTGATTCCCTACCACAGTTGGAATAGTCGTGTACTTTTCACTGTACTTAGCTTTTATTTGTCATCACGTTTTTAACATTCAGTTTGTTTTAAAGTACTTTTACAGCTGGTTTGTTAGCTTGTATTGATTTTTCTTTAATGTTTTGTTTTAGTTGAGCTGTTATCAGTTTTAGGTTTTTTTTATACGTGGAGTATTTCACAAGTCTAAAATAAATTTTAAAAAATCACAAAACACAATTGAACAGTAAAGTTAACTGTATGACCACACAGTATTAGAGAATTTGAAAACTGATAATCAATATTAAAATGACAAAACTGAAGGACATATTTGCCATAATTATATTTAGTTTGAGTTGGGTTAGAGTTTGCAAATGCAGATTAAAGTTGAAAAATATTTTTTCACATATAGTTATTTTGTCAGCTATAATAACCTCATTCTCTAGGCAGCTTTTTATTATTAAAATATAGTTGATTAATCATTACAATATCAATTTTGATGATTGATTTGATTGTGCTGACAGCTGCCTCAATGCTACATGTTAAAAAACAATAGATGTCACTACTCCGCAGCAAGCACCAATAAATTACTCCTCACTATAGTATCTTGCCTAAAAAGATTTATAAAGTGAGGCAAAATTGCAAGGTCAAATTAATCAAAAATCGACAGTCTGGTATTAAAGGAAAAAGGACAGTTGTCAGGAATGCACAAATTATATGCATTTCAAAACTGACTGTCCTGAAGTGAAATTCGCCAGGCAGAATATTGATTCCAAATTTAATTTGAACACCCATACCTACTTGGACATGAATGAGCAGCAGGGATCCATAGTGGAGACTCATACTGGCTTACCTAGGCTCTTCAGACCCTTCATCCTCTCTCTCAGTATGCCGTTTTCCTCCAGGAGCTGTCGATAGCTGCTTCCCCCTGCAGCCTCATCCCTGGACTTGATATCACTCCCACCCGGATCATAGATGCGGTACGGGCCTTTTCCTTCCATCCTTGTTCACTTTCTAAGCATGGTCCACAAAACTGAAGGGAGCAGATTAAAAATAAATAAATAAATAATAACATTGTCTTGTGTCTCATAATAGTCGAGAACTAAAAAAGTGCAGAATAAAACTGTACAAAGCTTGCCCATTGATATTATTGACACCATATTGTTAAGTGAAAAATAATGCACTTCTGTAGTGCACACACATTTTCCTCAGTACTGCTAGAACTCACACTACTGACAAGAAACATACACCATACCCAGTTTAAATGATGACAAATACACTTTTAAGAGTGCTTTCGTTATTTATATTATGCAATGAATACACTACGAATCGTGGTTTTTCTTTCTTAACACAAAAGACCATCACAGCATCCATGTCAATGGATCTCGACTACAAAAAAGACCTACACACGTCATATAAATGCTCTAAAAGAACAAATACCCAAGAGTCCCGACGTAAACTAGTTCACTGATCGCTAGCTTGATTTAATGAAACAGCCTAATATTAGTTGTCGTTGTTGTCATGCAAATTGACTAGCAACATTTAGCTGTCGGCTAGCTAACGCTAGATAACAATGGGAGACAGGAAGCAGCTCGCTTCGCTTTTGGTTTTAAAGCCCTCTAAAGACACTTTCGGCGAAGCGCTCCGTACGTCAGAAAGTGTAGATATACCTGACAAAGAAACAAACGAAGCGGTGTCCTTTGCCAGAATACCTTTCCGCTCGCAGCGGCCTCGCGTCTCTGTGCCCAGACATCTACTGCGGAAGTGGTCTGCTGCCCAATGCCGTAACATGGGAAATTCCACCTTGCAAACGTTTGATGTAAACAGCGGTGACTGACAGTCAAAGCATCCAATCAGTGCTCAGAGAGGCGGAGCCAGCAAGTGTTCAACGCTGCTTCATCTTTACAATAGAGCTTCGGTTATCAAAACAGTGGCCTATTAAAATAATAAATACGAAACGACAGTCTACGTCAAATATTTTACCCAGATATTTAGCAACTATTTGTTGAAGTGATGTTTTAAAGTGCTCTGAACTGAAGTGCTTTATCTTTTAAACAAAGGTGTCAGATAACAAAAAAACGAAAACAAAACAAAAGGAAATGATAACGAAACTTAAACGTGTAAAAACATATCTGGTCACAAAACAACAACAACCTAAAAACGATAACCAGCCGAATATGAATTTGACATTCACAAAACTAAATAAGACGAATTATAATTATAGCGAACATGCCCTTTGTTTTCCTCTATCAATTACATACAGAGGCGTTTGGGGTTTATTTTAAATGCATTTATTTTGGTATTATGAATTGTGCAGCTGTCTAGAAGAGTGAAGGTAAAACAGCCGTCTGAGAATTTAAATTTACGTTACTGTGGGTCAGTGACTTAATTTGGACTCCACACTCCATGATTCAATAAAAAAATAATTTTCCGACAACAATGAAATTAATAAAATTAAATAAATAATGGAAACTAATCAAAACTGATTTTTATTTTTTTAAGTCGAAACAATACAAACACTAATGAAAAATCCATGTTATGCCTAATATCAAGTCATCACACGCACACATACACACACACACGTGTATATATATATATATATATATATATATATATATATATATATATATATATATATATATATATATATATATATATATTTTATTTTTTTTAGGTTGTAAAGCAATCTGCTGATTGTGATCCTTTTAACTGATGAGCACTTGTGTTCCAAGAAACTGTCTTCACTCACTGAAAATAAATTTGGAAGATAAGGGGCTTGCTGATGGGGAGTTCTCCGATTGCATCAAGCGTTTCCACTGAACTAGAAGCTCAGTACGATCAAGGCCAGGTCAGCAGCACAGTATTTGTCATCGGGATGTAAAGATATAAAAATGCCTAGAGGTTCAATGCTTCCTGTTGTGTGAAATATCATAAAATTGTGAACCAACTATAAACTTATTTGACCTGCTTCCTGACTAATGTCGCAGTGCCCTCCAGTAGCAGTTCTTAAACTTTTTTTTACGCCAACTACCACCACATAAAAATAATGACCAACATTTAAATACAGTAGTGGACTGTGTTATCAAAAACGAGGTAGAGGTTAATTTCTTTAAACGTAAATAAAGTGTTGACATTACTGTAGCATTATGCACAGTTGATTGAACGCAATTGAAAAAAATGCATTTCCATGTAAACGTTAAATAAATGTGTACTGTACTTAAATTGTTGTTTGTAAACAAGCAGTGGTGCAAGATTAAATCTTATACAACAAATTGTACTTCATAAATGTAAGATACTAATTTTAAAAAAAAGGTCCTGGGTTACAGCTGGGTTAGCTGTTTCACCCAATTTGGGTTACAATAATCTCAAGAGGTTTATCATACTTTTGTACGACAAATAATCAAATCAGTAAATCAGCCTTGAGATGAATTAGAACAGTGGTCCTCAAATAAGGGTACTAGTAATCCTGGGGGTACTTGAAGGAACTTAAAGGTGTACTCAAGATTTAAAAAATAAAATAAAATAAAACATGCAAAAATCATTTAAAAATAATTATTGAATGAGTTAATTGTTTCAGGAAATTATAAGTTCATAAAACTCATTTTACGTTCAGTAGTTTATTCAATTTCATTGCTGTAAAAATCCAGATTCTCCCCCATACTAGAATGGTTCGACCCTACTTGTCCTGTGCCACATCTCATTACCTGCCAAGTTAATTATTTATTTTTGTGACCACATCTCTACTATGATCCCAAAAGAGGACACTTTAAGTTGAATATTATTTTGTGGACAAATATTTATTTATAATTATTTCTTTTAGAGAATGGGTTGATTTTTTTTTATTTTATTTTTGTGGACAGAAAAACAGAATTCAAGTCCAAACTTTGACTTTATTCTCAGAATTCTAACTTTAAAGACATAATTCAAAGAATATAGTCAGACTTGTTCAGTCAGAACAGGCTCCTATTGTGGGTGAGAATAATGACTGTCAAAATTCTGACTTTAAAATGAGAATTCTAAGAATAAAGTCAAATTTCTGAGGTAGAAGGGACAATTCTGCAAACCGTTTCTGATTGACTCTAATCTTCTTCCGTATGTGCCTGTTACTGTGCCAGAAATACAATTGCATAGTAAAATTATTTATTAAAATCATACCATTACAAATATTTTAAAATGACAAACTACAACAAAATCATAAATGAGTTTAAAAAAATGATAAAAGCAAAACCTAATAGGCTCTAATGTATAATGGGAATATTTTTCTGGTAGGACACGTATAAAGCTATCTACTCTAAGTATGGTAGTGTCTCAGATTTGAAATCTTTTCAAAGAATATATTTCTAAATTTTTGTATTCAACCCCCCCCTCCAAAAAAAAAAAAAAAAAAAAAAAAAAAAAAAAAAAAAAAAATATATATATATATATATATATATATATATATATATATATATATATATATATATATATATATATATATATATATACACACACATAGAGATAGATATATTTAACATAGGTAATAATGTGATATATTTAAACCATGTACTTTTGTATTTTATGCTTTATTTAATCTACTAATATATTATTATTGAAACATGTCTTTGATTAAGTTAGCTATATATAACAATCTTTTTGTTCAACTTACAACTCAGGAAGCCTCTGCTTAACTTGTTCACAAAGCTACCAAATTGTGAAGCCTAACACTTTTACCCCAAATCTGTTTGATGTGTCAAACTGGTGCGTATAGTGAGTAAGCAAGACAAAAAAAATTATCTACATTTTGAGCAAGACCAAGGGCCATAAAAGCAAGTGGGCCAGCCTTTTTTTTTTTTTTGCATTTTCTAAAAGCAGTAAGCTGCAGTTGACAGCTATTAACCCCAAGATAGTATTTTTCAACTACTTATGCAGTGTCCAATTTCATTCGTTCCATGAAGTTTTGAAAGCAATTTAATCTAACGTTGAACATATTGTTCTGCTGACATGTTAGGAAGTACAGAAAATTATTTTGAAATAACCTTTTTTCAAATAATGAATAAAAAAAAGTTGTGAGCTCGTACTAAAGCACATTAAACTGTAGTAAACAATGAAAAGTGCAACATGTTTCTTTAACATGCCGCACTACAGTATCATTTTCGAAGAATAGAGAGCATTCAAGAATGATTTCTTGTTGTGTGAGTAGCTCAGAGGATAACACAAATCAATTTAGCAGAAACTTAGATTAGCTAGATTAGAATAGTCAAACTGGTATAAACAACAACTCACCCACTCATTTGGCTTGTGTCTGAGAGGCATGAACTTTTTAAGGAAACTGGTGAATAGGGGGAAGCAATTTCACTGAGAGACTTGGGGAATTCCCATAACCAAGTAAAATGGCCTGACACTGAAGGCTCAGTGTGAACAGAACCTGGTGTGTGTCCAACTCTCTGTTCTTCCTACAGGAGTGACTTTACACATGCTGAAAATAAACAAATACTGTACTTGTTTGTAATCAGTGCGTAGTAGATTGGGGCCTCCAGCTAGGGGCCTTATTTGCATGAACAGAAATGCCAAAGATGAAACATTTTAATTTGTGCTGTCTAAAGATTGTTAAAAAGTTGAGATGAATTAGAGTCTGTAATTAATTTATCTAATTAGTGTCTTTTTAATCCGACGTAAAATAAAAAGAAAACTTTTGTTTTTTTTCAGACAAATTTAAGACTGATGTACTACAACAACAAAAACATGGCTTCAAACATTTATTTTTTATTTTCAACAGACTTAAACAGATGCATTTGTAGTCTTTTGGCGTTTGCTGTAATTGAGACAAGTCCCAAGTGCTAGCCGCAACCGTGACTTTATACCATCAGGAGGAATGGTGCTGTTTTTTGTCAATCGCCTCATAATTAGAAAATAACATTAAAACATTGCCGATCCTATGCATTGCAAACTTTGTTGCTATGATTAACTGTGATTGCTTTTGCAGCTGCAAGCTTTTCATTTATGTGTCAGGCTAAACATGACCTGCATCTATGGTACGCAAGGTCCGTCTTACAAAGAACATATATCACTCAAATCTTTAGAAAATTGGCCGACATTTTTAAAGTAAAATTCAGCAGTCTTTGGATTGACTACCTTCACATGCTTTTCCATTTTCATGTCTTCCTTTTACCCTTGAACTTACCCTCTCCCCCACAACGGAAGCCTGTCAGTTTATGCCAAACAAAGAGACACAATGACAGCCAATCAGCGTCCACTCCAAGGTGTGATTGACCTTTGTTTTCCTACCCCCAAAAATTCAAGCACAAACAAGAGGCCTGGTGCATAATCAGCCTCCAGGGAGCATAGCATTAGAGACTAAAAATGTGATTAATGCTATTGAAATCAACGCTTTAACTATGACTGTACTTAACTGATGTCAATTACAGTAATCTGTTATTTTGACACTTCTTTTTTCATTCAAATGTCTTGCACATTCATCAAAACAAAATAGTGGAGTTATAAAATCAAATAAGGCAATTCAAGAAATTCTGTCCAATTTAAGAAAAAAACGATTCTTCTGATAAGCATAAGAGACTTGTTTTGTAGTCACATATTGAATGGGATAAACAGGCTGGGACGTGCAACTAGCTGCAGTTTTTTTCTTCGCCTTGGATTTTGGCTTTCTGCAGGGGATTTCCTCGCAACACTACTTTTTTTTTTCTTTTCCTCTTTTTAACAAAGAAAGCCTGCAGCAGCAGCTGCACACACACCACATGTTCAGTACTACAATTGCAAATATGTTGTTTCCAACACCAGGCCTATTTTGTCTTTGAAGAGTGTCAAGATCCATGCCTCATAAAATTGCAGTACCTATTATCAACACCTCCTACTAGTTTGATGTTTTTAATGGCCTCTTCTGAGCCTACTTGAAATATTGCATACCTAAACTCCTACTTTCATAAACATTTGGCAACACATAACAAAACTATTAAGAGGTATTGACTTAGAGGGAGTTTCCTCCTGCAGAATTAGCTCGTTCTGCTTCTTATGCTGTCATTGTGCCAGTATCAACATCGTAAATTAATGAACATGCAAATCGCAACACTTCTCCTTTGTTCAGACAGGATGTGGTGAAAATGGAATACACCGTTAAGAGAGATTTGAAAACATTCAACTGTATATGTGCAATGAAAATGGAGGACACAAGTGAATACTGGTTTTATTAATTCTGTATAAAGACAATGATTGATTGCATTGATTTTATGTGTTGGGAAGCACGGTTGTACTATGGTTTTAAAAAAAGGAGGAAATGTCATGTCTTAACAAAGGATCTTCTATGGGACCGGAAGATGTCTTTCAAAGAGCTTTGGCAGACGAGTAAGCAACAATTTAGTTTGCTGATGCCAGATATTGACTACCACATTTTGACAGTGACGTGATGGGGCCTGTTGGTGGTGGGCCTCAACAATGTGGCTTTTGAAAATTTGTCATCTTCAATCCTCCCCTCCACACAGCACCAGCAGGGTTTTGCGATAATCTCCTGAAGTGTCACCCTGAGCACATAAAGGCAAATATTAAAATCCATCAAAATTATCCATCTTATCATACTTGCACACAGACAAAACTTTCACTGCATTCAGAATGGAGAACATGCAGTAAAGTGCACCAAGAACAGTCAAGAAATTGAGTTATGAATGTGTTAAAGGGTCTTTGTGATATAAAACATAAGGGCAATAGAAATGATTTTGTTTGTGTACAACATTTAACTTGTAAAATATTTTACTGAGGGGAAGTAATAATGAACTGAGATAATGTGGTTGAACAAATAGTCACACCATGTGACTATGTTTT
The DNA here is from genome assembly GCF_059441005.1 of Hippichthys cyanospilos. Taxonomy (NCBI): domain Eukaryota; kingdom Metazoa; phylum Chordata; class Actinopteri; order Syngnathiformes; family Syngnathidae; genus Hippichthys; species Hippichthys cyanospilos. The sequence goes on along the minus strand of NC_142381.1, from coordinate 10,530,049 downwards.
GTGTGTCTACTGCAACATAGCTGATTCAAACAATCAGATAATCTGCAGAACTATATCTGCGTTATATCATCAATCAGTTATTCTCAATTATATCATAAAGTCTGCAGAAGGTGTATTACAATCCTGCTCATTTGAATCAAGTGTGTTGCAGCAAAGAGGCAAATAATTTTGGACTTCAGTCTCCAAGATTGATGACCCCTTCCCTGGAGGCTTGGGGTTACTCAGAGTCCCCCTGGGGAATCACTTTTCCCTAGATAAAGTTTTTGGTGGAAAATTGCCACAAGCGCATATTTTGACATCTATAGCCATCAATGGCAGTGAATGAAGTGATAAATAGTAGAGGTGTAGCTATTTTAACAGAATAGCAGGACCTAAGTGTTTTGTCCAACCAATCCAACCAAACTCCCATCTATTAAGTCTAACCAATTATCGTAACTCATTCACTGCAACCCCAGTCAAAACTATTTTTCAATTTATATAGCTATCAACGGCTATGAATACAAGCCCAATAAAAAATGGATCTTTTACATCCAAAGCCGTCAATGGCAGAGAAGTGAAGTGAAGTGGAGCTAAACAATGAGGGCCATACAGACATATTGCAATCACTGCAATATGTCAGTATGGCCCTCATTGTTGCCACACAACATTAATCCTCACACTTGGACTTTATATATTGCAGAATATAGTGAATGTTTCATGATTGGAAAAACATTTTTGCGAAAACAATGAGGTCATGTTTTTTGTTGCATTGAACTAATAGTCATTTCATGTGGAAGTTATTATAGATTTGTTCCTGGGTACTTCGTGTCTGTAGAGCCATCAGCCAATCACGCAACAGATAGAGAAAGGAAGTTGAGCATAGAAGGGAAATTCCTGAACAGCTGTGCAGAAGCCACAGACCCACAGTCCACCGCAAGGAAGCTATAGGTTACCGCGGCCGCATTGCCTTAGCAGAAGACGACTGCGACATATTCTCACACGATGCGACATGCAGAACAAATGGACAAGGACAAAAAAAAAACAGGTGGCCGTGTTAGTGGACATCGACGCAGACTTACGATCATCGTCTCTACCTTGATGAATTCATGCAGTGAGGTGTCCTGTGTTTCTTTGAATTCTTTACGAATGTTGAAAAGGTCAATCTCACTACGGGACACCATGATGCGGATCAACGCTCTGTCATCTGTGCCGAGACCCTGCGCACAAAAAATACCACAGAACAGTTATGCACTTTGATTATAAGAACAAATTACCCAATTCCAGTGAAGTTGAGAAGTAAAACTTGATTAAAAATAGAATATATTGTGAATCCTTTTGAACCTTCATTGAATCAAATACACTACCATGACAAAATACATAACTTTTCTTCTTTTGAACAAAGTATGTGATATCCATGACTTCCCAAAATAATTTTAAATATGGACTCATCAGACCACACCAGACTTTTCCACATTGCGACGCGCCTGCTCAGAAGGGCTCAGGGTGGTTGGTGGGGTTTCTGGGTAGCAGTTTTAAGATCAAGGTCCATTCAATGTTGGTTTTTGACCATCGACATAAATACCTTAGAATTAGACCTCTCAGCTTTCCCTCAATAAACCCTATTTTCATCTTTTACAATACTCTTCCCTGTTTCAGTACAACTGCGCCCTAGTGCACGATTCAAGGCTGATAAAGACATGCTTTCATGAGTTTGGTGCAAAACAAAAAACGGAGAGATCTGACCTCAACTTCACCTTTGGGATGAACTCGAAAAATTAATCCTCCCAGAAAGGGAAAATTTGAAAATTTGCGGCTAACCACGCACCATATATTCTTTTATGCCCATAAAGTATAGCTCTAACATGGAGCACCAACTAAGATTTTTTTTTTTAATCATTACGTTTGATTTCAATGTACTGCGCATACCTTCATGGCCTTGTATAACCGATCAGCAAAATAAGAAGGCTGGTTCTTCACACTACGGACTGCAACGGAAAGAGAAAGCAAATTGAGGTGAGGTTCCAAATAGGGGCGTTCCCGTAAAGCCCTGACCAGTTTGTTGCTATTCATTTCAACGTATAATTACCTATGGCATAAAAGGCATTTTTCACATCTCCTGACATTTCCTTCTTGATGATCTGTTCAATGTCCTTGTTGGAGAACCGGACAAACTCCTGGAAAACTAAAAAGAGCATTCATTTGCACTTGTTTAATAACTTGATTACAGTGAGTAGTGGTTCTCATATGGATGTATGAGCATACTATGGAATATGTGAAAGCACACCACGGGTTATATGAGTTTAACAGGGTTTCCACTGGTATTTGCGAATTTAATAGAATGATTTTTAACTGGAACAGTACATTTTTCTTTTCAAATCAAGAATAAGTCAATTGGAACATGAAATAACTTATTGCTAAATGGCCTTTGTTTTGGTAAGCGTTAAACAGATTAACATTGTCTATGATGCAATTTTCTAGCGGAGGAGCCAGAAATAAAACAGATGATGTTAAACTCTCTATCTTCTGAATTCACAAATAAAATATGCCACGATAAGAGACTACAAAGTAATTCCGAAATTGACTCAATCAGACACAAATTGCACATCACTGTTTTAAGTCTTTTTTGCCACTTTCAAAATTGCTTTGCGCTGGTCAAGGGCTACCTGGCTGAAAAAAATATTTCACAGGGGCATAAGGTTAACAATCAGTGGACTAAATAGCAAATTTTAATTTTATTGTTGCAGATTACCTTTCCTAAGATGAGCAAAACTCCTGGTGCACAGAATACTCATAAATTTCATGACTCTCTCATCAGAATCAGCATTACATGCATCAGCAAGTTCCTGTTAACCAGAAGCCAAGGAGAAGGTATAAATCATCAACATTACACATTGTTCCTTTCTAGATCTCTTACAGTATGTATGAAACTTTTACTCGCCTGAGCATCTGTATTCGCTCTTTCATAATCTGCAGGGCCATCCTCTCTTGCACCCTAAGCAAGGTGAGAAACAATAATTGTGTAATCACACAATACTCTTTTGCAACACAAAAGATATTTGCAACATGGGCTTTTTGCCAGAAAGAACAAATCTGTCATTCAGGATGATTGACCTATTATGCCTACTGGTTCTCTTAACATACAGTAAAAAGGTTAAAAATATTTTGGAATTTAGTTAAGATGGTGTTGTTGCATCATGGAAATGTCATGATGTTGCTGGAAAATCATACCACGTACTAATCAGATTTCGCTTTTGTTATGCCAAACCTTCTCACAGCTCTAATTTGCATATCGCCCAGGGTGTGAATGTGGTTTACTTGGGCTTTTTGACATTGTGAAATCTTTTTTCTCTAGCGATAAGCATGTATCTCTCAATCTGGGCCCTGGCCTTCCTGTGTGGAGTTTGCATGTTCTCCCCGGCTTCCTTCCACATTTTTAAAAACCATGTAGTCAATGACTTAGGTCACTCTAAGCGTCTAAATTGTCCGTAGGTCGTTTATGTGTGTGCTATGATTGGCTGATGACAAAAAAAAAAAAGATTTTTGACTTATACAGCTGTCAATGGCAGTGAATGAGGTAACTTACTCATTGCTAGCCCAGTAAAACTTAATCTTTACAATATATGGCCACTACTGGAAGTGAAATAGTTTTTTTGGAAAATGGAATAGTGCTTCAATCACATTGTTTTGTGTTTCTATAGTAATGCAACACATATACTGTAAAGATAAGACTCTAGTGAGAGGACATTCATTCAACGTTACCTGCACAAGAGAAACAAGGATCTGGCAGAAATGTCCCGATGTATCAGACTGAATAGCTGCCTCTAAAGATTGCTTATAGGCTGTAAAGTTCAGGTGCGAATTTAGTGATTACGTCATTTGAAACAAACGCAAAACAAAGACATGTCAGTCCTATTGCCAACAACTCACCTTCCTGATAGGCAGCATTCATGGCTTGTATTTGCTCATTGTTCCTGGTGACCAGGATCTCAATCAGCGCATGTTCATCTGTGCCAGCACCCTGTGGAAATGCCCATAAACACTCACAATGGACAATATATCTTGTCGGATATGACAGTGTGAAGGCAGTCTGTTACGTGAACATTTGGCCTAATTGACGAGTGGTGTCATTAGGTCAAACTGTGACAGGAAAAATTTATGCACTCTGAAAATGGGACACTATTTTCTTAAGAATGACAAATTTTGGCAACCATTTTAGTTTATGCTGCTCCCTAGTGTGATTTCATGGTACTTACTGTTTTGTATTGACTGATGTTCTAAAATTCTGAGCTACATTTACAATCTACATGTAATATTTCTTTAATGAAAAATTATTCAATAGATTGTGGATGTCAGATTAGTTTTTCTATCAGATTTCTGCCTATATACTGTCCTGTCAATGTAATCTGCTAAAGGCCTATCAGAATCAACAGTTTCGGGCAATGTAACATATGATGGGATTATAGGTAATCAAATATCTAATGAGTCCTCACAAACCCAGGGCATTGTCACTTGGCGTCGTTGTGCAATTACATAAATTTACATGTTCACCTCTATAGCTTTCCTCATCATTTTGGCATCAAACTCAGCTGGGGTTAACATGAGACCAATGATCAGTCTCTCCAAGTTCTTTGAGAGTTCAGACTTGAGATCCTTCATCAGATCCTGCAATGAGTTCACACAAAATACTCACAGTTTAAATGGCAAAGCTTAAAAAATAAATCTCATATGTTCATAGGCAATCATCTCTTACCCTCCCAAGTAGTGATTTGAAGGTCTGTCTGATTTCTTGTCTCTGTGCATTGCTTCTGCATGCAACTATGTCAATGATTGCATCTTCATCTGTTCCTGTAGGACACAAAGCCAGTACAGGCATTTTAGTTATTCTATATAAATATTTTTTAAACGTTTCAACAGCAAAGCAAGGTTACAGTACATACCAAATCCTTTCATGGCTTTTCTTAAAGCCTGCGCATCAGCAGCAGGGTCAAAGTTGGGATATGGGAAAACTGTTGGCCTCAGCTGGTAGAGGAATTGTAAAAATGCGCTAATTAAATTTGAGCTTAATAAACACATATTATAGGTGGCGAGACAAGGGTTAATTCGCTATCTTGACAAAGAAGTGTTAAATTGGCATCCACACAATCACGTCTTACATACACGCATGTTGGTCACAAGCTATTTGGTGGTGGGTGGAATCAACATTCTTTATCAGCTCATTGACAATTTGGCAAAACAAGACAGTTTGAGGTTAGAAGATCATGGCACAGCATTTAATGAAACTGCCCGAAAGCCATTTTGTTAGCCATTTTGCTGACTATTGCAGCCTACTTTTTCACAGGGCATGCATTTATATTTGTTTTACGGAGATCTCTGTGAGGCTGGCATATCTCGCCAAAGGCAAACCATGCAATGCCAGCTGTAGTTGTCGCACAAAGGGGGGCAAACCTTGACTTTGGTCATGGAACTTATTTCCCACATCTTGTAGGCTATCTGAGCTGCTTCAGGGAAGAACTCTCCAGCTAGACTGCAATGATCAGTTCGACAAAACACAGCACACTAAGCACAGCTCACTTGTCTGTCACTTAGATTTAAAGAAATGGCGCTCAAATATTGCCATGGCCCTCCTTTTTTATTAGGCTTTACCACCCCCATCAGGTTGTAAATGTCACTTATAGTGAAATTATACTTACTCATCATCACCTCCACATAAATTCAAGAGCGTCCTCTTGTAATCACCTGATGTGTCGTCCTGTTTGCAGAACGCAAATTTTAGGGATTGACAATCAGAGACAAGCTCTTCTGCTTTTCTGTTACCTTGATCATGTTGTACAGTGACTTTTCATAACCAAGCCTGAAACATTCTCGGATGTCTAGCATGTCTATTTCAGAGCGACAAATCATAATCCTTATTAGTGTGTTGTCATCTGTTCCAAGACCCTGGAAAAAAAGGAACAGGTTAATGTGGAATGACAAATTCACTTTTGCAGTAATGCAGAGTTGACAATGCATTTAAATTGCAATAACTATCAGATATTTATAGGTAGTTATAATTACCTTCATTGACTTGTAAAGACGTTTGGCAAAGAACATGGGAACACTGCGAATGCAGTGGACTGGAAGACAAAACATAAGAAGATTTCTTCACAAAATGACATTTTTGGGAGCTCCACAACAAGGGGTGGAGATATTACACAGCACTGTTGACAGCATAACTTTCCAGATTCATCAGTCATTACGAATGGATTGAAGGACTTTTACAGATAATAATTTTGGCAAAATGGAGGAATGCAAGACTGCCTCAGATTCGTCCAACTACAGCAAGAAAAGGATTTGCATTGAATGGGAGGGAGATGAATTGCCGCTAGACAACCAACCATGCCGTGCAACAATGCTGCCCCCTGCTGTTAAGTATGACTGTTTGCATGTTGTCCCAACAAATGTTTCCCTGGCTTTTATAAGGTTGCTTTACTACATCCAGCCATTAACACATTCGGATGCAGGTTTTCTTCAAACCATATGTTTGTTTCTTTCTCAGAACCAAAGGCACGCTTATAAGCGTCTTCCTTTGATAACAAGACAAAAGACAAAAATTATGAGTGCCTTACCGACAGCAAGCATCAGTCTCTCAAAGTCTCCAGACAATTCGCTCTTGATGCTTTGCTCAATTGATTTCTCTGCAATCTTCTCATATGCATCAAAAACTACAAAGACAAGAACACGCTAGATATTATATTAGAAGGTAAGTTATCTTTGAATAATTGCAACAGCACATGCTTGTTCATTGCTTTTCCTTTTCTTTTCACTATTTAGCCGATTTGCATATACGTACAGTCACAAAATATATATAAAGTAAACATATAAAATACAAACATAGTTTATGCTAGGATATTTGTAAGGGTACAATACACTATTTGGGGTTGTATAATGAGATGATGAAATACTACAGTATATACCCAAATTGTAATGTATGAAAAAACTGCTATGCTTAATATACAATCATTTCTATTGCATGTTGAACTGCTTAATAATCTAGCTGCAATTTTCTCATCTCAGTACTGTAATTGTGAGTTAACGTGATTCATTTTTCAAGTTTACGTCAAAATAAAGGCAAAATGAAAAACAGTTCATTTATCTACTTCATTTAGTTGCTTACTTGCTAAACGTTTTGACTTGCTCTGTACACAGTGAAGTCCAAGAGTCTGAAATTTACATTTTAGTCACAATCACACTCGTAGGGAGCACACTAGAAATGACTAAATGCCACACGTGCATGTTAATTCCCCTTGGTGTGCACTCACTTACCCATGCGGAGGTGGGTCACACTGCGGTTTCCCAGTATCATGATGAATTTGGCCTCGTCTGTGCCCCACTGCTCTTCGCCAGCCGCAAAAAGGTCCTTTTGTTGAAACACGTGAGAGAAGGGAGGGCAGCATTACAATGACACTTCACCACGATAAACTCATAAATAGAGTTACATGTTCCCAAGCTTTAAAGGTCAAGTGTAAAAGCATTTCAATTGTCAATTTAAACGGAATGTCGAACATTTTCTTAGTTATGGATATGAATACTGTACCAATACTTTAGCATTTGATTTGAATTCGGGGGTTATACATTTTATTGATGTCCTGTTTAACAGTGCATTATTTTAGTTCTTCAAATTCTCACTTGGGCATCTTGCTCCACCAGATCTGCATTCACAACTCCCGACTCTTCTCTGGTCCCCTGAAACCAGGACAAGAAGGTCATCAGGAACCACAAAGTCGTACCTCTGATCATCAGGTGATTTATGCTTTGAGTACTTCAAACCAATCAATAACTAACTTGAAGTAAAACAACCAGCATCTTCTTAAAGTGACCTGAAGTGTCCGCTATCACGTCGTCCTCCATGCTTCTCCCATAGGCTGGAAAAACATGCAGAAATCATCGTGGATTTTTTTTTTTATACAATTAATGTTGTGTGTTGAAAAAAGACATACAAGGCCTTACCATCTTTGTATGCTTGAACCATGTCGTGAATTTGTTTGTTATTTCTTGATGCCAGAATTTCGATCAAGCTCTTCTCGTTGGTTCCAGCTCCCTTACGACAGGGTTAACAAGTTTAAGATAAATAGAACGTCCCTTACCTGACGTAAGAGTTGGTGAAGTATCTTACTTTGAGTGCATCTTTTACTTCTTTGGCATCGTGGTAAGGCGGGGTTCTCATCAGACTCACAATGAGACGCTCAAATTTACCAGTCAGCTCATATTTCAGGTCATCAATTAGATCCTATAAAACAACTGTTCTCACTTAAATACGATACTCTGAAATACACAAACGCTACACACAATTTGTGAAACAATACAAAGCTTCCGAATGGAAATTCAGGATGAACCTAAAAAATAGTATAACCTCAAATGGACCTTCTCTGAAATGTAAATGCACAAATCCAATTGTTGATTTTTTTTCTTTTGCTCTTTTTGGTCAAAATGCTCTTTGTTAATTCATAACAAGTGTTTGTTTTTGTCAACGACGGCAATGATAAAATGATTTTGTTGGTGGTCCTTTTTTCATGATGATAACATGACGATAACACCTCTTCAACAACTAAATTAATGCTAACTTTTGCCAATATACGCAAGTGCAGTACCGTGATAGCGTGAGCAACGTCACATTCAAATAAACAATAAAATCAAGTCAAATAAAATGTGATCAAATTTAAGTTTTACACATAACTACAGACAACATTGTGAGTTGTCTGTAAAAGATTTGACGTACCTTGCCAAATGTACACTTATATGCCGCAATAATTTCCTGTCTCTGAGCATTGCTGCGAGAGGTGATCAGATCCAAGATGGCTTCTTTGTCACTGCCTGGGGAGCATGTTGTACACACAGTAGTCATAGACTGTGGAAAATACTGCATATTATCATGCATGCAGGTTTCAGAGACTTACCCATGCCTTTCATTGCGCTGTAGAGCGCCTCGGCGTCGGCGTTGGGATTAAAGTTGGGAGCATCTGTTATTGTGCCTCTGAACACCTGAAAACAAATAGGCAGGCCATTTCATGCACGTTGTGCTCATGATCATGTTGCATTTTTAATAATTTATCAGTCTTTACTTGAATCTAAGGGAAGATACAAGATTAACAAGTATTTTAAATTAATTATTTAAATAACAAATAGCCCCAAAAAATTAAACAATTACATTTGAAAATGTTGCCACCGTTTCGACACTTGTCATCCAAACCTGACATCACAGGTTCACAAGGATCAGACAGGACACTGAAGTTGAGAAGTAGTAAGCCTTTACATACATAGAAGTCCAATGTAACTACTGCGAGAATCAAAATATAGAACTAGTATTGGAACACTAGACTTGGAAACTAAACTCATAGAAAAAAATGTAATTCAGACTTGGGAACTAAACTAGAAACTGACCAGGCGTCAATGAGAATTTAGATCTTAAATCTTGGGAGGCATCAAACCTACATTGCATAAAAAAGCAAAAAAAAAAAAAGGACCCTAACAACTGCAGAAAAATTGATTCATCAAGAAACAAACCAATAAGAACCAGGCACATTAAAACAGAATACATTCTAAAATGGCACATGACAAAGGTCACTATTTATTTTATTCTATTTTTGATTATTCTTCTTATCCTTTGTTTTACCTTACTATTATAAAAGAATACGTGACTGGACCGTAGCACAAGTCTGACCCCCCGTTCACAGGGAGAACTTCCATGCGCGTGTGTGTCTGTGTGCATTGCTGGTGCAAGGACGAAGGGGTGGGACAGTGGCTGTGCAGCAAGGAGTCAGATTACACACAAAGCAGCTTCCACTGTGAGGGTCTTTTTCAAATGTAACGAATACAGCTCAGCGTTGACCCACAAATCCATGTATGGACCAATCAAAGTTGTCTCGCATGGTCATGATTTGAACCCACTGAAGTTGTCAAGATACGTGCAAAGTCATCATAGGTTGCAGGAGTGTTCAATGCAGCAGGCAATGCCGTTTAAGGGCAGTCAGCCAAAATGCCCTTTCCGCTACACATTCACCATCACCCTCCGTCACTCCCCTCGGCAGCTGGAAAGCTTCACTCTCAAAGTAACAGAGCCACCAAACAGGCCCCTAGCAACCAACATTGAATAAACCCCTCAAAAGTGGGCCTTACATGGAAGTCTCGCCTTCATTTATACATAAAAACAATCCATTATGCCAGCAGTGTGATCCAAATAAAGATAAAATGACACAATGTGAGACAAAGGGCCACTTACCATCTTTGAATTTGGTCGTCTGTGACTGCACAGAGCAGGGGTCAGTAGTCGGGGACCTGCATAGAAAACGAAATTACCGCAATGCAATCATGCTGCCATTCGCTGCCACTTTGCTACATCTGTAACATGAAAACTAAAAACTAAATGACAACAGAGACTTTAAGATACTTCAAGACAGGAAAATGTTGTCATTTTCATATACTCGTATGAACACGGGTAGATTGTAAAGAGTCAGCGAAAATAAGATAAACTCGTTGACATCACTGGAAAAAAAGACTGAAATCTCTATAAGTTTTCATGCACAGCACTGTTTGTTTAAGACATGAGTGTGTCTTTCCAAAAATAGAAGTAGAATGCAGTCGAGGGGTCTGTGCCTCCACTGTGCATAGAAAGCCACGCCCTTCCCTGTACCCCAATCTTCATGCTCCAAGAAAGTAGTTTTAAAACTTCAAAGTCAAACGCAAGCGCGAGAGATTTGTTGTTTCACATCCCATTTTTACACAGATGTCATTCCAGAGCAGTTTGGACATATGTATAAAGAAGTGGCAGAGAGAATGTTTCCTTATAACAAGTAGATCAAACAAAAGATATTACCTGTTCAAACGAACGGAGTTTCTGGTGAAAATGGTGCAGACGTGCTCTTCTTTGCGGACCGTTACGTGTCCTCCCTTCTGGTGTGACGCAAGGACTGCGGCGCTCTCACAAGCGGCCTTCCCCGTACGTGCGCGCGCCCGTAACGCCCACGCGCATTACGGACAACTTTACGCGTAACTGCGCATCTTCTTACGCACAGTTGCTACGCAAATGCGCACGCATCCAATGCAGTTTATTTAGGAACTTTACAACAAAATGTTCGGATTTTTCTAATGAGTTAACATTTGAGTCAAATAAGAATTAACAGCCAAATTGTGAGAGAAACATCACAACATTATTGCAGTAGATGTGGATTCGAATCCGAACATTTACGCCATATCGTCTCTCAAATGTTTTGCTTTGCAGCCAACATTTTTGATACGCTTCAAACATAATGTCACTAGATGGCAGTATTGACAAAAATATCTCCCCTCATTCCTTTTCTACTTAACATTATTTACCTTTTACCATTCCTGCATACAGTGTTGTACAGAACGTTAAGTAAAACTTAAGTCTCAAACGGTGAGTAATTTTACACTGGTATAGGTGTAATTCTAGTTATCTGTTTAAACTTTTATGCCACTTATGAATGTCCAAATAATTTAGTGTGTTATGATGCAGATAACTTTAGCTAAATTCTTAAAACATTGCATTGTTTCTTGAAAGTAGTAGCCGATCTTGGTAATAAATGCAAAGCCAAGGCACTATTCAGGTCAAATACTGTGATTTTCTTTTTTTTCTTCTTTTTTTTAATTTCAAGGGTCGTGGTTCAACTGGCGATCTACTCTTAGTAGATTAGCTAAATTTAATGCCGTAGTTCACTGTTGACTTTGCATTTCATTCTTTATAAATTTGAACGGCACACTTTTTTTGCGGATTTGTGTTTAGCTAACGTTTCGTCATATAATGTTTGGGCCACCAATTAAAAAGAGAAACAGCGTAAGTATCCTTTGTAGGCGGTTCTCAAACAATACTGACCTCTTGTGCTTCAACTGCGTATTACACCCTTTGTGATCGTCCCGGAATAAAATGAGAAAAGAAAAGTGCAACTTGATAACTTGATGACCATTAATGAACTACTAAATAAGCGGCAGAGTTTACGATCAAATCAAGGCAGTCTGTAAGACAATTGCATTGCACTGAATTGTATTTTAAATATGGAAAATGTATCAAACAATATAACTCAGCACAAAAGCTTTTTTTTTTTATTCTCACTGGGAAATTTGGTTGACATTCACAGCTGTGTCTAGGAAATAATGAGCACATTATGATCCAAACAAGGGAGCAAGAAAGGCTACTTTGTTAGTAATTCCATTGAGTGGGAGGGTCTCGCAGGCCACGCTTGTATATATTGCAGTAAAAAATCATGTTCCCTTCATCCAAGTCAGCAGCACTGATACTGGTGACTTCCACGGGCCACTCCTCGCGGGACAGTAAACAAGGTATAGTATATGACCTGGCTGGTTGATGGAATTAGAATCTCTTTGTTAATCAAGTTTGGTTTGATTGCATTTGTGAATGTGATCAAGCTGTTGCAATCTTGATGTGATATAATAATGTGGGCAAAGCTGCACATTACATGTGCAGTTGTTGTTGTTAATAAACCTGTTATCTCCAGTGTGGAATAGATAGCTCAGCAGATAGCAAGGCCAAGTTTTACATTAGGTCAAAGGTAGACAAAAAGGTGCGCACGGGCTGCCCCCCAACTCGCCTCAAGCCTGCTGAGGTGGATGCCGGGCGGGATTAGGAGGGGCTGAAATCCCTCCGCTAGTGAAAGAGAAGGTGAACGCTACATCTGCAAAAACATGGCTACTTTATCCTCCTGTGTTTTATTACTTGGAACTCTAAGGGCCATTAATTGGCATGCATGACCCATGTGACTGGCAACATCCTCAAAAGAGGATAGATAGTTGGTTCTGTAGTTTTTAGAGACACAATTTGTGGAAAGCATGATTGATACTTGACTTTATAAGTTAAAGAAATGTATGGCAAAAAGTACTCTTATTTTCATTATTACGCTGCATATTCAACTCTTAGTCCGTACATAATAAACTTTGCTTATTTTTTTATAGCTGTGATTAATCACAAATTAACCAGAGTCCAGTTGCTGTTATCTTCTGAGATGATCCTGTTCTGGTGAGGTGAGAATAAACGATATTGTTAGCGGGTAACAAAATAATTGTTGACTCAATAGTGTCATAAAATGTTGAAGGAAGTTGCAAATGTTTGAGTAAAGGGTGTGGCTGTTTTTATCTGAGGAGCAATTACATAACTATAAGTAATATAACTCAGAACTGGATTAAAGTGAATTAAAGCTTTCTATTATAAAATAAACGTAAAAATGTTTTTGTAATCGAATCACTCATCAAACACGAGTTAAAATGGATGTGTAGGAGGTTTAATATGTAAAATGTAATCCATAAGGGCAATATACTAATAAATAAACATTGCGCAAGCAAATTATTACAGTGCAGATACCAAAACAAGACTTTGAATTACTTTTTCACAATCGCTGAGGATATAAAGTTCTACAAGTGTCCATTTCAAAAAGCAAATAATTGTTTGTAGAGCTCCATAAATACAAATCTGCTGATATTCAGACGTATTATGACGAGCGTGAGTCTTACTTGAGGGCATCCCTGAGAATTATTCATTGACACATTGAATGACACGCCCCTCCTACTTCTAGTGACTGTCTCCTACTTCTTCTCCTCATTCCGTCCCTTCTTCCATGACATCCAGCTGCCCTTCCACCTGCGTCCTCCTCTCCAATTCCAGCATCTCGACAGCCAAAGCATGGCGCGTTCCGCCCTAAAGTCATTCTTCATGAGCCTGTCTCGGACGAAGCCTCTGGAGCCCGACGGGGAGCAGTCCACCTTCAACCGCTGCCTGACCACTTTGGACTTGGTGGCGCTCGGCGTGGGCAGCACCCTCGGCGCAGGCGTCTACGTCCTCTCCGGAGAAGTGGCCAGAGAGTCGGCCGGGCCCAGCATCATCATCGCTTTCTTCATCGCCGCTCTGGCGTCCATATTTGCCGGATTGTGCTACGCCGAGTTTGGCTCCAGGGTTCCGAAAACGGGTTCGGCGTACCTTTACAGCTACGTGACAGTCGGGGAGCTGCTGGCTTTTATCACTGGGTGGAATCTGCTCCTCTCCTATGTCATTGGTAACTCCAAAGCAGCTTTTATCAAAAGCAATTTGATCCTAATGGGGAAGGCTTGATTGATTGTTATTCCATTTTTAATCTTATGTAACATATTTGGAGACAGAACATAAATGATCAACCATTCACATGATACATCATGTGATCTTCCACCTGCTGCAGAAGCAGATTCTTCAAAGATGATTCACATATGTATAATCTTGTGTTACTGCCATGTAAATAAGACCATAAACCTCCAAAGTCTAAAGTTTAGCGGATGCCAGGAAATATCAACATGTGTATTTTCTGTCTTTATGACTGCAGTTACATGGTGACTCGGTTTATTGCATTTTTTCCACTCACTTTTTTCTCAGGGACGTCCAGCGTTGCACTCGCATGGAGTGGGACGTTTGATGACCTCATCGGGGGTGTCATGTCTCGCTACTTGCAAGAGAATGCAGCAATGGGCCTTCCAGGGTTGGCACCCTATCCAGATGTCTTTGCTGCTTTTCTCATTATGCTTCTTTCAGGTACTTTTGCTTTACGCTAAAAAAAGGCCAGGTCAGTTTTGCTAGGATGTTCAAAAGTGAACCTATCATCTCTACTGAGTATCACATGTATTTTACAGTATTAAATGTTTAGGTTCACCAAAAATTTGTGTCCTTTGAAGCCGAGGCAGCGCTATTTAATTAGTATTCCAGATGTCCATCCATCCATCCATCTATCCATCCATCCATCCATCCATCCATCCATCCATCCATCCATCCATCCATCCATCCATCCATCCATCCATCCATCCATCCATCCATCCATCCATCCATCCATTTTCTGTAGTGTGTTTTTTAAGTCTTTCTCGTTCCATACATGCAATGACAAATAATGACCTCTCAGTTACCTCGTGGGATTTTGATATGTCGACTATTTTGTAATTAGGCTGGATGGGAAAAAGTTGACCAATTCAGGTCACTCAACTTTAAATGAAGGTCACACTGAAATCAGCGCTCTGCTGGAACCATGTTAACAAAGCTCTTTTCTACACTGACCTGTATTGTTGCGGTCTGCAGTATTGCGGTTACAGAGATAGCATTTTGACCATTTTTACGTCATTTTCTTCCACATCAGTCTTGTATTTTTTAGCCACTTAATTTATTGTATTTTCTTATCTTGTTCCCTCTGAAGGCTTGCTCTCCTTTGGCGTGAAAGAGTCAACTTCAATCAACAAGATCTTCACTGGAGTCAACATTCTCGTTCTGATCTTTGTGGCCATCTCAGGCTTCATCAAAGGAGACATCGCTAACTGGCAAATCAGTCAAGACGATTTGCTCAACGCCACAGCAATAGCCAAGTAATGTCAAAGAGTTACTGCACTGCCAATGCTGTCTGTGTTTGGGTACAAGCAACATCCTCTCATTGACAGATAAGGCGTTATCGCCCTCCAGATTACAGGACATTAAATCCACTGATGAGATAATGTGCTCTCTTTTGTGCAGTAACCTGAGCACGACCGCCAATCTGACAAGCGATTTTGGAATCGGTGGCTTTTTCCCTTATGGCTTTAGTGGAACTCTGGCTGGGGCTGCAACATGCTTCTATGCCTTTGTGGGCTTTGACTGTATTGCGACAACAGGTGAGAAGCCCTACACATAAAAACAAGTTTCACCCATTAACCGGGGCTCAATAAACCAACAGAAATAACTTATTGTGTCAATACCGCATTTACATACAACATTTACATAAAAAAAAAAAAATCTGACCTGACACTCCTTAGGTTTTTTTTATCTGTTGATTAATAACTACGTCTTTGTCCGATGCATAATATCCAAGGAACATGATCTTTAATATTCTTCTGACTTATGTGGGTTCTTTTTTAGGTGAGGAGGTGAAGAATCCTCAAAAGTCCGTTCCAGTGGGCATTGTGGCCTCGCTTCTGATCTGCTTCCTGGCCTACTTTGCTGTTTCCGCCGCACTCACCCTGATGATGCCTTACTACATGCTCAGCAAAAAAAGCCCCCTGCCTGTGGCCTTTGAATTTGTTGGTTGGGGTCCTGCCAAATATGTTGTGGCCGTAGGGTCGTTGTGTGCCCTGTCCACTAGGTATGAGTGCGATTTCATTTCTGATTTTCATGTTTGTTTGCTAATGGTAAGAATTGCATCTGATAGATTCAATAATCAATGTCTGAGAGTTGTTTTTTTTTGGTCTACGCAGCTTGTTAGGCTCCATGTTCCCCATGCCCAGGGTGATGTTTGCCATGGCAAGAGACGGCCTACTTTTTCAACCCCTGACCAAAGTCACCTCCAGGGGTAGTCCTGCTGTGGCTACCATATCATCTGGAACTGTGGCAGGTAAAGATTTGTATGGAGCAGCTGGGATTACAATGCCTAAAAAAAATAGTGTGGGGGAAAAAAATGTCCATAAATGCTCAGGATTAGGATATACACTTCGCAAATGAGTCACTACTCAGTGTTAAATTTTAGTGACATAAAAGAGCAAAAAGAAAGTCACCCACTAAATTTTTTAGGACACTTCCAAGGCAGTCGGATCAATGCGTGCATGGTATGTGCTGAGTTGTATTGGCTAGAAATACTGTTTTTCTTCCATTTTCAGCCTTAATGGCCCTGCTGTTTGACCTGGACGCCTTAGTGGAAATGATGTCCATCGGGACTCTGTTTGCCTACACTCTTGTGGCAATATGCATCCTAATATTGAGGTCACATATTATATTCATTCACTTCAAATGTTTTGAACTCCATCCATTCATGTTGTATGTTATGTCATTTAAGGTATCAGGTGACTCCATCGGATGACGGCGGACTACAAATCATGGAATCCAACACCAAATTTGGCTTTCTAAAGCCACCATCATCTCCTAATTCAGACACTTCAAAAAGAGTCATTATTCTGATTTTAGTCTCTGGTATGGGCACATTCTTTTGTTTTTTATTCATTTCCCAGCTGAGAACACCTCTCGATCTGTGTATTGTTACAGCATATGTGATTGTTTCTT
The DNA here is from genome assembly GCF_059441005.1 of Hippichthys cyanospilos. Taxonomy (NCBI): domain Eukaryota; kingdom Metazoa; phylum Chordata; class Actinopteri; order Syngnathiformes; family Syngnathidae; genus Hippichthys; species Hippichthys cyanospilos. Next base: position 10,513,035 of record NC_142381.1, on the reverse strand, counting down.
ATGATGGCTGTTTACAGTTGCATGCGTGACTTCTCTGTGCATCACCCTGAGCTTGGCCATGGATGCTTTATACAACATGGAGGCATGGAGTGTGGCGCTGGTCTGTATTTTCTCCATTATCCTCCTGCTAACCGTTTTCTTAATTTGGAGGCATCCACAGAATGCCGAGAAGGCATCATTCATGGTAAGTGCATTTGAAAAAAATGAAAATGAGAAAGCTAGCACAAGATATCAACATGTGGCTATTTATGTGCTCAACAGGTCCCCTTACTCCCTGCACTTCCCATTGTGAGTGCGCTTATAAACATCTATCTTATGTTCCAGTTGGAAGGCGCCACGTGGTTACGCTATGCCATCTGGATGGCAGTAGGTGAGGCTACAAATTTGCTGGTGCCTATCCCAGCTGACTTTGGGCAGTAGGCGGGGGACATCCTAAACTGGTTGTCAGCCAATTGAAGGGCACATAGGGACAAACAACCATTCACACGCCAAATCACACATAAGGACCATTCCGTATGTCTGAAATGTACTTTATTTTTATTAAGGTTCGTCTTAAACTGGTTAATGCTGTGAACAACATGAATGTTAAAATGTTACTTATCAAAAAACAGTTCGATCAAAAAACTCCAAGCCAATATTTGGGTCTATTTAACCCAGTGCTTCTCAAATAGTAGGGCAGGTCCTCCCGGGGGGCCGCGAATGACCCCAGGAAAAAGGCTTTGTTTTTGTCATCTGTAGTGTAATTGTAGCAAAATAAGATTTTTTTTTTCAGGCACTTTGATTCACTTGGTTATTTTTTTTCTATTTTAGACTAAACTGTAACTCATATAAATGTTTTACAAAATAATTAGTTGTTGAAAGTTTATTTATAGTGTTTTTTTTTTCTTTTCTTTTGTTAATGTTAAAAAGGATACCGGTGTGAAATGTTTTCTCTTTTCTAAGGGGACTTGGTAAAATATAATTGAAAAGCACTAATTCAACCCAAACTTCTGGGATGTTTTATCTAAAAAAAAAAAAAGCCAATTCTTGTGGTTGTTTGGTGCTGTAAAACAACATAGAAGTTTGGGTCAAATTGACCCAAATATCGAAACCGTCATTTTTTTGAAACATAATTTGGGTATTCCTATCTGGTTTTAAAGTGCACATTATTGGATAATACACATTTTATGATGACAACTTGAATCTGAATCTAATCAGTACCCTTCACGTAAAGTCAAGCAGTGTCAGAACCTACTGTGTTTGACTGGAGGTTCCAGTTCATGTAACGTTCCAAGGCAGTGAACTGTAATTTTGATCTCCACAGGACTGCTCATCTATTTCGGTTATGGGCTGCATCACAGTGTTCAAAATCAGCGTCACAAAAACAAGCTTCCGGCCGTCGAGACCATCAGTGAAAAAACAGACAAAGACATCTTCAAAGAGTGCAAATTGTGAGCGCTAGCAGGATGAGGAGAGATGAATAGAGATGTTACTGTGAGTCACTTTTGTAAATGTTAGTGTTAGTAACTATCGTACCTCTGGCGTTGCTTCCTACAGTGTTAAGCGTTTGTGATTCACAACGACTTGAGCACATGTTCATGCAGTTAAAGCTTTCATCCTTTCAGTTTCAGGTTCTACATGTCTATATTAGTAATCACATTTACATCTATTACAGATATATCGCAAAGTCATTCCTGCAGCAATGTGCTTCACAAAGTATAGAAAATTGAAGAAGTAAAAGAAAATCAGCTGCTAATATTTGTACTTTCAAAATTGGTCTTAAGTGTGTGAAATTGTGATAGTGATTTATGCATATTCATTTTTTGCACGATTATTTTTTTATCACACGATGTACGTTTGAGCTTTGCTGAGTTTCATGTTTTGCATTTCAGCATGTATCTATGTGTAAATAAAAAGACTGTACATGTTTTGAATTGTGAATGTTGTATATTTCAATTAAAGAGAAACCAATATTTTCAAGATGTTTACCTTTTTTTTCCCGTGTGGATTATTTGGAATAAAAAGAGTGGGCTGAAGAATTTACTCCACCCACACTCGGATGTATTGCATAACTCTAAGACCTTTCAAATCCGATTATTTTCTGTATACCAGTGTTCTTCAACCACTGTGCCGCAGCACAGTAGTGTTCTGTGACATCCAGTCAGATGTATCATGGAAAATTCTTCCATTTCACATTTACTATTATTTTTCTAATGTAAATTTTGGAAATAATGTGCTGTTGTCAGCTGTGAGATGTAATAAATACTCTTCGCCAATAAGCAGCAGCACATTACTTTCAGACAAGATCTTAAAAAAAAAATCATGGACTGATGCATTACAGTCACAAGTCATAAAACAAAACAAGTTAGCATCAGCAGGCATTGCTTTTACAGCACACCAAATGCTTTTAATAACCTTTCCCCACGTCTCATGTGGACTGTGTTGTTGTGTAGTGCTGTTCACAGACTTCCACTCCAGCAGCTAAGTAAACAGCGTCTGTGAAAGCACATGGAGAGGCCTCTGCTTTTGCGCCCTCATTGGCCTTGACGAGCTTGAAAGCATCCATTGAGCCAGTCGGCAGGAATTTGGGGTGCTAATGCCACTCTCTCAGGAGGCGGAATTTGTGTGATTCCAGAAAGGAGCTGACCACTCACTTTGCGAGTTCTGCCCACCTCCTCCTGTATTTTTTCTAGTTCACTCTTTCCCTTTCACTCGCTTTGTGTCGAACTGTGTGAACTAACATTTAGCCGACGGCTTTGCTAATCCAGCATCATGACTTTGGTAAACTTGTTTGGGTCGAAGTGGAGACTGGTGCTGAGAGCTCTCTTTATTTGTATCATAATCTCCGAGTTAGGTAAGTAAGGCAATTCCTTTGCTAAGCAGTTCTGTGAATGAACACTCTTGTGTCAAAGCCTTTGTTCTCCATCAGATTTTGGCTATAGAAATGCTACAATGACCATATTTAAAGTCAAGTGAAAACTTACCGGTATTTACAATATGTTCAACGTGGCCCTATGATTTAAACACTGTATTCTGAATAGTATTGTGATTGTGGAATATGGATTAGGTAGCAAAATCCGCTCATTATTGGATATCATGGGGGCGGCCATTTTCTCTCTTGCTGTCAATTGAAAATTACATCACAGTTGTTCAGGACTGGGGAAACGACCAATAACAATTCATCTTATGAATGTCATGTGTCCTAACTTAAATAAGTGAGTTGTGGTCATTACCTGAAGCCTGAGTAACTGCTATGTCATTGGTGGATTTCAGCTTTCTACAAACACAATAATCACATTGCCATGTTTAGACTAGTGGGGATGCCCAGCAAAAATATTATCAAGAATATTTTTTACATGCCTTTCACCAAAAAAAAACAAACAAAAAAACTCTCAGAAATTACACTCAGACCTATCCAAATCCTTATCAAATGTTAAAAGTTCCTCTTTAACCACGCACCACTCCGTGACCTATATAATGTCACTGAAGTGGGTCTTGTATATTTTGCATAATCTTGTTTACTGTACCTTCCCGTCGTTTTATATACCGGTACGGCTTTACTATGGCCAAATGTTCTGGGAAAAGGTCATTTCAAATGATTATTATCTCATTCCCTCTTCTTTGATGACACATATTATTGACGTCGGAAACTCTCATAAACTGTCTATAAGATGTTTTACTATATGTTCTGATTGTTATCTAGCTTATTGTCATAAAGATGCTCAAGAGCAGAGGAGGAGTCTAGGGAAGAAAGCCAAATCTGGGAAACCCAAACAGGCTAAAGCGGTAAAGAAAGGGCACTTGGCTGTAAAAACTATGCCAAAGGTTAATGCACCATCACAGACTCAGAGCTTACTTACACAGGTACAGGAGAAATCATTCTTACAATGTAACCCTCATAATATTTTTCAAGTGACTAACGTCTCTGGGTCTGACACCCGCAGGTGATCAACAGAGGTAAGTTCATCAAGGTGGGAGAGACAATAAGCGTGAACGCTGGAGACACACTGGAACTGAGATGCAGGGGTAAACCCGTGCAATGGGGCCTCCCATCGTACCTGGAGGAGGAGGATGAAGGCAGACTCAGGTAGGCCTCGAGCTTTGTTAGTAAATATTATCTTAGACCAATACACATCTTTCTTTTATGCCAGAGTTCAAAGATGAAAACAAAGGCTATTATGCTACAGTTAGTTTTATACAGATATGTGTGCAGACTTTTTTCCATGGGGCGGCCAGAGTGTAAACACACCTCAGTGAGGGCGTCGCCAATTTTGGCATGAGTTTCATGAAATGAAATAATGTAATTATGCTATATACATTTAAATGTAAATATGCAGTTAATATCAATAACTGACAAGTATTACAGGCTCTAAAAGTACCGCATGCATTAAAAAAAAAAAAAAAAAAGATTAAGGGTAGCCACATAGTAGCCCGACCAACCATACTTCATTTTATGGTATTTTGTTCGAAAACTGTTTTTAAATTGTAGTTTTAGTAACTGTTTAATTTCATTAACTAATAACCTGGATGGTCAGGCCGGTTATAAATTAGGATAGAAGGGCTTTTCACTCTTTTCTGTTTCCCCCCCGCAGGATTGTTCAGCATGAGCGCTATGGCGTTCTGACTCTAGTCAACTCGACTGGCGCAGACACAGGAGAGTACACATGCTACCCCATGCTCTGCGAGGAGACAGACTGCAGAAAGAACTACGACAAAGCTGCCAAAGTCTTTGTTTTCTTCCCTGGTATGGTGAAAAAACATCCCAACGACATAAAATTCCCACCACGATGACAACTCGACGTATACTTGCCTGATTCAAACAGACCCGCAGGAGCTATTCGTCCCATCGTCCGACTATTATGAGGTCATCCAGTTAAGGACCAACTGGCCCACCCGCCTGCCCTGCCAAGTGACGTCACCCGCCGCCAATGTGACACTGCACCGAGAGTTCCCGCCAGTGGAGGTGGCGGTGGATGGGAAGGAGATCTCCTACAACATCAAGGGAGGTTTCACCATCCATCGACCTCGGCCCTCTCACGCCGGCGCATTGTACTGTGTGGCCAGCCTGAGGGGACTGAGGCAGAGCTCCACCAAGTACATGCTCATTTACGTCAATTGTGAGTGCTGTTGATTTAACAATTAATCTGGTATTTAAATAAATAACTATACATTTATAAAGATATATGTCGTATGATATATGCATATATGATTTAAGTATTTTATGTCAAATATATAACTTAAAACATGTATGTGGATCAAGATGAATTAACTGTGTACAACCACCTGACATAAGATTGAGAAAATTCACCACACCATTTCTTTCAGTCTGTGGGTACACCAGAAAATTCCGACATAGTTATAATGTCCTGCACATTTAAATGCAAGCATAACATAAATATAAAAGCAACAGTATTTTTTACCTTCAGTACATACAGTAGAAACGTCTCTATGCATTAGCACGTCCTAAATTGCCTTATTCAATTTTTTTAAGACCCTATGGCGCCACCCGCCCCAGTCATCCAGGCTAGCTCGACATCTTTGGCTGCTGGTGAAAATCTACGTGTAAGCTGCACTGTGATGGGAGAGAGGAACGTGGCAGTCGAGATGACCTGGGAGTATCCCGGGCAAAAGGTCATTATGCTACATATCATAAACAATGTATTTTATAAAAATGTACAATGTATTCCAATTCTATTTCTGATTCAATACATTAGCGCATCTATGTCCATCTGCATGCAAAATGTATGTAGTTGTTTTGATTACACGACAGTGTTTTTCTTTATATTTAGTAGGACAGTAAACTTCACACGAGAGTGGCACTAAAACCTTAAATTAACAGACTCTTATCCGATCTTTGGCTTCTAACTTCTTTCCTTCCATGTTTTTTGTTGCATTTCGCCGGTACCGGGAGCAGATAGGGAGGCCTCTGTACACTCTTGAGAGCATCAATCCGGTCGGTGGAGGCTCAGCTGGACAGCAGATTCAGTCCATTCTCCTGGTGGACGAAGTGAGGGACGTGGACCAAGGAGCATACACTTGCACTGCTGAGAACCTGCAAGGATCCAAATCGGTGTCCACTACAGTTAAAGTACTTCCCAAAGCGAAACCTTCAAAACCTTGAAGAATCATTCATCTGACACACAACATGAAGCATGTTTCACTTTTGTATGCAACACGATTCCAATGAGGACATATTCCAGCAGAAATATGGTAGGGATACATGTGGTATGTAAAATATTGTGTCACATTTGATCTAGTAAAGAAATTTTTAAACGCGAATTGTCTACTTCTTACTTTTACATAACAATAAGATGCTTTATTTATGGAGTAGAAAATAATTTCACAGTCAAGAAACCATTAATTAAAAAAATAATTTGGGCAAGAGTATGAATAGGTTGCAGTTTGTAGGATTTTGTTCCTAAAATATTTTTCAAACAGATTTTTACTGAACGAAACATCTACTCGGCGCATTAACCCCATGGCCGTTCTCAACGTGTACTCATATAAGATTTCTGACTGGATTCAGGTTTGAATTTCCCGCCCTGTGTGAATGTGAGCCATGCTTGCGGTTGTGTTCGTCCATTCACACACCCGCGTTCAGGAGCTCGGACTGTCCTATAATGGATTCTACAATTGCTTGAAAGACATTGCCACAGACACCTGCTGTCACTTTAAAAAAAAACATGACACGTTCCACAAAAAGATTGCAACTTGATAGTAATCAAGAAGCAGAGTGAACATCAGCTTCGCAGTCGAGAGGTCAAAGCCAATTTGGGCTTGAAAAGCCATGCACAAATGTTTTTTTGTTTTTTTCCCCCCACTCCAACGGTAAGAAGTGATGATAATGGCATTTATAAATAAATGTGCTTTAGAGAGGCAATTTTCTGGTGGACGAGCCATAAAAACAGATAATGTTACATGATCAAGCTTCTGGAGTTCTGTCATCCCTACACAGTATTTGCTGAGATCTTTATTTTTTTGTAGACTGACTCCCATGTGTGGTACAGTAGGTGGCAGACTTGAGTCATGGACAGCTCTGTTGAGTACTGCAACTGCGCCACTGCCTTAAAGGGATAGTGTGTAAGATTTACACTGTTTTTCATTACGGACAGCAGGAGGTTATTAGGTATAGGAGGTTGTATCGATTACTATATTTCTTCCACATAAAAATTAGTGTCCAGATAATATTAATAATAAAAGGTGGGTGACACATGATATTTGAAATGTGTATTCATAAAACAAAAATGTTAGTACACGCAGTAGCTATGTGTTACTTTTAACACAAAACATAACATAAGAACACAACACATAGGACTATAAAGATTATTAAAATAAACAGTAAAAAGCACCAGCACTTTTTTTTTATGTTACAGTTGCTGTGACACAACCATGCTAGAGGTGTGAAAATGTCACGAGTCACTTTTTCGACTAAAGCTGCCTCCTGGCTCGCTGTGATGCAAGACTTCGACAATGCAAAAAGACGGACAGGGGCTGCACGAAGGCAAGCAGGATGACCAAAGTCACAGCGATGTTCACCTGCAGACACATGGAAAGCAATATGAAAGGGATTTGTCCAAGCTTCTATGAAGGATTTTGCATTATCAAGTGATTGTATACTCACATATAAAGGATCTCCATGCAGTACCGACTTTACCAAACCAAAGCATGCATACTGCAGTAAAGAGAAGATTGCCGAAATAGTCATGATGAGGCCGTACAGCTTCCCAAAGTGGCACGATGGAAAACTACACGCACAAAAAAAAAAGCAAATGACTCTGCAAAACTTTTCAACCTATGAACAAACACCAACCAAAACAATACCTTTTGCTTTAATGCATATCTCCACCAACCCCTTCATAAGTTGGTTTGAGACCCCTGTCTTTTATTTACTGGTTGGCTCTTGACTGAGGTGAACACTTTTCATTCTGTTCCTTTCCCACCTGTGTCTATCGATCTTAACAAGCGGGGCTGAATTAGAGAATAAGTTGCCAGTCTTTTTGGATAGTGTGGAATGAGCAACCAATACTCAGACTGGTTGATGTGATGAGTGAGCTCATTCGCAAATCGGATGCCATTTTAGAGTTCTCACAAGAACAGTTGTCATCGTAGAAGAAACCCTACTGAGATGCTGAAAACTGCAGAAGTTAACCACACTGTTTGTTGACCGGTCCTTAAAACATCTGTTATCTGGACTTTTCACCAGGAAAAGGAATTCAGCTAGATCCTAGTATGTCTCAAGATTTGTGGTGAAGTCAATGTGGCAACGTGCAAGGATTTTTTCCTGGCTTATACTATGGCTCCCATTAAGGATATTACTTTTCTTTTCCTTCCCTATTCCTCATTTCTCATTCAAGATCAGGATGAATCTCAACTAGTACCAACGGACCTTTCTTTATTATCTCATGTTGGTCATTGTCGTTGTTGTTTGGACAGTTCGCGTCTGTTAAGTAAAATCTCATTGCCTTGTACTTGTGCAGGTGTAGTGCCAATAAAGAAACCTTGAAGATAAGCCTTTACTGCTTAATGGCGATATCGAGGGAGATTTTGTAAAGCCTTTGGGTGCACTTCTACTCACGCCACACTGAGGAACGCTGCATTGCCGCCATACAGGAAGGAGCGATTGACAACTTGGATGATGAAGGTAAAATACTGAAGCGGTAGGACTGGTGTAGCGGCACAAATTGAGAACACCAGCGCCATCAATGATGTCAGGAAGAGAGAAAGAACTGAAGAATTCAGGTCTGCCTCTTGTTCACTCATACCTACACATAAAAAAAAGAATTTGTGTTTTTATTTTCATTCACAAGCAAGCAGTACACTACAGCATTACACTAAAGCAGTGGTTTTCAATTATATTTTGCAAAGCCCCCTCCCATAGGAAAGAAAAAAACATTTTGCCCCTCCCCCCACTTGCCATACCGACCATAAATAAGATTATTATCTATAAAAATTGTAAAAGTATACTCAACACCTTATCCTTTTTAACTTTGACAAAAGGAAAAAGCAATATAAACTAATTTTTAACAACGGTTAACTATTTGTTTTGCAGCATTTAGCAAAGATTTGTCCAGGCAGAAAAAAACCTCAAAGTGCCCCAAAAGAAAAAAGAAAGATACCAATTCTTATTTTATCACATTTACACTTCACATGCCAAAAACAAATCATTTTCCCTGTGGTTATCAGCGCCAAGTATTTAAAAAATTCAAATAACTCTGACTGCAGTGCACCCTCCCAACAACTTCCCTCTGCCGTCCTCTTTTGGCTGATTCACATCTCTGACGGACTTGACATGTTAATCATAAATCCACGTTTTTATTGATTTTTTTGTTGCTGGGACGCATTTGGATTTTAAAATAATATCTTATTAATAGTAGTACTCAACTTGTTGTCTCCTGTTTATTGGCCTGTGCTTTTATTGTATTTGTTGATAGCATTTCCATTATACAGGCTGAATTTTCTTGCCGTTTATAATATCCTTTTACGTTTATGCTTGAGTCTCAACAATTGTTGAATGTTCTATTAGTTAAAATCAATCGAATCATGCGAATTGCTTTCGATTTTGCATTATATGTTGTTGTTATGAGTAGCCATCATCACCATCGTCATTATCATTATCACCCAAATAAGATGAATACTGAAGAATATGCATAGCTTGGGTACTGGAGGCAGTACTATATGTGTGCATGTACTGTATAATCACCGACAGAGGGGGGCGCCATGGAACACTCTTGCTTGGAGTCCCACATGTAGCAATATGTGTTTCAAACTTTATTTTCGCATTCTGACAAACAATCAGATGAGAATTACCGTGTGCTCCATTGAAATTGAGAGCAGTGTCACAAAAACATCACTTTACACATAGTCAGACAAAAACATGTTGTCCCATATTTTATGACTCTGCCTCGCACAAAACACAGTCTAAAGCTCTTTTCACATTGCACTCACGCAGTGTGAAATAGTATACACTGGACCTTGGGCTATGTCTCAGAAAATGGTCTCCCAAGCTATATTGTTTTTACAAAACACATTAATCACGGTATTCCTATTATCTATTTACTAAGTTCAACCGAGGTGGTCATTTCTGTATTTGTTCAGGGTGTTCTACTTTGTACCCATGATGAATGCTCCACCGAGTCTGGTCTTTACCGATATTTCCATTGGTTAATTATTAATTTCTTCCTAGTGATGATCAAATCGAATGTGCTTGTGGCTCATTACCTTCTTCCCGTGGTTTGCGCTTGTTTCTGTCCATGATGAGGCCATTCCAGGGTGCACACAACACCCCGCACAGTTGGGTGAAGGCAAAAGCATTGATGTACTGGCTGACTGCCAACAGAAAAATGTATACATTTAGATAAGGATTAGCAGCACCCGCCACACTAAAATGTGATCTTACCCAGTGAAGGCTCCCCATTAGTTAATTTTTGCAGAGTGGGGTTAAGGGTTCCAATGAACAGATAATGTCTCAGTTGGATCACCGACAACCAGATTACATGCCATATGAATAATCTGGAGAGAACACACTCACGTAAAGTTTTCTCTGGGAAAAACAAGAAATTGCAGCGGTTTTAAAATCATTAGTTCACCACAAGGTTCACCAGCAGACTTAAACAAAAAATGTTTTGAAACCTGCATCACAAAACATCTCAACAAATCTGCAGGTTTTTTGTTTTTTTTTCAATTCAAGATGAATTCTCATTTTATTTTATTCCCCATCAGGGACATGGCATCCATTACCACCCAAACGGGAAATCTTCTGATGTTTTTCTGGCATTTTATTTTTTGTTTGTTTTTTGTTTTATTTTTTTGAGGAGGGGGGTCAATTTTTTCATGCTGGTGGGTCTGAAAATTGCTGTTACTAAATGGGTTGAAGGAATAGTACACTTATTCAGCCATGTATTACAGAAAAGGGTTTTGTCTACAACTGATATGATAACATTATTTTTCGAATACCTGTACAATTAATATTTTTACAACACATTTTTCCATTTAACGTCCGTTGAAAATGACTTCATGCTCAAGACTCAGGAAATGATCACAGCTCAGGATATGAATGTCACATGACCAATGGATTATCCAAAAGGTTGTTACTTAAGCCTTGAGCACAGGTGATGTCTAGTTCAGTCCACAGCAAGTGCGCACAGAAAAAAAATATTTAAAATATATTTCAATTCATGTTGTTTTATTTTATTCCACTACAGCAAAACAATCACACACTGTTAATTCAAAAACAACACATCTTATAAAAGAAAATTACTAGCAATGAAGAAATCCACAGACGAGCTATCAAAACTTGCATCAGTGTTGTGCTATTATAAAATTAACTCATTTAATCCTTAAGGCATATTTTCACATTTTTGAAGAGTCCAGACATTCGATTCCAGTTATGTGTTTATATTTTTGTCAGGATTTTCCATGTTTTAGCGTAAAGGTGGGTCTAAAATGGCTGGTACTATATGAGTTAACCGTATATTTGCATTTACATTTATAAAATAAAATACAATTGTTAATATAATAAAATCCTTGTCCGTGCCAGCCTTGGTCACCCCCTACTGAGAAGTTATGATGGTGACACCCTTGCTACCTCAAAAATGTTTGTGTCTGGCTACGATCCTGTTCCCTCTTGAGCTAACTGAAATATGACCTTTGCAGGGTGTTTAAAACAGACCGTTAGAAAATGCGAAAAATAGAATAAATCACTGGCTGATGCTTTTCAACGCATAAACGTTGGGGTTAAAAATTGTCCAACTATGGGTCAAAAAGGAATCTCTTGGACCCAAATTTCTAGGTTGTTATGAATAGCAAAACATGGGTCAATTTGCACATAACAACCTCAAAGATTGTTTTTTTTGGGGGGGGGATAAAACAACTCAAAGACGTGGGTCAAATTGAACCCAAATACTGTATTGGGTCAGTTTTTGACCCAGCTGTTTTTAGACTACATACTTATCAAATGGAATCTGTGTGTGTGTGTGTGTGTAAGTGCGCTTGTGCAACTGTGTGTGCGTGCATGTGTTTGTATGCATGACCTGGGTTGGAAAAGAGTGTGAAATTGCGGTTACAAACCGACCTTGTTTTGGAGGTGCCTTGCCGGTGAATTGCTCTGTGTCTGTGGTGTCCTCTGAGCTGACATTCATAGACTGCTCGGCAGTATTTTGGTTGCTGCAGGATACCCTGAGGTCACAATCCAGCGTCAGATTGATTTATTCTTTGCATGCCATGCCCAACGTGCATGATTACACATTATTTACACTTGTGAAGAATAAACAGCCATTTTGCATTTACATACAGAATTATAAGTCAAGTAATCCTTATTCATACCCGTATGTATAGCGATCAGGTAGTGGGTATGGAATGAAGGTTCTGGGAAACAGGAAGAAAGTTCTGAGAACATGAATGACACTGCAGAAGGACAGGAACAGGAAACAGGCACGGAGAGAGATGCCAGACTCGTACACCAACTGTAACGGAAAAAGTGTTGCAAAGGGTCCACATTACAATCTTGAACACGTGCCAAGGACCAACTCATCATGCTAACTTCACCTTTGTGTCTTTTTTATTTTATTAAAAAAAAAAAAAAACATGCTATTTTGTGTCAAGAAATCGCTATGTCTGTAGATATGGATTGTTATTTTAAACAGCATTCGAAGCAGTTGTTAGTGCTGCAAAGTATAATGTTAGAAAACCATGTAATTTGGCAAAGGAGAAAAATTTTCGCACTGAAACTTACCTTGATGACTAAAAATAGTGCTGAGGAAGAGTCAAAGGCCCCATTGTAGAGAGTGATCACGGTTGAACGACGGGTGCCAAAAAGGTTCCCCACCTTCAGGAGACCAAATGAATTAAATTGACTGCTGGTAGTGTTTTTTTTTTTAGTTTATAATTATCCTTTATATGCTCTTATGGCTGGGAAATTAATCAGATTAATTTGATTAACTCATGATTTTATTTAATTTCGTATATATTATATATTTAGGTTTTATTTTAGTATTTATATGGGAACAATGTGTTACATTTAGTGAAGTTCAATAATTGGAGACAACTACACAAACATGGTGACTTGTGTGAGGTTGTCTCCAGTGACAACCACAACTGTGTGGTTGTTTTTGAGGAACTGACACAGATGATGGCTTCAAAATAATGATGTCGTGCCAAAGTATTACTTCGTATTTGAAAAGTAGTCTCACATTTGTTTGTTTTAAGGGTGGCTCTAATATTTGTTCATTTGTATATGATCCATGTGTGGTTTTTTTTTTCCTTCGCAGGAGGCGGGCATTAACTGACATTCAACTCCAAGTAAAAGCAAGCCTGTAGTTAATTAAAGTCCAATGACGTGCAAAATTTGCTGTGGGAGCAAAGGATAAGTTTGTTCTAAACCCCAAAGGAAAAGACATGTTGATTATCTGATAATTCTGCCTTTTTTTTAAGCTTCAAACTGCTTTATCCAGTGATTTCCAACTGATGTACTGTTTTGAAATCATCAAGTGTGTCTCAGGAAATTGTCCAATTTCTTTTGTGCAAATATGTTTTATTTACTATTACGATCTGCTCCAAATAATTTATCCTTTTTCATGATAAATTCTCTGCCGTTAGAAGGCCAAAGTTACATATATCCACTGTATCTACTCGTTCACATACATGCAGCAGGGGTTTACTCATAATAAATGAAAAAAATGTTAATGACCTACCTGCATGTTTGTGATGAGCAGCATGATGCCACCCACAGCTATGAAGGAGAGGGCTGGGAAAAGCAGGCCAGACAGAGCTGATGAAAAAAAAAAAAAAATAAATAAAGACAATAATGAACACGCTTTCCAGGCCTGGTCAAAGCAATAACAAAAAAAGTATCTTGCTTTTTGTTTACCTGAATTTGAAAAGGCCACCATCAAGGTACCCGTAGTGTGAAAACCTCTAAAATAAATAAAACTGTTACTCATATTTTTAGAACCAAGCAGCATAATCAATTATTTGGATTAGTGGATTTTTCCAATATATGTAAACATATTATAAACAATGCAAAGTAGAGCTGGAAGACAACGAGAGAGTACAATACAGCTATTGTATATACAGTACGCAGAAGTATTTGGGCAATATTTTGACCTGTATACGCCATCTGAAATAAAAACAAAGATATGCACGTGATTTAAAGTGATGCTAAACCTATTTAGTCTCATTAAGTAGTAAAATGTTAAAATTGTTTTTTATATACTTTGATAACTTAGTTTTATCTACAGTTTAAAACCCTTAAAAATAGACTTTACCCCAAACCCTTTTTATCTTTTACCAACCCTGACAAAAAAAAAAAAAAAAATTGCTATGTTTACAAGAATTCACCACTCCATAAAATACCAGCTCCATATTCAGGAGCTCAAAAATATTTTGCTGTCCTAACACTCATGGATTTAATTACTCGACTGCCCTAGGGCTTTCGTTTTTCTTTTGTTTTCCTTTAATTTTTTTACCATGCCAAGATTAGTTGATCCCTTCAACTCAAGCTATGAAGTCGGGTGCTATTTTCATTCCTCTTTCCTGTATTTTCCTACCGCCCTGTTTGAGTGGAAACACATGGACGTTCCTTGTGCCAGTATTTTTTTGTTGTTGGTTTGGGTCATTTTGAAGCAATGTCTGTGTTTGCACTACAGCATAAGTTACTGCACACTATCAGCCCAAAATACACTTTTCTCAGACAACTCCACCTTTCACCGGGTCGGGAATGTTCTTCTACTTTTTTGATTTATTTATACATCTCCCTCTCAGAAAACCCAGAAAATCCGTTTTCAAGTCAGTCATATCAATAATCACCAGATTCCCTATTAGATGGTTTTCCAGAGAAAAACATTCCTTATGAAAGCTATTCTCAAGTGCTTCTCATTCTCACTCCCACTTTCATGCTTATAAAATGAATATACGGAATGATATTCCTTTATCATCTCACTGAACAGGTTGTATCACGATGCACTCACATTCCCAAAAGCCGAGCCACTGTCGTGCCAAAGTGATCAAATATGAAACCACTTGCAACTGTGATAAAATTATTCATGAAGGATGCAATGGTGAAGACCAGGGAGAACTGCTCATCCTGTCCGCTGCAATCTGAAAGAAAAGCCAAGGTTTGATGTTTTTTTTTTTTTTTTGTGTGTGTGTGAAAGGAGTTGAGAATTGTAAACTGACCTAAGACTTGTGTGCGATTGATTCCCGTGTTGTTGGTGCACAAATAGTTGAAGTAACCATCCTTCTTGAGGACGAAAACAAGCGAGGCCCACCCAAATACGATGCCGGCAAAACAAAGACACTCCACCAGGCCTGTGATGAAAGTAAGGCCTCGTCGCACCCCAAAACGATTCTGAAAGCCCGGCATGCTCCCAGCTTCTGCCTCTCAAACAGTCTTTGTTCACACCTGCCAAAAATAATGAACGAATCATTGGTGAGCAATGAAGGACAAACAAATGGTTACCCTACTTTTTTTCAGTCATCTTGACTTATTTTATATTACTTTCTGGATTTTTATTATTCTAATTGGTATTATTTATTACTGCGCCATGTGATAATTTTCCACTCTGTATTTGTTGCAGCCTGTTGAGCGCTCC